>NC_134045.1:9910604-10510604 GCF_965140245.1 Athene noctua
TAATACATCACAGCCTTAATGGGTAAAAGTTAGCTTTAGCTTCCAATGCAGAAAATAATTATTTACTAGCTTTATTTGTGAAAAGAGGTAGCTTTATTTGAAATGGATGCTAATTCTAGAAATCATTTTCAAAGACACAAGTGTTTCCCAGTTGTTCCAAAAATTCTGAAAGCTTGTACTTTCGTGTAAGTTGCTTTTTGTTTTAATTTCCTCATAGCCATTGAAAATTTATTTTCGGTCAGGTTAGTTTTATTCTTTTAAGATTTGGCGTTTGTTATTATAAAATATATAATAATAAATATTTTAAATGTATATAAACCAAGATAAAAACAAGGAAAATAAATGTTTTTCCAGTTACACCCTTTAAGCTATAAGCAGAGATGAATTTAGTTAAAACAGTGTTCAACTCCACTAGCAGTGATTCACTCCATATGGTTTGAAATTTACATTAAAAAACATTCCATGCATATACCTATTGTACCAGTTGAACAGGAGCCAGTTAAGTCCCTCCAGTTGATATTCCCTGAGCTGATTGCCATTTTTATATTCCCTGGACTGTTCTATCTTCTTCCAGGAGTTCGGAGGTGGTCGGTCCTTTAAAGGAAAGATTAATACATGTGCAAGTTGGTACACACTTTATTTTTCCAAAACATTTTAACCCACTATTTCCTGAGTGTTAGAATGTAATTATTCATCCATAAAACTGGGAAGGTGTCACTGTTAACATTACACACTAATTAATAGTCTGTGGAAACCTGAAATTAGTATTTATTTGTCTATACAGATTAATATTTTAAAAATTAATTTAAGACTATACTACAGTAATATCAAGCAACTGATTTCTAAAACTAAGCATATAAATAGCTTGACACTAGTAATTTGAAATACTAATTCATTTATACAAGAAACTTCAAGAATATATGAAGTTTCACTTTGGAAGCTTTAAGAACAGCTGCTCAGAGCCAAGTGAGCATTTGGGACTACCAAAATCCCTGAAGTCTAACTCTGGATGCTGATGCTATCTCTCCTCAAGTGGTCTGGGGAATCTACACTGAGTTCCTGTGATCTTGCCCTTTCCTTTCAGCACTGTCCTGGTCATTGCTGATCACTAGATCTCACAGTTTGCCAACTCAGGAAGCCAACACCAGGAATACAAAAAGGTAGACTTGTGAGTGGTCGAGTTCCCTGAATCGATTTCACCATGGGATCAGATAAAAGACAGTATCAGCATATGCAGGATCATGATACAAAGGACGTAACAAAACAGACTGTAACAGTATCAAGGTGTATCATCTTAATGTCCCTAGCAAGCTACAGAAAAGCTGAGAGCCTATGTATAAACACACACACACCCACACACACACACACACACGTTCCCAAGCCTGGAGACTTGGCAGGCTGGCCATTAGCTTAGGAGGCAACTTAGTAGAGAAATCACAAAGTTTCTTGCTGCTATGAAGCAGGATTCCAGCAGAAACCATTCTCTTCAGATAGCTTCTGCATCCCAGCATGAACAAATTCACACATTCAAGCAAAATATTTTTAGTAAGAGCTTTTCTGATCAGCTGTACTTCCCACCCCCTCTACATTTCTCAGTATTTACAAAAGCTTGCATTCACTCTAGACTCACGTGGCCTTATCTGGCAGCTCTGAATTTTAGATTTGAATTTTATATCTCTTTATTGCCAACGTCAGCATCACCTGACACCAGGTCCCCGAGCAGCAGTGGCTGTCCCTCCCCAGCAGCTGTGGCTTCCTCCCCTCACCCACAAGCAACCATCTGTCCACTCCCCCACACCAGGAGCAGCCACACTCCTGCTCGCAAGGCTGCAGTCAGTAAACTTTCTTGTACTTGCTGGAGCCTGGAACAAAAATACTTGTTGCTGATGCTAAGATGACTGTCAGTTGTACAGCTGTGCTTTAACCATATTCTCTTAAAGCCAAATACGGTAACAGAGAGGTATAAAAGCCCTTCTTCCCACATGCCAAAATGACAAGATTTAAAATAAATACTAGAAAAAGGAACTAAAAATAATATGAAGACGTTACTCGTGATTACCGTCATTATCTGTAGATGAAAAAAAACATTAAAATAAAATCCAAAGCCCACAAATTAAAACAGTGTGCACATTCAGTTACATAAGTTAGAACAAGCATTCTACTACAGCATGCAGGACACATGTCTTATTCTGACAATGACATACAGGACTTTAAATAGAACTATTTTGTTTTCTCCTGCTCTATGAGACAGAAGACAGGTAATTTACAGATAAAACACATTTGCTTTTTACACATATTTTTCCTCCTTTCAGCTAGCCCTTCATGACAAGAAGAAAAATAAAAGCAGGAAGTAATTAGGGAATCTGTTTGACAGATCTCATTTGCAAATTTCCCGGTGTTGAGATACGAGACTTAATTCTGTCCTCTCTAAAAGGATATTTACATTTTATTCTGTTTTCTCCTCATCTTAATGATGTTTAGATTCTGTGATAGCCAGTTTCAATGTGTTGCTCTTCACTCAGATGTTCAGAGAGTTACAGCACTTCGTATTTTTCCCCAAACAAAACCTTTTTTTTAACAGAGTAACAAATCAGATGAAAGTATTTATCTATTCCTACCTGAAAATATTATTCTTCTTAGGTAACAAGGCACACAGATCCTTTACACAGAATGCCAATAAACCTTATGTTTTAACACAAAAATCTAAAGTTGGAAAAACTAAATCCAATTTCACAAGACAGACACGTAAATTAAGTATAATTTTACCAATCTCCTTGAGTCAGGCCTGGAAGCTTGCAATTGTTCAAATTCTTCTATTTTTGCTTGATCTACATCTTCTTTCAGCTCCCACGTACTGTCTTCATATGGCAATGAACACCATTTTACTAAATAGTAAATAACAGGCTGCAGAAGAAAATTCTGAATGTTATCAGCTTTTATTTTAGTATACAGACTGTTAATATGCCTTACTATCTGAGTAGCTAGCTTACATGAGAGCTGGAAACAAAAGCACAGTTCTGGTATTTTTTTTAAATGTTTGGTGTAGATTCTTGTTAGCAACTTACTTAACCTTAGCTTCTCGTACTCTGCCACTTGTAGACCCCAGAAGTACTTTTCAAGTCCCACTTATCCACAAGTAAATCTTAGTTTTAGGAAAGATAAATTACTACATTTGTGATGTTTGTAGAAATGGGGCAGAGGGCAGAATTAACTACAGAAGTCAACTAGTGAACTGTTACACAGAATGTTTCCTCTGCTTTCCAAATCAGGCTAAAATAAATAAGCCTAAAAGAGAGGTTTTTCTCACTGAAAGAGAAAGCTTTACAGCCTGGCATCCAAGCTTAGATCCCAGTATGGGCAACATGCATAAAAATTCAGGAAAAGTATCAAAAGATGCAACCACAGCAGATTATTTTATTTAAATTCAGTAAATATGTATTTAAAAATCAAGTAAAAAATCATTTTTCAAGAAGTTTTGGGGAAAAAAAAAAAGTCTTATGACAACAACACATTTTTTTTCTAAAAGTGTAATTATGACAAATCTGCTGCATACAAAGAAAAGTAATTTTAACCCTCAACCCTGCTTCAGGGAGATTAATGCAGAAATCACTGGGTAAAAATCTGCTCATTTTGCTATCTTGAAGAACAGAGGAAGTATCATAGCTATTCAAATAGCCTTAATCAACAACTTTGTCAGTATTTGCTCTCTGCTTGACTCAGAATTGTGGCAATTTATTTGCTTGATTTGCTTTTCTATTTTCTAATCTCATGTTTTTGTTCTGTAATAGCTTTCCAGAAAAGCTACTTTAAGTTGGAAATAGTTTTGATAAATACAGAGGGAAAGGTCCACTGCTGGCTATCAAAACACCTCTCAATCACTTGCCAAAAGCGTAGGGACAGAGTTAGACAGGGAGAGAGAACGACCACTGCCCTGCGTTCTCGTGTTTCTTTCAGCAGTGACTCCCTGTCACTATCAGAGAGACAGGACAGTACTCGGGATTGGCCTTTTGTCAGAACTCACAAGCCAATTCAAACCTCACATTTATGTCAGTAACGACCTAAGCTTTGTCTACTGTGACCTATTAATCTTAATAAAAATATAAGCCATTGAATTCCAGTTTTTATTTCTAAATACATGACTAGCACAAGAAATGACAAGATCGTCACGTCTCATTAAAAATATTATTGAAGATTAAAACCATTAACATGTTACTCTGAAGCCTGCTAAAATTATCAAACGCTACTTGGAGGTGTAACTTCTTGACTTAAGATGCATTTACCTCACCAGTGTCCTTATCTTCACAAAGAGATACTTCTAATACCCGATCTACTTCAACATAGTCAGGATTAAAAGGTTCTTCTTCCATCTGCAATGCAAGATTAATAAAATCAGTAGAGAGGCAAAAAAGTGCTGCTATATGCTAAGACTTGGTCTCATTGTACACAAAATGAATTTGGCAGTTAAAAGCTATTGAGGCCTGCCCCCCTACACCCGACCCCACCCATTTTTTGGGGACAGTGTGGGACAGACAGGCTGGCACTCAAGAAGGATCTGGTATCAGAATAGAAAAATGCTGTCATTTAGGAATGAAGTGCTGTCTTGGAAAAGTCATAATGGTAGAGAAACTAGTCATACCAACACAATCTTTACCTCCCTACCACTTTTAAGTAGTGACCCAAACAATCCCAATTTTAGACCACACAAGTCAGGTTAGTTCAGTGACTCCAGAAGACTTGCTCTTAAACATTACATTAACCAACAAACCCCGGCTGCAACCAAAAACCCAACCCTAATGGCTCATTTTTACTTCTCAACATTCAGCTGTTGTATTTAAAAAGCAAACTATCAATCCAAATTTTACAAGGAAAAAAGCTTATTTAACTGTATATTTCATACTCACATCTGCAAAAAAGTGAGCTCTTTGTGCTTGCCTTAGTTTGAATCGTTTTATTTTCTGCTGGATTCTTTTATCCTTTAAAAGCTGTTGTTCTGTGGCCCACTCGCAGTGGAGATAAGAGCTAAAATTGCAGAGATTAACATATTAGTGAAAGCAAAAGCTTACTATCTATTTTTAATATACAGTGAAAATAACATTTTATAAACCAGAGTTTCACTCAAAAAAGAGCATTTTATCATTTAAGACAGAATTAACTGTAAAGATCAAGATTTATTCCTCCAAATAATCATCTTACAGCATCTAGTTAAGGCACTGGTTTTGGGCTAGGATCTACAGAACTCACAACGGATCACAAATTTCTTTCATGTGTCCCAAGAGAAGAAACAGGCATACCCTTCACAGGTACTACTGAACTATAGAGCTGAGCCCATTAAAAGATCAGTGAGAGGAGCACCAGAGCCATGGCAAAAAGGAACATGTTATCAGATTGGGCTGGGAGAGAAGCATGAAACACCAGAGTCAAAGGAAGATGGAATCATGAGCATCAGTACCTACACCATCTAAGTGCAAGTGAGCCTTTCTGAAGTTAGATTGGTTTGACAGAAGTACATATATTTCTTCTCCACACTCCCTTTTCAGTGTATTTTCATCACTTTTTAAGCTTTCTAAAGACATACTAGAAATAAAGAAGACCTATTGCTGGGTATTACTCGTTCCTGGATAAAAAGACAGACTTTACCCTTTCAGAAAACAAGAGCTAAACGGTCTCTGGAAGTATATGAATCCAGAGCCTCAAAAAACCTGCATTTATTAGCAAGAATCTAATGAAATTACTCACTTATGTAAAATTAAAAATGTGCTTGCACTTTCAGCATCAAAAACTGAGTAGTGACAGGAAAATACATATGAAATTTAAAATAAGAAAACATGGGAAAAGTTCTTTTTCTTCTTCATTCTTTTTTGTTTTCCTTCTGATATAAAGTGATTTCTATCACTACAAATTTTTTTCTTTTTAAAACAGTAAGGCCAACTCCAACATCACTGTCTCCTAAATGTATGATACTAAATTAATTTATGTTCACAAAAGTAACTCTGATTTAAATTCATTAAATTGAAATTAGCCTCAGGCATGTAATCCCCTGCTGAATTTAAGAAATTGATATTCTTAAAAAATTCTGTTCTTGTAGCAATAATGCCTGACAACTTACTGGTTAATGCTAGTTTCACAATACTGATAATTTTAAAATTATTACTAACAATATAATGCAGATTCTTCGCAATTTTAAGATAAAATTTGTAAAGAAAAATCACAAAAGATGACAAAATATGGCTAAAAGTAATCTTCAAACAATACAAAATTTTAGTACATGAACACAGTACTTGTAATTTCAATCAACACCTCCAATGAAACAACTTTTAATACTTACTAGTTCTTGTATTTTACAAAAAACTCTTCTGTTTCTACTGTCATCCCAGCAGATATCTAGGAAAGGAAATATAGGGGAAATGTAAAGTGACAAATACAAAAGCCTTTTTCAAATAAGCAACTTTATCCCATGACAATCACTTACTTCTTTCTTTATTACCCTGGAGGATAAGATCTTGTCTACAATTGCTGCATCTTCTTCACTTGGATTTTCCTATAAATGCAGGAAAAAAATTAATCGTAAATGCCCTCTCTACAAATTACCCGGCTTAAAACCTTCAAACACAAATGGCTTGTTAAAAAAAATAAAAATAAAAATAAATCAACAATAAAGGCAAATTTGACCCCTACGAGTAGCATTCTCTTTAACAGTTTGGGAGTAAAATTTAAAATCTAGGTCTATATCCAGAGGGGAATACATGCAAAAGTACTGTAAGGCTGGCACTTCCAAAGAGCATCAGATGCAATGCTCACCTGCCACACTTACAGTGCAAGCAATGGTGTTTCTGATGCCTTCCAGACACAGACTCACCATGAGTGCCCCGCTGCTCTGAGGCAGTGGACATAGCTATAATTTAGTTACACAGAGATGGAGAAACGAGGACTCTGGCAGACAGGTTAAAAACAAAACAAAACAAAACCAGTATGTGTCAAACTCAGTTTAACAGACTGAGCACAGATAACAAACATGCTGTGGAATTGGGCAGACAAGGCTATGCCTGGGAATTCCAGCAGGGCTAAGGTCTGACACAGACATGGGATTACTTAGCTCTGCCAAGACTGAAGCTGTGGTTCCAGAGATAAAGACACAATCTTTAAAAGTTGCTTCCAATAATAAGTTACTTTCCCTCTCATCTGATTTGTTCCCAATCATACTATCTTCCCCCTTCCCTTACAGCTTTGGCATTCCCCCAACCATCTCATTAACACTTTTTTCCTGTTTCTTTCCTGCCACTTTATTTACTTAGAAGGGCTCAATAGTAAGTTTGAGTACGAGAGCTAGCACAAGTTAAACAAGAAAGTGTAAACACAAAGGGGGGGAAAAAAGGGAGTTGTATCCTTTTTAAAAATCTCAGTAAGCAAATATCCCATAGGCTCAATTAATTTTATACTTCTGAAAGCCATGACAATATTAGCCCACAACTTTTTCATATGCCTATGCAGCATAACTCACTACTTGAGGTACATCTATCCTTAGTCTTATCCTTAACTTCAGTTAAGTCAATGAATGATTACAACAGAAAATAAAAAATATTAGTAAGCCATTTCTTCCAGTTTTCAAGATCTTAGAAAAATGTCACATTAAACAAAAGATGGCTTAGTAATAATAATGTATTCCTTCCAAGTTATGAGCTTTATTCACTAAACTACTTGAGACAAATGAAAGTTCCCACTAGAGACCAAGCCAGTTTTTACTTACCACAAATAATTGTAAAGGCTGTTCAGCAGGTAAAGGGGCAGAATTCTTTTTGATTTTCACAGAAACTTTAGCTTCTTCTTCTGATTGTTTTCCTTCTCCTTCCTCAGCATATTTTTTCCTTTTAACTTGACGATTTGATCTTCTCTTCTGCATGCAAGAGAAGAAAAATAGAGGTTTTGCCAAAATCTTCCTCTAACACAAACTGCAAGTTTTAGGAGTCTAAGCAATACTTTAGCTGTATCTAAAACCAAAGGCCAACATTTGATAGAAAACATGAAGAATGTGAATCTCAGAGGGACAGAAGCAGCCATGTACTGTTTTCGATCTTTTTTTTTTTTTTTTTCTGTGTCATATAAATATTTGATACTTCCATTTTTAGAGTTCAAAAGCCAAGTGTAACAACATTTTCAGGGTATGGGAACAAAGAGGATATACAACAGATCTCCCATAAGCATCAGTATTTTCAATAGTAATTTCATAATGCAGTGTAACAGCAGTGTGTTACTGTCCCATTCAAGAATCTGAGTGAAAGATACAAAAGATGCTGAAGTGTCTTTAGTAAATAACAGTACTACACAAAAAATTACGAAGACTTTTATTAGATCATATTGGTCAGACTGCTGATGAAGTCCGACTTGATGGCTAAAGTTTGTTGCTTGGTTAATATATTTATTTTCTCCTCTACCTTGATCAAGCTTGTTTAACAGCAGTATTTGGCTTACTTTGCTGTTTATCTCTCTAACCTTCCACTCTTGTTTCTGTAAGAATCTGACGACAAGTTCCAGTTGGAGAAATAACATTCACTCTAAGAAAATACTTCCCTCTGACTCACTAAGGTTCAAATACTTAAGATTATTAGGATATTGCATATGCTTTCCACCTGTCAGTACCAATACGTGAGACACTGCATATTTAACTGTAAGATTAATTTGTAAATCCACTGGATAAATAATGATAGCAGAATCAAACTAGTCAGCTAACATTTGAAAACACTGCAATCTGGCTTTAGAGCTGACCATCACAAAACTAAAATCAGCAAAGTAAACAGTCTTTATAAAACAAATTAATTATATTTAGCTACATAACAAAGCATATTTTTGTTTATGAAAAGCCATCGCTAGCTGCAATACACTGTAGTAATCAGTTGGGAGAAGAACAAAATAAAAAAAAAAAAAAACAAACAAATCCTGTGGTCATATTGGCTTCTGCTGAGCAGATATTAAGTAACAGTAAGATTGCAGCATTTCTTCCTGACTGTTAAATTCAGCCCTTGGTCTGGTTGGTATCTAGTAAAAGACCTAACAACTACATTCCAAGTATTTTAGTAAGGTAGAGTAGCAACACTGTATGTACAGTGTAAATCAAAGAATGGGCATCACCATTCTTCTGGAGAAGCTGAGACGGTGCATATATGAAACCATTCAATCATCTTTCCACAATAACATAGCCAGCTTAGCTATTATTCAATAAAAAAATGAGTGTGTGCGGGGTGGTGTGTTAACACAAAAAGCAACTTCAGATATTAAACAGACACAATGTGACATAAAATGTCACATTATAGTTAAATCAATAATAGTTTGCTGACAGAAGCAGAATTTTTTTGTAAAGAACACCAGCTAGTAGGAGCAATGCAAAATGATGTATGAATTAGGAAAAGAAGGATTAAGAACCAGGTTCAGGTTTTACTCATTAAATATTATGTTGAATTTTTCCAAACCTAATGAGGTGTTTTTTCAAATTTTTCAAAACCTAATGGCATTTTCAATCCTTCTGACTATGTCTTTCCTTAAAAAGTACAAAGTGATTAATGAAACATCAACAGACTTATGTTCTCCAACATATTAATATATAACTTGAGTTGTTTGAAAACAAACGGTATTTCCCTGAGCTGCGAAGTGTGGTCATAAACAAATGTTCTTAGGCGCAAAGGAAAGTAGTATCACACATTTTTCCAAGAAATAAAGCAATATATTTAAGGACTACACTTACTGGGAAACTAAGCATACAAAATGAATGAGAGGAAAGAAAAGACTTTAAATTGCCCCCCAGAGCTCAGAAATAACTATTTGCAACAGGAAAGGTCACAAAAATGTTCAAAAACTAAAGAGAGAATGAATTAATCAAGTAAAGTAACTTATGTCTTTCTTGTTATGCTTCTCCCAAACTCCTCTGAACACAGACAGAGCAGTGCTGTGACATTCTGCAGAGTAATTTTTTTTATCCCATGTCACTCCTTATCTCTACCCTCTGCTCCCTTCACACCAGGATCATGCGATTTGATGATACTTGCTGTCTCCACACTAGAACTTAAAATGACCCTTGTTGTGCTAAAAAACAAATATGAAAAAGAAAAAAGCATGAGAAAAAAAGAAGTTATCTTCAGTCTTCTGCATTATATTTGTTGGCCTACAAATTTACACTATTCTGATTACAGAACACTGTTAACAAGGCAGAGTACTTCAGAACCACCAAACCTGCTTTCACCTTCTTCAGTGCACTACATGGACTTTCTATACCATGACAAATTTCCTGAGAAATAAATAATTTCAGGTTCCCTTCCAGGTAATTTTTACCTAAGACAAACTATCACTTAATAAAAAGTAATTCTGGGAAATGGCTTCTCATCCTTCCCCCCCACCCCACCCCCAGCATTACTATCTGTGAAATACTAAAGGTCACCTCAGTAGCTCATAATTGTTTTCTGACATTACCATCAAATAATGCAATTAATTTTTACTCAACACCACCTTATTTTGGATACTGATTTCATCTCTGTGGATGAAATTGCCACAGGATAAAAACCTGTGCACTTCTAGCATATAACCTTACTTTTAGTGGAGTTTGTCCTAAAGCAAGAAAGCTTTAATTCTGTTACTAATATATGTATAAATTGGATATAATCTCTTACAAACAGTTCGTACTTCTTTGTGCATAAGTTTTGCAAATAATTAGCTATGCTACTATTATACCAGGGCAATCTCTGAAAAAATTGCAGGAAGAAAGTTGCAACGGATATTCCTCAGGGAATGACTCCACCACTTTAATTCTTGATCTGGCACTTCCTTCAGAGGTGTTCCACAAGCAACTAGAGCCTATCAGCGTATTGACCATTGCTCTCTTCAGATTCAACACTGCAAGAAACCAAATCTTTCAGTTTCTACAGAAACAGAGCTCAGAAAAAAACAGTGAAGTTTGAAACAAGCCTTTTACATGTTCTCAAAGAGCCAGTTTCACTGATAAACGTTCCTTCTTCTATTAGGCAATCTCTGCATTTTCCCCACTAAGTCAGCCAAAGTAAAGATCAGGTCTAACTGCCAGCTCAACAGATGAGTACTTAACAGTCCCAAATCTATGGACTTCTGTACTGAAATGTAACAGATACAGAAGGGCATTGACGTCCCATTACAGAAAGGGGACTCTGTAGGATTTTCTGTTTGTCAACTGGGAAAAGTAGCTGATAATGTAACGTTCTACCTATGAGAGAGAGACAGCAGTGAGAGAGTAACTGTGTCAGGAGGAGTGTAACTTTTTGGAGAGATGGGGAAAAAAGACCTGTAGAAATAGCAACACATACAAATTTAAGAGGGAAAAATTCTGACAACTTACCTGTGAGTCTTCATCTTTCAGTGGCCTCTGTGGAGTCTGCTTAGCATCAGACAATTCATCTGAAGATTCATTTTTTCTTTTCTGCTTCTTACCCAGTGTGATGATTAGCTTTCTGTTAGGAAAGAAATCCCAACATCTAAGTGAGTGTCATATACTAGCCTACTTAACTTCAAGATTAAAAATACCACCACATCCACTAGCAATGCCCGTATTCTTATTAATATAAAACTCAGGAAGCACCACTGCCTGAAAAATGAAAAATATGTCTCAAAACAAAAAGCTACAGCTTTACAGTAGACAGTATTTCCTACTACTGTTACTGAGCTTCTCTACAGGCAAGCAGTTACCTTACTATTATTGTGAACTCCTCTGTATCATACATATTTTAAATCTATAAATGAGTAAAAGATGCAAAATCCAACATTTAAAACTGACAACAGTAAACTACACAAACTTAGCATAAATACCATCTGCAGATGACAACAGTAAATAATTTATCACAAACAATTCATCATTGCTAAATATATCTTCTCTTATTCTTACTTTAAAAAATTAGCTACAGACAACAATCTAAAATCATTCAAAGCTGTCTGATGTGTAAAACTTGTATGTTTAAAGAAGTCATTCAGTGGTAAAAAAAAAAGAGGGGAATCGCATGAATTTTTTGCCCTTTAAGAAAAGAAAAACTAAAAAAGCTCTATTCAAAACCCAGTAGTTTTATCTGTAAGAAATCTTAGAACCCCTCAAATTATGTTAAGAATCAAGATTGTGCTGAATAAGCTAGTTAAATTCCAGTGAAAAAGCACCAATTACTTCTTTGTTCAGATTTAAAGGTTATGCTGTAAATCATGATACCAATTAATCTGATTTGTTTTTAACTAAAGGGTGTCAAAATATTTTTTTTTTCATATTTGAAATGTGCCAAATACTCCTCCTTAAATATGTTTTCAGTGGCATAATCGTAGAATGATGACAAACTATCCAATAAAATCACCGATAAAAAGCTGTCCTAAAATATATATTTATACAGTATCTAAACATCAGATCTGTGTAACAGAAAATGAGATAACTGTTCCAGATACAGGCCTCTTCTGCCATTTTACAGAACAAATGTAACAGAAGACTTCAACCTTCATACACAGTAGACGTTATTTTACACCGAAGTAGCATCAAATATACTGGCCACCTGAAAAACCACTGATGAGAAGGTAGTGGTTGAAACACTGGTATCTTATTTATTTCTCTTTACAAGTGTCCAAATAAGAGAACTATCACAGTTACTATGTCCAAACTAATAACAATCCACACAGAAAATGAAAATACCGAATTACCAAAACACTACAGAAAGTTAAAGCAACATGGCTTGGATGAAATTATAAGCATATTTTAAAAAGCAATTAACATTTTCATTTATTTTCAATATTTAACCACTAGGCACATTCAGTTAAAAGGTTAAAAAAAAACTATAAAGAGACATTTTCCACTCCCATATTTTTTACTTCTAGTATGAAGTGAATGGCACTGGCAAACGGATGTTAAAATGAAGCTGCAGGATGCATAATCACAGATCTGCTTGTTCAAAAGTAAATTCTGGTCCTCAAGCCCTTGCTTTTCATTAGGTGTTCTCAGTTTAATTATGAGTCAGAAAACATGTTTCATAATTGCAGGAAATAATTTCAACAATGAATACACTGGTTTTCCTACCATCTTCAAGATTAGTTTGGGATTTTTTGTCCCTCGGTATTCAACTTCTGATTAGGATTTTTTTTTTTTTTTAAGACTTAGATTCACAAATATTTGTCCAATATGACTCCTCCCAGTGATGGACCTGGATAAACTACTTTTAAATTCTATGAAACAAAGTGTTACATTAGCACTTGTCAGCTAATATGTCATATTATCTAATATAATCCACAGTGATGCAGACAAGGCACACTGTGATTGAACTTCTGAGCTTGTTGTTAAATGGAATTATAGATGCTAAAATTTAACATGGATTTAAAGGAAAATTTCATAAAGCTATGAGTGAAAATTTCTTGGAAGACCTGTAAATTCATGAAACAGTATCTATCCCATGAGATTCCTAGTTTACATCTTTAGGGTTTGGGAAAAATATTAACAAGTATCATAAATGTCCTGCTCTTAAATTCTTCCCATTGCCTCTGATTCTGACCATTGCTGGAGAAAGGATACTACTAGGCTCTCAACTGGGTATGCACTCTCCCAAACTTTGTCCATATCTTAAGTGCAACAAGCTGTGCTGTTCTGTACCCTGTCCCCTGCTACCTTTTCATTGAAATAACTGGACATATAGCATATTCAATCCAGTAAACTCACATGATGTAATTTGTAAATTATTATTTTCTGACCAGTAAATAAGCTCCCAAGTCTTCTCTTTGATTTGGAGCAAAAGCATTAAAGGCTTGATGTACGAATGGCATGTACAGATGACTGTGAATGGGATACACATTTTGATTTTTAAACGAACAAGACTACCAGCAACAAAGAAAAAGGATAACTAAATGTTCTTTTATGAAGTAAGTGTTGAGATCTAAGTCAAGCGGGAAGGGGTCTCTGGAGGACACCTGGTCCCTACTCAAACCCAACTTCAGAGTTACTTCATGCTGCTCAGTCCAGTCATGCTCTGCTTATATCCAAGGCTGACACCTCCCTGGGCAACCTATTTCTAATTTTCATGCTCTTTTGTGAAATGGTATGTTAAAATGCTTCATAAATGAACACTGTTAGGTATTAGTATACATCTGTATTTGTGAAACCATAGTTCATCCTCATTTCATGCACTACTGCCTAGTATTTTAGGCTCAGGTTCCTTCTGGGTTCAAGAAGCACAATATTAGGGAAGGCCATGACTATTTTACTGTGGTATCCATTGAATAGCAGAGGATTTTAAGGACCTTCTGGTTTAGAACATGGGCTTACTTTTTGATTAGACTGCTCTAGCTACATCTTTCCTTGCACATTTTTCCCTCTCCTCCTCCCTAGCTGTTGTACCCCCCCTTGGGTTCACTTCTTGCTCTGCCGATATATTTCCACTTCTCTGGCAGGTTTTGTGTCTTATCTTGATCTTGTATTCCCTAACCCCAGTAATTCTCTTCACAAGCATCTCCCTGAAATTTTCTTAACATCTTCTCTACATGTTGCAGATCAGAGTGTTTCCTCCTCTATATAGATATGGTGCCAATGAGAGGAATAAATGCAGTTTCCCTTCTTTCTGATCCAGTGCCCAGAACTACAATGCTCCTTGCTATCAAAAGTTGCTGAACGACAGTATGGTGCTGAAGTCACTCATTTCTATTAGTAAAAATGCAATCTGCTCATATTTTGGCCAAAAATTTCTAAAAAAACCTGCTATGTGAAAACAACGATTTTCAGAAGCTTGTAAACTGGATCAATTCTGTGAAAATTTTTCATTGAGAGAACAGGTTCTCTTGCCAGTTACAAATTTCTGCATGAAAGCATAAAGATCCTTGGCTAAAATCCCTTTTTCTACCCCGAAACAAACTGTTCTGAAAAGAAACTATCTAGTCTGTTTCTATGAAAAGGAAATAGCACACTGTAGACAGAGAATAAATAATATCACTAGACTTCATTCCAATTTCACTTTCTCCTGTATCTTTAAATTTAAAATTTATCTTATTACAAAACATCCAGAAATACTTTAACAATTAGACAAGTGTAGTTACTTTAACATAGACTTCCTTCTACTGTAACTACAAACTAAAGATGTTGAGAAATCAATGGAAAAGTTTATAAATAAGCCATCTCATGAGCTATTACTACTTCCAAACCTTAGCACAAGCCTCCTAACATGGTTTAGATCCACAAAACTAAAAGAACTAAACTATCAGCAAGACCACCAGCAACTACTATTTGAAGAGCATTGCAACTTCTTTCTTATAAATTAAGAACCACTAAGAATCTGGTTCATTCCCCTTCTGTTTGATAGCAGAGAATGTGACAGAAGAGGTGTCAGCACTCTGAACAGCTTTAAAATTATAAAAAACAGTGTTCCAAGCCTTCCAAATAGAGAACATGAGGAAGTATCAAAGAGGAAGTAAAAGAAAAATAGCAAGTATGTTATTAGGCACATAAGTAACAGTAAGTATTGCTGGCCTTCAATGCATGCCTTTAATACAGCATGTTACTTCCATTTTCTCAAACAGAAACACCAAGTAACTAATTATTATTGTCCAAAGCCACCTCCCAAATATTTTGATTTGTAGTAAAAGCACTTTGTCATATTACTATCAATAAAACTTCTATGTTATCAACAGTATTAATATTTATCACTAAAAACTTAGCTAACAATCTTATCTATTAGCAAAATACAAAGCAGCTATGTCCTTGACAAGACAGCGTATCCTCTTGGAATGAGAGTTACATTTGTGGGAGAAACAGTTGCTCATATCCTTTTAGCATGTATTTAATAAATAATACTAACACACCATTAGCCACTGTCCCCTTCTCCAGTTATATTTCAAATTAGTAACTTCTGGATTGTGCACAGATTTTAAACATGCTCCTGTAGCCTTACTGGAACCAAAAGCCATTTCAAGCTCATACAACATTGGAATAATAATGCAAGAGAACAAACAACTAAGTGTTCAGTTATTTATTTGAGAAGACCACACTATTTTGCATTCACACATTCTGCAGTAGAAATTTAAGATTATGTCACTTTGACCCAACTTATGCATTGAAACTCGAATCTGGAAGCAGAAAAAACTTCACCAAGGAGTCAGAATTCAGTGCATGCAAAGACATCCCAGAAGGATCATCAAATGTGGAGTTTCTGTGCCATTTCTAATCATGACAGAAGTTGTTTATGATCTAACAGAACTAAAAGATTCAGCAAGCATCTCTTCCCTTTCAGCATAGCTCTATTAGCCAACATTTGCCTGACTTACACGAAACACAACTCACAATGTCTGCTTCCTAGGAAATTCACTTCCAAGTTTTATGCATTAAAACTTAAATGATACAGGATCAGTGTAACAGGCAAATCACTTCCTTTCTACCCCCCGTCCACTCATCTCCTGTTGCTAACTGAGTTTACACAGGTTTCAAACCATCTTAACAGTATCACATTAACAAGTGATCACATGAAGATTTTCTGTCAGGGTCTCGGGTCCTGAAAATGTTCCATCTTGTGAACAGTACACGAGATACCTACTTCAAGGCAACAAAGACATTTACTACTTTGAGTAGTGAACAGGATTACACAGGACTTGCTGGATTCATTACTACATAATGTGAGTGTTAATAAAAAAATTCCACCGTTGTTCTTTTAGCACATGAAACAATACGGCCATTTCTGATAACAGGAAACAGTTTTGAATTTAGGGACTACCACCCTGAATTGAACTTCTGTAAATTGAATTAGAATTTGGGGGATGCATTTAAACTATGCAGTGATAAAAAAAAAAAAAAAAATCCTAAATGTAGTCTACTGATATTGTCCTTTACATCACCAATGCAGAGCTACTGCTATTCATCAGGGCCATGATATTTAATTTTATGTTTGAGTAGGTGGGAATACATTGAGAGCTATAAAACCTAAATGCCAATCTACTTTTTTGAACAACAGAATGTTCACAAATTCATAATTCTTCTATCCTTCATATCAAGTGGTAAGAAGTAGACTTTTTAGTTTAAATATGCATCACCTTAAATGGAAGAAGTAGAATTATAATCAGTTAGAGAAAGCTTATAAATGGAAGCAAGTTCTATGCAAAATTAAGGATTTTAATAGATTCTTAAACATCAATGCACCTTGGTAAGTAGCCAGGATATGAAAAGTGGTTCTGCAGTCCTCAGAAAAATTGAAAACTAAGTTAAATTTAAAGAATTAACTTGATCAGTAATCAAAGCATAAAGCAAATGCGTTACTTTAGTCAGTTAGTCTAAATGTATTATACATGTATTCTTCTAGTAATTTCTGTGATACACTTACTACATTCTTGGTAATAAAAAAATTTAGTCACTTATCTTTACCAATGCTTATGGCAGAGAAACTAATTACTGAATACAGTCCTAAAGCATTTGACTGAAATTAACAGGCATTATTTCTTTGACTTCAACAGGTCAGAGGATTAAAAATCTTAATCCCCACCTTTAGGAAGAAACTACAGCCTGCCTAGAAAGTAACTGCTAGTAATTTATAACTAGCAATGATAAATTGGAAAGAATCATGCAATAGTTGACTTTAAAAACCATTCTGTCCCCCGAATCAAGACACAGTACTTATAACTCCTCTTGATCCTAGATGAAGACTACCCAGTTTCAGTAAAATTTGTAATGTATTACATTCAAAAGCACACAATTTTTTTTCCTGATGGCTACCAGGCAATTTTATCAAGGTTTGTTCAGCAGCTATGTTCCAGCTCCAGCTCTACCCTGTCAGTGACACAGAGTATATCATTTTCACAGAGGGACAACTGTGTAACTGTGCAAATCCTCCTTAAGAGCAATACAGGACATACCACACAGGATATGCTACACAGACAGGACCATTGTAAGATCCCGGCTAAGTTTATGATTGGAATCTAAATAAGAGGTTGCTGTTTGAGTGCTGGACTCGAGAAGATACAATTGTGCTCATATTGGATAGGCTATGTTTGACACTAGCAGATGTGAAAGATCAGATTAAAACCATTCTCCAAACACTTCTCAAAGAAAAAAAATCAATCTATTTGTTAGTAGTTTCTGCTCTTTCAGCTCTATACTAGCCTGTAAATCAAACAGGAGTCACCCAAAACATGTCTGATTCCCGATCTTCTCAAACACATGTAACTCCTCACCACCTCCTGCACTGGTCTTGCTCTCAGAATCCAAACTGAATCAGCATGTTCAAACACCTACTGCAAGTTAAACGGGTTCACTGTAGTAAACACTGAAAAGAAATATATTCATCCGAGATGAACATATAGTGGAACTTCTAAAAAGGAAAGACAGGTGTACCCAAATTCTCCACTACACTTAAAAATGTATACTTCACTACTCTTTTACTGTAGACCTTTATTGGCTCCAAGGTTTCATTCTTGATTTTATTACTTGCAGAAGAACTACAGTTGGTAAGTTCACAACAGCTGGAAATTGTTTATATTTTTAATCATGTGGGGAATTTCTCCTATCTCCAGGCTTTCTTTCCTTTTTAAATGCAAGCAAAGTTGTCTATATGACATTGCTATTTTTCTCCTTATTGGGTTAAATAGATCTCAGAAATCCTTCCAAGAGAAAACCAGAAGTTTCATAGAACTGAGGTCCTCTCTCCCCTTCTTGCCCAATAAAGCACTTGTCTTCTAAAGGTATTATTGTAGCACGGTAAAATTTTCTCCCAAGATTCAGTCAGAGTCTGTTTTATTTTAAAATAAATGACAAAAACAATGTAGCAACACATTTAAAGCCCCAATCCTATTTTGACATAATAATTTCCAAGATGTGCTTACATTCCTTAGAAAGTATTTTCCTAAGAATGTAAGATAGAAAGAAACCTTTAAAAGAGTTGTTTAGCCTTACAAAAACCCTTCTTAGTTACTGGATTTAACTTTGTTCTTTTTTAAACAAAAGAAATTTTATTTCATGCAATTTTTTTAACCAACGTTGAGGAGAATGCATAGGCATTCTATAATAAATATGCTTATATAAGATCAACAGTTACATTTGCATAGAAAACAGAGTCTGGTAAGATTATTCTTTAAAAAAAAAAAATCAAGGCCTTCTTGCAATTACTGGTCTTCAAAACCATTATAGTATATTCTTTTCTAAATAGTTACCATTTTATGTATTTATATAAATAACATAAAATAGTGCTAACAATATATAACAATGCATGAAGTTTTTTGATGCAAAAAATGAAGTATGGGAATGCCTCAAAGAATTTGATTTACTGCTGTCCATCAAAATAACTAGAAATTCAGTAAAATCTGTAATATGTGGCTCTAGAAGTGTCTCTTCACTGCTGTTTAACAGGATCTGACTGCTAAATCTTTAGGTACGTGTTCCACATAGTTAAAAGCAGTATCATGATGAAAAAACAAATATTACGGTAAAAAACATCGTTTGAGAAATACCCATTTCTCAACTGATGCTGTCGCAAAATCTTGAAAGCTGATCCTAATTCATGTGCACAGCTAAGCATTTCATGAAGACAGAAAACTGAATGCGGAAGTATAAATCGAAGGTAACAGTTTATTTTACTTTGCTGATTAAGAACAGTAAAAATATTAATGGGAACTAGGTAGTATATCATAAGGATATCATCTTGGCAGGTTTTGTTAATTACCCAAAGGAATGAAGAAAAATCACACTAAGAGCAGCTGACATGGAGCTTCAGGAAACTGACACTAGCTCAACAACAGTGTGTACATCTTCTAATTAGATGGACTCACAAAATGTCTGTTACAGAACATAAGTAAATTCAGAAACCTTAAAGTGAAACATGGAAGTATGCATCCAACATGGAGAAAAAAAGAAAAGGAAGCACTATACAGTGTGTTAAGGAGTACTGAGTAGCAGTCGTATGCGAACCCATAACTAGAAGAGGAAGAAATTAACACCATGAAAGCTCATGTTAAGGATTGAGTTTAGAGCAGTAACCTTTATACTACAGGATAACTTCTCAAGGAA
Organism: Athene noctua; assembly: GCF_965140245.1. NCBI lineage: Eukaryota > Metazoa > Chordata > Aves > Strigiformes > Strigidae > Athene > Athene noctua. The sequence continues at coordinate 9,930,604 of NC_134045.1, forward strand.
GTTGTTTACTTCAAACATGGAATAAAAGCACTGATCTCTAGGAAAAAAAAGAATAAAATGCAGAGAAATGGGCTGATTAAAAGCACATTCACTTCTGCTCCATATACATGAAAACATACATATGTATAAGAGACATTTAAATTTGGAGAGATATGCCAGTTAATATTTCTGTTACCACAAAAAGCACATGGATTTAAAAAATAAAAATCAGACTGTAACCAAGATTTCTATTTCAAGTCCTGACTGACATAATTAACATTGGAAATTACACACTTTCCTTTAGAAGTATATAGGAGAATGAGGTTAGCTCTCGGGTCGGAAGACACACCACCTACTGAACCCCTTGGAGTGTTCTAATATCTAGTGTCTTTTGAAAGCTCCTTACCCCAAGGTATCCACCCAGCTTGACCCAGCTGAGTCTGCAATTTAAGAGGGCAGATTAAATTGATACGACTGAAGATTACAAACTGCATAGAATACAACTTCTCCAACATTCACTTTACTTTCCATACATGTGATATCCATAAGAATATTCACTTGCTAACAAGTTCATTAAGTTTCCAGTTCCTCCCTATGCAGTTTATCGTCCACACTGTATTGAAGATCTATGCCAAAATTGATAAAGACAGTATTTATAGTATCAGATAAACTTAATTTGAAGTCAGAACTGATTACAACACTAGATGAAAGATACTTTGGTCTTGTCTCTGCTTCAAAGCAAGTACAGACTATTTTAGGATATGAACTTAAAATAATTCGTTTCAAAAGGACAGTCCTACAGTGATTTTATCTGAAGAGAAAACAGAGCATTCTTGTTCCTGAGTAAGAAAGTCCACACATGGACTTAATCAGGAAGAATTCTGTGTAGGCAGTGGAGGAGAACATTTTATTATCAGTAAGCAGTTTTCATTTTCATCAAGAATTTAAAGTCTGAAGTAAGGAAACATTTCAATCTACTTACCCAATTTTTGTTTTCTCTTTAATTTTGGATGAGGAACCAGTTTTCGGTTTTTTGCTCTCCTTGTCCTTTGGTTTGGATTTAACTTTTCTACCCTTCTTTTCCTCTTTTCCTTCAGTTGAAACACTGGGGAAGTTTTCAGGACTCATTACTCGTGGAATGTTTCTCTCTCCTCTCTCTTTTGCTTTTGCAATGGCTTCAGATATTATGCGATTTGCCTTCTCTTGTTTACTTTCCGAGTCTGCTTTTTTCTTCTGCTTCTTTTCAGACATTGCCCTCACCTGGGTATTCTGCAACTTAGTATATGGTCCTGAGCCATCAGTCTTCTTGGAGGAAGGAGGCTGTAGCAAGAGACAACAAGGAAACACAATCACCTTATTTTTAAGAACATTTTTGGAAAGAACAAGTGCAAATGTTTTTGATCTGGATGTGCGTTTTTAAAAATTCAACTTGCAGGGACTCATGCAGACAGAAAAAAGAAGGCATTCTGTTTATACCACAGAATGGCGTGGGTTTCAGAGTAAGTACATCAATTGTGGGTTTTAAACAACCAATCCATGTACTGAAAATCAGTAAAAAATATCTGTCTAAAATTCTCTCAGCCTTCTTTCCACCTCTGTAGTTAGAGGCACCGATACTTAACCTTTTCCAGCATTCCCATATATTTGACACACACCTCCAACATCTCCAATAAATGTGATTCTCATACAATCTGAAAAAGCAAGAACTCCCGAAGGTAACAGCATCAGTATTTTGCCTTTGGTAGGATATCAGGACCACAGTTACCAGTTAAAGCTAACGAAAGACCTACAAGACTAACTCCGTGCTGAACAGAACAGATGCTCGACCAAAATCAGGATTAAAAACAGACAAAAGATAAAATCAAAACTAAAATTACACAGCTCTATATTAATAAAAATATCAGAAAGCGGTATTTGTTTTATTTAGATCAACATAAGGTCGCTGCCTTAGGTGGAAAATCTACCTTGTTTTTAATTTCGGGTTTTTAATCATCGTTGCATCGACGCAGAATTGTTTACACTACGAATGCAATATTCAGATTATCAGCCTCTCTTTAAACAGGCTAGAAGACATGTTTTTGCCTTCCTCCCCTCCCCCTTTCCCCTTTGAGGAATGGAAAGAATTTCCTATTCAAACAGACAAAAAACCCAGCAGATAACAGTTATGTTACATTCTCACCCGTAAATGCGCCTCTGCCTACAGCACGAAGAAAAGCCACCAGGAATTTCCAAACACATTTTCGGGACAAATCCAGTGCACTTCACTGGATACATTTTCTATAGGTGCCTCATCAGGGGCTGCACAGCAGCGCTGCAGCACCGGGAGGGCGGCGGGGTTCAGGATCGCTCTCTAAAATGCCACCTTAAGGCCTACAGGCTATAACAAATAACCAAGACCCGAGAAAACAGCAACAAGCTCAAGATGGCGATGCAGCACGGCTCCCGCAGCAGCAGCCAGTAATAAGGAAGGTTATTCAATCCCATTAGCCTTTTAGCCCAACGAACCCCTCCTCCTCCCACTCATTCAGGCTTTCACTTACCCTTCCTCTTGGCCTCTTCACTGAAGACATTTTTGGCGTCAGACAAAGGCTTGCCCTCTGCTTTTTCAGCACCCCAGGCAGTGCTCAAGAGAAAAGCATTGAAAGAAGATTGCTAAATGGCCTATTTAGCGAGCTGCAGCCAAGATATGCACAACCCTCCACAAACACACATTGTGATTTATCAACATTTTCCTCCCTTGGCAAGCACACCTCCACAGATCCTCCCGCCCAGGTGTGGCGAGGGCTGCCCGCCTCCCCTCCAGCGCCCGGCTTCTCCAACAGCTGTAAGCAGATAGCCAGATTCCAACAAAGCACAGAAAGAAATGAATGCACAAAGCATCAAAATGCATCAGCATGAATATTAGAGATGTCGTTAAAAATACTGACTCCTTCTGCGGAAGTAGGCCAGCAGATGGTGCTACCCGTTATTATTCCATTAGACTCTGCAGTTTAACCCCCGACGGACTGCTCTTCCCTACACCGGGTACGGGCATTAACTCTTGCCGTCCCACCTCCCGCACGCCTGCTGCCTCGGTTTTTTCGCCTGGATGGAAAATCGTGGGAACTGAGCGTTTTTCTGTCTCAGACTTCACTTCACTGCGACTTTTTGGTTCCGGTTCTCTCGCGAAACGGCGCTGGGGGACGGCGACTAAAAACAGAGTCTGTGGCCTCAAACGTATTTTGCTCTCCAGTGTACTTTTCATTTCTTCTCTCCTACACCAAATTTGTTACTATAAGCTAGCAACAGTGATTGTATAAGCGTTTGCTTACAGATCTCCCTGCTTCCTACAGAAAATGGAAGAACTCCTTAACTGGATTTTACCCCTCTGCCCCTGCCCAGACCTGCAGAGGCTTTGCGGTGAAGACCTCCCCTCCTCCCACCACGTGGGACAGGGCTGTATGGTAAACTCCTCTTCGTTCCAGGGGTGTTTAAAGCGCTATTTTTAGAGATCAGACGAGTTTTTAAATACGTATTGTCAACACATGAAATACACCCAAAAAGAAGATATGATCGGGTTTTCTGAAAGGCCATTAAAAAACCAAGGCGTTTCTGACAGCACAGCTCTATCCTAGCAATACCCTTCACTCTCTTCTAACAACCTTCTGAAAATAAAGATAAGGATTTGATTTCTGTTTTGCTTAATTTATTTAATTTATACTTTTATTGGGAGACACGTGTTTTTCCACAGAAAATTTAAGACATTGCAAGTACTTTAAGATTGTTAAGATTAAGCCTTACACTTAATCAGAATTTCACTTCTGTTTAAGATTAATTTCAAAATGAAGTTCATTGTCCATTGAAAACACTAGGGCTACCAATACAGTAAATAGATTCTTAACAACACCACTTCAGTTCAAAGATATTTCTGTAAATATGCAGCTTAATCACAAGGACAATTATTAATTTTAATTTTACTTTTGAGAACTCTAGCCAAGATACTTCTACATGATAGTTAGAATACCTATAACAAAGTGCAGCAATTTATCTTTTAGGGTTACTATTTCATAACTTAATAAAAATGCTAAATAATGTACTATTTTGCATTTTGAGATCAGCTAAACAAAATAAATTCCCAATGTGCTTTTGGTATAATTTGAGCTCTAAGCCAAATGATACTAAAGCCAGTATGGTTAGAGGATTTTTAGAAGAAATTGGTACTTTTTTCAACACTCCTGGGCCAGAAACAAAACAAAACCCGCCTAATAATTAAGTGGGCAATATAGAAATGGTAGCTTTTTCATAATTCTTTTGCAATGATCTTCCTAGATGTTTTATTCCTTTAGAACAAAGTTTCTTATGCTATACCTCCTCAGAGCTCAAAGCTGTCTCCCCAGTTATTCCTCAACAACTTGAACTACTTTTTTACTGTAAAACTGTGAGCATGCTGGACGAGGCTACTCTGTTTTAATTCCTCAGGCTGACCTTCTGCTTCTTGCTCTATACTTTTGCTTTTTTATAAGTTATGTCTCCTGCACTGCACTAACAGTAAGCTATTTGTTAGAAAGCCAAGACCGTATTTTTTTATAAAGCAAAGTTTTTGCTACGACATTTCTAACCTTATGGAAATTACATTCATGAAGATGCAGGAAGGCATCAGCAAGCCATTCCAAGCTAAATAAAACTGTAATGAAACCTTCATCAAGTAAGTCACTGTTGTAACAAAAAACAAAACTGGAAAGCAACAGAAGTGTTTTGAGATTAGAACAATCAGAACACACTTGTACTACAGAGGACAATATCTGCGTGTACTTTGCAATCAAAGCACCAAAAATCATCTAATTTGCAGCAGAGGTCTTTTACTCTGATAATAATTTCATGCTTCCAAAAAATGCGTGGCTATAAAATAATCGAACAGATACAAATCATCATGCACACTGAAAACAATTTCAAAAGCTATACAGCATCTACAACAAAAAGGACAAAGCCTTTTTTGCCAAGCCAAAAATACCTCTCCCCCGTACTGAGGAGGGGCGCGGATCAAACATCCTAAAGGAGCAGCGTATCTTTTTGCCAATGGCTTACAAACCTATTCCATCTATCAGCATTAAGAAAGAAATTCTTAACTGACAAACGTGTAAGAGAGGGTGGAAAACAAAACCCTGAGGCAGCCACGTATTTAAGAGGTGAAGAATTCATTTAGAAAAATACGTTTTCACTTTCCATGGTTGCAAAGATAACCACCCAAATGTAACTGAACATAAACCAATGCAACGTGGTCCTGAGCCTGCACAGAGAGCTCCGGGGTACGTGCTGCTGCTAATAGCTTTGCCAAGCAGCAGCCGAGCGCAGTGAACAAGCCTCCCGTCAGTTCCCTGCTGCTCCCGCAATCCTGTGGGCAGCGGGGAAACTGGCAGGAATCATGTCAAACTCACACTGCTGCTACCGCCTGCAACAGCCACCAAGAGCAGCAGGTACAGGCCAAACCGCTGTTCACGTGGCAGAGCTGGCCCTAAAAAATACTAAGGGTGGAAGAGAGAAGACAACAGCTGTCGCCTTCCTCATGTATGCCCTGATTCACAGCAGCCAGGGGAGCAGCTTCTTGGCAGTATTGAAAAGAATTTATCTTGCAGGAGTAGAAAGTACACTACACATGTCTGAATAATATCTTAATTAATTAATGGAAAAGCAAACAAGTTACCAGACAATGTCGAGAGGGAGAATCGTGACAGCAGTCTGCAATAGCTAGCAGTACTCTGCTCAGTAGGCTTTTCATAGAAAGGCATTTCTCCAACATTTTGTTGTGGATTGCGAAGGACACAAATTTGAAGACCTTCACTGGCATAACAGTACTTCCCACAACAAAGACAAATCACTGTCCTCAGTGCTTACAGACATGGGGGTTTTTTCCCCCTCAAAGGCCTAAACCCATTTTAATTTGCTCCACAACAACAGTTTCTTCACACCCTCTGCATTATCACTACAAAGGAAGCCCCAAGGTAAATTTAACACAGAAAAAATTCTATCTCCTAGAAAACCCTCCCAAATCCTGCCTTATCTGTTCCATAAGTAAAGCACTGCTTCTACTGTAAGAATACTTTTGTTACAGTAGGTATGGCCATTCATGATAGAGGGGCATTGCTTTCAATTCTGTGTGGGCACAGAATCTTCAAGACTAAGTATCTCTCCTGAGTTGCATCCATTCTGGATATACTCTAAGGATTGGTAATGCCTTTCCCTAGAATGAGTGACACATTCATAATTTAATTATATAAAGCACTAGTTTTTAATAATGATTTTCACTTGTGGATCTACTTGCCCAAACACTAGCTACGGCTAAGAACTAAATTATGACCCTAACTAGTCCAACAATAGAAATTTAAGGTTTACGTTTGCAATTCCTTGAATGATTCTTTTACTCCTACTGGTAGTAGTACACACCTGCAAGGAGATGCACAGATGAAGTACCATATGCCTCAAGAGCATAACAAGTTCTTGGTAGTCCACCAGGTCCTCAGGAAAATCAAAATGACCTTGACAAACTGCACTGAAAGCAGCTAAAATTAGCCACCTGGAAACCTGATCTTCATGCATTACCACATAATCTTTGTTCATGTTTATTTCTAAACAAGGAATCCCTTTGTGCTTGTTGGGTCACCAAAACAGTATCAGTATCACAACCATAAAACAAATAAATGAATTGCATAACTAATGATAATCAGTAGTTTGGGGTTTTGGTCCAATTTAGCTTCTCACTTTCTCACATTATAATCAGATCAAAATTTGAAAACTGCAGTTGCATTTAGGCTACTACAGTGAAAAAAATCTTAAAGGAATATCCATTAATCATTCAAATTATAAAATTATATTTAGGAATGAAACTTAAAAAAAATGCATGAACTCAACTCAGACTTCTGAATTCCATTCTAGTGCTCTGAACTTCTTTCCTTCAGAACAGTCTGCATAAATAACTCTTGTAGTGATTTTATTAAATGCTGGTTTTATAATCAAAAAGTGTTTCTATTAAAAAATATATAAACTCACACCCTTGACAGAGTCAATCTGTAGATTTCTTACAATATGAATGTGTGTCACCCTACACGCATGCAAAAAGCAGTCTTCTTTGCTGAATGGCAATCCCACCAGAAGAAGTGGTTTTCTTTAGATGATACACTGAAGTAAGACTGCCGTGGTTGATCAAGCAATTTCTGCACAACTGATGGGAAGATGACCTAAACATGCAACAGGGTTTCTTTTCTTCAGAAAAGTGCCCTTTTTTTTTCCCCTTCTAAGTTCCTTCTGAATTGCTTTTTATTTTCTTGTTCAACAGTTGCCTCACACCATCTGTTGGGATTGCTCTACAAAGCCAACAGCACTGACAAATGAAGATCCATGGGGTTCTATCATTTTCCATTCTCTTTGGTGCGTATATGGAACTATTAAAAGACCCAATGAAGCATTCAAAATTGTGGTTCTTTCGGTATGCTGATAATATTCTTCCTTCTTTTTCTTGCTTGTTATAATCACTAATGAACATCTTTGTGTTTAAGGAATACAGAATCTCAAGACATATGTATGAGAAACTCAACCCAAATTAAAACAGACGTGTTATAGATACATTAAAAAAAAAAAAAGATACAGAGGAATAAAAAAAAAAAATCTACCCTTCCCATCTTCCATATTTCTTATCTGTAATGTTGATAGATGAATTGCTAACATCTACAGCGATGTGGCTAGGCAACAGTTTTTAACTGTATAATAGTCACCTCAGAAAATAAATTTGGTTACTGCGATTTCCACCTCACAAGGCATTTAACATCAAGCTTATGACCAAATTTTAAATTTACATGGAAATGAAAACATTAATGTAAAGGTCAGAAACTTTAAACTAGTCATGTTTCTAAGATGAAACAAGCACCTGCTTTGCAGGTCACACACTCTCTATGTAGGGTGTTGTCTCTCAACTAAATGCTACAGAACCCAGTAATAATATCATTAATCAAGTTTCACCACTTCTTTAGCTATGATACCATAGTTGTGGTTAGTAGCAGCTTCTTAACCAGTAAGCATCTGACTTACTGCATCATTCACTGGGAGAAAATCAAGCCACGGTCCTGCGTAACCAGATGCTGCTAACCCGGGCATGCTGCAAAGGCAGCATCGGGTATTACAGAATGAGCCTTCAGCACACATAAGCTTCCATTTGGAAGATTTTGTTTGAAGACAGTTTTTGGGGGCTCAGTACCAAACATCATTAGAATGTTTTTCTGAATATTTAGTAGTGGTATCAAAACTGTGTGCAACTTTCACCGTAATTCTTAAAGAAGGTACTATGTAATGGAACATATTAAATTGCCAGGAAATGAAAGAAATTGAGAACTGCATCCTGCTTGCTCTGCCAAGCTACTGCATTGGACGTGTGTCAGTTTTCAGTGGCTTCGTGCTCTGTGCCCATCAAGTACCCACCACTCTTTGGTTCTAGTCTGTCATGGTGAACAAAGCTATTTGGAAAATGACATACAGTATCAAGAAAACTCACTGCCTCAGCAAAATTTCTCAGATGCGTTTTTCACAGAACTAGTAATGCTGAGTTGTGTTGATCTGAGCCCAATGCAGTGTGTATCTTTTGTGCCACCCATGGGGTGGGGTCTCCGCTAGAAGTACCACTATACTTAACATGAGAAAACTGTGGGCTCTGATACATTAAAAAAAAAAGTCATGATCATATTCCAGTCAACTGGCATTGTGGATGCACAATAGATTTGAGTTACTAGGCTCAGATTAACTTCAGTCATGCTGAACCTCTACCTCTACAAATTTTCTAAAAACCTTTAATACCTATCCTAAAGGTCAAAATGTTTTAGCAAAAAAGTTCCACTACTCTGTTTCTTTCCTACACTCTTGACCAATCTTACAATTTTCACAATTATCTGACTTCTTAAAACCCAGAGGTGACTTAATTCTATACTCTATAAAAGGAAACTCAGGTTTCAGTTCACCGTTTGAAACAAATCCTGTGCAAGCATCTGGAAATAAATCTGTAAGATATTTTGCCAAATACTTATGGGCAAGAAAATCACACAGACCTTTCTGATTTAAAATGACTAGTCATTAGAGTTCAAAACCCCAGACAAAGCCCTACAAATACACTGATCCACTGAAATCTCACATCGAAATCTCAGAAGTACAGGTAAGAGTTAGCTTCTTCTGGAACACACCCCTGTTTTTACAACAGGAAACTTTTATTTAACAGGTAAAGCCACATAGCTTCTATAACCATGGGGAGTGGAATGCAGCATGTTTGCAAAGCAGCAAAAGAGAACAGCTCTGCCCAACTTCTTTTTAAATGACCTTTTATGCTCCAGAAAAATATAATATTAACTGAAACGGCACCAATTTCTAGTCTTTCATGACTGAACAAATGTCGGTTAAAGTAATTTCTTACACCGGTAAGCGGTGCTTCAAGAACCCGCTGAGTAACAATACTGGAGAAAATCAGAATAAGCTCTTAGTTTTTGTTCTCTTCTGTAGGAAACATTGTATTCACTCACAAGCTGATATTCAGGGGTTTTTTTGCATTATATTTTAAATCTAAAGTAGGGAGACTCCCTGAACAGATATTAAATGTAAATATAAAGTGCAGTGAGGGATGTTAAAAATAATTTTTACTGTAAAGATCTGAACTTTTCTTTAGATCAGACTACTGAAACGTCTTTTTTTTGAATGCCTCATTTCAACAAAGAAGAAAACTTATTAAATCCGTGTTCTCCCTTTAAAAAAAAAAAAATACAGTAAGAAGATACTTTGCTTCCTAACTTTAAGACTGATAAGAGGAAAACAAAACCACATCACAAAATGGAAGCAAACAACAGGAAATCCCTAAATGACTTCTGGCTGGAGTAAGTTTGGGTTTTGTTCTCCCTCTCCCCAAGGTAAATCATCTTTTCAGACATTTTCCTGGGGTTATTTTTTGAGGCTTTGGAAAAAAGAGAAACAATATATAAATATTTATTATAAGCTGGCAAGAACAAGCACCACCAGTAAAATTCATGCACACATAAAAATTTTATTCTATAACAGAATGATTCAGTATTGTATCTTTCCAGTTTGCAAACATCAGGTATCTTGAAAATATAACACATCGCAACAAAATGTACTGAGTATAAGCTTACTGTGGGCAAAATTTTCTAGTCCTTCTGCTACGGTCTGCTGAATTTTAAAAAAGCAGATGTAGCAGAAATATGAATAAAGAGGGCCGACAAATGCCAATATCAGTGTTGTGAACCACATCACTGCTCTTCAGCTGTCTGCAGAGCTCTGAATGTTAAAGCAGCAAAAAGAGTTCGCAGTCCTTAGAGGACTTTCTCCTAATGCTCCTCAATCTAAATCATCCCTACGCCAACTTAACCCACGCCAGTCTACAAAATGCCACACATTTTGAAATTTAAAATAGCAGTGCAAAGCAGTAGCCTGTTTCCCCTGAGTTGGATGCTTCATCACTGGACACATAAAATGTTTTCATGCAGTTACCATATTCAATATTAATTTACCTAAATATAACATGAGGTGGAGCTAAGTTTGTTCACTTCAAAACTTAAAACCTCACTGGCTGTCCCAGGGAAACACATTATTAATACCTTCACCTGACTGGCCTCTTTCCCAAGTTGCTTGATCTAAATGCCCCCCCCACCTGCTCAAGTGACAGAACAGTTCTCCCTCACAGAGCAAGGAACACTTCTATTCCTTATTACAAAGCCAGTCTTTGATAATCATACATTCTTTGACTAAAGACTTACAAGAAAAATCTAGCTTTAAAATATTCAGCTAGGTTGTTTTTCAGCTCTCGGGTTACAGTTATACATGCACATTAAACTACAAGTGACAGCTGTTCAATTTTTATGCAGCTTGCTTTTAAAAAACCCAAGGCTGGTACAACCATGCCATACAAGTTGGTGCATTTATGCTTCCAAACCCCTAGTTATTTCTAACCCATTGATCAAATTTAGCCAAGTTATTAGAACAGAAATTTCAGACGTGTCCCTACCACTTACATGAAGCAGACAGACAGGTAGAGAAGAGTGAAATGAAACATGAGCTCAATCCTTCTTGGACCTCTGAAAATCCACATAAGACATTACAATTATAGTAACCACCAGTTGCAAAATCCAACCCTTGGACATCTCATGATCTACTCATTCTTTCTTGTCTCCCTACTTCCACATAGATTCTCATCTGACAAAAAAACCTGAACAAAAATTCTGGCTAAAGCAATGCTAAACAGGCCTTCCTGTTACCTACCTCCTCTTCCCCCTTCCCTGAAGGCATTCAAACGCATCAAAACCAAGGAAGTGGGAAGTGCTGTAGGGACCCATATTTCTTCAGAAGATATTCTGACCAAGTGGCCAAAATATCAGTCTTTTACACCTCCTGTTTCATTGTTCTAGTTTCTAATTCATGCTTAGTAGTATCTAACATTGCCTTCTAACTTCTAATTTTTACCTTCATACCTGTGTAACTAAGCCTCTTAAATGTGCACCTGACAGGACTCCCATGGCAAATTATTACATTATATAGATTAAGAAATGGCTGAATACCTTTTAAAAAGACAAATTCTGTGGCATGTACTTGTCCATTTATGACAATATTTAAAATGTTGTTCCTCTACTGAAGAATTAATTTGCCTATGCATAATATCATTCTCTAGTGTTAAATTATGATTGAAAATGAACTTTTTAATATATAAATTAAAATGAATTAATTTTGAAGTTTTGAGGAAATTGTGTATTCCCAGAAACACAGAGTTTATCACTCTTCCCTCTTCCAAAAAGTTTAATATAGAAAAATTTAAAATTTCAGATGATATATCCTGAAAATATTTCACTTACTGTATTTCTGTTCTGATTACTCAAGACTGTTTCGATTCTCTATGCACAATAAAAACAAAATGAAAAGACTGCTGTAATAGTTTATATCTCTAACCATCAATTTCAGAAACTACTGCTTACTTATACTTTTTTTCTTGGATATTCTAAAGCTTCCACTGAACAACAGAAAAAGTCACAAGTTTGGTTGTTGGAAGTCATTAAGACAATTCACACACTCAGGTTTAAATGCAGAAACAAACCTTGCAATATGATGGCCAAAGCAAAACTTCTGAAACATAATCTTTCAGAAAATGCCTGTCTGGAAAGGAACAAGATCTACAATAATACAGCAGCTTACTTTAAGGCCTTATGAGTCACGAAAGGAAGTTAAGCATTAGCACTTTCTCAAAACTGCAGGCGTGATCAAAAATCAAAACAGGAGGCAAAATAAAATCCAAACTTGTATTTGCTTGGATATACAGAACATTGGGATTCTGTAATCAGAGTGCAAAGAATTATAAATTCAAATCTATAAACACAACAAAAGGTGAAAAAATATCTGAAATTAAATATACTTTCACAAAATAAGGCAAAAGAAAGAAGTGTTGCACATAGAATACAATGACCTTCCCAGTGCAACTTTTATTGGTTGTTGTTGGTTTGTTTTTTTTTTTTAACTGCTCAAACTCACACTAATCCACTGGAACTCTATTGCTAACTTCAGCTTAGTACACAAATATTATTAAATAAAACTGTACCAAGCAGATGCAGCCCAGGAGCTCAACAATCAAACTTTAAGGCATACCAGTTATGAAAGCAACATACCCAACCTGTATATACAACAGAACACCAATATTGACCTGGAGCATCCAAGTGCTATTGTCATCCAGATTGCAAAGTAATATCTATTTCAGTGACCTAATACCAAAATAAATAAACTGCAGTGCACACTGTGAAACAAATACTGTGAAAACTAAAGACACAGTTGTGTTTGATTACTACAGTTATATACAGTTGAAAACATACCATATACTTTGAATGTATAAAATTACCTCATATTAAAAACTGTAAAGGGGGTAGGGGGTAGAAAAAGGTGCACAAACTCAATCTAGCTAAAATTTTAAAAGCTACATTTTTTCCTGCATTACTAGAAAGTCTTTCACACTCAAGAAAACCTAAAAACTCGCAGAAGCAAGTGTGCAGCTTTTTCACCTGCCACTGTAAACTCAGGTTTGAGCTCACTGAGAAATAATCAAGATACAGCATAATTCTGTCAACACAGTAGATACAGACAGAAGATTCTAAATAAAGGTTTTATTTTAGAAGCTGCACAAGGCTCCAAACTGTAAACGGCAGGTTGAAGTTTTGACTTGATTTATCTTTAAGCAAAACCAAATATTTCAGTAACCTATATATGCCATACAAACTAGAGGTCCTGAAGTTGAATATGTCAATATTGCTTTTATCCAACCTCTTTAGTACACACCCAGCAATTTAAATAAACAGACACTATTCAGACTGTCTTCAGTAAATTTCCATATTATTTTAAAAGTATCAGGTTTTAGCTACTGTTTTCTTTTCAAGTAATCTTAAATCAACTAATTTTGTTTACCTTTAGACAGAAACTGTGAATTATAAAAGATGACAAAATCCTTTAAAATGCTAATTTTAATGTAAACCAACAAATAATTGGCTGCAAAAATATGAAGAATAGGAAAAAAATTTACAAAAGCCTCCAAATTAAACTGAAAAAAAAAGCTTTCCTCTTTCCATTTTCCCAAGTTCCCACCTGCCCATCCATGTTCTAAATGGCCACCACTTTTGCGTGCCATCAAGAGATTAACTTTCTCATGTGTTTTATTACCAACCAGAGAGGAAGCCTAAGACAAAAGCCCGCCCAAACTACCTGCAAAAAGAACAACACACAAGGAACTTTTTATTCACCTTAATCCAAGCACCCAAGATCAGTTTCAGCATGTGTATTGCAAGCACACCAGGAAACCAGCAAAGCATGCATCTCTTGGCAAGAAAAAGCAACGGGATGTTAATGGTACCTGGTTCTTGTCAAAACTTAATTTCAGTTAAAGCGTTCCTTCTACACCACTCATGGGAGTGGCCTTGTAAGAAAACATTTTTATAATTAAAACAAAACCCCTTTTATCCTTACGAAGTTTATTAAGGTCACTATTTCCACACACTCACACTCCCCCTCAAAACCTCTCCATTTCTTTTTTGTCCCAGTCAGAAGACATTACAGTTGTGAAGGCTTGTAAACTGCAGAACCATCCATGGTCTTATTTTTTTATACTCTTCTGCTACTTAAAGGAGTCATTTAACCTACTGGAGTGATGAAAGCAAAGGGCAAGTAGGCAAGAACTATGCAGAACTAGCATGAACCTGCCCACCTTTTGTCTCAACACCTCACTTTTGCAATTACCTACAAAAAGGAAAGCTGGGCTAGGTCAGAGAAACAACCACAGATTAAAAAGAACAGATTCTCTTTCAAAACATGTTTTAACAGCGTAATTTACCAAATTCTACTCAAATTTTGTAGTACATTGAGTGCAACGCTAAAATAAAATTCACTTCAAAGTTAAGTGAACCAGCTTATTCAGAGTATGAAAGCCCCTGGCACAAGATGCTGCAACTGATCATTCTCTAGGTCAGTACCAGGAAGCAATTCTAATGATAGTATTGGCAGCCTCCTTTTTAATTTTTTTAAAAACCTATGCATTTTCATTGCTTGTTCATGGCATAACAATGAAGTATTGTGAAAGATGACAGACATGAATAAAAAAGGTATGATTTGATTTCATATTAATAGGAAAATACTGAACATGAACTATCTTTAAATCAGGTTGCATATTCAGAAAGGCTAGCATGCAAGATCTTTATTTACAATAATTTTATTCACTGGAAGCAGTTAAGTTTAAAAGTTTACTCAATCTGTGAACATGGCTTTTTTGGTAGTATTCCTTGAAACCTAACAGGATAACCAAAATGTTTTCAACATTTGTAATTTCAGTGAGACAAAAAAGATGAGCACAACATATTAAAATATAGTAACAGAAATTGGGAAAAGTACTTCATTTTTAACATCAACAGCTATGAAGTCACTAATATCATTAAAACCAGTACTGACTGCACAGCACATTTCTATTTGAATCAAAGGGGGGCATACTTATTCCACTTCAATTCAAACCAACTTACATATTTTTCATTTTAGCTTCAATGAACTACTTTCACAGCTTTTTATGCCAGAATCTCCAATACAAAAGAGTACTCAGGCATATATGCAAGCCTAATGAAATAATTTCTGTTTAATCTAGTTATTGCAATTAAATATTCCTGAACAAAATCCTACCCCCCAGTTAAGGGGGAAAATTAGATGGTTTTAGAAAAGGAATTTATCAAAAAGAGGTGATGGTTTCAGAACAGAAGTCACAAGTCAGAAGGTACTAGTAGGGAACAACAGGACTTGATTTCAGGCAAAGAAAAAGAACAAAACAAAAAACCCAAACTGTTTTTTCCACCAGAAGTCTCCTATAAAATTTCTAGAGAAAGAACATACTATTCAAGAGTGGAGAACCATTTGAAAAACCCAAGCCAAACCAGTAAGGAGCATGGTCTTTTGGTAGGGATCAAACAGAAAAAGTTGCAAGACCAGTCTCTGGAAAGATAAGCATAGCAATAATTTTTTTATATCAACTGAGTCTGGCTATTAGCAGAAGAGGCAGGACTAGACCCAGTGTAAAGCTCAAGACAAGAGAAATTCTTATCATCTTTAATGGAGTTAAAGTCAACAGAAACTGCTATCAACAAACAGCAGAACAACAGCTTGGTTAGAGACCGCAGTGTGCTGCCAAGGACATCCTCAAGCACAGCCAGGACTGTAAGGACCTTCATACCTCCGTCCCCAACAAGCAAGGTTGGGTCACCATTTCTGAAAATCCGAAATCAGTCAAAGCCTGTACACATTTGCAATTAAACTATATTAAGTCAAAAAGCACACTGGGCTGGCACCATAAAACATGCTTCTTGTGTAGTATCTGGAGTTGATCAAATTTCTTAATACCACATGACTGCAGGTCAAAGAATCCTCCATAGGGTGGCATAAATAGGAGATACAACACACTTATAAAAATAAATTCTCCTAATCTTTTAAAAAAACGTTTTTTATTAAACTCAAAGAGAGTAAGATATGTGTCTGATTTTGTCACTCATGTTCCTTAAATTAATTTACCTGCCTTACCTGTGACAACTTGTGCTCTGTAACAGCTGGTTGCTGCCTTTAAGGCTTGTATGAACGAAAGTTCCTGCTACAACAGAATTTACACATCAAGCTGGGCCATACCTGGGTCTCATGAGCAGCTGCTACAAAGATTTAGCAAAGAAAAACAACCCAAATGTACTGCATCTCCTAGCACAACAGTTACGCTTTTCTATTAAGTTTATATTATTAAAGATATCTCCTTCTTGATGTATCGTACTCAGTAAAAAAGATGGTACAGTGAAACAACTGGTTTTAAGATTACTCTTAAGATTTAAAAAAACCTATCAGAACTCTTTCTCAAACAGTGTTTCAAACTGTAAGACAAGAAACAAAATGCTCAGAACCAAAATATTTGCAATGCCTTCTTTAAGGCAAGCTTCTCTCTCCAACATATAAACTATAACTAAATTGTGAATCATGAACGTCTCTTAAAAGAAGCCCTCCTATCAATCTATGAAACTAGTTCTGGTTTGCAATTCAATATGCTATTGAATAGCATTATGTGCACATATACGATATGCTACTAACGCTGAAATTACTTTCAAATACAGACTAACTCCTGAAAAGGCAGTGTGTAAAAGATGGGAACAATTTCATAAGTTATAAATTAAAATGCTAGCCTTCACAAGGGAGCAAAAACTCCAAGTAAGTGCAAACGCAAGACAAATAACCCCCACAAAAGAAAACCTGCCACATTTATGAAAGAAAAATCAATCCCTACTACAAATTACGCATCTTTCAAAAATTTAAGATTTGTCAACTGCTTCTAGCCTAAAGCTACATTCCTATAGTCATTTATCAAACTTATTTATATCAACCTAAGAATTCTGTCTCATCATCCTAGAAAGCCAATCGCTTGTATTTATTACCTTAAGAGTTCCCAAATTCAATGCACTCAACACCTGAAGATAGACACTGTCTTGGGAATCCATGTAACTAAGGAGCTTGTGCATATTCTTTGGCTTCAAAACCATACTATTGGTTAAGACCTTTAAAAGTTCTGCTTCTCTTTCAGTAATAACACTTGACCAATACTTTATAAAGTGTTGATTTTCTCCAAAATGTCTCAAGATGAAGCATTATTCTGGAAGCTTGAGAGGCAACGGTATGTTTGAAGCCACTCAAAAATTCAACTTTAGATAATGTTAGACAAAGCAGATGAGTGGTTACCAGTGCCAGTGGATAGTCCCACAATGAGCCCACTTGGACCCTCTTTACGTTTGAGGCTCCAGTTTCGTGTACAACTTTTGCCTCAAATGCAGAAAATCATGCTTTCCCCTCCTTCCTCTCTATCCACCAACGTTTCTATGGCACACAATTCTGTGCTACTAAGAGAACTAAATCAGGAACTTGTATTCCTGAAAAACATCCTAAAAAAAAAAAAGTAAAGTCACTCTGCACCTGAGTGAGTTTCCCAGTTCAGTTCACAGCCCCAATGGTTGCATTAACACAAAGTGGAAGAACAGGAGCTTTTTTCCATAAACTTTTTTCCCCTTAAACTCATTATAGTTTAGGAATATACTGAACTTCAGCTTTAACAGTCTACAGTATAGGTTGCTGTCTTTAGAAGACAATTTAAGTTTCCTGTTTGCTCTGTAATTAGGTACCCCTTCTTCCAGACACTATGCTTGCACAATAATATCAGTACTCTCACATTACTGAATTGCTTTATTGTTCTTCAGTGTTAACAAGACATCTGCTTGCAAATAATTATTTAGATCATTCAATCACACTTATTCTGCAATATCATTAAAAAAATAGTATCTATTTTACTTGGTTTTGTCAACTAGTCTCGCCTTGGTATCTGTAAGATTATTGCTGTAAATTGACCTAGCCAGAAGCTTCCTTCCTATGCTTGCCATCTGTTAACTACTTTTTACAAAAATGCTTCTCTTCTGGCACATTTTGAAGACAATTATTGCAGTCATTTAATGAGTGTGCAATTATCTCAGGAAAAATTATATTCTTAAATTATAACAATCATTACAACAGCAAGTACTTTGTTTTAAAGAAGACAGACACAAAGAATTGGACAGTCTAATTATTTGACAAGTGACAAAGGTTATGAGACTGAAGAAAAACATCAGTGATAGCAAAAAGAGACTCAAAAAAGAATGATGAAACAATTCAACTCTACTCAGAGATGGTAATTACTAACAAATTCATAAAGCCTTTAAAACAGTAAAGCAAACACTCTGGCACACTTCCCCTGTTCTTAAAAGCCCAGTAATTTTTGTCTTTCCCTTACTATACAGCTGTATTTTGCAATGAAAAACAGAGAAATATTATAATAAATACTTATCAGTAAATGTGTTACAAACTAATCTCACAAACATGTGGTTCCTTTCCCCAACCTAAGTGATTCAGCATTTTAAAAAGAAGTAAAATGTATAAAATGCCTATGTAAAACTTACATAAAATCTATACAAAAGGAAAAGCTTCATACATATTCAACTATAAAGCTATCAAAATAATGCTATCTTCAATGATAAATACATCACTGGCAAAAAGCCACAGATTAGTAATGAAAACGTATTATATACAGCTATAGTCTAAAAGACTTAGATCATTCCAGGAACTGCACTACTCGAGCTCAGAAATGTTGCCCTACTCCTCTCATCAACTCTATGCATTTGACAGAATTTTGACACTTTCACTCCCCCACATTTGTGCAGGTCTTTCTGAAATAACAGAAAACAAGCAAAAAAAGCTGCAAAATACAGTACAAAGAAGGTCAGTGAAGGGATTACTTTCATTGCTTGTACATAGATGATAAACCTCTTAGGTGCTGGAAGATGTCAACTGAATTCTGCTGCCTCACTGTGGTAGAGAATTTATTAAGCTCCTACAAGGAAGATGAAAATTGTTTTTTAAGCACAGAAAACTAATCCAGAGCATACAACCCCTAGAAATGTTTAAAAGGAAAGTTCAGACAAATATTTACATTTGTTAGTATGATGTCACCCATAAAATTAACTATAATTAAAGGAACAAGAACAATATAAATACAGAGGATCTGTTTAATGGGAGCTATACCAGCACTATTAAGGATTTCAGGAAAAAGAGCAAGGTTTTATGACTCTTTTGGTTTGTGGGTTGGTTTTTGGAGGGTTTGGGTTTTTACATTTCAAGATTACAAGATATAATTTTTAATGCCCCCCCAACACAAACACTTACTGGAAGAGGTGTCAAGATTTCAGTTTTCAGGTGACACAAAGTGGGCCAAATTTTGAGACATGTATTTTATTATGCTTGGTCCCACTGAAAACTGTCATCCACTGCTTCACAAGCAATATATGTAACAGCATTATAATTTCACAATCTTGTAGCACCACTCAGGATCCAGAACCTACAAAATAACTATGCAAAATAGCCAGTCTCTTCTACAAAGACTGTATTTCTCTTTACATGCTCACTTAAACTATACAAAACATAAGAAATACACTCTGACAAATACTATATCCTTGACTTTTATACATCTTCCATAATGGCATATATCAAGTTGTACCTCCCATAACTAGCCATCACTGCTTACTATGTATTCCTTCAATAAAAACTTTACAGTGCAAGAGTTCAAATACAAGCAGAACAGCAACCAATAGCAGAGTGAGAAGTTTGTGAGTGGAATAATCCAAGGGATACTTGTCTACAATAAACTTAAGAGTTGATATAAAAGGGAGGCATCTGCTAACACAGTGAGAGGTAAAAAGCCTGTGACTACTCAGGGCATGAGTCTCAGCAGCACATAAGCCTGGACTTTGATCAGGTGACACTTAGTTCCACCTCTGATGGTACACTCATGTATGAGATTATGCCACTCTGATACATACAGACGTCCCAGGGTACAACACCAACCAAGCAACCATCTACAATGTTCTGACTTTCCCCACAAGGGCAAAACAAATTCTAACAATACAGCATCAGCTGCTGTTATAAAACAAGTAGTAGGAAAGCTTGTGCTTGCAAGCATAAAAGCACTTGCATGTTTCGAGTCTTTTTTTAAAAAAAAAATTCACACGTGAAGTACTGGAATTCATGAATATACTGAATTATCAAGTCAGGTGTCAAACTTTTAAATCACAAAAGGGAAAAGAAGATTTACCTAAGAACTAAGACTACTACCTTGTCCTATAGCACTAAAGATTATTAATGGAATGTTATTTTCCAGTTTAAATTCAATTATTTTGCTTTCATAAATATAGCCAAAAGATATTAAAATGCTAATTACAAAACAACATACACAGTGAGATGGCTGTAAACTTCATAGGACAGTTTATACTTCAGATGATCCTTCTGACTTCCTTTTTCCTCCAAACATGTAGAACTGAATGTTGAGTCCTGTATTTTTGTTGTCTTTTTTTTAAATTTATGAAAAGCTAATAGATTATTTAGCTTTAGCAAACTCGAAACAGTTTTAAGTGGAGTTAAAAAGATCAGAAGTGTTCCATTAGTCAGAGCTGAGGCTACATGAATCTTCAGTGCATTTCACCACTTTCTGTTCTGAGACTAACTCTGATGAAAAATGCATGATGTAAAATTAAGAGGCACATTTTATTTACAATTATAATCTAATTACAACAGGCATAGAAAGTTTAAGAGCAGCATATAACATTCTAGATAGTTTTTAATTCTGCATCATTATTGCACTGAACCAATTGTATTAATTTTTAAATTAATTTCTATTGATAGAAGAGCTATAGAAGTAAAAATGTGATGAGTATGCTTGCTTTCAAATAACAAAACAAGTAGTGATCTTTCTTAATTTTAAATAGCCTCATCATAACTGTAGCTAAAGACTGTTGGTTGTCTCATGCTGAGTCCACTCCAATAGCTACAGTTCATTATTTCATAAAATAAATTTTTCCTTTCTGAAAAAATCTCAATCATTATCAAACTAAAACTGATGAAAACAATTAAATACTCTAGTAACTGTTTCCTCAACGTGTACAAAAGCCAGTACGAAACACTGTCATGTTAAACAAGAAACATTTCACCTTAACTCTTACAGATCAAGGTTATCAAAATCCCTCCCCACCTAACTCCTGGCCTAAAGACTACCAGTTTCTGTAAGACCAATATTCCCTCCCTGTCCCTTACTCCACCTTCTTCCTCTCTGGTTATACTACACACATTTGTTGGATGAATTTACATCTTGAACTTCAAATTCTACAAAGCGATCATCGAATAAAAGTTAGAATTAGAACTAAAACCCCTCTTAGAAATGTAAACAGACAGAAGGCAGAACTGAAACACTTCTTAGCTTCAGTAATTGCCATACTATTCTATTACTATTCTTATTACATACACCGCTGATTTAAAGTCTCCTACATTGTTTGCTTCCGTCACTCCCCCATCAATACATTCCTCACAACAGTTTGAGTTACCACTTCACAACCAGTTTCTGAAGGAAACATTAAACATCCGTCCAATTAGATAAATTCAAGGTCAGAATCCAATTTATTGCATGCCCTAAAATAATAAACCCCAGGGAAAAAGTTCCAGGGGAAAAATGTAAAAACTTGAAGTACTGTGAAGTTGTTTTGTTTTCACACCTCAAAAAACCCCCCAAACCAAGCCTCCAAAACCTTAAACACTCTCCAGAGGACTCAGAACTTTCCCTCTATTCCTAGTTACAAAACAAAGGGCTAAAACGGATGTCAGTGAGATCTAAATAAGTCTTAATAGGTTCTGATGTATACAAAAGTCACCGTACCAGAAAGTTTTATTAGACCTACTTTTCACCAACTGGTTCATATCCCACATGCTTCTCACAAACGATATCAACCCCTGGATTTCTCGCCACCCCCACTTTTCCTGGAATCCACTTCCTCTTCACCCTTCACCTCAACTACGCTCGTGGGAGACCAATAGCCTCCACGCTAGTGTTTGCAGCTCTGGGTTCTGCTGCTCTGCTTCCTGGCAGCGAACTCAGGCACTGCTCCCTCGGCAGTACTGTACACACAGTAATAAACAGGATCACATTTCATTAGTAGCTACTATACCACGTGTCTTTAGGTTACAGAGAGAACTGACAAGTGTAGTTATTTGGGCTGTGCCCTCTTCTTCCCTCTCTCCAACCTTAAAAATAAAAGATGTTTATCAAAATCAACAGATTGCATCTCCTGCATCATTCAGTTAATCTCAAATACACAGCTGCATGTATACATTGCACCACAGTTTTACAGAAAAAGTTTCGCTAGTAGCAATTGACAATTACACACTCCATAAATACGAGAATTTGTAATGGAGAAGCAATCTACTGAACCAAGACCAAAGATTAAGTGTTTAAACCCCTATCTCTACATTAAGGACATTAAAGGGGTGGGGGGGGTGGGGGGGAAGTGTTAAATTGCCTCCTTCACAGGCCTGTGTCCTGCAAACTAACAAGAAGCAAGTCAGTAATTAAATTCTTTTCCTTCCCAACAGTTTTTTTTTTTCTCCAGTAAGACACCATTCTGTATTCTCAGGCAAAGAAAATATTGGTAGCAAGAATACAGAGAAGTAATACATTTATTACAATCTTTTTAAAGCTGTCTGCATGTATATATTTGATGTTAGAGTTGCCTCTATTTTGAAATGCACAGATTGAAAGTTAGAAAACATTTATATTCCCTCTCCCAAATACAAGCTAAACTCCTACTAGAATTTAAAACAGGAGTTTAAAATAAAATTCCTACTTTCACTGTTCACATGCACATGGATTTCAACAGTTTCTCAATTTTGGAAACCTGAAATAACCATCAATGGCAGCAGAATATGAATGTTTATCATATAGAAGCTACAGCCCCTTCTGCCAAACTATCTAACTGAAGAAGTTTCAGTTATTCCTGTCAAATCCAATTTGGGCTGGAAGCTACCAAGCATAACCAAACTGTGATAATATTAATGTATTAACTTACAGGTAATGCAGTCACTGATACCACTCTGGAAGCATTAACATGGAAAGCCACTAAACCAGTCTCTAAAACCATAGCAATATTTTTAAAGATTGATAGATTTTAAAAGCTGAAAGAATAATTATTTGTGCCTTTGGTTATTAAGCCTCTTCTATATTCAAGATGCACTTACTTTTGATTTAGGAATTTTTTAAGCTAAAAAATCTGCAAGAATCTGCCAAGGTATCTACTAGCTGCAATACAAATTACTTTGCTGCTTACAGTGTTGTGAAAAAATAACTTTAATTGCCCTATTTTGGTTTTGAAAAGCATAGCTACTCTTATAAAAGACTAAAGCAATCCAGAAACACTAGTCTTCATTTTAATTTATTGACTCTTACACACTTCCAATAAAAGGGAAGATGATGATACAAATGAAGAGAAAGGTCAGCATTAAAAAAAGTGAATTAATACCTCAATTAAAACTATTTGAAAATTCTCTACACGTTATCAGAAAGTCCTCATAAAGAACAGGCTGAAGATTGAAGGATTGTCTTTCTGAACTCTTCAGTGCTCAATTTTAATTTCTCTCAGATAATCTGAAAAGTACTCTCTGAAAAGTTTGTCTCTCTTGTATACTATTAAAAAAAGTACAATATAACTTCTATGCTATGTTGTCCTCCATGTGGAAGGCTTTAATACCTGCAGTAGATGCACACGTTACACTAAAATAACTGCAGTTTTTTGGTTTAGCCAAAAGCAACAAAATCAAACACAGACACAGCCTTTTATATGTTTTCTATGATTACTAATCATGTCAAAACCAAAGTTTGTACGTTTAGCTAATGAGCATGAGCACAAAGATACCAAGCAAAGGACTGAGTAAGAACAAAACCAGTGCAACTCCTGTGGAAATCAGCCACACAAGGCTTATTAAAGCTCTTAAAAGTATGTTGCTCTAAGTACTTTACAAGACAATAAGCCATCATATTTACACCAAAATAATAAAACAACCAACTTGGCTCTGCTGTACTTAAGAAATACAAGCAGCAGAAGGAGTAACATCGTTTTCTCTGAATTAAATATTTCAGGTCATATAAATCTTGTTTTCTGCATTGGTAAGAAAACAACAAGAAAGCAAGGTCTGCATCAACAGGCTTTTTTTTTTTTTTTCTCCCCTAAACTAGCTGTTAGACTTCTTCTGGGTCAAATAACAACAGCTCCGAGACTTCATTGTCATGCTTTGGCACAAGCACCAGTCACTATTATTCATTTCACCAGATCAACCAAATCAAACAGCTCAAACCCCCGCCCCCCAAATCCCTACATACCTGTCCTTGTAAGGTTACTCGACTTCTGTCTTGCAGATGCTGATTAGAAACTGAAGAATGCCAAGGATGGATCTGACTTTGAGACTGTGCCCGAACAAGATCAGATGACTGTGTTACTTGCTGTGGGGTTATATGGTGTTCTAAGTCATGCTCTAAAACATGGCTTGTGCTATCCTGAACAAATGCAGAATCATCAAACTGTGGTAGAAGGTCTTCCTGAAGGAGGTCATCCGGGTCAAGTCCTGTAAATGGTTCATTATGAGTCTCGACTTGATGAAGTAAGTTCTCATCTAAAGATGTAAAACCGTTGCTTTCAATAGGGTCAGTGAAATGGCTTATCTGAGAAGCAGAACCAGTAGAAGCTGAAAAATTAATATTCACAGGAGAGAGTTTTGAACTACTAAAGTTGCCCTGAGGATGCGCAGAATGCAACATTTGAAAACTATTTGAATTCAAAGGTGTATTAGGATTCAACATGTGCTCAGTTGTTTCTTGCTTGGTCCCTGTTTGAGATGTAAAGGCATCGCTTCCAGTGAAGTCAGAGATAGAGTGTGTCTGCTGGCTAGTAGAAAGAGCTGTTGTAGACTGAAGAAGGCTGGTAGGAGAAATGTGGTTATTAGAGTAAGAATAAGGAGATGAAAACTGCTGGCTATTATTGACAGAACATGGAGTAATAGTTGGGGACTGTCCATCAAAATTTCCTTCTTGATTCCCACAAAAATGTATTGAAGCACTTGCAGTTTGAGAAAACTGTTGAACAGACAGAGGCTGCTGTGAAGTCGATGGATTAGAAACTGGAGATGGGTGGTTAACACTGACTCTGAGAGAAGTAGATACGTTCACTTCCATGAAGTCTTTTGGCTGACTCAGAGCATCTTGCCCCGCGTTGTTTCTGCTTTGTTGCGACCGTAGCGAGGCACACTGATGCTGCGGTTCATTAGCCTGAAATAAGGCAAAGTCATGGTGTGCTACAAAGCTTTTGTTTTGCTGCATAGACTGAGAATGTCCTTGGTGAAAAGGGGACCCATTTTGATTCGAAACACTTGTGGCAGTTTGATGTCCCCACATAGGACTACCATCAGCCACATCTGGAAACATCCCATTAGACTGGTTTTGAGGATGAACCGGTGAACAGTTGAATTGAGAGTGTGGTGATAAGACGTTGTCAGCGGAGCTATTAAAAGACTGATTTACTGAGTGAAGTTTCAGTGAATCATACTGATTCAGCTGATCAAAGTCACTTAGCTTTTGTTGATTTTGAGCATCTTGCACATGGTTCAATGAGTCTATGTGCAAAGGTTCAAATTCTGCACCCAAATTCAATTCATCAACAAGTGAAACAGGTCCAGGCTGAACAAAGGCATCATCTGACAAACCTTCTAAGGTCTCACTAAAAAGATTGGCATCATCAAAAAAATCCATCATAGGATCAGTCATCTTGATAGGTCTGTACTGCTTTTTCTCTCAACTCCAAATGGAGTCAATTTTGGCTCTCTGCAGTAAACAGAAACAAATGACATCCAGCGGTCACCACCTTATCCAAGGCATGCCAGCATCCATTAGTGCTTCTGATGAAACATTCGTCTTAAAGTGTTAAAGCATCCTATGGGAGTGGAAAAAAAAGAAAAAAGAGGAAAAAAGGGAAAAATTACTTTCATGATTCTCATCCCTCCTTCCCCTCCCCAACACTTTTACAGATTTTGGATATTTTTTTCATAACTTTACAGTTTAGTTAAACCACAAATCAATTATATTTTCTTATACTTGACGCCCTGTCCAGCATTGGTTTTGTGCCTTATGTAATTAAAGATTTATTTGATGTTTTAAATATAATGGTTTCATTTCTTTCATTCAGTTTGCTCTATTATGTAAGCATAATTTTAGATTCTCCTTTGCCATTTTCATTAAAACTACCAAATTTTAACAAATTGTGGGTTTTAGTAGTCCAGAATTAAAATCTGTTTGCAGAAATAAATCATAATACATAAAATGTATACAATAATTCTGTATGTTTAAACAAGAAACTTAAGAAGTTATAAACCACATTTAAAAACAAAACTCCCTTGACTTCACTAGGAAAAGCTGAGATACTGTTTCTTCTATTTAAGTTGCATTAAGTAAGAATCTGAAAAATTGTATTTTATCTCATTTAAAGACAGAATAGAACTCTTATTTAAAGGAAAGACAAGGGGATGAATACAGTGACATAAAGTTAAACACAGGAAAAGAACTCCCTCAGGTTCAACAGTTTACACACCTAGTTTTGAAACACGAGTTGTTTTTCTTTATTTATTCATAGTATAGCTGTGTGATCACCAATGAATTAGTTTGCAATCAGGGATTTCAGGCACGAGGAGCTGAAAAGGATGGTTAGTTTAACTAGCCTAAAAATGTGCACATTCGTAGCGTAATCAAACAGAATGAGAAATGAATGAAAATGTGTCTCTGATAATTTACTTCCCCAGATAACTAGTAAACATCTAGAATAGAGGAGCAATCACTTTAAATGAGCATCTTCATGGAATAATCATTCCTTTATCCTGTCAGTACATATATCTAATTACTATAAAGAAAAAAAGGAAATAAAACAGCCACAGCTCTTAATTGCTGACCCTACTGCTAAAGCTCACCTTTATATTCTACTCCACTTCAATGACAATTCTTCATTAATTAATTCTCCTAAGAATAAAATGGTTATAGGATCCTTCCAGAAACAGACACCCTGGAAATCTGAAATATTCTCTGATGGACAAAGTTCATGTTGAACACATTAAGTACAAAGTAGTCTTCAATAAGCTGATGAAAATCTGTTCTGTTTACACTCCTAATCCACTGAAAGCATCATGACCATAGTCAGAATAAAGCTTAACGTAAATTAATAAACCTTATTAAGAGTTTGAGTATATAAAATTTCTGGTCTACGCAGAAAAAGGATGCATCCTGTATCACACTGAAAGACACCAATTGGTGACATCTATTAAGTATGGATTGATATAAGCATTAATCACTGTATAGAGAACAAGCATGCTATAAGAAAATGCACAGAAGCTTAGAAAAGTGACCACTTAGCACAGCAAAGTAGCCATGGATTCCAGATGATATATGAACAACTTACTGCTTAAAGTTAGGACTTCCTGAAGTCCCAAGTTAAAGGAAGCGCTAACATAAATTAGACCCCATTATCTTCTGCACTGATTAAGCCGTCTTTTATTGATTAAAAGCAACAGAACAACGACTTGCCCAGTTGCAAACACCTTCCAACAGATGATAAACCTGCATCAGGATCCTGGTAGATGATGTGGCATGGTTTTAGGGTTTTGTAGCATTTCCAATATAATCACCTCTCCTTTTTGGATATTTCAACTCAAAAGGTAAGTCAGGCAAGAGCTATTTTAGCTAAGAGAAGACAACCAAGTCAGATTAAATACAAGGAAAGAATATTGTAGAAACAAAACAAATGACCCAATTAAAGAAATCCCCATATGCAGAAAGATAGATGAAAGTTATGATAGCCATGTGTAAAGCATCATGTTCCATGCTATCAGGGATTCCACTGTTAAAAACTCAGATTTGAAGCCCGTATCGATACAAGTTTACATATTGAGATCAGGTATCAATAGCTCAGCGGACTGCATACAGCTCCTTGGTTATGCCCAGAGATAAACTGTATTTCACTGCAATTTATAAAGAAGGCTATTCAATTTGTGTTAACTTGAAAAAAGGAGAAAAAAAGATAGATTTGTTCCATTTTTAGCAATATAAGATACAATAGTACTTTTTTTTTTTTTTTTTTTTTTAAACAGAGATTAAGTGACCTATGAGTCGGTTACCCTATGGTAATTAACTACTATACATGCTCTTGAGTTTAACTACATAGTAGTCTAGAACGATTGAACAGGACTAAAACAACCCCAGATTGAAAAAACACATACCAGACAATCTCTTCATGTTTTATTAAATGACTTAACTTTATAGTAAAAAATGGGAAGAAAAAGCATGCATAATGGCATTCTACAATATCAATATCTAAGAACGCCTCGGACCAATTCTAGACAATTAAATGAGCACCACACCAGAGGTACAACCTGACAAAGCAACTGGAAGACTACAGCCGCTGTACTTGAATTTAAGAAGTTATTGTCCCCTATAAAATAGAATTGCTTCAGCAATATTTACCAACTATAGGATATTTGGTAAAATTAGGAGCTTCCTGATGTGGGTTTTGTTTTGTTTTTAAAGATAATGGAACCCAGAGGCATTCAGTGATGTTTCTAACTAGTACTTAGTTTCTCCCTTTGTATTTTAAACTCTCACCTTCATATCATCTATCTGGTATGAAGTTGAGAGAAAAATAAGCAGCAGGAACTACTACTACTGGGTAACTACTAATGGCTATATAACAAAATAATACATTAGACTCACTATTCTGAAAAAAAGTTAGTTTTTCTTTTTAATTAACAAGACGTTTTCAAAATTTATTTCCAGGAAGCATCAACACTATCCCCCAAGTTAAGCTGAAACACGTTTCAAGATTTGCCACCTTCAGATATGCTTAAACATCTAGGATTTAAACAGTAAATTTTTTCAGATTGTCAACTGTACCATTTCATGTCTCACACAAAACATATAATTTTCTGCCAGAAGTATTAAGTTATTCTACAAACATTCTTGAATCAGAACAGAAACATCTCCCAGCTCTTGTTTTTTTGTCTGGTTACCATTCATTAAACTGAACACCTATACTTTCTTTAATCTACTAGTTCTTAACATTAAGAGATCTGTTTTAAATTACAGATTTAAACCAAAGTATTAGAGCAGGAGAAATTGTATTAAAATAGATCTTAAGAGTCCAAGTGCATGGAAAAATACTAATTTCTGCATAAGCCATGTTTTTCATTTAAAAACAATGTTGTATTCTGTATGGTCTAAAACTATCATTTCAAATTACAAACAATATAAATCAATGCACTGTTGCTGTTACTCTTAACCAGCAAAAGCAGCTCTCATGTACTACTACTGTAATTCCAACTTTTTAAAACTTTAAGATCCTTTTCAAATTTTACTGGTTATATTCAAAATGCTCAGAAAGGAAACTGGCTATACACAGCCCAGCCTAGTTTGATTCCTTCCCTTAGGTGTGTGCAACAAGAATGAATCAATCCTGGAGCTAGGCTAGGAAACTGAGGTTTCAAGTTAACACAGCTTAATGCAACTCCCTGCAAAGGGGAAAAAAGAAAGAAAAAGAAACTTCCTCCATTTTGACTGTCCATCAGAGTTTAATAACAACCCTTTATTCCTGTCAGTACGAAAGACCAAGAAGAAAGACAGCCTGAAAGTCACAAAAAGATGATTCCCTTTTATACCACACTAGTGTGTGGCAGATCTGAGTTGCAAAAAGACAAGCCATAGTTACAGACCCAAGCAAGAGCACAAATTAAGAGAATGGTACAAGATTTAAAGACTAGAAGAAAGATTTTACACAACATATCAAAAAAGAATGAACACATAAGAAAACAGAATGAAACAAAGACATCATCAAATTGTGCTTTCAAAAAAACGAAGTGGGAACAGCAGTAAAATACAAGATAACAAAAAGCTACTGATGTATTTCATTAATTGCATTGTTGATTACTTTTGATGAAGTGACAACGAAAACAAGCTACTCTAGTTATAAGCAAGTAAATCACATACAGATTCAGCACATTACCATGATATCCACATGACAGACTAAGTATCACTGCTTCACATGATTATGTGTGACAGTATCATAAATAAGAGAAGGTCAATGACTTTGATGGCCATTTTTCACAAAAGAAATTGAAACAGTGGCTATCCAGACAAATAACAGAAGCTATCTCAGAAAGAAGATAGGGACAAGTTAGTGGACAGAAGGAATTAAAACGTCATAAAAGCATGACCTAACAGAAATCCAGACTACAGGCAAAAGACACAGAAGGGGCAAGATCGGATAGTCTTAATTAGGGAAGAGTTTTAACATTATATGCATGCAAAGTGTTTTGGTTTGGGTTTTTTGTTTGTTTGTTTAGGAAAGCAATGCAACCAGTCATAACAGACTTACAAACAAGAGATCTGCCAAAGAGACTGAAAAAAATAATTGTGTTTGCTATGTTCTACGCAGCATACAATAGCATAACAGGTTTGTGGCTTTGTACGATTTGCCCATCTATTAGCAGATGGAACAATGTGTAGCCAATACAGCGAGTTAAGAAACAAACACTCAAAAAAACTGATCACTTCTGCATAATATTCGGAAATGACAGAGACACTCCCCCCAATATTAAAAATAAAAGACAATTACACTATCATTTTTTGTCAGATTTAATTATAACTAAAGCTTTGACTGAGTTCACAAAGCTGCAGTAAATGAAATAATACAGAAGTTACTTCCCACTGATGCACCAATATAAATTATATTCTATTATAGATTTAAAGATCAATGTACATGCTGAATTTAAAACGGACAGAGAGACAGCACGATTTTCTCAAAATCCCAGAAACATAGAAGATCAGAAAAAAAGAACATTTAGATATTTAGTGGAGATGAATTCTTTTATGTGCTAACAGAAAGGAATGAGTAAGTCTTCGTACAAGAGTGCCATGGTATCTGTAGCTAAAAAGATTCTGTTTCTCTTATTGGACTGAAAAGATGCAGTTTCTCTTGTTAGTATCACTAAAACTAAGAGAAAACTTGTTTGGGTAGCCTGTTTCATTAAATTAAAAAAAATATACATCCAGTTATATATACATAAATATGCATTATTTTATTTTAAAACTGCTTTTCATTGGTATGCATTTAGAATTGTTTTTGAGTAATGAGCCATCCCTTTAGTAAAATCATACCCTCAACATACTGATTTTATTCAGAATTCTGTAACAGAGTTCACAGACATCATGCTAAATACTCCAGAGACAACTCAAGTACCTTGCATTTTGATTTGAAGATTAGGAAGACAAAGATCTGAAACTGATGGTCTTTAAATGCTTGGGACAAGGTTCCAGTCCTTGGCTATAGTTCCAAGTCTGATTAAGAGCGTAAAACTGGAGCAAACTGACTTGTGTGTGCTTGTCACAGTAATTCAGAGTAGTCTGTTCTTGTACCTACACTGGTTTTTGCTTGCACCAAACACTTCATTATAACTGTTTCCCCTCTGTAGTCCTCAGACATGCATGAACTCCCTTCTACCACCTCTCCTCATTTCTCACAGGTAGCCTCTGGGAAGTAAGTATTAAAAGTTTGTAGAGAAAAAAACCTCCAGTAACTGTCAGCTGTCACAGTCATCCATAAAAGTTCAAGTCAACATACATGACAAATGACATTTCACTTGGAAAGAAAACCCATCTTCCAATGCAACTAAAGACAAATTTCTACCATTCTCAGAGATTTTTGCCTTCACTGTGAATGGGACAGCTTCTTTATTGAGAACAGCTTTGCTTAAGCTGAACAGAGCAAAATCACACCAGAGAAAGTATATCACAGTATTCTCTGTATAAAACAGCGTATCAGAAAGTCCCACAGTATACGTTTGGGCCACTTACTATACTTCTTTAAAAGATCCATTTTAACATTAATTTTTTAACTCAAGGCAAACTTATAAAGTCTCAAAATCAGCAAGCAGTGCTTAATATATGGAGAGAATACATTATAACAAATTCTGTAATGTAAGAAGTAATCTTAGCTGTTTTAGAGACAACAAAATTACCAATACTAGCAGCATTTAGAAAAATTCTATTTTCTAGTAAGACTTCTGTGGTTGCTTTGTTTCTCCTGTTTTGAAGCGGGGGTGTGTAATACCACAAACCTTTTTCAGATGAAACATGGTTTATATTATTGAAAAAAAAGTGTTGTTTGTTTTTTAATACTACGAAATTCAGATCCTTTCCTTTTGTTGCTTTCCAGGATGGAGTTTCTTTCTTCCCAAAACTCCAAATTCAAAAGATGTATGGTGAGATTACAGCCTGTAGAACTGTTGTACATCAGAAAAGGAATCCCAAATCACAAAGCAATTTTTAAATTATTTACCTATATCCCACCATGTTATTCCTCTGTCTGCACATTAAGAGTTAGAGTGATTTAATTAGAGCATTTCTACTTAGATATAGGAATTACAAAGTTTAATAATTATTTTGTGCCAAAATTAAAGAGCTAGCACAGGCACCTAAAGAACCCTATACTATAAAGGTATCTGATCAATCTATAAGATGTAAAAATCAGTTGTTGAAATCTTCTAAATTAAAAATATATCACGAGATACTTAAGAAATCAGTGCAAGTCAGATAAAAAATATCCTTACCCATGAATATAGAACACATCTCTTTAATGAAGAATTAAGAAGCTCAGAGATATGCTTTAAATCCAGATGGATACCTCATCATTAGAGACCTGAAAATTCAACATGGTAAACAAGTCACACAATAACCAACTTCAGCAACATACATTCAAATGTAACATGTTACACTCAAAAAATTAACAGATGCCATAAAAACAAGAACACCAAAATTAATACACAATCACTAGTACCCATGGTTTTATAAATGTCTGCTAAATAGGCAAGTAAAGTGCTCGTTTTGTAGGACTACTGAAAAACAACCCAACCCTCTAAATCTCTAAGATTGAAGGGAAGAGTCTGCACCAGAAGGCTAAAAGTTTTAGGGCCACTTGAAGACACAGTGGAAGGACCAGGAAAAGGTTTTGAGGTAAGGTTTTAAACCTGTCAATGCAAAAAGCCCCATACCTATTATCTTGTAATAGCAATATGCTATTACATACTGCCAGATGTACCTGCCAGTAGGAACTGATGATGCCTTTCTAGGGGAGCATACTTGCATGACAGCTTTATCCTACTCCTTGCCTCAATAGTAGGCCGAGGAGCTCTACTTCAAGAGGTTCTTTTAAACTGAAAAAGACTTCAAAACATTACAGTTTAAGGGAAAACGTGCATAGGGTCAAGGTAAAGGCTTCTAGGGCCTCAAAGCAAACAAAACCATCCCCTAACATTAAAACAGACAAAAAGTTAGTATATGAACTTACATTCTATACCAGTCTTCTTCCATAAACAATGCTACTCTTTCAAAACCATGATCGTCCTCTCCAAGGCACTGAGCACCCTCCAATCCCAATAAATAGAGATTTCCCTCTCCCTAAATAGTTTCTTAGTGAGAAACTCTTACAACACCTTTGCAAGACTACTAATACAGTTCAACTTTTAACTTTTAC
The DNA here is from genome assembly GCF_965140245.1 of Athene noctua. Lineage (NCBI taxonomy): Eukaryota > Metazoa > Chordata > Aves > Strigiformes > Strigidae > Athene > Athene noctua. Next base: position 9,964,140 of record NC_134045.1, read on the forward strand.
TAAAAGGTAAGATAGCATACATCACTGCATTAAGAAGCAGATTCTAACACAAAGATTATTTCTTCTCACATCTTTGAGACAAGGCTGTAACATATGTCAAAGACATAAATTGGTTATAAGTGCTATCAAAAGCCTGCAATGTTGCAGTAAAAAAATTTTATTCAGTACTAATTTGGTACATAAATTATTACATTTATCCTCCTTTTATTATTCAGTAACTTCAAGACTTACTTCAAGGTTGCTAAACTGTCTCTGCTTGGCAATAACAGGAACACTTAACATGCAGAGATTTTTTAACACAAGTTTTTTTCTAAAATTCATAAACATAAGCATGCACCTTAGCACATATTAGGTAAAGGTGGCTAAAATAATTCCATGTTTGTTTGCCATCTATGTGAAGTTTTCACATCCAGAAATCAGAATCAAGTTCAGAATTATTTAATCATCAGGTTTTATGCAGCATTTCAATGTATTTTTAATTTCTAAACTTCTGTTATTTATAAGTTCTTTGTTCACTAAAACAAAGTTATAGCATAAAGGTTTTACAATATATAAATTAACTGCATAGAGGCATTCAAAAATGTATTTTTATTCGAAAAAAAGAAAACCTGAAAACTTGCAATTAAGTGATTATCCTAGCTGAAAGAGTTCAACAGTAAAAAGAGAAACCTAATTTATCTGTAACTAACATATAATACAAACACTATCTTGGATATTCCTCAACTAGCCATTTTGGATCCTTCATGAATCCTCAAAATTAAGAGAAAAGAAGATGTTTCTTACTCTTTAGGACAGGGTCCACTTGCTTGAACAGCTTCCAATATGGAGACAATTGTGAAGTACTTAAAAGTTTGAAAAATCCTGTGTTGAAAAGAAGGAAAAACCATATATAACTAGATAGACATTCACCTGACATACAATACATTATTCTAAATGTAAAATAAAACAAATTCCTCAGAGAGTGGAAGAATCACTGATGATTACACTAAGCGCCAAAGAGAACTGCACACAACTGGAACGCTTTCTTAAGTAGCAAAATGAGATCCAACTCCACAGAATCTCAAATAAGCTATACTGTATGTGAACTTCTAATTACATATTTATATAAATATATATATCTGTTAAATGTGATATGGTAAAAAAAATGTTCTATGAAGTCTCCTTCTTTGGCAGACAGTCTTAATGCTTGCTTTTAAATTTTGAATTGAGAAAATTCACTGACACACAACAAAGCTTATACTGTATTAAACAGAACCAGAACTAGATTTGTTATAAAAATGCCTAGATACATATTAAGCTATCTTAGAAAGTTTTAAAAAAATTATCTTCCACAGCCCAACTAATATAGTCTCTTCATAAAATACTGAAAAAAAATATACATTTCACTAAATACACACAGTTCCTTAAGTTGTTGATGGAATCCTAAAGCAGTAGTATTACTAAAAAAACAATTTTGAACAGAAGTCTTTCTCATTTTGGACACTAAAATGCAGACTTGTGCACACATTAGTGTAACTCGAAATAAACTATTCATTTTAATTAGTTTAGAATAACCACTTTATCACGATTTCTATTTTTTAAAACGCACATAAATTTAATAAAACAATTTAGGTTTGTACAAAATTCTTGTCTGCTTTTATGTCTTCAGTCTTTGCAACTACCTCTAGAAAAATTTAACAGCACCAGTTTAAGAAGTTATTATTTTCAACTACTTCCTCTCTCTGCCAAAGGCTGTTGCCCTCAAAGCACAGCCTGCAGAACAAAACATGCATGTGTGCATCAGCTGCTTCAGCATACAGTCTCCCAATGTAGTTTTAACCCTTCCTCTTGTTAGTTTAAACAAACCCGTTAAACTTTGCATTCTGTCATTCATATTTTGTGGGCATTAATTGCAATAAAGGGACACTACAGAGAATGATAGCATCTTAATTTGCTACAATTGATTGTGAGCTAGAAAAATACCAGAAGCTCATAGAATCTTCTTGAAAAGAACAAAATTTGTCCCCCAAGTCAGTTTATTTTGGTGAAAAAAACCTGTTAAGTTCAGGGGTTTGGCCACAAGGCTACTCAAAGAAGCCATACTAGTAAGGAGTTCTGCTCTTTAAAGACTATTGCCATTTTGCTTCTCCAAGGTGTAAGTGTGAGGACTTTCATAAATTTCAGGACTTAAGTGAGTTCCTTCTTATTTTTCTAAGACAGATAGCAAAAATTCCCAAAGTTCATTTGGTTTGAATACCACTAAACCCAGCTTTTTTTCTTTAGGAGATCTGCCCACAAATCTTAGTGTATCTGTACAGAATAGGAATGCCTCTCTTTAGTTGTCAACAGAGTTAGAATAATATATTCAGTGTAATACATTTGTAATTTACAGTTTACTTCTGGTCAATAGACAGTTACACAAGCTTCCTTCTGAGTTTAAAAACAAAATCCTGTTGGTGCTGTTCAGATTTCTGATGTAAGCATTATAGAGTTTCTATAGTTTCATCATAAAGTTCACCATTACACCTTTAACTAAACCTAAAAAATATGTTTCTTAATTCTGGTATCTTTCCTGAGGGCCTACACTGCCATTTTAAGATGTAGAGAGACATTTGCATTGAAAACCAGAAAAAAGCCTTCTCATTTTCACATGTGGCCTAAACCAAGATTTCATTACAAAACATCAGAGACAAAAGACTTCACAGCATAGCCCTCTTTGAATTCACAATCTGATAATACACTGACTTCCAATAATTCTCATGTTCTAACCTGGTAAGCATCTTTGTGAACTACTGCAAATTTATAATATGGACGTACCAACTAGAATAATGCAAAGGATCACGGACGTTTTACAGATGCCTATGGATCACCATCTACAAGTACAGACCAACAGTTGTTAAGACTTGACACTGATAGATACAAGTTTTCTCTGTGAAAAAAGGAGCATAATCTTGACACAACCAGATTAGGATACCATGGTAGTACTCTACTGTACAGAACAGGTCCAGACTTCACACTCCATACTACATCAGCTGGCATAAGGAGTTTCACCTATAACACAAGCCTATGTCTTTCAGAGAGAGAGACTGCATACAATTTTTCTGCTTTTTGAAAAAAAAAAAAATTCTAAGATTTGATATCAAAGTTACTCAAAAAAAGTTCCTCCCAACACATGTTATGCGAGACACTCCGAGTTTGTGATTTGTTCAATATACTCTTTTTAAATTAGGAAATCGATTAAAACTGGTAGTAACTGAAGCAAAATAACATTCTTCATCATTTCATGGTTTCCAGCAGACTCGGAACATGTTCCTGAATTCACCTTCAATAGCCAGAGACTCCAGACAACTTCTACTATAACGTCAATACTCTACCACAAGAGTCTGACAAAGTGGACTTCTAAAAAACTTTCCCAGCTAATGAGACAACACTTATCTGTACCTCAAGTGTATCTACAAATTAATTCTTAATAACTTACCTACAAATCTGGCTCTGCAGCTAGAATTTAGTTTAGCTTCTGAACACTAGCAAAAAATACTTTAAAAAAACTACAAGCTGAAACCACCAACATTGTATTATATGGAATCAAGCCCACTGTATTACCTAACACTGTTTTTAATGTTGGTGGAAGCCACTAACTACAATGGCTTTACTACAGGCTAACTGAAAACAAAAATAGATCCTATTTAATGCTCAGATTTCTTCTAACATATGGAATATCAGATGGGTAGATTTTCATGCCATTATACAGATGTAATCTTTCTGAAGCCTAAAACTTTCTTCATTAGGGTGTTAAGTATCAAATGTAATAAAATCACTCTTCAAAAGCTGTTTGCAGAATAAATCTTGCAGGAGTTCCTGAATTTTACTGACCAACATAGAAGAGTGAACCAAAGTTTTAATGCTGCTCATGCAACACAAAGAAAGCGCCAAGAATGTATTGCAGAAGGAAATAATTTGGTAACCAGAGTTACTACATTTTCTAATATGACTCAGATAAAGAATGAAGTCAAAATTACTATTTGTCTTCACAAAAAAAGATGGGAACATTTTTCCATCTTCCTGCAAACTTTAACTGTTGATTTAAGATCAACACAGAAACACGCATCTTAAAAAAAGACGCACGTACACGGGTGACCTAAAGACATTACTAGTTGGTACCTCTTTGGTGATATGGATGAATGAAGTTGAAATGTCAACACATTTAATCACTGACAGATGCCATATCATACCAATATACTTCTGCTGAACTCTTAAGTTTAAAAAAATGCTTCCTCCCGTGTAACTTGTTTCTTGTAGCTTAGTAAGTGAACATAATGTAAAGGCAGCACTGAAAGGGGAACTTGGTTCCCAGGTGCTGCCAAAAGCAGTCTTTTACTTGATCACTAAAGCTCATTCTAAGAGGTAGCTACCTGCCTATCAATCTAAATACTACAACATACATATATTTTGAAACTATTATTAAGATGCTAATGCTAATGCTGAAGTCAAGCTATAGCTTCATTAGCCACATTGTTAAAAAGTGTTTGATTTAGAGTTGGCCTTCTGCAAGTTTCAAACAATGCTGTTACTCAAAAACACAGTCATTGTAAAGCACATTATACCTTTTTCATGTAATACTTTAGGAAAAAATACTGCTTAAAACAGATGTCTCCTCCCTGCACTATTGTAAACAAGAAAGTCTCATGTTCAGCCTGTTTGACTTTTGGCCAGATTGCTCTCACATTTATGAATTGGCCAGACGGATAAAATATGAGAATCCTGCTATTCCTTCAGCCAAAGCAAGAGCTGCAAACCCTTTCTGGTGGCTGTTGTATCAGCAAAATTACTTCTCAGCATCATAGTTTCTTTTGTTGAAGGGGAAAGAGAATACATCAATAATATTCTAAAATATTTTCAATAATGCTATCAATTCTTGAATGTTTGACTAAACAAACAGATGGTTTCTCCATCACCCATGTATGTGTACGCAGATACCCAGCATTCCTGAAGCACCATTCCTAACTACAGGAAGAGCACTAGAAAATAAAATGAGACACTACTTGAGCCTGGGAAAGTGTGAGATTTCTAAGTGCTCATTAAGCCCACAGCTCCTTAATTTGATAGAACTAAGACCTTTAAAAGGACAAATACAGATACTGACAAATACAGTCAGTGGAAGAACATGAAGTATCCAGAAAACTAGTTTGGTTAGAAAAGAAAATGAGTGCTAAGGACTACCGGATTTCAGTTAAACAAAGAAAAATATTTCATCTGGGTGATTTATAAACATACATACCAAACATTACTGAGAATTCAGTTTATATATATTGGTGGAGAGAAACAGAATACTGCATCCCACTGATGAACAGTATCATGACATTCGACTCCATCAGACCCAACTTACCCTCATCCTAGACTGGATGAAAAGTATTAAAAGTAATGATGCAGTGTTCGAGCACTTACTTCAGCAAGACTGATACAAAAGAGAAAATCCAGACCCATAAAATACGTAATTGTCCAGCTTACCTGTACTTTTGAAGTGTTTGAAGATACATATAGTCTAATTATAGGGAAAATTTGTATTGTAAAATTGTAACATACCCCCCCCCCCCCCCCCAAATCTTACAACTAGTCCTATTATAAAGCACGTAAGAACAAAAGTGCATCTATCCATTTACTTTATAGGTTGCACAAACAAGGCAATTTTAGAGCAGCATGTCAATCTTTTTGTTTTAATCTGCCTCCATCACTAACTTGTCTCTCTCATAAAAGGAAACAAATGAACAATGCCTGTTTTAGGGCCTCTATAGTCTCTTAGTAGTGGTTCATGTCATACATCTTTTAGATAACATCACTAAAAATACTTTTTTAAAAACCACACTGTGCTTTCATCAACATTTCTCCATGACTGCATTCTTGGACTAATCTTCAGGAGCATTTAGCACCAGCAGCTCATGTGAAATGAGTAGGTGCTAAGATACCTCAAAATTCTGGAAAATTTGTAAGACTTAAAATTCCAGTTCCTTTTAGAGGAAAAATGACAGCTTTACTCAGAGTGAAGTAAGTTAATACATCTTCATCCTGAAGAACAGCATGAATTCTTATAAATAGAACTACTTGGTTGAACACAAACAAGTTAGCACAAAGTAAACCACCACTGACGCATTGTAACTACTTATGTGCTTGCCCTTATCATCTTATAAATGCAAAGTAAATTGATGTAGCTTACACACCAATGGAGAGGGAGGGGAAGAGAAAGCTACTTCAAATTTACTTTAAAGTTAGAGAGTTCACCATGGGCACTAACCACAGAGTTGTTGATATCTGAAGTTCACATCTTACCTTACTTGCCACTAATGTCTCTGTGTGCCCTTGATTTATACATAGGGCCTGGCACTTGGATCCCTGAACTAGTTAACTTTCAAGAACATGTATATTAATTCTTGGTCTTTGGTTTATAAAAACTGGGCATTGAAGACCATGGCACTTTGAAAGCCTCATCATTATTCACTAGGGGTGTGAGGGGTTGCAGGTGTGTAGAGACTTCGTGAGTAGGTAAAATGAAAATATATTAATTGCTACTCTTTAACAGTTAAAGTACAGGATAGGAATAATTAGTAATTTTAAAATATTTACCTTGTGAAAGAAACCAGCAAAAAGTTGATCTATGAACCAATCAATTAAAACTCCGAGACAGGCTAAAAATCCAGGTATTGCTCAGAGATGACTGAATGTTAATATTCTGCCTTGAACGCTAAAGATATTTATATTTGCATAGGAATAATTACATGTAAAACAAGGTGAAATAATCATTTTACCTCACACCTGCCAAATGGGAACTTCACGGTGTCAAATGACACAGGTTTAAAAACAGATGCAGAGAGCTCTTAGGACTGATGGGCCTAGTCTTCCTGGGAGAGGAGGATTACTTTTTCTGGCTACTTCTTACAAAGTCTCAAAAAAGACACAAAAGGAGAACTAGAAACCTTATCCCTTCACACAGATTGTTATTTTGTCTCCATGAGCATACATTGTAACACTAGTGGGTTCAGATCTCTTCTACGTAAGGGAGGGAGACTGAGCTTTGTTTTCTCACACTGATGAAGTTAACTTTCATGAACTGAAGGAAGTTTTTAGTTGCTAAAATTCAAGGCACTACGATACAGTGACGAGTGCAAACGATTTCTTACAAACTGAAAGTGTATGCATCAGCAACCTCGATGTCAAAGCAATACAACCATATGAGTGAATTCTGGACTCTTTTCACCTGTTTTTTATCCCTGTTCACAAAAATCTGTGCGTGAAGAGGGAATGAAGAGGTTTAAACATTTCACTGCTTTAAGCCCCACTAGGAAATAGCATAATTTCTCCACTTCATTAAAATAAAGATGCATGCCCCCTATCCACCTAGTGCTATGCACATACAGTACCGAGCTAACCCTCAAAATCCTCTCCTGGCCATCTCCGACGGAAGTCAGCTTGTGGCCCCTACCTGAAAAATGCCCGTCCATAAATTCCAACCTTGCACTTCCAGAGCCAAGTCCCTTTTTAAGCCTCCACCCATGCAGCGGGAACCTGCAGCCATGCGCCACTGGTTCTCCTCGCCCCCGAAGGACAGCAGACTGCATGCCCACCTCCACCTCCGCCGGACACACCTCACCAGTGTCAACCCTCCCCCCTTCCCATATCCCTTTCCCCAGCTCCCACGTTTTCTGCCTGTTGTGGATCCAAGCCAGCGGGCTGCCAAACTCAGCTCCTCTTTTTTTCCTACTGCTTCGCTTGCCCCGGGAAATTATTCTAATTCCTCCCTCTGCCCACCCCTATTATCTTGCGTAGTGAGAAACCAGGTCTAACATTCCCACTTTTCTGCCTGAGAGGGTGCCACATCCCTTCCCTGCCGCGCAGGCCCCCTCCTCATCAATACTGGGTGGCCGGGGGATCCTTGTGCTGCCTTCCTCCACCCAAGCCCTTCCTCCCGCTGGCGGAGAGAGGGGCAGGCAGCCTCCTCCTCCCACTTCCCTGAGGAGACCGGCCCTCTTCCCTTCGCCCTGCCATCTTCTTACCTGAAGGAGGCCGGGGCCAGGACTTCCAGCCTCTCCGGCACCCCGCTACCCGGGCGAGGCCCGATTCCTCCCCTCCAAACTTTGCCCCCCCCCCCCCTCCAACCCGCCGGCCGCCCCCTCGGCCCCGCCGCGGGGCAGGGAGAACGGGGGCGACGGGGACCGCATCCCCGGGCGCCCCCGCCCGCCCCGCCGCCTCCACCCTGCCCCGCTCCACCCCCGCCGCCCCCAGGGAAAGCTCGCCTCGCCGCCGCCCCCCCGCCTCCGCCAGAGAAGTGCGAGGCACCGGCGAGGAGCCCCGCGCCCGCCGGCTCGGCCGCCGGTGTCGGCGAGGGGCGGAAGCAGGTCGAGGCGCGGCGGCGGCGGGGAGAGCCCGGGCGGCGAGCAGGCCGCGCCGCGCCGGCCCCCGGCGGGAGGAGGGGCGGGGGGCTGACGGGGCGCCGGGGCCAGCCGGTGTCTCCGGCACCTGGAGCGCGGCCTGCTCCGGAGGCGGCGGGGAGCAGCCCGTCCCTTCGCACGTACTCACCGCCGGGTTCGCCATTACGCGGCGGCGGCGGCGCCTGGAGCCGCCGCCGCTGCCCGGCAGGAGGCACACGCGCGGGGCGGAGGCGGAGGAGGAGATGCCCCGCGCCTGACAGCTCCCCGCCGGGGCGGCCTCGGGCAGACGCGGCGGCTCAGAGGCGGCGGCAGGAGCGGCGGCGGCGGCTTCCCCTCCCCCCTGGGGGATTCCCCCCGCCCCCCCCTCCCCTCCCGCCCGGGGAGCCGCTGGCCGAGGGCGGCACTTACCGGGCGGCGGGGCGGCTGGCGCAGGCCGGGCGAGGCGGGCGGCGGCGGCGGAGCGGGCGAGGGCGGCGCGGCGTGCCCGGCTCCCTCCTCCCCCCGCCGCCCACTGCGCAGCCCGGCGGGAGGGGCGGCCGCGCGGGGGGCGAAGTTTCACTCGCTCCGCGCCGCGACCCCACCGGCCCCAGCGAACCCGCGGGGACGGGCCGGGGGGCGCATTTGCATATTTGTCACCCCCGCGCTGATTGGCCGCGCGCGCGGGGGCCGCCGCCGCGCGCTGACACGGCGCCGCGGGAAGGGCGGGGGGGGGCGGGGCGGGGGCGCGAGCGGCGGCGGCGGCGGCGGGGCGGGGGGGGCGCGCGCGGGGCCGGAGGGGGCCGCCAGCGGGGGGAGGAAGCGGAGGGCGGGGGGAGGCGGCGAGCGGGGGAAGGGGCGTGCGCGGGGCGGGGAGTGCGCGGGGGGCGGAGAGGGGAGCGGGAGCGTGCGAATTTCCTCCGCCGGACACCCTCGCCTCGCGCCGCAGCCCCCGCGGGAGGGGGCAGCCCCGAGCGGGGAGCGGGGCGGGGCGGGGGCAGCCGCCGCGGAGCCGATAAAATGGTGTGTGAGCGGCGGGGCCGGCTGATCCAATATGGCCCCCTTCGCCGGCAGAAGCCAATCCCGGGCGCGTTTACTCCGGAGGCTCCGGCAGAGGCCCGGCACGGGCTGCGGGGCAGGCCCCGCCGCGGGTCCCGCGCGGGGGAGGCGGCCGCGGCGCTGGCTGGAGCGGCGCCCGCCCGGCGTGCCAGCCCCCCGGCGGCGGGGGGAGCGGGGATTCTCCCTGGGAAAGGGAAGCTTGGAGCTCCGGCACGTTTCCGCGAGGCGCTTACGCAGTCGCTGTCGGCGGTTTCCTCGTGACGAGGGCGGCGGGCGGCCCAGCGCCTCGGGGCAGAGCCGCGCCGAGCCCGCCTCGCCGCCGGGCCGGGAGTCCTGCCGCGGCCTTACCTGACGGGAGGAGGGCTCCCGCGTGGGGCATCCGCACGCCTCCTCCACCCTGTGCAAGTGTGTGGGCCCCGCTTAGCGCCTCCGCTCGGGGTACAGCTTGCTAGCGAAGACTCTCTCTCGGGGGAGCCTGTGTGACCAGGATTGCAGTCACCGTGACCTGTCGATGGCATCGCAGGGTCTGGCATGGAAGGCCAAGGGCCGAGTGCTGGCGAGGAGAGCGAGGAGAATTCCCATCTCTCCGAGGTAGATAAAGGTGGACACCAGGCAGGGCGAGCGTAGTCCCGGGCACACCACAGCAAACCGTTTTCAAATTGACTGCTTGAATATGCTAAGAGGGTACGTACGTTCCCACGAAGTTAACTACGAGCCTTTCCCTTTGCTTTTACGTAGGGTTTTTTTTTCAGTCATGTGAAGCAAGATGCATTAAATGCCAAGATGTCAGTATCAAAATCTGTTAGTAGCAGTTGACGTAACACTTTACATTTGTATCACCTGAAGAAGAGTCTTGAGCTACAAAGTTGTTGCAGGACTCATTTCCTTGTAGCAGGACACCAGAGCAAAAGGCTTGGAGGAGCGAGCATCTAGCGTGGTTGAAAGGAGAATCGTCAGAGGGGCTTACTTGCAGTTTTGTCTATAGTTGCATATAAATAGAAAAAGCCCTTTAGGTGAACTGTTCCATAACTCTTTGTGAGTTGACATAAGGACTAAATTAAGAATTCCAGGAATACAAGAGAATTCCTCACACAGTTGTCTTCACTTGGATATTGTGCCTGGGAGGACTATACATACAGAGGTAATGAGAAGCCTCATCCTAAGGCTTCCTTGTGTGGTTTACTGGTAGGGAACTAGGGATATACTTTAAGTTCTCTCCAACCTGTGGTTTCCGTATTTAGGATATCATATAAGAGTGTGCCGTTATACCCAATATCAGACTTCTTGGTTATCTTACATGTTTGCAATTGCAATATGTTAATTGATTTCAGGGCTTCTAAATAGTTAAGCTGGGCTGTAGATGCAACCCTAAGGTAGGTTCTTATGCAGCATTAATTCAGAAGACATGCCTTTAGGTCAGCTACTTGAATATTTTAGCCTGTATCACCTTTGTCTTTCTCCCTGCCTCTCAGTTCCTCCACGGCTAAAAGTTTAATCCTGTTCTTGGACTGTTCAGAAAGACTACTGTTAACAGTTATGTTCAAGTTCCTGTACTAACTTTCTTCTTTTAACCAGCCCTGTAGGATTCTAATTTCCCTTTCTCACACAAACAATTGAGAACAACTTCAAAAAATGAAAATACCTAATTTATTTTTTTTTTTTTTGGTCTTAGTGGTTTCTAAAAGAACCCACATACATGTCTGCTCCTCAAACCTTCACAAAGACACAAGTGCTTTGATTGCTTGGATGGAAAGAAGGCAGCCTTCACGCTTTTATTAGAATTAGCCAGCCAGTTGTAGTACTTCCTTAATAAAGCTTCAACACTATTGTAACATGGTGAAGGGCTCTCAGCTGTAGATAGTGTGAATGGTAGTGTCATAAGTTGAGAGCACAGGCTTAGAATGGTAAATCACATGAATGACTGAAAGGAGGATCATGTGATGGGTTATTCTGTTGTTCAAAAAGACTCTGAATCTCATGAACACTTAATGTCTGGATGGATCCTCTTAGATTTTATTAAAACACTAGGTTGCTTAAATGTACAGAATTACATGGTGATTTTTGGTTTGGGCTTCATTTTCTTAAACATGTCAATATCTCATCAGTTTTGGAGATCACTTTTGTGCAGTGTTAAATTTTCTTTCCATCAGAGCTTCTGCCACTTTATATCACCACTCCAAAATCTCACTATTGTTTTGAACAATCATAATTTTAGCAGGTTTCATACGTTTCGTGAGATCTTTGTTTTCTTGGCACCACTACTTCACAATGTAATTATATTGCCTTGATCCATCACAGCATACAGATGACTCTTCTAAAATCTTGCGTTTCGTAAGGGTGGAAGAATACTTTGTCCCTCCCCTATTTTATTTTCCATATATGTTTTCCTTGGGATGTCCCACATACAACAGAGTTTGAACACATGCATTTTTTAATGTTCTCGACTCCCACAGAACTATAGCAATTTATTCTGCTTTAGGATTTACCAATGTGTGTGCCTTGTAACACATTGTCATCTATAGAGGGGGAAGTCCTGTGTACTCAAAACAAGAGCAGTCATCCTTTATCCTTCTGTGAGTGTGGGATAGACTTTTCCAAGAAAAAACAACAGAGGAAATAGGTTGCTGCACTTGCCTGGTTTCCTGTACTTTGATTATCCAAGGAACTTGCTGCAGGGGTATTGAGGTCAGGGCTGGAATGAAGTTCACATGCAACTGAATCAGCTGCTGGGATTCCACTGTTGCCACAGTGACTGCTTTGATCCTTCTCAGTAGCTACTCTGTGTGATTTGGGAAAGCAAAGAGCAGCTGTCTGCACAGATTGCTGCTATTAGAGCAACTCTTCATGTCTTTGTAGACACGCTCTAAAAGCCTGGTAGGAATCTGTGATGCAGGTGAAGACTTGTAGCGCCATGCAAACTGAGCCTTTGGTGAGGTGTTTTAGCTGCTTGGTGCGTTGCCTCTGCAACCTGCAGCACCAATAGGGAACAAAACACTTTTCTCTAGATGACTTTTGGAGCCATGAACAAGTCTGCAAGGTACGGGTAAGCTCGCTCATTTTACCTCTGAATATATTCAAAGTCATAGGTTCCCATACAGCTAAAACTGGGGAGCTCTGCGTGTTTTGTTGTGCTGTTGGCTGGCAGTTTGTAGGTTTGTTTTGATCTTGAACATACACTGGAACTCCTGCAAAGAGCAGCTATGCTCTGCACCTGCAGATGTGAAACACTGCAGATGCAAAGTAAGGACATGGAAGCAGATGGCTTCTCTCCTGGCCTTGCAGAGGCAGATGTAAACCAGGGTATGCTTGTAAATCTTTTTAGATTAGGACAAAATTTAATTCACTTGACTCTGTGTGGGAACAATTACATCCAAGGGACAATCAGAAAGAGAAGCTGGAATTCTTAATATAAACCTTCCATATTGTGATAAACAACTATGAATAAAAATCTGATTGCTAATTACATGTGCAAGTAATCTCCTTTGTAAGACAGAAATCTCTTGACAGCTAGAATGTTTTACTCTCACAATGATAAGTCCTAAAAGTTTACCTGGCAGCCGGATGTTACTGATGTATATTGAGGAAGCCTGTAGTTAGGGTCTCAAAATGCTGATTTCTAAAACTGCTTCCCTTACTGTTTCCTCAAACACTTACCTCTGTAGTTTGTCTGCTTGCCACAGTGACAGCCACAAGTACACTGTTAATTGATAAAACCATAATGGTAGTACTAAAATTAAGTCTGTCATGAAATAAATAGCATGAAAGCAGAACTTTTAAAATCTGAGCTTACTGAAAAAGTAGTTTTACTAAACCATGTTTTCATTAAATTTAAAAAGCTAATTTTTTAGGGGATTGCTGGTAGTAACTAATTTTAGGTCTTGGCAAAGGTTTGCTGTATTGTCTTTTGAGAGAACAGACGTTCATATCGTGATAGGCTGAGGCTGGTTTGTGAATCTGGGTGCTGAGACTTATGAGATTTATGAATTGGGGTTTAAAGTGTGGTCTGTGTAGATCATGTTCAAAGAAGAAAGGTGAGACAGGACCTTTTCTAGGCACTTGTGTTAGGAAGAAAGTAGCCCTTTAAGACCCGAGTTGGGGGTTTTGATGACCAGGTGGAACAAACGATTGAAGGTCATTTGACCTTCTCTGGTCTTCATCAGACAACACTGAAGCCTTCCTGCAGTTTTTTTGTAGACTGGTTGAATGTGGAGGAATTTTTGAGAGAGAGAAGAAAAGTAGCAATATCTGTAGAAATAGCAGGTCAGAGCTTTTATTAAAGTAAAAATATGTTGGAGACTTTATGCTGTTTCTAAAGTTGAGTAATCCTGAAAGTGGCTTAAGTGATTTTAAGTGGGTGTTTTGAGTTGTGTGAGTAAGTAAGATGACGAAAGCAAATGCAGTAGTTAGGGCCTTCTAAAAATGTATCTTCCCTGTTTTTATTTTCAATTCTATTCTGTTTGATTTTGTCTATAAAAACTGAATGGATATGCTATTACTAAATTTTCGAATGTAGAGCTTAGAGTGAGCGCAGTATTCTCCTTAAAGTTTTGTGCTGTTAAATACTTTTTACTAGTATTTATTTACTGTAGGACTAATGATCTGTTTGTTGTCCCTGGGCTGGTTTCAAAGGTAGCTGTAGTTGGGAACTGCTTGACTTGGGGAGAACATCTAGGATATCTTTAAGTAAGGATTAAGTAGTTCTTAGGAGGAGGAGAAAGGAGAAGGATAGTATACAAGGGATTTGAAGTAGAGGTGTACTTTTTGTTTTTTAGTAAAAAAACTTTTGGAGGTGCCTGGTTCCTAACTGAGATGCGAATGGGTCTCCAGCTAGAACTGAATTCTGTTCTTTACTGTTGTTTTCCTTTGCTTTTTTTTTTTTTTTTTTTTGATAGTGGAATGTGCAGAGAGCTCGTTTTAACTGCTGTGAGACAAGACTGTCTACTAGAAGGGATATTTCAGTTGTTACAGCCACAGGGTTTTCTTTGTGAATATGGATAGAGGATTAGTGGTAACTTCTACTCCCTGGTTTTGGTGTTCTTATTCACGTGAAGGTGGTAAGCATATACTATGGGAAAATTAAATCTCTGTTAAAGATTCAAAGGCTCTGGTAAAAGTTTGGTAAGGAGTGGGAAGAAAGGGCAGTATCAGTGTGGAGCTTTATCTAATTCCGATTACTAGATAGGGAAGCATTTCAGACTAATTAAAAAGGAGATTTAGAAACTCTTCAAGTAGTTTGAATGGACAGAACCTAAGAGTAAGTTACTAGTTTGTTAGCTGCTGTATTCTGGGACTGTAGTAGGTAAGGAACTCTCCTGAAGAGAAAACAAAATTATAGTCAAGAACAGTTGCACTGTAAATAGGGTTACTAATCATAACAAATAGTTTTGTGGGACTTGCCTGTGTAGCTCTATGGAATTTCTTAGGGTTTTAACTTCAGGGCTGTTTTGCAGTCCAAAACTAGCTGTAAAATCAGATAGTATAGTGGCCCCTTAAGTTTGTCAGAAACCATAGTAACTCATACGTACTGGTATGATCCATGTACTGGGTTCTCTTAGGCACCTCTGAAAATTCATCTGGAAATACTGTTTTATGCAACGTGTGCATCCATATTAGTATACATAGTGTCATCAATTGTGAGCAGTGTATGAAGTAAATACCTGAAATGTTTTAATGTAGTACTGTGGTGTAAAATGCTTTTTGTTTCCTGACTTTATATGAAGCGTTCTGCCACAAAACAGGCAACAAACTCTTGTATTATGGTTTGCCCTTAATTCCCTTTTTCTATTTCTGTAATACTAAGCTAGTGAAGTAAACTCTGGAAATGGACTTGTTTCCTCTAGTAGAGTAATATTGACTCATGAGAGCCCTACCGTCACAGATAGGTGTTTGATATCTTAGTTTTTTGTGAGGCATTCGTTTATCTGATGTGACTTGATGGAGCAGAGCATGACTGAGCAGTGTGAATGGGAGTTCAAAACCAGCCGTACCGACTAAACTTTTTGCTACCGAGTGTAGAAAGCTTCTGCTGCCCTCTTGTGGTCTTTGTCGAGATACATTTTTGCTCTGTAGCGGATAGAATTTTCCTTTAAAGCTGAATTTTTATCTGCCAGTAAAAGTTACAGATGTCCTTATTCTGGTAGGCAAAAGCTAATGTTACAGGACAGGGACTGTTTTCCTATGATAAAGTTACCAGACTTGTGGATGATGGGAAAGCAGTGGACGTCACTTATCTTAACTTCTGCAAAGCTTTTCATGCCATCTCTTGCCGTGTTCATTCGCCCAAGTTAGGACTTTATGTGCTGAATGGGTAGATAATCAGCTGAGTGGAGAACTCATGGATGATAGGGCGTCGAGAATATTTATTTCTCTGTACAAATGCTGGTAACATGTAGAATATCACAGGGATCCATACTGGGACTCGTTCTGTTTAACCTCTTTATCAATTGCTCAGAGGAGTTTGTAGGTGACATGAAAATGAGGGAGGACCAGGTGACATGCTCAGACTGTCTTTCAGAGGGGTAGACAGACTGGGGGACTGGCAGGAACTTGCTTTCCTGAACCTTGTTTTCTAATACCAGGTCCCTAGAACGTCTTCAGAAATCTCCTGTGGTGTCTTGAACAAGTTCAGAGACTGAATAATGTAACAGGCCAAACCACAACTAGTCAACTTTTTGTCTGAGAGATGTCGACTGTCATTGGTTGCTTTCCAAAACTTCTAATGAAGCTATGAAGCAGTGATTCAATCTCTTGTCGGTGGTGGCTTCAATAAGTAAACCTCAAATTTGCACCGAGGTAATAGCCAAGTAATCATGAACCTGAATATGAGGATGTCTTCTTTATAATACTGTATTGTTAACTTAGGCTAAAATTCATCTGTTCTTCGACAAATGTAAAAGTGCTATGCATGACTGACAGAAAAAAAACCCCTATTTTTTAAAAGTGAGCCGTTTTTCATTTGCTTTTAACTTGTTACAGGTAGCAGCAAGATGAGCAGTTCAAGATCTGCGTAAAATAAGTCTGCTACTGTGTAAACTTCATCAGTACCATATAGCTTGTGCAAATTGTTGTCTTGTGAGTTCCTAAGGTGTCATGGAGTAACTGCTAATATTACTGAATTCTGTAAACTGTATAGTGGAGCACTCAAAGTATATGCACTGCTGTAATCAACTTGGGTCATCTGCTCTGGACCAGAAATGTGGGTCTGTGTAATACATTTCTAGAGTGGCTCTTGTGTCACTGCTGCACCTGGCATAGAATTTTCAGCAGTGTACTGGTTGTAAATTTGGTTTAGAAGTTTTACATCTGTGTGCCCCAAAGTATCTTCTCCTGAGGACTGATTGGAGGTAAGCAGTGTGGGACTCGGCAGTCATTTGGCTAAAGCGGTTTAGGCAATCCCTAGTAAAGCCCGAGTACAGGAAGAGCCACGCAAGCAGGCTGCAGCCGTTCTGCTCATCTGCAGTACTGAAACTGTCCAAGAGGGAGCTGAAGGCAGAACAGAAATGTGGCTGTCTGCCAGGGGTTTTAGGAAGTCGCAGGAGAGAGGTTTTGTTTCATCGGGGTTTTGCAGCAATTTGAACCCGTGTGCCTATACTCAGTTGAAATAATTCTTTGGATCTGGGCCTAAACAAATGAAGTTCCTTTGGACCTTGACTCTCTGGGCTGAAGTCAAATATTTAACATCTGCTTACAGGTGATTAGTTCATGTGGTAAAATGAGCTTTTAAAGACTTGTGAATGTCCTGGCTTGCGTTTCTTGTGTTAAGCTTCATTTCTGTGAAACTTATCTACTGGTCAAAAAGTGCAAAAATATGGTGAAATTAAGCTTAAAGGCCTTTTTAAATGTTACCTGCAGAAACCTTACTGAAAGGAGAATGTGCATCTTAGCACATTAGGTGATTGTCTTTGTTCAATAGTTAACTATTACTGCGTACAGTAAACCATATCTATGCAAGGGAAATGAGAAGTTTGAGACTTTTAGCAAAATATTTATTGGCACGTAACACGCTGTCACTTTTCAAAAAGTTACTTCTAACATGTACTGCCTAGGCAAGAGAGTCAATTGTATGGTACTGCTTCTGGTCCTTCTGTGTCACTTGTTTAGTTTTCTATTGGTACCATAAAGCATCAGTAAATTTTCAGATATTTGTAACTGGTATTGTATTTTGTAATGCTGTGGAATAGTAGAAAAGTTAAAAGGCTGACTTTTAGCTAACTTGAACCATAGTTCACTAAAAATGAAGTCTTAAATATTTGTTCTATCCATCTAGCTATGCATTGCCAGTACAGGCTTTTATCACCATCTTCTAATTGTTCACCACAGGCACCTAAGAATTAGGATTGCAGTTTGGCTGTACTGGATTACATTGTTCAACTGCCTTACTGCTTCTGTTCTCCACAAACTGCTTTCCTTCCTTTTTTTTTTTTTTTTTTTCCCACTAATACTTGTCAGTCTAGTTATTTAATGCTTAAATTGTAGGAAGGCTTCTTGAATGTGTGTGTGCGCACACATGTGGTTTTTTGGTTTTTTTCAGTAGCACTTAATATAGGAAGATTGTGATCCATGATAATGGCTCCAAGAAACTGAGTTTTATTTTTTCCTAGTTGAAAGTTAGGAATAAAGAAATTGGTTTATTTCCTTTTTACTATTCAGTGGAATTTAAATATTCTTTTTTTTTTTTTTTTAATATGAGCATATTTATCATTTTCAGAACAGTTAAATGGAGGTGGTATGTGTATGTATGTATATATATAATCTTTTTAACAAGTGCTGTGCTTCTGCTCAAGAAAAGACAGTAGCACAAATGCTGCCCAACCCTTCCAATATCAATGCTAAAACTACTTCTGCAAAAATGAGATTTGACTGCTCACGAGAGGGCACTACAACTTTACTTTTGTGCACATTATTGTGAGCCATGATATCTAGCAACAGAAAGGCAAATAATATTGTCACTCTCCACTATAATCAATTTAAAACCCAAGCTCTTATCAGTAAAGATTGCCAGCTCTGCTTTTAAAACAGAAATTAAATTATTGGAAGTAATGCAGAAATTTGAGAGCTTTGAAATGCAATGTCCTTTTGTCAACTTCAGGGTCAAAGTATTGTAACTGGTGATGACGGAGTAAGGCAAGCTATGTAAAGAAATCTGTGATCTCATTTAAAACAAAAAAGGAAAGACTATCTGACTGTAATGAACTAATTTATTTACTTATCAAAGCCTTAAGTGTCATTAGACAGCTCAGTAGGCAAGTCATCGTAAGAGGAGCGTTCACTTAATAAAGATTAATTATAGCCTCCAGCATATCAAGTTTATTATGTCCAATAAGTATGGCAAACAGCTGGAGGAACATGTTTGTCTTTACACTCGATAGCATTCTCTTGCCTCAAGGTCTGACTCCTGAAAGAATAATTAGTTGTTGTGGGTGAATTGTTCCTAATTCTGCAAACTGTTTTTTGGTGTGTTTTTAGTTTTGTGCTTTAAGTAAAACATAATGAAGATATGGGGTCTGATACTGAAGTTGCCAATACATAACTTGAAAAATAGTGTCTGAACTCTAAAGCAGAATGGTTTTTTTTGTATTGATTACCTTTAATCCATGCATTCGTTGGATTTAAACTGTTGGTCTAGAATGATTTTTCTCAGTGGAAGTATGAAAGACTGGCAGCCCACAAATGGTTGGACTTTTAGGGTCTATCTACTGAAGAAATTCATTATAACAAGCCGGTTTTACAATTTTCCATAATGGATCTTTCACTTCTGAAATTACTTCCCATTGAATGATGTAGAAACTTAAGAACTCTTAAGTTATGAAAAAGTGTGTATCACTGAATAGACAAGGCAGATTTGGAACCAAATTATGTGAATAGCTAAAATAATCTACTGAGGAAAAACTACTTATACGTAATGTTTTATTATACGCTTTTGAAAAGCATATATACTATAGGAGTATGATGGGGGCTGGTAAAAGCTAATAGAGATACATACAATGAGAAAAAGGATTAGTGAAAAAGTTAATAAGAAACAGTGTAAGGTACTTGAGTAGAGTAAGGAAGGCTTCCAATAGCAAAATGAAATTCAGATCTCGAGAACAGGATTTAGCTGAATAATTTAAGTTTGCTTTTTATGCAGTGATCTGAAAGTAATGCCCCAAAGGAAGATTTTTAGTTTAAACAGTAAGAACCTCATATTGGTGAGAGGTAGGGGCTATTATTTTGTGCTCTGGAAGCTAAACAGACTGAGCTGTCCAGATGGACTTGTACTTTTGAAATAGGGGGAAGCAATTTTTCTTAAATAAAAATGTCTAGATAAATAATGCATTGAGAGCAGATTAACAGTCACTGGGTACCTAGTTGAGTCTTTTTTTTTTTTTTTTTTTTTCCTAATGTTGTATGACTGCTGTCCGTGGCACGAGTGTGACAGTAAATTTGATGTGATCCTATATGGGAAGGAATAAATCACAGCACTGTATTGCAGTACACTTGCAAATCTAGGTGGTGACACTGCTACTATCTAACTTGAAAATCCTAACCAGCCTGAATACCTTACTCCTTGTGAAGAGCTACTAAGTCATGATTAGCAGTCAATTATGTGAGGACTGGAATTAAGATTCCAGCTAATAAGCCTAGTTTGTAGATGGAATTCTGCTGCAGCAGCTTGTCCAATGGTACAGTAAAACTTGGGCTTAGTCACTGTTCAGACCTGTGCTGAAGTGTACTGTTTCAAGGTGGTGCTAGAAAGCGAGAAATAGCAAAACTTTGAGTATTTTTTGTACCCAACATTCTTGTTAATTATGATATTAGGATATTACTGGAACACAAGAAAGAAAACGCTTCCCCTATGAGGCAATCTGCCCTGAAAGAGAAGCCAATTACAGGAAGTATTTATTCAAATACTAGAATGTCATATCTTGCATTGAGCCTCAGGAAGAAAACCCAAACAAACCAACCTTTCCTTAATTCAGTTTTGTCTCTAGGACTAAAACATTTATCCAAAGCTTTGTGGTGACAATATATTGCTGAGGTTTGTGGTTTTCTATTTCAAGCCATAAATGGCCCTGAAGGGCTTAGGAGCTGCTATATTTGACAAGCTTGGGGGGAAAATATTCCAGTTGTCTGAACTTATTCACATATGTTTAAATATTGCCATATTAATTTGATTAATGCTAAATTGAAGGGCCAATATACATTTCATGCCCCCATATGCTCCACATGCCTTTCCTTGGTATCCACTAGTCCAGTTCTCTCATTTTGTGTACTGTTTCTGATTCTGTCTCTACAGATGATCTTGTGAGGGTTTTTTCTGCTGAGAAACGATCACTCCAGATGCACCTCTGTTACTGTAAGGAACAGCTCAGTGTTTGAGGGAGGCACTGCAGGATGGAGAAGGCTCTGCTTACTTGGGATACAGACTGACTCATTTTGTAATCCTAAGGCACGGGTTGTGTTGTGTTCCAGTGCAAATTAATTCTCAGGAATACTTGGTCTCCTAATGTCTGATTACTTTCTCTGATACCTATTCCCCTGAAATTTCCCCTTTACCAGGCTCAGCAGCTACTTTCAGCAGCTTACGCGTTTTCTCCATTTTCAGTAGCTTTGCCTGTTTTCTCTTTTGAGGTGTACTCACCTCTGCTTTCAGAGTATTTCCCCATCTCTTCAAAATTATTCAAAATGAATTGTGAGATATGTTCTGCTTGACTCAAAGAGCGAATAGCCATGAACAGACTGTCTGCCAAAATGCAGTTCTAGTGCCTTGTGGGAAGAGCCTTTTGGCCATGGTATATTTTCTTAGCATGTGTAGCACAGTTTAAACAGAAGTATCAGGGTACATTTCCTCATGTGTTAGGTGGCTTATTTGGTCTATAGTAGCTGTTAACTAAACTCCAGAGAAAAAGATCAAGGACTTTGCCAGAAGGTGTTTCATTAAGTGAGAACTGTGTACTGGGACTTAAATCTTCTGGTTTCTATTGACAGAATTGGGTAACTGGACTCCACCTCATCAAGAAGTAGGTGAATTTGAGTGCAACTGATGGAATTGATTTTTTAATCTAGGTTTTTCTGTAAAGTTAGGGTCTGGTTCTGCACAGCTGAAAGTATTGGTTGACTGCATCAGCAGTCTGCTATAAAGTCTGTTGGTCACATTATGTCAATACTTGCTTTGAGATGCAAAATAATAGAGTAGCTAGTTCTCAATTGTTTATGTCCTCTCTGGTTAAAGGAAACCATATAACCTTCTGGTAGTACTGTGAAATCACTACTTCTGAAGTTTATAGGTCAGCTGGAGTTTTCTTCCCACAAATTATTTCTGATTAAAGTACTATAATCTCTGAAGTAATTATCACTGTGGTGATGGAGCTTTCATGTATTGTTGAAAAGTCAAAAAGTTACTGTGCCTGTATAGGTTTTGAACTAGTGGTTGAAATGCCTAGCTTTATTTATTTTTAAGGATTATTGATGCTTTGTAGTAACTGAAGACCCTTCTATCCTGGAATACACTGTTATCACAGTCATGACCTGTCACACTGATGGGAGGCTTGGCAGGGGCAGCATGCTATATTTCTGTGTATTTATCTGACATATGGAGCATGTTACTAAAGTGCTATTTTCTCCCCTAACTTGTTATGGTCTCAGACTGAAAGCACTTCTTACGTGACCTTTGCCATCCAAATGGGGGACCTCTATTTCAGTATCTGTATTTGCAAAATTTTGTTATATATCATCTATGGCTAGAATATGTCCATGTCGTAAATTCCCCAGTAGGAAAAAAAAAAAAAGCTATAATGATAGAATGACAGGACAGTTTTTCTTCGAAACTTTGTGATAAGATATGATTAGCTACTGTTATAAAAATAAACCTTCAGAATGGGGTAAACCTGCACTGGCTTGTGGTCTGGCTTTCTGGTTTTTTTTTGCTGTGCTGTTTCTGACTCCAGAGGTCCTGGGTCAGGCTGTCATTGCTGTCGTATATTGCAGGCAGATGCTCACTGGCATGTGTCAAACTTTTATTCTCTGATGTTGGAATGGGATTCATGCAAAACTTAGAACATATGTTCAGCAGAGTTTTATTGTTTAATCTTGAAGAGAATGATTTAATAAGTACAAACTGGGCAAGCGTGTGTGTATATACAGCAACCAATAACACCAATTAGGTAATATCACACTCTTTGATTATGCACAGAGTTAAACACACTGTCAAATATGAAAAAAGGCACAGAAGTACTTTGTGCTGCTTTTTGTTCTTGCTAAGTTACCTTCTCTTATGTTCAATTTTGCAGTAGCTGAAGTAAATAAACTTGTTTTGTAACTACTTTAAATCTTCACACCTTCAACTCTTGCAGAATCTCATTTGTATAATAGCACTATATATCCAATTTCTTGTAAGGATTCATGATCAATAGGTGTAACTCATGGGCAGTTGAAGCTTTTGATCATGAAAGAACAAGAGGTAGAACATAGTTGCTATGAAAATAGCAGCACTGGACAAAGAACAGTAGAAAATTCTGTGAGAAAAAAGCAGTGGACGGAAGATATGATTGGATCACTTAAATAGATGCTCAGTCTCTCCTTTCTGTTTTTTATGAAAGGCTAAAAGAAAATAATCTGTTCAGAAGGGTATTGTTGACTATATTGACTTCAATTTATTTTTTTTTTTACCTATAGCTCTTTCATGATTGTGCTGAATTAACAGCACTTTTCAAAAAGCCTAATGTATATCTAACCTACATGTCGGGTTTTTTCGTTGGTTTTGGTTTTGTTGTTTTTTTTTTTTTCATGAGTCCCACTGTCAGGTTTGAACCTGCTTATTTATTTTCAGCTACATGAGTTGACACCTTTAATTCAAAAGTTGCTCCTCTTAGAACAAATTGAATACCACTCTTTCCTAGCTTTCCTATGAAAACAAAAACTTGAAAAAAAATTAATGTGAAGGTATTGGTCTTGGAATTAATTTGTGAATAGTATCATCTTGGTATTAATTTTTAATGTGCCTCCTCTTGAAGTGAGGGCAGCAGTACTAATTATATTCTTCTATGTGCTTCCAGCTCCTTAAACATGCCCAAATTATGCTGTTTTGTTTTTGAAGTGGTGTTAAATCACGGCCCCAGTAAGTTAATGGGAGTCTTCTCATCTTGGCAAAATTCAGAATTTCAACTACTGTGTAGAAACCTTAGTTAAGTGAATGAATATATGATTCTGGATCACGGCTAAGACTCATGATAATGCCCTTGATATGAAGACTTCATGGATGGCATGAGCATTTGGTTAATGGACTGCAGTGCCTTAAAATAACAAACTCCAAAAGAGCTGATGAAAATATTGAGAGTCTGTATAGCTGAGATGATAAAATGTCAGGAGTGCCTGATGTAGAATAGCATAAAGTCGGGTTAGAAGTTGATCAGGAAGAGCTATTTATCTTAAATACCTCTGGCAATTTGAAGATATGGAACAGCAAACTTTCAAAATACTACTTAAAACCCCAGTTCACAGTTTTGCAGTAGGTGTAACATCTCGGCTGGTATAAAACTTGGTGGCCTCAAATTATGATAGAATATTGTTGTTATGTTTTTTATTACTACTTAAGGTTTTTCATCTGGTGATGGGCATCTGGCTGTTCAGAAATGCTGCTTCCAAACTATAAATAGTATGTTTGCTATAGCTGCTTGCATTAATGACTGAGGATCAATATTCTCTGTAATAACTTGAAATAATGGAGCAACAGGAGCCACAAATAAGCTTAGTTAGGTAAGGTACTAGGAAGAATATATTGAGACCAAGTTTTAAAAGCTCTGAATAGACCGAACTTGTGGAATTGATCAGTTGTTTGTCCTAATGCTTAGCTTATTACGCTAGTTCTGCAGATGAACTATATAGAATTACCAGATAGTGCTGTAGCACTTCATTAACACAGTGTTTTTGTAGACAGTGAGACAATAATTCCTGACATCTCTAAGGTGACTAAAGCAAAACTTAGATATGAATTAAAACTGAGAAGTCACTTGAGAGAACTGTGTGCCTTTACTGGAATGCAGAATGTGAACCCTGGGGCTCTGCATCTGTGCTCTAAGATCCTGCTATGAGCTTTTGGGGGCTTAAAAGAGTTGATTTATATGTTGGTGCTTTCCACCCTGAATTGGTGAACTTCCCAACTGTTTCATGAGCCATAGAAAAATATGCACTTCCCCCTCATTATCAGTCCATGCTTTTGCTTGACTTTTCCACTTCAAGCTGAACCTTCTTTCGCTTCTCATTGTTCATTCTGTCCCAGACATGATAGAACCTGTCTCTATGGAAGTTCTATTGCAGGTAAAACAGCAATTTTTACATTGAAATCATGGTCTTTGTTCCAAGTTATCACTTTATAAATCTCAATGAAGCAGAAAGCATACATCTTGTTAAAGGAAGGTATACTATTTAATTGAGAATTAAAACAGCCTAAAGTGGAAGTGATCTTAACTTTAAAGTGTGTGTCTTGTTAACACCTCTAAGAGATAAAACTATCCAGTTCTAAAATGTTTGTTCTTATGTCTCTTCCCATGCACTGATTTTAGGCTTATCTGATGCATTGTTATAAGCATTGAGTATTAAAGCAGTACTGTAACATCGAGTTTTCTAGACTATTCTGAGGCACTGAACTGTGTAATAGCCTATTGATGCTCTGCTCTAATGCAGATTTTGGAATTGGGACATTTATGTACTAGGTTTCAGGACTTTTGAAACATTCTGGTTGCAAAGAAAGATGTCTGGGATTCAGAAAGTGTAACTGGAAAAATAGACCCCTTTTCAATTAGTTTTGTACTTTCTTGGTGTGTGTGATAATGGAATATTGTAAGTAAATACTTCTGCAATTGGGTAGGATGGGTGGAGAAAAAGAGTGAGTCAGGTAGCTTGACATGTCCTGTTAAAATAACAGGAATAGTGTTGCTTTCTGTGTCTTGTTATTTTGTGGGCATTCGTGTGTCGTCGTCCCCCCCCCCCCCTGTCTACTGGACCTCGTTAGACAGTAAGCTTTCTAATAGTTAGAAATAGTTGCTAAGAGGATACTGTGATTTCTTTCTAAAGGTTATGTGATTTTCTAAACCACATAACCTAAGGTCTAATGCTGTCTCTGATATTCAAGGAGACAGAAGAATTGGTGTACTAGTAAATCTGGAAGGAAGCTGTATGTGATCTGGCTGATAAAGAATACTTGTCAGATCATGAATGGAAGTTATTTTTGGTTTGCAGTTCAGGCTAGGTAACAAGACTTCCAAGAAAACAGAAAACAAGTTATGGTAGGTAATAATTCTATGTGGGAAATTTTTAGTGTGTAGGTTTTTGTGCAGAGGTGACCTTGCCTTCTGACAAGATAATCAAAAGCTTAGAATCTCAGTGTCCTTAACTCTGTTGTGTCATGTTGTAGGCTTGTTGTTTCTATATGTCTTTCTCCCTCACGTGGCAGGTAAAAGAAATTTGGCATTTAACGATTTGGTGATATACTTTTCTTACTGCTGTTAAGAGTATGCACCCAAAGCTTACAGTGACATAGCTCACTTAGGAATTCTAAAAGCTCAGTTCTTAAACTTACTTTAGTGAAATTGTCAAGTAGTGTAACATATTTACTCGTTTGACAGACTTTTTTTTCAGCCAGCCAAACACAGCTTGTGTTTCTAAAGAGAACAGATTGTCATGGTTCCTTCTCCTTAGTGTACAGAAGCACAGGCGTATTTGACAGCAACAGAACAGCACGTTAGAATTGAGACACAAAGTAGGCATATATGGATGAGTTTTCTGTTGAGCTATTTACCATCTTACTCTTTTAGGTTAATAAATAGCAAGTAGGCATTCCTTTGAGAGTAAACTGCTAAATTAATCCTGGATATCTACTAATTAAAAATAATTAGGAAATAGTCTCTTTTCATATTGCTGTTTGGAGCTTAAACAAGGCTGACTTGACATGAATTTCACAGCAGAATCTATTAAGGTTACTTATCTGAGGTAAGCAGACCACTTCTCCAAGAACCATCATTAATATAAGTACAGAATGTTACCAGTCTAGTCATTCAAGTTAAAAAAAAATCTCTGATAAATAAATAGAGGGATGACAGTATGTACTTAATCTGCCACTGAAAGTTTTAATACTTCCTTTGTGTTTTCTCTGGAAATGGAGAACACAGTAGTGGGGAAGGAAGTAATGGAGTACTCACAAAATTTAAATATCTTGGTTGTGTACCTGCAAAGTAATTGCAGTTCATTCTTGCTTGGAAGTGCTAGACCGGGTGGATCTGGCTGCTGGTGATCAAAAAATGCCAGTCTGTAGGAGGAAAATCATGAAAGTACTAGCTAAATGCACGACACGGACAAATCTCCTGAACGTGTCAGTGGACCTCGTCATCAGCGTGCAGTGCTGAGTGAACTTTATCACTGGAGCAGTGTACAGCTATATTTAAATTAGAGAAACATTTTTTCAGGCATATTAAGGAAACAGTGTGCTGAGCCTGCTTGCTGTAGGAAGATGAAGCTGTTTCTGATACAGAATTTGTCCACAGAGGCATTCAAACTGTTTCAAGATTGCTGGCTTTCCATTAATGAATCTTCCTGCTCAAATAGAGTTGTAGGCCTTGTGTACTGTAGTTCTACTATGAAATAAAGCCATAACATATTCCTGCACAATCCATTTATCTAGCCTGAAGTATTTAAACAGCAGATTTTTCTTTCCAGTAGACCTCTATTTTTAGGGGTTGCATCTGCAAAAACTTAGAATTTATTATCTGCAGTAATGAGCAAGAACTCTTTGAGTTTAGCTGTTTGGTTAGATGGTGTAGAGGCTTGCCTTCTTTATGAGATAATTCAGTTTTGAACAAGTGTTGTTTGTCTTTTCAGTTACTGTAACTGCCAAAGCAACTCAATGTTTGAGCTGGGTACAACACTAAATACTCGACTGAGGACCCTGTAATATATGTGAGCAAATTCCTCATGTTTTTTTAATGAAGACATTGAGGGATGTTCCTCTGTTACTCAAATAAATGTGTACTTATCAAATGAAGAAACATGAAGAAATCTTTAGAAGGCTTACAGTTTGTTTCTGTTTTGTTTTTCACTGGACACTTGTAAAAATTAATATGGTCGATTAGAACAAATTCCACTGAAAAAAGTTGGGATGAAGATGAAAGCAATCTGTATTCTCCAGAGGAAGCATGACCAGGGTCATATAGGTCACTGTAGAAATGAAATCTAGCTAACGCTGCTAAGAGTTGCAGAAGAGCTGTGCTAGGTGAATGGGAATGCTCACATTCATGTGTGTTATGTGACTCCTTGGGCTGGTCTCTATTGCTTCTTGTAACTTTTCTCGGTCTCTTCTAGGTAAATTGGGACCCAAAAATCTATTTCTTAGTTATCTTTTGCCTTCATAATAAAATTGTTCAGCTAGATTGAAGGCATTGATTAGACAATTATCTCTTTATGATTTAAATTATCATTTATTCAAATGTTGGATACTTTTCAAAGGTTGTGCCAGAAAGTGTTCTCAGTCTGCACTTCAAGAGCTTGGAATGCATCTTCCATTACTGGATTGTATGTCAGTAATTCATGTAGCTGACTGTTTTCATAATTAACTGGTTTACTAATCACTCTTTCTAGACTACTTAAAATATTAGAATTTTAATACAGGGGTTCATAAAAGTCAGAAACTGACTGAAGACCATGTCTTAAAATGTACCTTGAGTGGTTTACAGTGCTCTGTTCCCAGAAGTCAGTTAGCTGCTTCCCGGTTTTTCCTCAGCCAGTTTAATCTGCCATGCTCACATTTGCTTGTAAGTGCATGTTGACTGTTGTCTTTAAACTTGGCATGTGACTTCCTACAAAAGCTTTGAGAGGAGGTTTTCTTCTGTTTATAAGGGAGATAGATGGAAGCTGCTCAACTCAAATCTTATGAGAAGCACAATGAAAATGAGACTGCTTTATAAATGAGGTCACCTTTGAATCTTGGAGATGATGGGCTAGTTAGGAGATTAATCAGGTGATCTCCCTTACTGTCACGGGAGATAACTGAGTACGTTTGTACCATATAAGACAGCGCACAGCATGCTCAGTAATATGTTTCAATGTGGAGATTTCTCTGCTATTTTCAGGATGCTTCTATAAAAGTAGTTGGCAAGTAATTGTCTAATGAGTAGACAAAGGAAAGTTGTCTTTCAGTTCATTTATAGAAAGTGTCATACTTCATTTAATCAAAAATAGCAGTCTACTGCATGGTTAAGTTTTAGAATACTGTCTCATTTGTCTGGCTATTATGCACCTCCAGTTGTGAAAAGGAAATATGAAATGGAAAAACTAGTATTGTTGCTATGGGAACAATAATTTGCTGCAGTTGGATAGAAGCTAGTTGTTGCTGTTTAGGTTTGTAGCTCATCAGGACATTGACTGCTGCCCAGATACTGGAAAGTATGTGCAGCCAGACTGTAGAGGGAGGTCAGAAACTTTGAGAATGGGATATAACTATAATCAATAATACCTAAAAGCCCTTTTCAAATATTCTTATATAAAGTGCTTCTACATTTGTTGTCCAGTTATAATACATGACATTTGCTGTGTGAATTGTGCCGAATCTTAGGCTGCTAGTACAAGCAGGGCATTAGTACTTTAGCTGAATGATTTATCATTTTGAAGAAACCTGTTTTGGAATTTTTCAGTGTTTTTAGGGATGTGATGAAGAGCTTTACCAAAACAGTTCTCTTTCAAGAGAGGAACGCAGTAAATGTGTTAAATCAAGACATGTCCCAAGGAAATACATGACGCTGAAAGCTGGTAAACACATTTGCCCACTATTGCTAACAAAACTGAACTAAAAGTGAAATGCACTGAGACCACAGTAGTCTTAAGTAGCAGGATAGTGTAATTATCTAGGTACCTCTTACTCTTAAAAACTTAAGACGGTGTCATCTCTGACTGAGTCTTATTTTTAGTAAAAGATACTGTGATTAACCCTGTAAAGTTCTAATCATCAGGTGCACCTCCTGTGGCAACCATAGACTGTATAACTGCACAATCCCAGTATTCAGCTACCATCTAGTGGGGAATTTGAGATAGTGTTCTGAAAATACAGACCAGCAAATGCTCCAGCATCATTTATACTTACACAGGTATTATAGTTTGGGAAACCACTGAGATTTTTGTCGGATTATAGTCCTTACAGGTAAGACCATTCTGCCTCTTATGGCTCACCTAAATGAAAAGGAGGAAGTATACTAGAGTGAAACATATAAATGGTGAAATGCAGAAGCATAGAATTGTATTCCTGGGTTTTCCTTATAAAACCAAAACCTACACATGTCCCTTTAGAGTCTGAATGCCTCCATCTTCCTCTCTTATGTTTTTAAAAAAGTCGTGCTGGGTTACATCAGTCTGGCAGATACAAATTCCAGAGTTTGGTAAAGAGATTACAGTTGCTTTAGCATCTAGACTGTACGTACAATTAAATGCAAAAGTAAAGCAGTAAGAATTAGATTTCCAAAACAGATATGTTACTTGAGTAATATACCAGTTTATGTATCTTTTAAATGAAGTATGTTTCTCCTGCTCTGTTTACTTACCAGTGCTCATAGAGGAAAGTTGTTGACTGGGTGTTCCTGATGTTAGTTGAGTAAACTGGAGGCTAGTAATGATGTAAACAAAAACCAACTTTTGCTTGATGGCAGTTACTAAAACAAAGAGAACAATGTGAGCCTCAAAGCAGAAAGTGCTGTTGCCACTGATGCTAATTGGGCAGAGGCAGTAATCCAAGAAGCATTCGGAGTCTTAGAGTTGAGCTCCATGTGGTGCTGTTCTGACTCGCTTCAGATGTGCAGATTGGTGATCCTCCCTGATCTGGGGCAAAAAAAGAGTGCTTCTTTCACAGAATTTTAAACATTAACCAGCAAATTCAGTAGTGTCTGCCTCAAAAGCAGTGAAAATGAGTTTCCCTCTTTATTTCTATTGAACATCTTTGAGGCACCTGTTAACCTTTCTCTTCCATATTAACATCAGCCTCCCTTTCACACTGAGATGGTTAAGCTTAGTGTACCTTTAATAAAGCTTTAAAGTGATGAAGCTTTCTGATGCTGCTTTCACTATATCTAGAAGATAAGGCCCTCCCTAGTCCCATGCAGCCAAGCTGTGCCTGTCACATTAAATGAGTAGCTGATCACTAAAGAAGTAGTGGATGTGTATGGCTCCATTTGTGATGGTGTGGACCTTGGTCTGGCAAACTACATGTAACTGAAGCCACACTAACTCCCAAAAGCTGCTTATATTGGATGTTCCAGTATTGCCAGCAATAGCTAAGATCGCTGAACAGGTGAAACTCGTCCTGGTTTAGAGGGTTTGGCTGAAATGCACTGATTTTGTGCTGGAAAAAGTGGTCTTGGACTGTGTTTAAAAACAGCGAGGGAGTAATTGCAAAATGTTCCAGCACAGCTATAATTCTCTGTTTCCTCCCCGTACTTCATTTAGCTGCTTTTTTTTTTTTTTTTTCCTGGAGCTGCTGCATGCTGCATGCCCTTTGATCAGCTGAGGTTAAACGAGCTCTAGCCTTGGAATGGAAATGATTCTGGAACTTCCCTCCTAAATTCTTTCTTTTCTGGCTTGGTGGATGGGTCCCCTACAGTTATCAAAGTTCTTCAGAGGTGGTCCTCTCTTGAGCCTTGAGTATATTATGGAGGATTACTGCTCAACTTCAATGCATTGCTGGTTGAATGCTGTGCAGGAGGGAGGATCTCCCTATAGTCAAATATCTCTTTGTAGAAGCCCATAGGATAAATGTATGGCTGCGAGATCTAGTACTGTTGAGCGCTTCTCTACTATGTAGTTCTGTAAAATACTGGCATATTTTGTTTAGCTAAATATACCTATGCAGTTAACTGTTTAAAAAATTGGGAAGGCAGGTTGTTTTTTCATGGGGAAACAAGTAATTGAGTCCATCCAGGTACTACTGGCTTGTAGTTAGTTTGTAGTGGATAGATGATAGTATGAGCCAGTCACTGTGAACTCATAAGAAAATTTTATATGCTGGGTTCAGATGTAAGTTGGTTTGTTGGTTTAGAATCTGGTAGAGATGTTATTTGACATGCTTGAGTTCTGAGTGTATGCATTCAGTCTTTTCAGCAGGAACCTTCAAGCTACTCCAGTATTGAGATAATTTTGGGGGTATTTTTTTGTTTTGTATTTCTTAAGTCTAAGATATAAGCTGCTATTTTAAGAGGGTTTGGGCATATAGACTTCTCCCACTTCTGAGAGACTAGTGTCTCAACCAAGGTGTCTCCCTACTCTTGGGGCTGCTTTTGTGGCTAGTAGTAACAAAAACATTTTATGCGTAAGCTTGAGAAAATCGAAAGTTGTTGCATGGTGTGAAAGCAAGCTCTATAAAATCACCTATTTAATGATGGGTTTAGTAATCACTCTGCTACTGTTACTTCACAGTTGTGTTGAAATGGAAGCCTAATTTGTCAACAGGAAAGACAGGCCCATAGCCCAATTTTTTGTTACAAAAGTTGTCATGTTTAACATAAAATGATAATTTCATTACTTAAATGAGGAAACTGGATTATGTAAATGAATTGAGCAAACTATTTGTCCCTTAAGGATGGATCAAGGCATTCTATTAAAGCGAGTATTGGAACTTGAAAGTCGAGGACTCAAAGCTGTTAAAGCAACAGGAACAAAACTATGGAGGTGTTACTGTTCTATTTATCTACCCAGTATTTTAAATATAGTATAAATTGTGATCCTGAAGATGTTTACAAGATTGTGCAGACTTGCTACTTTGACAACATAGATTTTCCCTGTAGCCAGACACTGTTTCGTAGTACTAAGCTTTAGGATGTTTAAAAGTTAAAATAAAGCAGATTTCCTCGGGCAAGAACATTGTGATTTACTCTGTTAGGAAAAAATACTAATGAAAAACAGTTTCCTAGACTGAAAACTTGCCTTGTGCTGACTGCAGTAAACCATAGCTCTTCATTAGCCAGTGCTTGATGGGCAGGATCAGTGGGTTGTTGCAGAAACCAAACATACTCTTAACAATACAATAAGCAAGGCTATTTAGCTTGGAGTTCCTTTCCTTCATTCCTGCAATGCAGGGAGCCTTCTATAGACATTTACCAAAAAAAAAAATAATAAATCTTTTCTATGACTGTTTAAGACCAAAATGGGCTGCAATATCAGTAAGAGCACAACAGTTGTGGAATCTGTCCAGAAGCCTGGAGGACAGCCTGAGGAAGAAGGAAAAAAAATTAAGACCCTGGCACAGAAACAACTGCTGATGCTATCCAGAATTTAGCTGTGCAGGAGAGTGCATATGACAGGACAAGCTGAAATTGGACATTGATGTACTCCAAATACAGACTGTAACTATGAAGTAAGCAACCTGTTTATTGGCATTTTGCACTTGAAGGGATTGATCTTTGTGTTACTGGCACTGTGGAGTTAAAAGCAAGTTTCATATTGGATTTTAAGGAAATCTGTGTTTACAGACACTGGTGTGAGGTTGCCATCTAAGCTGATCGATTCTCTGCATGAATACTCAAGGAAGACTATGTATGTCGCATGAGAAGCCTTGCTATCAACATAGCCTCCTGGAAACTTGTGCTGAATCTGAAGTAATCTCACAGAAATCAGTGAAGCCCTAAATCTCCGGCATTAAGTGATTTTTAAAACAAAACTCAAAACATATGTGTATGTATCTGTTTTAATTCTCCGACTCTGGAACTGTTTCTATTGCAATGACTTTGAAGTATAAATAGCAATTATATTTGTTGAATAATCTTAAAGTGTTATCTCAGAAACATCTCACAAATCTAGTTTAGTATTTAGAACCTGAAGTGCATATTAAATTCTGTCCTCAACTGTAACAGTTAATCCATTGATTTATCTTCATATTTAGTATGTAACTCCAATATATCCGATTGTAACGAGTTTGATTGCATCAGTTTAAAAATCCTGGTTATAATACATTTTGATTCCTCTTGATGCAACAGTTTTGCTACAGTTACGTGCTTAAAGACATCACTAATGTAAATTACTGATCTAACAAGGCCTATACCTTTTGTATTTTAGGTTGATGGGAATCTGGTTAAAAATTACCTGTTAGATACTTGGTTTTTTTCATTATTTACATATGCACTAAAGGTGTACATATGCCAGGACACTTTTTGTTTATCAACTGTTGGGTGTTTGGTTTTGGTTTGGGTTTTGGTTGTGGTGTGTGGTTTTTTGGTTTTTTGGTGGGTTTTTTTTGGGGGGGAGGGTTGGACGGTGTATCCCCCTCTCTTGTCCTGTCTTTGCATGATGTATCAATCTGGAGGTGCAAAATGATTCATTAGGTTCACGCAACAAGTAAAATCCTGTGGATGAAAATACACTTTTTATCAAATTAAATACTTGGAAATACTTGATACCTGTCACTCATTTGTGTTTAGACAGAGTAGTATTTCTGCCTCATATTCATGTATCCCCAAACTTCATGCAATTAACTGTTGTGTTATGTTATGCCTGTAAAGGGCAAAATTAACCTTTGAGTAGAGAAGGGAGAATAGAAGATACATTTCTCCAAAGAGTCTGTTTTCTTCCTATGTTGCATATCTCACTAATGCGGAATTTTAAGTCCAGTAAGCAGTCTGAGTTCAGTAAATGACACTTTAATATGCCTATTGGACCTCCCTCAATTTATGCAGAGGGAGGGATGAGTAGGAAAGAGAGATCATGTCTGTTACTACTTGGTGTGATTTTTTTTTTTTTTTTTAATTTATTTTTTATTATACCTTCAAAAGCCAATGAAGAAAGCAGAAGTTAAAGGTGGCTGGCACTTCCAAATAAATGTTCAACACTTGTCAGAATTAAGCCATGGTTAGCAGATTCAGAGCATCTCTTTAGCCAAATACATGTTGGTTGGTGATTTTGTATGTCTGCATTAGCAACTCCTGTTTTAAATGCTGGCAACATTCACTTGGGAGTATGAAATACAGCTGCTATCTCTGTGTAAGCTGAGAGTTTCACTGGAGCAACCTAGGCAGAATTTTACTGCCAGTGACTAGGATAACAGAATAGCCATGTGTGTACTGTATACGTAGCCACCTGAAGCTCATGGGAGTTGAATCCATAAACTTTTCACAGGAATTATTCTGTCACTGAATAGACAACTGTTAGATTTGGTGGGGTGGATGGTATCTTATTTTAGATTAGTACTGGACAATTAATTTGAGATATAAAACAAGTAGTGCAGGTGTTCCTTATCCAAGTGACTGGTGTCACCCTAAGTGTTTCAAAGTTGTGTGCAGCCTGATGAGAACTGGAAATGGCCACTGTTAACAGAGCTGCCTGTTGCTACTGGTGGTATGTATACATTCTTGCTTTCTCTTGTGAGCTGGAGCCTAAGTTCTTAGTGGTAGTTTGAGACCTGAGGTATCCGTATTGGTCATCTAAATGGTGTGCTTCTCTTTGGAGACCAAGTGCAGGATTTCCTACTGTATTTACAGCTCCATTCCGTTATGGGGGAGAAAACTGTGAAAAATTGTAAGTGCAGTTTTGACTACCCGTTTAATTCTTGTACTTTACAGCTGGCAGTTCTAACATGGATTTTTAAAATGGCGCTTAATCCTTGAGTACTTAACTATCCAGTCAATGCCTTAAACTATTTAACACTTCTTGATACAGACTTGTAGTCATAGAATTTACTAGTAGTTTATAGCATATTTATATTAAGAAAATCATTTATATTTTTCTAGGCAAACTATGTTTTCTCATACTGTGATGTTCTCATATCCTGGAGGTTAAGCAGACGATGGCTTAAGATTTTAAGCTAGTGATACTGAATGTCCTGTAGAGTCTTTTAGATATTGCACACAAGTCCCTTGTTCCTCTGTTTTCACTAAGACAATCCTATGAGTTGCTTTTTTGACTTCCTTAACTCAAAGACTTCTGTCATTTCCCACAGTCTCTTTCTTTCCCCACAAAAAAGGGTTATCTAGTATTCCATCCTACTGCATTCTTCATGACATCTTCCTCTGTGGCACAGCTACTCTCTGCATGGTACTCTCTCAGAGCTAGGGGTTTTGGGTCTAGGCTGTTGTGACAGATTAACTGTAATAAAATACTGCCACAGTGGGAGATGGAGCTGCAGATGACTTTGTTCATATCTAAACCAATTTTTAAAATATGACTCTACTGGATCCACGTGCAGCATTAGTGTTGTGGAGCCCTGGATGGGGCTATTGAGCTGTGTCTTGCTAGCTGGTAATGTGTGACGCTAGCTCAGAAGGCTGCGCATTGTACCATGATGTATCACAAACGCTGCAGGAATGGAAAACGATGTGGTAGGCACATGGTGACTTGGGTCTTAGAGTCTGGCAT
Organism: Athene noctua; assembly: GCF_965140245.1. Taxonomy (NCBI): domain Eukaryota; kingdom Metazoa; phylum Chordata; class Aves; order Strigiformes; family Strigidae; genus Athene; species Athene noctua. The sequence goes on from NC_134045.1 coordinate 9,999,923, forward strand.
GAGAGTCTTCGACCTCCAAACATCAAGGCTTCAATTGGGTGGTTTTTTGCTTTCACACTTCCCTTACCCATACCCCTGTTCTGTGATCTTATCTTTGTATCCTGGGAGCTGTTATATGCTCTTATTTTCAGCTTGATTCTTTTCTTCTTACCTCTGCATGTCTCTTTGGGAGGAAAAGCAGTTGGTATATTATGTTTTATTCAGAGGAGGAAAACTCTTGCCTGTGCAAGAGTTGCTGTGTAACCATTAAGTAACTAACTTAAATATTGCTGAGTCCTAGTAGTGCCTAATTGGTTATTTAAAAAAAACCCCACAACTAATCAACCAAGCAACACCTCTTGAAACATACTTGTTTTTTTTCCTAATCTTCCATCCAGCCATCCTTAATGGAATGCCCTAGGGGCCTGGAAAGGATTATGCTGATGACTGAACTACTGGAGGGTACTGGTTTTGTGTTTTGTCAAATGCAGTGAGACTCATGTTTATGTGTTTTGTTCCCCCCCCCCAACTGCTTTTGATAACCACTAACGTTTCTCAGGAAATTACCTCTCTCTTAAATGCTTAAGAGAGGGTGTGTGTTTGTCTGTATGTACAGAATTATACACAGATAAATTAAAAAAAAACTTTTTCAATGTATAAGCACTCTATTCCATAGCAAAATTAAACACAACTTTTTAGGTAAGTTGCCAACAAAATTTCATGTATGTGCTATGTGTCTTATTCTCCACTTTAGCAAAAATGTGGGGTGACAGAGGTAAATCAGTAGTCTGAACTGGAATTTGTGGTGACATCTGTGCAACTAGGCTTTTTTGGAATTAGTCCTTCCCTCTGCAATTAAAAATACTTTTTATAGTTAACTGAAATGCCAAGAAGGTTGGGTTAGATGAAGTGAGACCTAACCTGCACATCCGTCTCCTCTCCCAGCTGTAGAACATCTACTGCATACAAAAAAACTTGGTAAGACCTATTAAATTTCTTTATCGATTCACTGAAGCAAAGGAGTTAAGCTACTGTTTAAGAAAGCATCTGCAGGCTAAGCCCACTGGAGGGCAATGTTGTAAAAGGAATTAGGAGACGAAAAGCTGTATTAAGGAATGTGGGTACACAGGCTTTGCTGATGACCAGTGGGGAAGAACGCAAGACACTAACTAATCTTGCATATCTCTCTTAAATCTACCAATCGGAAAGGCTATGTGTTTTAACTAAACATTTGATCTAAATTTTTGCCGTTGTTATGAATTGAATGCTCAAGATGTTTTACCTAGAGCTTATGTTCTAAAGTGTTTTCTGTGGCCGTTATTGCATTTGTGTAACCAGTGGATATTGGCTACATTTGGGCATCTGTAGCACTAAGTTATGGAGGCTGTTTTTAGAGACTATTTTCTGTGTGCCTCCACTCTGTCGAGCTTTTTGATAAAAATTTAAAACTGTTTTTGCTGTTGTGTCAAATATGGCTGGAAAAGGGTACAAATTACTCCTAAAATTAAAGTTAAGCAGTAGTGGAAGAAAAGGTCAGTGGCTTGATAGAGGATCCTGTTGTCAGACATTTGAGGAAAAATGTGCTGCCTCTAAACTATGGTGACTTTGAAATTTACCATTTTTTGTTCTTCAGTGGCTGAAAAACATACGTTTGCTTCGCTGTATAGAAATGTGGTGGTAGTTCTCTGGGGAGAGTTCAGAATAATGCTGGAGATGTACGATTTTTATTATAGTGAATATTGTGAACTTCTGTGTACTCTTCCAATGTGAGAAGAAAACATATTGAAGTACAGCTAAAAGTCATCATGACTTTAGGCTTGCCGTCTTTAGATGATGATTCTTAACATTGGTAATGAACAACTTCAGGTCTACCATTGAAAACAGTAGATTTAAAATCTATTTTAATTTAAACTGTATTTCACAGTGCAGCAAGAAAATTAATCACTTTTCAATGTGCAGAGGTATGGCATGGCTAGATGAACCATTAAGGAGCTAAATTCTTCAAATGAAATAGTTGGAGGAAAATTAATTATGCTTTATTCATGAGTTATGCATGTAGCTCTAGAAAACTCCTAAAGGAATGAATTCTTGAAAGCTATTTCCTGTATTTGTCATGCAGTTCTGCAGTAAGTGGAAGTGATCTCAGATTAAAAAGAATATTTGTTCCAGTCATCCATAAAGTATGTGAAAGAGTACTACTTAAAGGCTGTCATAGTTAAACACTACTTTCTTACATCCTTGATTCATTGATCCATTTAACTTCTCTAGCTTCTATCAAGCCAAAATTGCTGCTTTCTGATGAATTTATTCTAGATTATCTACCTCGGATGTCTTGGATAAACAGCAAGTATTTAGAGTATTTATCTGGTTAAATTCCTAGGCTCTGCTATGATGGGAAATTATTCTAAACAGATCCTTCAAGAGAAGCCTATGTAAGAATTTGAGCACTATGTTTCAGCTGCATATTTGCTCTTCACTAGAAGTGCACTTTTAGGATTTTAACTCCCGAGTCCCAATATCATTTTTGTCTCTGTAGCTATCTACTCCTGGTTCCTGATCCGTCCTGGATTCTGCTTCCTAGCCCTAGTCCATTTTATTTAAACTTCACAGAGCTTGTGTGGACTCTTCCTCCTTATCTGTCAGGCTCCATCTTACTATATGTATATCAGAACAACGCAATCTCTTGGATTGAATGTTTTTCACTTTGGCATGTTCTGGGATGGTTGCTGTCTGCAGTGCTGGCATCAGATCCCATCTGGATAGGATTACGTTCTCTGGTAAAGTAAATGTTATAACTGAGCATTATTTGCTTGTTTAATTTCAGTGTTTTTCCTCAAGCTGGTCATGTGTTATAAAGTATGGTTTTTGATAAAAGATACTTCTGTTGGGATGACAGTCACTTTTAGCAGATCCATAGTTTATATCTAGGACTCTTCTGATGTCTAAAATGTAAGGATACTGGGTGATTCTTTAAATGCAGTTTTTACCGCTCTGAAAAGTTTTTTGTGAGATTGCAGTGGAGTTTATGGTCACTTCCAGTTTCAATAGTAGTTACATGGTGATTAGTCACTGAGAATGCTGAAGAAAATTGTTCTCTGTTTTGGCTTCTCTTTCAGCTAAGAAAACATAGCTGGTTTTTTGCCTATTTCAGATCACTCTTTATAATCCACAACACTGTTATACAGATACTAAAGTATTAAACATAGATTTTAATTTTTTTCATCAGGTACCAATGTGTTTTGCACATATCATGGGTACCAGCTTGGTTAAGCACCTGTGCTCAGTAATGTGCCAGACCTTGGGAGCTCATATGAGTTGGGGCCAAGCTTCTGTTCTTAGTTTCCCCAAGTGTATGGCAATATTTGTACCTATACTTATATGTATTTTACTCCATATCCCTTATTTTCATTCTTGTGGTCTCTTGGTACCGAAGCAAACAATCTCTACCTAGTTTTCCTGGTTCCTACACTGAGTCTCGTATTTGAACACATGTTCAGAATATACTGTTCATTATTCCTTGATTATTAACACTTGAAAGACAATAATTTTGAAGTGAGATCTAATTGCTCTGTTAGTTCAAACATCTGCTAGAAGATTTCAATAGATAATGGTGCTCTGAATTGCTGCAAGCTGGGATTTTGTTACTGGTGGCTGGAAAAAGTCCTTAATATGTTAGCCTCGGAGCTACATTGGGTTCATAGTAAACAGTTTGTACAGATGGAGAAGTCCAAGATAAATATTTGCATAAAAATTATTCTGCTACTTTTATGTCTTTAAAAAGGTTCATTCTGTTGACTAGAAAATGTAAAAGTTTAATAGAAGTTAGAAATTCTTTGGAGAGTTCATAATTCTGCAAAGCCATATTAAAGCTAATCATTAATTGGAGCCACAATAATATTGGAAAATCATTCCTATACAAACAGAAATGATAATAATTTTAAAAGGTGCAAACAAACCCATTCTTTTTCAGAAGGAGATCAATGAAAAGCACTTTATTACAAAACATAAATCACTTTTTAATTTTGCATGTAGTAAGGAAAAATACTTCTTCAGTTTCATTGAAATTGATTGGTACACCTGCAGAGAAAAACAGCTTTATCATCTCATTATCAGTCAATTAATATTCAGGTCTAAATGTGAATACTGTTGCAGTTAGCTGTAAATGAATGATTTTATTGAAGTCTTAATAGATGAGGAAAAGTAGGCTTCTGCTGTGCTAAATGAGGTCAGGTGGGGAAAAGAATAAAAATGAGTAATTCTGTTAGGGATTTAAATCTTTTCAGTGTTTTCAGAGCTTTAAATGAACACTTTTTTGAAGCAAACTTGTTTCTTTGCTCATATTGGAGTTTCGGTATAAGGCGTGCTACTGCTTTTATTGGTAAGCCTCCACATTTAGGCTTTTTAATCTCTCAGAGTGTAGAATGACTTTGCTTAAAGTCGGAAGAATAGATTTGCATATGAAAATGAGAGCACTATCGAAATGTTTATCAGACTCCAGTACTTGAAATTAATTTTGGCTAGTTCTCCTTTCTTCAACACATGCCTTGCTATCATTTTTCTGGAGTAGTTTGGAGGGACTTATGAAAAGGAAGGAAGAATAGGAATGATGAACTCTTACAGCTGGAGTAAACTTTCTGCTAAATTATAAACAGAGAAGTTCATAGCTTGCTTCAGTTACTCCTTGAAAGTTTTTAGGGTATAAAAAGACAGAAACAATTCAGCTGATCACAGCTAAGGTTTGTGTTTTTCCTTGTAATGCAATTAACTGTTTGGGCTTGGACTTTGGGATCTGGCTTTAAGTTAGTGCTTTGAATGGGGTTGAAGTGTGATGAGATGCTTTTTTTTCCACAAAGGGGTAAAAAGCAGATATCATAAGGCTTTAAAATGGATTTACTTATATAGGAAAAAGCTGTTAGAAATCAGTTGAGGTTGATCTTTATGGTGAATCCAATTCTTGGATGGGATTTTCTTTTATAGACTAGTATAATGTTTCTAGGATATTAAATACTGTGTGTATGTAGGACAGAAAAGTATTACTCTATAGGAGTGTCTGAGTTATTTTGAATTTCAGTAACTTCTGCTGTACTTGGAAGTTAACTGTAATAAATATGCAGCCAAGGAAGTAAAAATTCTTCATGGGATAGAATATTGCAGTAACACTCCAGCTTTCTTAAGTTGTAGTGTTCTCTGTTCATTTAAACTTCTCAAAAAAATAAATAAAAAAAAGGAAATAAATTGGCAATAAGCATTTGATTCAAAACAGCTGCTCTGGAGGTTCAGAAAGCACACTTGTACTCATTGTTCAATACTGCATAGATGATTACATTATTGTTTGGCTAACTTCACTCAATAAAAGCTTGTGTAACCAAAAAAGAACTTATTAAAGCATGAGTAGTAAGCTCCTTCATGCACTGGCAAGCTCTTCCATTAAGTGTCAAGGGGGAGAAAATAGTGATCTACTTGGTATCACATTTGATGCCAGAAAGAAGTCCTCAGACACAAATGACTGGAATTGGTATAAATTTTTTTTAGAGATCTGCCTTGTATGTATCACATTAAGGGGCAAGTGGGTACCTCCTTTTGAGTTGTGTTTTGTTTTTTTATTTTTTTAAATAATAATGAATAATTACAACGGCTTCTGAACAAAACTCAGGATGAATGGCAAAATTTCTAAGTTTTGATAATAATCAAAGGAAAAGCACTGGAGTGAACAGATGGCTGACATGATAATTGTAAGTTAACTTGCAGTGTTTTTAAACAAAAAGCTGTTCTGAAGCACCAAATATGTTCTCTTCATTTAGAAAATGTAGAACTATTTAAAAACTTCAAATTTCAAAAGTAATCTTTTTCTGAATTTTTCTGAAACAAAAAGATTCCATTGGAGAATTGCAGACTATCTCCATGTTTATGGAGTTTTCTTCTTCCTCACTTGCCCTCTGATTTAAATGTTTTATGATCAACCCATGTTGCTACCCCTGTCCCCTCAAAGAACCCTCACAACTCAAGCTGCTAGCGGGATTATTTCAGCTGTAAGCATTTCTGTGGTCACTGTTATAATGTATAGTCAGGAGGAACCTAATTAGAAGATATGTGAATATTTACTTCCTACACCTTTTCTAGTTCATTACTTTCAAAGGGCTAATGAGCTGGAAAGCCTGTACAGACACCATTAGTATGAAGTTGTCACCCAACTTCATACATTTTGCCCAGAGAACAAAACATCCTGACCATATGTGCAAAACCCACGGTCTTATATTTTATGTATAGAAGAAACTCATCCACTCTTTCAGTTAACAAAGAGTTTACAATAAAAAGATGTTTGCGACCTTGTAAGCAAGTTACTGTCTTAAGAGGAAAATGTTTTAGTGTATGATGCTCTTGAGCAATTACAGTTTATATGTGTATGTGGCAGTGATTACCTGTTTGTTTCTCTAGAGTGCTCTTATATTTGAGAAATATACATCCTTCTGTTCAAACATGTTTTACTGTCCATTATTTGAGCAGATACTTGATATACCTGCACATGGGTTAGGACAATCCCAAGCACAAATCCGGGCTGGGCAATGAGTGTATTGAGAGCAGCCCCAAGAAGGGCTTGGGGGTGTTAGTGGGTGGAAAACTGACTGTGAGCCAGCAGTGTGCGCTCACAGCCCAGAAAGCCAACCATGTCCTGGGCTGCAGCAAGAGAAGTGTGGCCAGCAGGGCGAGGGAGGGGATTCTCCCCCTCAGCTCTCATGAGGCCCCACCTGCAGTGCTGTGTCCAGGTCAGGACACGGACCTGTTGGAGCTCATCCAGAGGAGGCCACAAAGATGCTCAGGGGCTGGAGCACCTCCCCTGTGAGGACAGGCTGAGAGAGTTGGGGGTGTTCAGCCTGGAGAAGAGAAGGCTCCGGGGAGACCTTAGAGCGGCCTCCCAGGGCTGAAAGGGGCTGCGGGAAAGGGGGGGAGGGAGTCTTTATCTGGGATTGCAGTGATAGGGCAAGGGGTAACAATTATAAACTGAAAGAGGGTAGATTTGGGTTAGATCTAAGGAAGACGTTCTTCCCTGTGAGGGCAGTGAGACACTGGCAGAGGTTTCCCAGAGCAGCTGTGGCTGCCCCCTCCCTGGCAGGGTTCAAGGCCAGGCTGGACGGGGCTGTGAGCAACCTGGGCTGGTGGGAGGTGTCCCTGCCCAGGGCAGGGGGGTGGGACTAGATCATCTTTAAGGTCCCTCCCAACCCAAACCATTCTATCTGCCAAGCAGTGTACACTGGCATTAATTACATTTCTCATATATGAAAAAAGTTAAGAGTAGGCAAATTGCTCATTGATATATGATGATTCACAAACATACAACTGCAGATGTAAATTGGGTAGAACTGCAATGTATGGAAGGGGAATAAATAGGAAGCTGGTTCAATGTCTGCTTTAATCATTAGCAAGCTTTTCCCCGTGACCCTTAATTATCTCATTTATCTAATCTAGTGAGGCATAAGACACTAACTGCTGCAAAAGGACCCAACAATCATTAGTAGCCTAGCCCGATGGATAGGATAGGTGGAGTAGGAGTGTAAACTCATTACAGTCTTTTCTAGAGCCAACCTCTGCAGGCATCTGCTTAAGGAGACAATTACTGCTGATACGTTCCCTAGCTTCTTTATTTTGAAATGGCTATAGCAAATGCAGTTATTGATCTGAAGTTCCTCACACTCTGTAGCTCTATTGAATGCTCATCAGAGGTAACTAAATCTTTGCAAAAGATTTGTCATCCTCTTTCCTCTCTTGAAAGAGAAGGCTTCATTATTGTTGAGCTGCATTTGATCTCATTTTCGATACCTGAATTTTTTACATGAGACTAAAAAACATATCCTGTAGCTGATCCTGCCCCATGCATGGAAGGTTTATGCCCTTCTTCTGATTTCCTTGTTCCACCACGTGACTTAATTTTACATGGCTGGAACAAGTGACTATATCTTTGTCTTGTAATAGCTGAATATTGAAAATTACAGGTTTCAAATTATTCCACAGTTGTGAAAGTAAGCTGAGTAGGATGTTCTGTACAAGGGTATTTTTCTTTTACAGAAGAATGTGAGATGTTTATTGACATTAGTATTAAATGTTTGTATCTGATCATATTTAGTTTTGAACAATTGATTCTGTTTCTCTGTTCCGTGCTGTCGTTCCTTTCTGTCAAAAAAATAAGTTATAAATTCCTTTACCTCAAGTGTATTAATATGGGTTCATCAGTGTAATTCTGTGGAATCTTACACAACAAAAACAAGAGGGGAAGGGAAGACAAAATTATTATTTGTGTACTAATTAAAAGCTTTCTCTTTAGTGAGACACCAGTGAATGAGCTCTTTGTACTTGTTTGATTGCGGAGTTCTTGAGTTTGTTTATATTTTCACTTAAATGCAAAGGGAACGTCCTGGTCATTGTATTTCTGAGCATATATTTGTAATTCATATATAGTGCTGTTCAATAATTTCCCAACTGTTACCTGCAGAACTAAGTAAATAGTCAAGTTCCTCTTGACAGCAGGAACTCAGGGACTAATGGCACTATTCCCCTTGACCATGTAATTTAGGCAAAGCCTTTTTGAGCATTTGCAGTATCTTTGAATTGTAAGGGGTGGGAGGAAGGGAAACCCCAAACCACAAACACACTTTGAAGATAAACCTAATACTGCAGAAACTGTGACAGTTTCTCCCTTTTCCTTCTCTAGAAGTGGTCTAGATATTTTTTTGGTGGTTGGGGAGGCAGAATTATTATCCATTTTCCAATGTTGAGCAACTTTCCTGCATGCACACCCTGAAAATATAACACAGGCAGCCAAGCTAACAGGTCACTGGATCATTGAATAGATCAATACGATATCTACTTCAGTATTTATCTGTGCATTTTGTTCAGTCCCTTCTGTAAGAACCGAAAAACTAGGCAGCTGGCCAGTACCATTGTTTAACCAGTAGTTTCAGAAAACCCTTTCATCTAATGAGTTATATATGGATTAAATCTGTGAATGTGAAACTTCATTAGCCCTTCACGTATTCTGAAATACCTTACTACCTTCTGTCCCATTCCACACAGCCCCTGCCCCTTTGAGTTCTTGCTGTTGTCTTGAGTCAGTCTTTTAGACCACTTCTACAAAAGTACCTTTTTAGATGTACTGATTGACAGACAGTATGACACATCATGCCAGGGTCTGTAAGCTACATCATGCTATGTTGTGTAATGTTAGATTTGTCAAAATCAACATGGTGTTAAAAAAAAACTTTAAGGTGCAACACTATGCAAGTTAGAGATTTTTGTGGTACAGAATATCTTCTTTCCTATTTATAACGATTTTTTTTAAGCAAATCCTAAAGAATTCCAATGTGTGTATTCTTTTTAGCTTTGTATTAAATGGTACATACGTACAGTGTTTCAGAATTGGATCAGGTACAAAAACTACTGCAGAATCAAGCTGTAGTGAATATTGCAGCTAGTCACTGACCCATTGCAACTCAGTAAAGATTTTCCTGGCTCTGACAAATGAGCTAATGTGTCCATGGATTTTTAACTGACAGCAAAAATCTCTTGCAGTTGACACTTAGACAGTTAAATTGGTATGTACATGTTTGTTGCTATTCGTGGTCATGTTTTCGTAAGTATAAAACTGGTGGCAGGGATAAGTTGCAGTCTGAATTTTGTGAACCAGAATCTGAAACTTTCTTAAGCTTTTAATAAAATTAAAAAAAAAAAAAGTATAAAGATTCTGTTTGAAAATCCCGCTTCCATATAAAAAATGTTTTATGTACTGTACACACAAATGTGTGTGTGTATATAAAAGATCCCCTCTCTATTGACTCTTTAAAACTGGAAGAAGGGGAATGAGAAATAATACCAGAAGTAGCATCTCTTCTTTTGTTGAGCTTTCTACCAACCCACTTTTTCCCTGGAGTGCCATGCGCAGGAATTTCTTTTTTTAGTTCAACTAAGTGAAGATCAGTGGTTGATAAGGAGTAGACACTAGCTATAGAATAGTGAAGACAAATGTGCCTGGGTTAGGCAAGTCTTGATTGGTATGTAATTGTGCTAGTAAATGTTAGCAGATCTGGGACCTGTGGATTATCTTCATAAAGGGAAACAAGATATAAATTCAATTCACCCCCCCTAGTACTTGAGCACTGTGTATTGTGTTGATGCTTCAGGTGGGCTGTAACAATTCCTGAATTAAAAGGACTTCAGGAGAGGAAAGACAGCAACTACTTAATATAATATATGAAAACTGAAAGACAGTTTTGGATAAAAGCTTCAAAAGATTGTCACTTTAAGTTGTGATAGTCAATTTAGATTTATCATAGTCTCAGTATCTAAACTGTATTTACCGATTTGCTCTGAGTATTTCCTTTGTATGCCTAACACGGTGCTTTATTCTCTGCCTTCTTTTCTCCCATCTCCTCTGCTTCTGCTACTTGTTTCTGTTCTAAGCTTACACAAAAGTGTGTTCTGATCATCCACATCATTATAGTGGGCCCTTAAACTACTGTAGATGCAGTAAAGTAATTGCTACTTGCATTATGGAAGAACTAAAGTCTGAGGGAGCTACTTTGGAGGGTGGAAGGAAGTGTCACAATTCTGATCTTCTAACCATAGGTTTCCCGATATTTATCTATACTGCCTACAAAATATTTCCTTCTTATTTTTTCTTTCTTTAATGGGATGACCTAAACTCTGGTTTTATTTTCAGGTTGGTCACCATTTTTTCTCCTCTTTCCTAGTGAAATAAATGGGCTATGTTTCTCTGAGCTGTAATGGGATACAGAAAATTGGTTTCTTAATGATGGCTAGGATTCTCAATTCCCTTTTTTTTTTTTTCAATCATTTTGATACTGCAGATGTATGCCTATTCTATACATAAGACTACATTACTAAAGAAATAGATATCGTGATAAATTTACTATTTTTGTGGCTGTTACTCACTAAGGATCTGTTTTTAAACAGCTGAAAACTAGCAGTTCACTCTCTCAATAGCTCCATGTAGGTGTCTGATAAACCAGGCACCAGAATTTGGGTTTTTAATGTGAACAGATGTTGCAGATGAATAAGTTAGGATCCTGCTGACTATGCTAATTTATTACTGATGAGAGTATTTTTGATATTGTAAAGAATCACCATCAAAGGTATTAGCAAAAGTGATTTTAACATGACGTAAAAGTGCAACTTAAAGATGGATGGCAAAGTTCATTTTATAACTTACTACAAGGAAGAAATATATAAAGGAAAATCAAATTAGAATTGATTTAGAATGATTTACACAAAGACTGGAGATGCAAGAGTGTAAGGGAGTCCCTCCCCTGAGTCACAAGGTTGAGTGGACACCCCTTTGCTTTCTAAACTTCTGATGGAGCTTAGGTGCGGCTAGGTCCAATCTTAGTCCTGGACTTGGTCAGTGGTTTATGTCTAATGGAATTAGAAACATGGATTTCATTAATACTGATTCAGCATGCTGTCAGTCACTTACCAAGGACCTGTTGCAAATAAGGGGTCTTTCAGCCTTGAGTAAGGAAGGATCGCTTAGTCTTGGGTAAGGAATCTCAAACCTTGAGAGACATCCCTGCTCAAGGAGAGAGTTGCCTGGTGTGTAGTCCTGTTGCTGTCCAGGGTGAACTTTATTAGGCTCTTCCAGTGATCTGTCCTTGGTAAAAGGTCTCGCTGCCTCAAGGAACAACCTTGAGAGGCATCCCAAGTCAAGGGGAGATCACCACCATGCAGCCATGCTGCCTAGCAGGGGGAGCTCAGAGAAGGCTTACTTAGGCTGGCAAATTTATGGGATCATGTGGTTGGCTTGCAGTCAAACTGCATCCAGTGAGAAAGGAATGCATGAGAGTCCTTGTTCTCTGTTCCTTGATTAACACATCTTGGAAAAAACACCCTATTATTCATCTGTTAATTGCATGATTGGTGATCCAAGGTCATATGTATCAATGTTCATGGGGTGTCTCTGTTCCTTTGTTGGCTTCCTAGAGGAGTGCTCGGCCCGGCTACAGCTCAGGCCTTTACCTCCTCTGGAGCCTGTACCAAAGTACTGCGAGTTTGGTTAAAGGGGGTCAGGTGCATCCATCACAACAGATCAAAATTTAGTTTAGCTAAAAACCACAAAGGTGATGCTCTGTTAGTTGATGGCAACTCATTGGAGGTTTTACTCCTTACATTCTTAAAAGAAACAGCATTTTATCTGTGTGGGAATTAAATAAGCAGTGCTCTAAATTGGTGAGTGTAAGGAATGACTATGAAGTATAATATAGTAAAGCTTCATTGTTACTTTTTCATTTAAAGTGGGCTATAGTGGAAAAAATATGAAAGATATCTGGTTTATCCTTTATTTACAGTTTTAACTGAATGTTTTGGTTCAACAACATTGATGTTTGTTGTGTTACTACAGAATGTAAACAAATGCAACTAATCCAGTGTTCTTCTGGTATGTGTGCATACATTTGCGTGTGTGTGTATTTGTGCTGAAATATAAACCAAATACAATATTTATTTTCTGCTTGAAAAGAACAGCTGGTAAATCTTGGCAACTGCCAAAGAATAAACTGACAAAATCGGTAGTAACTTTCATCCTCTTGAGTATATGGCAATATCAGTATGTACAGCAACAAAGCAGCCGATCAGCTGTCTGTAGTTACATCTGACATTAGAATATGACAGGGACCCTAAACATTGATTGTTACATTGATTTTGCTGTTCTTTGTTAGATTAGCAACATATTTGAACATAAGGAATGTCATACTGCTCCTTTTTATCCAGTAAAGTCTAGTAGGACTCATCTTTTTCAAGGAATAGGCATATGTTATCAAACTGTATAGGAGCCCAGGAGATAATATAGGAGCACCAGTTATATAAAAGCAGTTACGGGGACAACTGTGCTGTTTCCTATTTCTGGAGACCTCTATCTTTTCTAAGAAAAGTAAAATTATTACGTCTCTTCCTACTTTTTTTCTGCCTTTTAAGCAGAAATATAGGGTGAAACAAAAAGATGGATATAGCTGACGTGAGAATGATCACTAGGTCATAAGAAAGGGTGGGTTGTCAAACATCTGAGGAGGAAGCAAAATATTTTAGAGTACAGAATGTTCCCAGGCATAGCACCATAGTATTAGAGGAGCATGCAAAATGCATTTTTGGGATTCTTGAGGCATACCCTGATATATATAGGAAGAGAAGTTTGGCAGTCGCATCAATGTTAGATGGTTAGATGTTGCGGGGGGGGCGGGGGGGGGGGGGGGGGCGGCAGGGGCGAGGAGGATGTTTTGGATTTTTTGGATGAGTTCTTTTGTTTTTTCCTCCCAAAGTTATAATGAGATAGCCACCTATGGGGTTTTTTGGCTTGGAGTTTATACGGGGATAGTCACTGCAGGTTTTCCTGGTGCTTTATAGGTGAGGTGGTCTTGCTGAGGAACTTGATTTAGAAAGAGGATGAGTAGAATAAATGTTTGATAGAAGGCACTGCAACAAAGCAGGTAACTGTAAAGACCAGTGTTCTGGTGAGACATGTCCTGTAGTTCTGATAGTGAAGTTGTGGGTCTTTTTGGGTTTTGTTTTTCTGAGAAAGCAAATCCCTCTTCTTGTCACTGGATTAGTTTGCGCAAAATTGCTGTCTAATGTAGTTACTGTTAATCAATTCTACTTGAACTGTACTTATACTGACCTAGACCTCTGACCAAAGGAATATGGTTAGATAATTATTTGGAATTGGATCTAGTGACAGTGAAGAAAAGATAAAATGGAGGTTAGGATCATCATATATCTGGTCTTTTCCCTAAAATGAACTGTCTTTAAGGAAATTATCTCCAATGGCAATGTTAATCTGGCAGTGTGAGCATGACTTCAGACTCTTGGTTGTGTTGCCTGAATGTAGGTTATAGTACTGTTAACCTGGAAGGACAGGGCAGTTTGTTCAATTATGCAGCAGGAACAAATTCAAAACAAAACAAACCCCCCAAAATACCAAAACATGAAAAACTAACCAAAACACCCCCCCAAACAAAACCTGTATTCATCCTCCCCCAAAAAACAAACAAGAGACACTCTCAACACAGAACAGCCCTTAAAATAAACAGACCAAAATATCCCTCACCAAACCAACCACAACTTGCATTAGTAACCTCATGTTTCTGCTATTCAGGTAAACTAGAATAGTAGACACTAGTTTCCTAGAATCTTCAGGTATTAAATTAAATTTGTGCAACCCAGTATTTTGCAGATAGGTAGATTCATACAAGTCTGATGATTTTTGGACTTTAGTAGGAGAATTAAATTCATATGAAATTGATGGATGAAAGGTTAGATATGTAGATTGGGGTAGATTTTGATATATTGCAATATAATTTCCTTTTTGTTTCCCCTCACCTCCATGTTCTATAATACTAGCTGTATCTTCCTGATGGTTTATAAATCCTAGTTGGAAAATAGAACCTGAAGATCCAAAATCACATTGTTGTAAAATAGCAGAAATTTATTTTTTTTCTGACTGTAGCAGGTGTTAAACAACGCACAGTTAAAACATTATGTTAACTGTAAGGGTTATTTAAAACCCAGAGAGGTAGTATTTGAAATTCCTGTGAAAACAGGAACTAAAACTATCCAGAGCAGTTTGATAGTACAGATACAATCTCATCACAAGGCATTGAAGGTCAGATCAGACAGCATGGTCAGAGTTTGAAAAATTTTATTTAATATTTTTTGGGGCGAGTGAGATATAGGGTAAAATAATTTGAATCCAGTTATGTTTGTCTTCCCTGTGGATAAGACATCCATTGTTAAGCAATCTTTAATTTTTCTCATCCCACACCTAATGCTTCAACTTAACCCTTTGGCACTGATCTGCCTTGATTTGAATGAGAGTTGAAGGTGCTCAAAACCTTACGGCATCAGGCAGCTGTAGAGCACAATCATTACTGACAGTTTTCAGCTTGAGTTTTGTGACTCTGTACATGGTTTGTTTTGGTTCAGATTGAGGTTTTGGAAGAAAAAAAAAATCTTGTTTTTCTGGTGGTGGTGCAGGGCTGTTCACAGATGACTTGGAAGAAGTCAGGATAATTTGTTTTAGTAGATGAGAGATGAGACAAGTGTCTAAAAGGCAGGCTGTCTGCAGCAGTGACATTTATCTGAAATATACATATGGGAAATGTCTTTTAAATGTTATATTCTGCTGAAGTTGATTGTTTACTTTAGAGAACTTGACCTGTTAATAGATCTAAAATGTATTTCACAGCAGACTTCAGATTACATCCCTTCAAGTTTCTAAGTAGAGTTTAGGTGACAAAATGATTTTTGCTTCTGTCTTATTTAATTTTGATGGTTTTGGGAAATTCTTTTTATTCCCCTTCTCTCTCATACAACAGATAATGGTGGAAGAAATTGAATTTTTCTGTGCTAGGTTTAGATTTACGTAAAAATTCCAGAAGCTTATAATTGTAATGGTTACTCATTTCCCTAGGAGCAAGACATGTCACTTCATTCCCAAAATGGTGCCTTAGTTTGCGTCTCCTTTGTAAATCTTATTTTAGTATCAATCAAAACAGTAGGATAGGGGTGAGACTTTGGAGAACATGGCATTTTTGAGAGTTGTATGACAGATTAATACGGGTGAAAAATATATCATGAATGTTTACAGATTTATTGGTTGTGTGAGGCATCCATCTATTTTCATGCCTGAAAGCAGGATATTAGCATGGTCTGAATGAAGTACACTTGAACTATAAGACAACTCTAGCTAAATGACATAATATTAGACTCTGTTTAAACAATGTGAAAATAATGCTCTTTTATAGAACTTGTGGTTGTTATTGTTGTATGGATGTAGCAAATTTGTATTCATGCTTAGGAAGAAGTCATCAATCCCAATGCTATATGTTTTTATGTGAACCTAAGTAGTGTGAGTTTTGGCTCTGATCTTTACTTTTGCTAGTAATACAAAATAAATCTTAACAGCTGGGTTAATTGGAAAGAAAAATTATGTCAAACCCAGAAATAAGCCTCACCCATCACAAACTTAATGATTACGTAATTATATTCATTTAAATTAAGGAATTGATTGCTCCAAAGTTAATTTTCACTGTCTTTGTACGCTTTAAGCACACGTATTTATTGTTGAAGTGAGGGATCATTTTTGTTTGACTGGCACTTTGCCTTTTATTGTTGTTTAAAAAGAATGTTATGTTTTGGAGTAAACGTATATGACCATTATTAACCTCTTAAGGGGAAGTCTGGTCAGTGGGGAGATTGCTGCAGTTTAATGGACTCAACAATAGTGACCTAAATTGGATGAGCTGAAATGTATGGATAAAAGGTCTTCAAGGGCTTATATTTGCATAATTGAGGCCAGACTTTTGGCTGATCTTCAGCTGTTGTCTTAAGTGTACAGATTTTTTTTTTTACATACGTACTATCAGGCACAATCCTGGGATTCACACTTTCATTATCATTATGTTTTCATTCTGTAGTTTTGTCATTAGTACCATTTTTCTACTCCTTTACTAAATTGAGGTGGGAAGAGTGTCTTGGAAGTTTCTTTAATTGTAGAGTTTTTGTAATGCTCTAGAACTAGATGTAAGATCTGATTAGTTTCCAGTGTAGTAATGAATTAACGAAGTCTTAAAGTACCTACAACCCAAATTCTCCTGTATTTGGCATGTGCGGGCCCTCCTGACCACCCCCACCCGTTGTATGGGTTCGGTGCCTGTGCTGAGGCCAGCCCTGACGGGCCGCAGCGTCCTGGGCTCAGGTCATGCTGCTGCGCCAGCAGGAGCCGTGTGACGCCCCGCTGGGGTCTGCTTCCTCCTGCTCGGAAGCAGCACTGAAATTCAGGCCTTTGGCCTTCTCGTTTGCCCCGGCTACGCTGCAGCTATGCCTGTACCTGACTAACAGACCTGACGCTTTTCTGACATCCGTTGGACTTTTAGCTGACCCTGATTGCTGTCACCAGACCTGCTCCGCTCTTCTCTTCTGGCTACTATGGACTGCACCCTTTGCTAGCGAGGACACCGCCCTGTGCCTGCCTTGCTGATGTGCTTGCCTCCTGGCTTATCTTCTCGAACAGAACAGCCTGCTCCTGCTGACTCCTGCTTTCTGAAATCTGCAGTACAGAGTTAGCAGTAGAAAGAAATGCTGACAGCTCGGGAGTTGAGTGTTATATAAGTAATGTCAAGGAAAAAAATTCCAAACCTTTGGGAGATTTCTTTATTGGTCTCAAAAGCAGCTAGGCTAAGTGGAAACTCCCAGAATACAGGTAGGCAATAACAACTGTGTAACTTTCCCCATTGCACAGGGCTTTTAAATATTCAGGTGAATGAATTCCACAGATCTAGATAGGGGTGGAGAGAATATGCCTGAGCCAACTAGCAAGTTCAAGTCAGGAAAGATTTTTAGATACTGGACTAGTTTAAATGTCAGGTACTCATCAGCAGAGGTTTCTGACTCTGTCCAAAGAGCACTGTAGCTTTAATGTAATGTAAAGTGGATTCAAACTGGGTATTATTTCACAATCTCTTCATATGGCTGCTTCTGTACTTTTTGCCACGGCACTGTTGACCACAGTTTTAGACAAAACAAATGTAGAGTAGCTTGAAATTGTTTTAGACTTGTAGTCTGTCCCTGTAATTGATTAGGCAGCCTTATGGAGGAAGAGAATTTCCTAGCAGAGGTATAATTTAGTGCTAGTATGTTTAATCTCTTTGGACATCCAAGCTAGAACTGTTGCAACATGTTGCAAACTTTTTTTTTTTAACATGCTAACATACTGTACTTTCTCAGTATCCTGTCTAGTATAGTGCATATGTTCATAACATGGTATTGTGGTATGGAAAAATGATTCCATCCCATTTTGAGGGAGACTGTTGCAACTGTGTCATAATGCTATCATGATGCAAAACTATCATAGCAGAAGGATTTAAAGATAGAACGGACTCTAATGTGATTCCATTACCACACCTTTCGTTGTTTGCATTACAATGCTGGAACAATTTCAGCTCACCTGCACTGAGCGTGGAACTTGTTGTATTGCCGTTTTGATTTGTTACAATTTGCATTAACTTTTCTAAAATGCTTTCAATATAATCTTATGATCAAATAATTACAAAGTTTTTCCAGTTATTATATGTGGTTACAGCAATAAGTAGACCTAACTGAGTGTAAAAACCTTTCTAATGCAAGTATATGGAAGGCTTGTTAAGGTAATACCACAATTTCTGATATGGATGATGACATAATATAATAGAAAAGTAAAAATAATTTCTAATTTATTAGTGTCCCTAAGGACTTAGTTTAATATAGGAAATTGGAGTGCCAGATAAGGATAACTGTCGGTGAGCATTTTAATCTTGAAGTTGGTTTAGGAATTTGTGCAACTTAATGGATTCCAATTTGGCTGTAGGAACTGTCAGTATTTTTATTGTTCCCTTTTACTTTATTGTGTATCATAACTCTTACACAGTAGATAACTTGAATTAAAAAAAACAGAAAGGCACTTTACTGTAGTGGGAGAAGCAGCTAACTAGTTATCAGAGATCTATTTTTTTTCCCCAGGTAGACAGCTGACCTGGAGACCTAACAAGGAACTTGGAGTCATTCAGTCAGTCACTTGACAGAAGGTCAAATAACTTCCACAGAAAGCTCTCCACACTAAAGTAGTGGGGAGAAGACCAAGATTAAAAATGGTCATTTTGGAGGAGGATTTGTTAGTAATCAAAGAGGAAGCATGGCAAAATGTGGAGATACAGATCTAAACTGAGCAGTGAAGGCTCTGAGCTTCTGTGCATTGCACTTCAAATCGCTTTGCATAGAGGAATTGCCATCACTCGATAGAACTGAGAAAAAAAAAAAGTGCATTCTAATGCTCAAGTTTAAGATTTTTCTCTGGGCAAGAACTTAGTTGTTCTTGTATTTGTTAATTATAATACTGACTCTTCAATGGAGGACTCTCAATATCCTAAGATACACCATCTTTGAAAAATAAAACCAGAACATAAAGTTAAGGTGCTTCTCTTCATACATGCAGAAATATTTTTTTTCAGAGAGTATATATATAAAACTGTCATCTTGAAGTGATTTCTTTAGATGTTTGAGTTTCCTGTCTTCAAGGCCAGAACTAGTTCTTTCTCCAACACTACTTTCTATCTCTTACTCTGTGCTTATAAATTTCTGTTCCTGTGTTGTGAGGGTATTCCACTGCTATCAAAATGCCTCTCAAGACCGATGTTTTCTTTCCTCCCTGAGATTTTTGACTATTACCAGACCTCTCTTTTTCCTTAAGGATTTCTTCTGCTTTTCCAAACTCTTCTTACATTCTCATTGTCGTCTTTATGCAGTATCATAATCTTCTGCTGTTTCTGGTCTTCTACAGCACTGCTTGTCTGACTGCTCTGTTCAAAGTCTAGGGTGGTCGAGATGAAATTTAGATGATGTTTATGCTGTAGAAACTGTTGCCTGTCCTGATAACAGCAGGAAAATAAACATTATTTTTAATGTTCTGAAGCATCCACCACTTAAATATGTGATATGCTTTGATACTTAAGCAAGTGGCGAGGTTTATAATTTAAAATGGTTGGGAGATTTTTTTTCTGTGGAATATGTGAAAGGACCAATGTAAAGCTGCATTTCACTTGTGAAGGATCTTGGCTACTTCTTTCTTTTATTATAATTTCTGTATGATTTTAGAAGTAGTGTCCTTAAGAGTAATTTCCTTTTACTAACTCTGTTCAGGCAAGTTGTGTATTCGTGTATATCAGTTTTGCTGTTTATGCTACATAAACTTGTAATTTTTAAATTAGCTGATAAGAATACTATACATCAAGGCTTTAAATAATTGAAACTACAGGAAAACCCAAGCTACTACATGTGAGTATACTAGTCTGTTTTTTCAGTGCCTCCCTGCACAATATGAAGTGAAGCTACCTGCAAGTGAGAGGTCCGAGATAACCAATACTATCTTAAGCTCAGGGAAGAGGAATGCTTTTTCCCCCTTACATTTCACAGAGCTGTTAAGCGAAACAGCAGTGTGTTTTTATTTGGGCATACTTTCTGCTCAGCCCAAGTCTGTGGAACAAAATTGTGCAGAAACTAAATAGAATTGTAAATCTCTCTGTCTCATTTCCAAGGGCAAGGAACAATTTGTTTCATCTTTTCACAAATTCATGTATATATATCTCCAATACAGTAAACAAAGACAGAAACCACCACCAGTCTTTACGCTGACTGTACAGTTTTCTCCTTGAATAGCAGATCAAACAAAACAAACCCACAAGCCTGTTTGTATCATGTTTTGCTCTGCATAACCATTATTTGGTCATGACAAATTTGGTATTTAATGCTGCAGTGTGAGTTCATTGTTTTGTACTACGATATTGGCTGATTGCTAGCTAAACATTTGTAGTAGCGGATGTTTCATTCTGGAATCGATTTCCTGTGAATTTTTTGTATCCCAAATGTGAAAGTATTTTTCTCATTCAAGCTGTCAGTTGTCCTTTTTTCACAAATTCTGCTCAGACCTTTTGCTTGGAATATTGGCAGAAGGTCGAGCTGAAATACTTAAGATTTTGATCTAGGAAGAACTGGTTGAGGGGAATAATTCAAGGCAAGATGCTACTTGATTTTTTTGTTTTCCTTTTTAAAACACTTCTTCCCTTCATTCCTTCTCAAATAATAAGGGTAAACACTGAAAAAAAAGAGACTATCCTTACCTTTCTAACTCCATACATATTTCTATTCAAGTGAAGTAAAGTAGCAGTGAAAGCAGTTTCTCCACTATTTAAATGATATAAAATATAATGAAGCTGATATTGACAAAAGTAGTCATTATTCTGAAATCTGCTGTAGTTTAAAAAAATCAAGCTCTGCCTACATTTCTAAAACAGCACAAGTAATGAGATTCAGTATTTTGAGGAATTCTAAAATCAAGTGCTACATGGTATGAAGCATTTCTGCAGCAACAGTGGTTAAGCATATGCATAGGTAAAACTGTTTCATACATGTATAAAAAAGGACAATTTTTTTGTAAAGAAGTGTTAAGAGACTATCACTACCTCAAACATTGTGATATAGTGTTCATTTTTATAGAATTAAAAATGGAACAAATGGGATGTAACTCATAAAAGTAGCTCCCTGTTGAGGTAAGTAAAATTGCATATGAGTTTGCCGTTTTAGAAAATTGGTCAGCTGGAAAACAACAGACTTAAGTAAACAGCCT
The DNA here is from genome assembly GCF_965140245.1 of Athene noctua. Lineage (NCBI taxonomy): Eukaryota > Metazoa > Chordata > Aves > Strigiformes > Strigidae > Athene > Athene noctua. The sequence goes on from NC_134045.1 coordinate 10,021,110, forward strand.
TGCCTTACGAAAAAGAAACAAATGTGGAATGTCACCAAATGTCCTTTTGCGTAGTTTGGAACATTGCTAAAATTGGCCTAAGACCAGGATAAAAAATTGCTAGAAGTTGGAGAGTGCCTGAGCTATTAAACTGGATGTACTCTGGATATTAATAGAACCTAGAGGATGTAAATAAGGAATTAAATATTGATTGAAATACAACTGTCTAACAGTCATGCCTTGAATAACTGGTATGTTTGAAACTAGGTTGATTCTTATCAAATTATACATCTGAATCTTTCCTTCAAATGTTCTTTCAAATCAGTATAAATTATTCTATGTAGCTTGTATGCCTTGATCTTTAGCTTCTATGACAACAGGATACAGATAAATATATTTCCATAACAATTGTAGACAGTGTTTAGTATCACTGCTACTTTCTGTTAGTGCTGCTTGCTGCAACAAGAAAATAAATAGCATCACTTTATATGACTTGAAAAGAGCTTTTGTTGTAGTAATTGAAGAAAAATGTGCACAAAGATGATCGTTTTTGGAAAACTGAATGACAGTAAAAATGATACAGAGTAGGAGGAGAATGTTATTTTGTAGTGATTGGGAGTTGTTTCTGGCCAACTTTATTGGTGATGCTGTTTGATAGTATTCAAGTAAACTGTTCATTTAGCTGACATAATACCAAGTTCGGACTGGTGTATATTAAGCATCTAAAATGGATGCAAAATAACCTCCTAATAAACATCAGCCATTAGACTTTTACCTTTCAGAACATTAGTAATTCTCAAATTCAAGAGCCATGGGTTTCAGATTATTGAATGTTACATAAGCTGATGTTCATACAGTAATGAGCTGGTCCATCTCCCATTCAGCTGAGAAAAATATACATGACATGTTAAAATCAGTGTTTAGGAATACTTATATTTTATATATCTTAAATTGACATTTAAGTATAATGCTGGTATATTATTCTGAAACTGAGTATGTTTGAACAATATATAATATTTTAAAACTGAATTGTACCTTGTAGGTGTCTGCATGCTTAATTCAACATGTGTGAAGTAAAGACCGAGTACTGACTATTCACTGTTTACACAGAAGGAAATTGTAAATTGATACCTCTTTGATATTGTTACACAAATATATTCATAAGCAAAGGATCAGATCTAGAATATTGTTGTTTCTCTGTTATCTTTAAGTCAAGACAGTTCTCATTTTAGAGGTACTAGAAGCAAAGTAGAGAAGGGTGGGGATCCTGCCTTCCATCCAGTTCTGATTGGCAGAAGGAGGAAATTCAGGTAGTACTTACCAAAGCATTTTGCTTTATAGATAAAATTCATTATTCTTGCTATTTCTTATAACCAATTTATACTATTTCCTTTCTTGAATCTCAGTATAATTGTCTAGAAAAGCAGAAATTCCATAAACCATTAGGCAGTTTTCCTCATAATTGCCTACTGAAATTGTTTTATTAACAAGTTTTAACAGGGTTCTAGAATTCAAAGGATATGTTATTTAGTTTACCATAAATCTGTCACTGTTATTCTGCTTTTGTTTTCTGTTTTGAAGAGTAGACACTGATGTCAGCTTTGTGCCCAAATATTCAGAAACTTAATATGTAATTACTGCTCTTGGGTTTCTGAAATTTAACAGGGTATTACTGCTTTGTATAGAACCATTCTCCAGTATTTAATTTATTTTCAAATTCCATAATTGTTTTTGTAAGTATTTTGGCCATTTGAGTTTTGCCAGTGTTTTCTTAGGGGAGATATTTATTTCTGAACTGAAATAATTTATATGTAATTAAGAGACTTCTGGATATCTGAGAAAAATCAGAATGCTTATGTAATGTTAAACAATTTTCTCTCTTGGTCAATATATCTAGGTCTCAGTAGTCTGAAAATGAGCCTTCTTATATGTTATGGACTTCACTAGATCTGTTATCTAGAGGTTTCTTCTTGTTGAAAGAAAAATAACATGAACATCTTTGGCTTTAGAAAACTGCTCTAACTGTCACTGTCTTGGATTTAAGTTGTGTGCTCATGCTAATGGAAAATTCTTTTTTTCCTATATCTATATTTTTATTTTGAGAGCAAAAAATCAGTTACTACGTATGGGCTAGTGATAAAGAGTAGCATCCAAGTTTTAAGTATTAAATATCTTAGTAGTCATTACTTCCTAAAATGCAATATATTTTTGCTTTTGCTTTTTGTCAGCGTTATTCTTAATTTTAAGTACTAACATCCGTATCTCTCAGAGAATCTTGTGTAACATTGGTGCTTTATGCACAGAATGTTACTTCAAAGAGTAATATTTATATCTCTACTTGCTCTTCTGCAGCTTTCCCTTCCTAGACTCTTCTATAATAATCTTGGCCCTTTCCGAGAGTCAGATATAGAATTGCAAGTGAATTGAAGGTCCATACAATTTGCTGTATATTCATATGTAGCTTATAAATCTTCAGGGCTTTAGAGCATCTTTTAAGTTTCTTCTACATGCATTTTTTCTCAGCATTGAAAGATGGAAAAAAAATAAAATCTATAGACTCGAAATAACTTCCACTCATTCCTGTTAGACTGTTTTGAGACCATGTTACAGTCTTAATAAATACATATTCTTGTCAGTAGTAGAACTATTGTAGTAGTGCCTGTCAGCTTATACTGCTGGTTAGCCAAAGAGATAAATGAGACCACAGCCAGACAATTCTAATGATGGAAGCAAACGTCAGGATGTGAAGAGTTGGCTGAAGAACGCTGTGTTTATCTTTTCAGGGAAATGTACTCAATAATTGAGTAAAAAAAGCCCATAAATGTAACTTTGGGAATTTTAGTGATGTAAATGTGTTTGTATTTGAAATTTATTTTCGTTGTGATGTAGTAGTACTTTGTGCTCTGCCCATATATGTTTTCAGTGCTTCAGCAGCTTCATGGAGAATGGTAGCTACAAACATGCTCATAAATAAATGATAAATATCGCTTGCAGTATACAAAATCCGTATCTATTTTAAGTGTTGCCCTAAGTATTCCTTGTAAATATTTGAACAGTTGCTTAAAATGGATTTTACAAGATCTTATAACAGAATGACTAGCTTCAGTGTTAGGGCATATTTGTTCATTCTTACATACATTTCTGTACTTCATGAAATACTTCAGTATTGCTTCCTGTGTGCTTTGTGCTTTATACTTTTTACACTGTTTTTCCAGATAAGCGAGCAGCTGTTTAGAAAGGGAATTAACAGCTTGATTTTAGACAAGTGAGTACAGTGTGCAAATAACAAAGGTGTAAAATAGGGTTTAATTGCTCGCTTGTTGTTGTATGAGCGTTCTGTGGCAGAAGTGGAGGGAAAATGAAGTCTTGTCATTCAATTCCATCCGTCTAATGTAAGCATAAATACTGAATGTGTAATATTAAATAATAAAACCCTGAATTATCAACAAGATAATTTAAAATTAAATATTTCAATCCCCTAGCAGCCAAGAATGAAGCAAGTATGTAATACTTATATGAATATAGTAATGTACAGCATTGAGAAAATAATATTTTTATGGAAAATACTCTTAATTACATCAAGCTACAACACAAAGAAATGCAATAGTTTGACAGGGATGAAAAGCAATGTGAAAGTGTAAAGTATTAGTACAGCTTGAGAAGCAGTGCATTTACTAATTCAGTGGTGGAAATATTTGTGCCAGAACTTCATTGCCAGGATTGGGGCCAGAGGTAATCGTATTTTTTGTGCAGTGTCAGATTTCCATATGGATGACTTTTCTGTGTAATCCCTGCACATTGCTTATTAAGAAACTATGGCAGAAAAATCTGTTATGTGGAGTCTAAACTTTCCTTGATGGAGCAAGGTCGTGGACTAGAATTTCCATGAGTCCTAACGTTAGTTGACAACCCACCTTCCCCCACATCTTTGTTGCAGTTTGTTTCAGACATGACAATGTAAATATCTTGTGCTATTTGTTTCAGTGGTTCCGTGTATATATTTATGTGTGTGTGTAAAAAAAAAAAAAAAAAAAAAAAAAGTGTGTATATATAATATATGTATGTACTTGCATGTGGGTTATATGAAAAATATATATGGAATAAAAATTCTGTACTCTTTTATATACCTTGTTTGTGTACCTATTACCTTGAGAGATCTTCCATGTTGTATTAAAGCGGTAAAATGACATTTTAAGGTCACGCATGGATGATCAAACATGATTCTGCTATTTATAATACATTTCCATTTTTAGTAAGTTAGGATTTGGTTTTATCAAAATGTTTTAAAAAATTTTTTTTGGTTGCTACATTTGTATAATTCAGGCTTTGAATGCCAGTCGTGTATACTCTTACTGTCCAAATACATAACCAGTTTTAAAAAGGCAGTACTTATCACCTCAACTTAAATTTTTTCTATTTGTAATATGAACATCAATAGAATATTTTCTGCAAACTATCAGTAGTACTTTATACAGTAACAGTGGCTCTAACCTAGATTAACTGTATTAATTCAATGAAACCAACCCTCTTCTTGTTTGTAACTTAACTGACAAGAGCCTTATGATTTTGATATGTAGATACTCAGAATTTCTCAAAGCTATAAGCATTTTCTAAAATTTAGATTCTTATTAAAAAAATTTCTGAGAATTTGTTTTTTTAGTTTAATTCTAACCATAACTTGAATGTATAATTACCACCCTCCAGCATAATCTGTCCATAGTTCACTAATTGAGACAGGATGTTAAATTCTGTTTATGTCTATTTCTCCAAATACTTATTCCAAGCATATAATTTCCCTTAAACACTTATATGCTAATCATAATGTAAGAGAAGAATGCCAATTATATATTTTAATGACCACTTAATACTTTGATATTTTATGCATGGTACCCGAAAAATTGGTCTCTGTTTTACTTTTTAAAAAAATGTACTTTATAGCAATTACATAATATCCTTGCATTTTGACAGACTACTGTATTCCATCTCATTTGTACTTAGTATATATTTTAAAATATATTTTAAAAAAAGATGTATCTGTCCCAAAAATATATCCATTCTAGTAGGCAAGAAAAACTGTATTGGTGCTAATCATGGCTTGGGTTTTCAGTCTTTTTCTAATTACAGTATAGTAAGTGGAAGAGAAATACTTTTAAATTACAGGGAGCAAAGATGAATGAGGTAATGATACTTTTATTTAGATCATATATAAATGTACTTTGAGGCACACATTTTTCATAGACTGTGATTACTTATCCAAGAAGAAAAAAAGAACGGAGAAGGAATTCCCTTTCACTTAACAGGTATTAATTAATTATTTAATGTAGTTTAATATAGACTATATCATTTGATTAATAACTTTATTTCTAATGTTTTCTACAATTTCATAAAATTAAAAAAAATAATAAAATAAAAAAGTGGCCAGATCTATATTCTGCTAAACAGGAAGTTCAAGGAGGAAAGGCTTCTATATCCTTCAAAATGTCAATCCTGCTTCCTTGCTTATAGGAGGTGGTAGCAAATGAACCTTAAATCAGGAGTAGGCTGAGGACAGAGAGTCTTCTTCAGGGGGCAAGCTCCCAAACCTCTCTTCCACACTTGTTGCTGCTCTTAAGAGAAAATACTTCTCTGGAAAGTTGGTGGGTGTGTGGTGGTTTTGTTTGGGTTTTTGGTTTGGTTTTGTTTGGTTTTTTTCCCCATCTCACACGCTGTTAGCTTATAGAATACATAATTAGGATTTTCGGTATGTGTTTCCTGTAAGGTATCTTGCTCTGCAAAAGGTGAAATTTTTGCTTAAATGCTATTTACCAAATTGCTCCTATGAAATAATATATTACCAACTACTACTGTTATAATTTGTTTTTACTTAAATATTCATAACTTTCATACCAAGTTTGCCACTGCAACTGTTCTTTACTTTATGGGGAGAGGAGAGGGAAATTCCAAAACAAATAATATCTCTCTTTCTAGGGCATATCCTACATATCTTTGAAAAATATTATGTTAGCTATATTCAAGATGTTCTTTAATATATTGTCCAGTCTAGGGAAAACTATTCGTTATCATACTTTCTGAACTTGAAAATACAGGTGCAGTGCTACCTGTTTTAATCAATACAGTGCTCCAGAGGTCGGTCAGCACGTTGCTTCCACTACTGCACAAAGTATTTTAGGCTTTTTTGATCTACTTCCAATCAGAGCTAAAAATGTCAGGGGCAGTATTTTTCTTAAGGAGAATTTTTCTGGTTTATAAACTTTCTAGAGTGAACCTTTAAAAATTAATTTGAACTTGAGTTTTGGCGACCACTTTCAAGGAGTTTCAAAACAACAGGCAAAAGTAATATTTAAAAATACTCTGCATTTCTCATGATAGCATTCGTGTACATGGTCATATGGTTTATGTAATGTACCAGGTGCATTTTTGATTAGCTTCAGTCACTGCTTTTTCCCACCACTTTTAGCTCTTAGTGTTTTTAAAAGCAGTTTCACAGTATCCTGGAACTGAAAGGGCACAGTAATGCTAAAATGAGAAAGAAGTGATAAACATGCATATTGTGGGATTAGTTAGATTCTTGCAGTTACCCAAGTTCTAATACTGTAATATTTCACCACCACCCCACCCCTGTCTTAAAACTTACACACATTCGGAGATAAAGTATCCTAGCAGGAGCGGGTCCAGTACTCTTACTGGACAAGTACTGGTTGAGTTTAGGGTTAAGTGTTTTCTGTTGTGTCTGTTTTGGCAATATAGTGGCTCTTCTAAGAGTGAAGATCAGCACAGTCCATGTTTCTTCACCTTTTGAAGGTTTCCTTATGGTATCACGCCAATATTGTCTTTTGATTTTTAAACTTTCTTCATGGTTTTGCCTGTGACAAAAGAAGTAAAAGATAATGTAGAAAGGGGTTAGGTAATTTTCTCCTTCAGCCATATGTTTAAATAATCAAGACTCTTGTACTTGCTTTGATGTGTAAGTTTGTGTTCTAAACAAGCATCTGGTTCATACTGCTGGAACATGGGGGATAGATTCCAATTTCTTTTTAGTTTTTAATTCAGTCATTGTCAGTCTACTGTAGTTTCTGTAGCTGGGCACAATGTAAAGATGGTGAAATAGGGGGTTGTAAGAAAAACAGTTTAATGGAAATTACACCAGATTACAAGCACTGTATGTGACTTCTCTTTCTCAATTTACACCATGGAAAATTTAGCTGTTTAATAATTTTGTATCAAAAATAAACACTTAAGAGGCCGTATGTTTCATGTGACTGCTTTTTTTTTCTTTAGAAACAGACCGTGATTCTCAGGAGTACTGAAGTATCCTATTTTCCAAATATGTTCTGTGGAGCTCTTTCTGAGTTTGTAATATGTGCTGTGTTACAAGGTATTTTAAAGACACTTGCACTGCAGCATGTTTGCCTTGTTTTTGTCAAGAGATGTTTTCATATCATTGCAATAAGACAATACAGAAATTGCAGGTTACAACATGGTCCCTTTGTTTAACAACCTACATTGATCCTTAAGCTAAGCTTTCTGTGTGTTTGAAAGGAAACAATTCTGCAAAATTGAATTAGAGGAGTTTACTGAGAAATAAAGACATATTTCTGTTGTACTGTCTCGTTGCCTTTCAGTTCAGCTTCGGGTGATACATATGTTTAAGTTTGTATTATGAGGTCAGATGCAAGAAATTGGCATCTTTGGATTTCTATTAGACTCATTCTGGAGCTCATACTGTTTCTGTGGTCCTAATTTTGACTGATGGATTTGTGGTATTTCATTGATTTGCACCAGTCAGAAACAGTCAGAGCATTATTTCAGGGTTTAACTCCAATTTATGTTCTCTGAATTAATCCTACATGTGTTCAATGTGTTGGATTTCACCTACGTGACTTCTAATTTGTAGCCTCCTACCTAAATTTTACATAAACTGCTTATACCTAAGTGTCTGCAAGTTGCAATTAGCTTGTAGACTAACAAATCAGGAGAGGTTTCTTAAGTGTGTGATTTTTATATGGATTTCATTTTAAAAGAAGTTTGAAATAATCCTCATGCCCTGTATTTGACCAGAGTAATTCCCTCTTACATTTTGAAATGATCTGTGCGTGTGTAAGTCAGAAGGGAATATGACTGAAAAATATAAGAGTAGCATGAATGTGAGTTCAGGAAGAACGTGTATTTAGCATCTGTCCTCTCTAGCTCTTCCAACTAATTTCTGTGTGTGTTCACTAATGAGAAATCTGTGGTCTCCATGGCAACTCTTCCATTTCGCCCCTTCATTTCCTAATGTGGGAAATGAATTTCCATGTGGAAAACTGAAACAGAAAAACAAAATATCCCCTACCCATAATTTCTTCTTTCTATTTTCCCTGCCTATTCCCTTACCTCCAAAATCCATGTAGAATGGTTTGGCTAGGAAAAGGTGTCTTGAAATACCTTCTCTGAGCAGTCCTATGCTCAACTTACGTATGCCTGAGGTGAAGTAGTTTTTTGCGTGCCCTCACTTGTAGGTGTCTTTTACCAGACTGAAGGTCAACATTTTGTTTCACCAGCTTATCAGAAGTGGGAGGTAACAGGATGTCCAGTTTCTGCTCCCTGATACCTGAAACTGTTGGATTTGCACAAAACCAGTTTCAGCTTGGGTTAATGCATTTGTAGATAAGAAAGGATATAGTCTAGTTAAATAACTCAAAAATTGATATAGTAGATACTGTGGTTTAAAATACTAATGTTTTTTCAGGTCAAGTCCATCTTTGGTCACTGGAGAGAGGAAATGTTAGGAAAAGTTATGAGTTGTTAGCTTCTTGTAAAATGTTAAGTACAAGATATTTGAGGTACAACAAATGCCGTGTTGTTTTAGTTCATCTATTAGTACAGCAATGTGATGAGATGAATATGTTGCAATATGTCTAGACACAGTGTATGTATTTTTCCAGCACCTTTTATCAACGATGACCAAATGCTCTTCCCATCTGCGTAGGTTTTTAGAAAAAAACGCAAACACCAGCAATTATAACAGTGGTAAAAATGGCACCTTAGAATTTTTCAGGTTATCTTAACATGTATTCTGTTCTGAAGAGTTGATGACACTTTATTACTTCAAATATTTAAGTGTTCTTGAATCCAAATGAGACCCAGAAAGATAGAATTACCACTTTCGAGTCAAGTTATGCAACTGTCTTGGAATGCAAATGCACAATGTAGAAAGAATATTAGGGTCATACTATCTTTGGTATTTTGTTTTAGTCTTAGTGTACATTGGCTGATTGTTTGGGAACTGAAATAGAAGGAAAATGTTTACCAATTTTCCCATGACAGTATCATTAGAATAGAGATTCATATATTTTCTACTAAGTCATGTATTTTTAACATTTTCTTAGATAAAAACATGTTGCTCACCCACATACTATAAACAGTTTATGCTTAGAAGAATATAGAATACACAAAATGTGTTTGTCAGAATATTTTGAAGATGTTTTGGGCATTAAAATATCCTGAATAAAGTATTGTTAGCCACACTATGAAAATCTTATTTGGGTTTTGTATAGACTTGAAGACTTGTACTATATGAAGTGATATTGTTTATTTTGTATATAAAGACTGAGTCTATCTGAATCTAATGTATAAGCGTACTTAAAGAGTTTATGTTTAGGTACTTGTAATTTACTTCACAGAGAGTATGCATGTAGTAATCTTATCCTAAAACTTCATGGGCTCATTGTTGAGTAAGAGCATTAAATAAAAAACAAGAAGAGACACAAACACCCTAGTAAACCAAGTGCCTCTGCTCCAGACCTAAAGTTTGCATTTTATGTGACAGTCAAGGTTTCAGATCAGAAGCAAGTGGCCAAAGTGTATGTAAACAAGTAATATCAATGTAGACTTTTTCTATCATATAATCCTGCCAAGGAGTCTAAATGTTTTAAAAGCATCACAGAAATTAGTTGAAGCAGACAATGTGTTCTATGGCAGTTTCTGTATGGGGCTGGTCTAAAACTCCAGATGAAAATATCTGCAGTCTTTGGAAAAGCTCAGTTTCTTGTTGGGTAGTGTGCTTTCAGTTGAGGTTTTGATGGGAGTCAGTATTTGCTCCCTATATGTCTTTGGGAAACCTTTAGAAGTCCTGGTCATTTTTTTGCCTGGATATTCAAAATCAAATGGGATAGCTATCATGCATCTCTAGGTGAATTTAAGTCTTGAGAAGAAGGAATTGTGGTCAATAGGTGAATCCTAATCCCCCACTTGATACTGTAAGGTATGACATCATCTTATTTTTCCAGCAGCCTGGTGGTGCATGTTTCTGATTGGTTCCAGCATCACTTTCCCTGACAGCACAGACAATCCTCTCAAGGGAATAATGAATTATAACCCAGTTATTTTATAAACCTAATTTCTGCAAAGCCAGAACACCACTTTATATCTGGCCTTTGAAATATGATTCATGTATGCATAGCTGACTATTTGCGCGCTGATTTTCTTGAGCTAGCATTTTCAGTTGGCATTTGTGCATTTTCTCCTGCTGCAGTTCCCAAAGGACTTAATGGGTCCTTACTGACTAAAATGGCTGCAGGTTTTGCAAGCATCTGTCATAAGATGATAATCTTGTAATTCTTGGGAAATGTCAGAGTCTGCAGTTTCAAAGTGTACAAAATGTCATAAAGGACTAGCAATCCAAAACTACACCTTGTAAACCGTATCCGCTGATGGAGGGGGGGGGGGGGGCAAGATAAAATTAGGGAGACTCTCTCTGAATCTAGCCCACTCATTTATTTGACTTTTGTAGAATTATCTGGGTATAAAATACAATAGAATTAAATGTAAAATGATAATAAGTTCTCTCTGTATAGTACTTTCCACCCATCTGGATCCCCAAGCATTTCATGGTGATTTACACAACATTTACAGACCGTTTCATTCTCATTGAGAAACAGCAATTATGCATAGCTGAGGTGGTTCTGAATAGGATTAGAGTATAGTGTAATCTGATCTGATGTTCTGAATTCTGCTGAAATACTGTGGTTCAGTGTGCACTTGATTTCTATATTGTGGTAATAAGATCGTTCTTAACTCAGACTATGGAGATGACTTTTAACATAGTAGAGTCCAAGTTCTTCTGAAAAAGCTTCATCAGTCTGAAAGTGTGATAAGCAAGTATATATGTCTTCATGTATTTTTTCTTCCTACACAGGAAAGCTAAACATATGACTTGTTTGTTTAACTTTAAACCCTAGATGAGGAAGGACAGCATCCTTCTCTCCTGAGAGCATAGGCTTGAGCCCAGGTTTTCTTCAGCCTTTCTCTAGCATATCTAAATCCTACCTGTGCTGCAGAAAGAAATCACAGCACTCAACTGAATTTGTGTTCATTTTGCTTCCCCCTTCCAACTTCATCTTCATATGGAAGATTAGCCTTATGAAAAACCTCTAAAGCTTGAGGTCCCACCCCTGCCATCCCAGTCTGTGTGTATGTGAGTAATATTCACTTTCTTTAAGACTTCTTTGAGGTAATTTGCATCTCTTTTCCTAAAAATTCACACAAACCCCAAAAGGAACCATACAGTAGATTCAAACAAGGGTTTTCTAAGAATGTTCTTTAAATAAATTTGTAGATGGGACAATATAATGGGAAAACCAACAATGGGAAAAATACTTTTTTCAGTATTGTCCCATCACAACTACATCTTGGCAAATGCCCTGCCTTTTAAAGATTAGAGCCCCTGCCTTTGAAAGATCCCATCAAATATCATGGCTAACTCTGTCTTTTCCATGAAGATTTCTTTGCACACTTAGGTGCATATGAACCTTTTGAACCTCAGATTTATTAGCTAGGTGAAGCCACAGCTGACCTGGCAATATAGTCCTGCTTTGAGTGGGAGGTTGAACTGTGTGAGCTGCAGTGATGCCTTCCAAACAGAGCTTCTAAACGAATTCCCAAGCAGCTCTTATGCTTATATAACAATTCACCATTAGCTTCCCATGTCCTAGAGGTAATTTTTTCTTTTAGTAAAAAACTGTGGTACGTGGAGTTCTGCCTCTGAATGTCCTAGAATTTAAGGGTTCAGAAAGGTGATGTAGGATATTTAAAATGTTCCCAGCCGCTCAAGGAAAGAAACAGCTGGTGATGTACTGGGTTTGCAAAACAAATAAGCCTCAGTGCCTAGAACAAAGATGCTCTGGAGAAGTTCTAGACTTCAATGAACACCTCTGTAACAGCCTCCCAGATCAGCTCAATTCCCAGTTGATGGCTCTGTGCTTCCATTTCATTGTTTTACCTTGCCCTCTCCTTAGAGGGGTGTTGGAAGATGAATGCAGTAGATTGTTCTTCTGTGTAATGTGCTTAGTTACTGCTTTTTTGAAACATTTTAGATTTGTTTCTGCCTTCAGGGCCTAACTAGTGTAAAAGCTCACTTTTAAAAGTTTAGCATACCACCACTAGTTTTTATGACGATAATTTTCTGGGAGTGCTCTGTTTGCACTTGACTGTACCTCAGTTATTAAACTTGTCTAGTACACTGTCAGTGTAGCCTTGCTTCTTGGTGACTACAACCTTGGCTGGTTCCAAGGAGAAATACTTTGTTGATGTCCTGAAAAATTAGTTGTCAGTAATTTGTCCCTCTGTTATATATGGCTTGATTTTTATGGAGGTAGTTTAAGTAATTTGTTACTACTTCTTTATTAGTGTTTTTTTATTCCTCTAGTCGCTTTTTTTTTTTTCTTTTTTCCTGAACAAATAGTCAGCACCTCTACTAAATTCTGTAGTTATAGGGCATGGTTGCTTCAAGCAATGTGGATTCTGTTGGGTGCCCTCTTCTCCTGAAGGTCTGTGCTGGTGAAGCTAACCAAGCTGCGCCCAGCAAGCTGAACGCGTGTTTGTCAGCGGGATGAATTAGGTTATGCAGGGTCACAGGACATCTGTAGCATGGTCTAGTCCTAAGGCTGCTACTGCTGACAGCATTGCTGCTGAAACAAAGGCAATTGGTTATTGCTACCAAAATTCAAACAGCATATGATGAAAATGGAAAGATTTTTCATAGTTCTTGTTTAAATATTTTTCAGACACAGAAGTAAGTGTGTGTTTAACCAAACCACTTAAATCCCAGAAATACCCAGCAGATGGCAGTTTGATCAAATATGTGTCTGTTGGACTTACATGTGACTCTAAGAAGCTCTCAATATTTATCTGAATTCAATAAAACTGTGTTCATCAAATCATATGCTTACAGTTTTTTCAGTACATTGAAATGGCATTAAACACCAGTTTAATGCTTCCTATAGTGTTTGATTATATAGAAGCTGATATTTTGAGTCTTGACTTAAACCCCTAAAATTAGGCTGAGACTTTACTAGTCCTTGCAGTAAATTTAGGGAGTCTAAAAATCACTTTATGCTATTTAGTCTTTTAAGGTTTTTTAATTTGTCATCTTGTACTCAGTGTTTGTGAAGGATGTATTTTTGTACAAAAGCCATCAGTATCTGGGATGGCTAGGAAACTGTGTGAGAGGCTCATTCTTGGGTGTGTACAGACAGCTGCATGTTTGTACATGTGAGGAAGTACAGATGATAGTATTAAAGCAATAAATTGGCCATTGCCTATGCCTCTCTAGTACAAACTGTTAAAAGGACTCTTTTTATATCATTCAACTGTAGTTGAATAGAGGTAAGTGTGGTATGCACACTTAAACTTTAAAATACAAAAAGATTCAACTGCAACATGTAGCTACATACTGTACTGGAACTCTGCATGTATGGGTTGTTATGGCTCTCTGTTGTTTGTTCTTGTTCTTAATTACTGTTTTTTCTGTCTATCATTTTCCACTTAGTAAAAAAAGAAACAGAAATACTGCTTGTGCTTCTTGTCAGAGTACATGTATGTGTCTGACTGTGTACATGTAAACCTCACCTAATAGTTTTTACTCTGTGGTCACGTAGTAGACAGAGTTCTATAGTACTATTTATGATCCTAATAGTAGTTACTGATGACATATAGAGGAAAATTACATAAATTAAGGAGCCAGGGAAGCTGTGTAACTTCACTGAAATGTAATGCATAGTAATTACTGCAAAAGCAACACAGGGTGTCGTGGTTTAACCCCAGACGGTAACTAAGCACCACACAGCTGTTTGCTCGCTCCACTCACAGTGGGATGGAGGAGAGAATCAGAAGAGTGAAAGTGAGGAAACTCGTGGGTTGAGATAAAGACAATTTAATAGGTAAAGCAAAAGCTGCGAGCGCAAGCAAAGCAAAATAAGGAATTCATTCACCACTTCCCATGGGCAGGCAGGTGCTCAACCATCGCCAGGCAAGCAGAGCTCTGTCATGTGTAACGATTACTTAGGGACACAAAGCTCCATCACTCCAAACATCCCTCCTTCCTCCTTCCCCCAGCTTTATATGCTGAGCGTGATGCCATATGGTCTGGGATATCCCTTGGGTCAGCTGGGGTCACCTGTTCCAGCTGTGTCCCCTCCTGAATTCTTGTGCACCCCCAGCCTCCTCGCTGGTGGAGTGGGGTGAGAAGCAGAAAAGGCCTTGGCTCTGTGTAAGCCCTGCCCAGCCATAATGAAAACATCCCTGTTATCAACACTGTTTTCAGCACAAATCCAAAACATAGCCCTGTACTAGCTACTGTGAAGAAAATTAACCCATCCCAGCCAAAACCAGCACACAGGGTAATAACTGTAGTAGGCAAAGACCATGAAAGGAAGCTGTTTTTTCTGAATGCTTCCTTGCTTAACTATAGTTTTAGAATAAATCAAAATAGTTAATGTGCTCACCTAAATAATTGGTTGGGGTTTTTTTTGGTCAAACTCTTTCTTATTCTTTGCAACATCTGTTTTCACGTGGGAACATTTCAGATTCTGAAAGTTTATTTTCCCTCTGTAAATGTCTATCAAGCTTAATTTACTAAGGCCTACAAGATGTGGCTTCATTTGGTCTGTTTTCTTGGGTTCTGTAAGTGTTTATCTTCCATAAACACTTAAATAATTTCTTTAAAACTATTTAAATATTTATTTTAAATACTTTAGTTAATTAAATGAAAGAGGCACAGGGACCTCTGAAACAGAAACACAGGTTGCATCTCTTCTTCCTCTGAAGAGGGAAATGTCACACTTTAGAATAGCTGTGGTCTTCAACCACAGTCCTACCTGTGCCCACATTAGAAACATTGAAATATTGGTTTGATAAACAAGTATTTTAGTAGTTATCACCAAAGCGAACAGTAATGTAGATTGATTGGATGGGCATTTTATTCTCTGTTTTTGTTTACATGCTATTACCTAAATATGATTACTATCCAGGCTAGAAATTAGTCTTCACATTTCTGCTGGGTTTCTAGGACCTGGCCAGGAAAGCCCAGCCATACCACCTAGCCCTTAGTTATGTGGTTGACTTCCTGCTTGATGCTGAGCCACTAGAATAAAAAAAATACTCTGAGAAAACAATAAGGGGATATCTAATGCTTTTATTTTCTAGTTGGATTTCCCCTATCATAGGAACACTTCCAAATGCTGCTCTTCTGATGGTAGTTCTTCAGTTTGTATGGAGAGACTCAAAATCCTCTTAAAGTGAAAAGGAATACCTTACCTGTATTAACAAATTCCTGGGCTGCACCAAGAGAAGTGTGACCACAGGTCGAGGGAGTTGATTCTCCACCAATACTCTGCTCTTGTCAGACCCCCCCTGCAGTGCTGTGTCATGCTCTGGGGTCACCGACATAAGAAGGACAGGAACCTGCTGGAGAGGGTCCAAAGGAGGCCACGAGGATGCTCAGGGGCTGGAGCACCTCTCCTGTGAGGACAGGCTGAGAG
This sequence comes from Athene noctua, assembly GCF_965140245.1. Classification (NCBI taxonomy): domain Eukaryota; kingdom Metazoa; phylum Chordata; class Aves; order Strigiformes; family Strigidae; genus Athene; species Athene noctua. The sequence goes on from NC_134045.1 coordinate 10,036,886, forward strand.
AGTTGGGGGTGTTCAGCCTGGAGAAGAGAAGGCTCCGGGGAGACCTTAGAGCAGCCTCCTAGGGCTGAAAGGGGCTGCAGGAAAGGTGGGGAGGGACTTTTTATTTGGGATAGGACAAGGGGTAACAGTTTTAAACTGAAAGAGGGTAGATTTGGGTTAGATCTAAGGAAGACATTCTTCCCTGTGAGGGCGGTGAGACACTGGCAGAGGTTTCCCAGAGCAGCTGTGGCTGCCCCCTCCCTGGCAGGGTTCAAGGCCAGGCTGGACGGGGCTGTGAGCAACCTGGGCTGGTGGAAGGTGTCCCTGCCCATGGCAGGGGGGTGGGACTAGATCATCTTTAAGGTCCCTCCCAACCCAAACCATTCTCCGGTTCTATGAATGTTGCCTGCTCTGTTACAGTTAGGTTCTTTCATTTGGCACAAGAGATGTTAATACCTATTATGTGAGTCTTAGACTCTTGCACAGTCTGTGCCTCATGTTTTCTGTTAGTCCTGCACAGTTTCAGGGAGTGGAAGGGAAGAGTTTCATCAGTAGAATACACACGGCACAGTAATATGATCAGACTCAAGCTTGACACACTGGGTAATCTGTGATATGCTAACATTTCAGTATCATGTTAGTATTGCATTAGACTAATATGACACTAATACAAAATGACAGGAAAAATGACTAATACAATAAGACTTTCATATATTACTTTAGGGCTGCCATATCTGTCCTTTTTAATTCACCTGAAACCCTGCTTAAATGCAGGGTGAGAGTTGCATCTAGAGCATAGCTGGGGAAAAAAAGCCCATTTTAGGAAGAACGCCATTTCAAATATTGTGTAACACCTAAAAAGAAATAGTCTTACAATACTTGTGGTTTACATACTAAGAATGATGACAGTTTTTCCAGAAGGATATAATGCAGTGGTAAATTGTAATAATTTCAGCTGTTGGTGTCTGCAATAATGATTTAATAGAATTCTCTCTCCATTTTAAATTGATGACAAAATATAATTTCAATAGAAGGGACCAAGATACTATCCTGTGTTTGGAAACTCAGTCATGAAGGATTGGTTCCAATAATAAAGGTGTTTTGGGGGATTTTTTTTTTTTTTTTTTACCAATACTTTCAACTTCCTAATTTCCAGAGTGGGAAGGACAATGAAGTAGCACTGTGCTTTAAAGCATATACAGCATCTGATTTTTGATAGTGCATACAGTTGTTACGGTGAACAAGATAATATTTTTTCCAAATCTCTATGCTCTCTGTTAACTCCTCTGCATAGCTGCAGTTCTGTATGGTTTTTCACTTACAGCAGATTATGTTAAGAAGCATTTGCTGATCCATATTCCTGATTTTACTGCTCTTCCCTGTGTTGTTCTTATTAGAATCTAACAGTGACATTATTTTAGAAGCTTAAATTCTAGGCTGTTGAGTAATGGTTATGTTCAGCTAGATATGCATGTATGTGTGTGAGTAATTAAATAATGACCTGAGGTAGAATTGGAAACACATTTTAAAAAGAGATGTGTCAAGTAAGTCTAAAGATCTGTAGGGATTTCAGATATGGTTTTGGGGTAACACAACAAGAACCTTAGTGGAGGTCATAAAAAGAGGCATATAAGTTTGAAACACTAGGTTTGTTCTCTTTCTCTGGGTGTTTCTTTTGTGGTCAGTGGAAAGGTGAATAAAAAGTTTCCTGGAAGATTGTCAGTTTTCTTAATGAACTTCAGTCCCTTACTGCTTGCTCAGAACCAAGCAGGTAATGCTGAAAGATGTCTGGGCATCTCTTCAAATTAAGCCAACCCTGAGCAAAACTCGAGTGGCCAAATGGAAACACAGGACATCCCCATGTTAGTAAGTCTTCATTTGTGTATCTGAAGTGTATTTGAAGTCTTGGATATCCATCTGTCTCACTTCCTGTGATTGACTTTCTATATTGTTTACTAGCTAAGACAGTGTTATCATTTATCAGGTTGCTTGTGACCCTTTGCTCAGAAAGTTTAGGTAAAAGCAGCATGGTGGTAGAATTTGAGTGCAATGGTAATGCAAAACCAAGTAAAATGATTTATTTTTCTTTCAAAGACCAAGAATAAGATAAAAATACTTAGAAATATTTAGTATATGTACACGTGTTAAAATAAACATGTTCAAGTAATACTTCTGTTTTTTCATATTTAAATGCTGTAGCAGACTGTGATATTATTGGCAATGGAATATGCCAGTATCCTGTCGTGAAAGGTGCACTGTCAGGACTAACATAAACCACGTGAAGGCTGCACTTGCGCCTAAAACGTTCTGTTATTCTCTGGCTGTGCCTTTCCTAGCTTCCCAGAAGGAAATTGTTTTTAGTCAGATTACATTACTGATGTGAAAAATGTCAGTGCTGGTGTGAGTAGAAAGGGAGGGAATGTGAGTGGGGCAGCAGGTCAGTCTTGGATGGTCTTAAACCATGAGTAAAGCATCACATTAAGGAGGTGAATGAGATTTTTGAATGTGTAAGCAAAGGTACTGAAAACAAATACCTAGCTAATATTTCTAGATGGCATTGCTGAAACCAAAATAGGGATGCTGGTGTTCTGATGTTAAAACTTTTAAGAAGGATGTTGATGAATTGGGCAAGGTTCAGAAAATGTTAAGAATAGCTGGAAAACATGTCTTTTAAATGAACTTCTGCCTCTTGCCTGTTTCTTATCCAAAAGGAACTCCTACATTACTTGAAAGAGAATGAATACAAGCCAAATTTCCACCCAAGAATTTACTTCCTGCTCTCCAAATTCCTCTTGTGCTCTGTGTGTGTGTCTAAACAATTGCTGTGGTCAGCTACAGAGCATAAAGTAGAAAACAGGTGGTCAGATGCTTATGTAAATATGAAATCTGCATATTTTTACCCTTTTCCCACATTAACTTAAAGATTAGTGAGTTCATCTTGTTTCTTTCTCTGACCCTCTGTGTTTAGTTACTGAATATGCAACATAACGGTTAGATCTTAAGATTTATGATAGTATTGTAGGTTGAACTCAGGTTTTGTAAACTCACACCAAAATATTTCTCAGTTTATGGAGTTCATAGGCACAATTTATAGGTACTGAATTCATAGGTACAATTTGGGAAACTAATGATGGATTTCCAACTTCTGCTTGGTTTTAATCAAACCTGCAGCATTCTTTTAATGTATTTCTCACTTCTTAGGTATGAGAGTGAAATAAAAAGTGGATTTTTTTAATGGATTTTGATATTGTACCTGCTGCTAAGTAGCTTTTAATGTAGCTTGAATAGCATTGCACATGTAAATTGTTGGAGAGCTCATCAACTTGGAGAGTTTAGTTGGAACCTTGCCATCCTTAATCTACTGGACAGGTCAAAGCTCACTGAGCTCAAGGTTTAGGGCAGGTGTTTGTCCAAACTACTGTTCAAGATTTGATGTGATAGAGACTCTGCAGTGTCCCCAGGCAATCTCTCCCAGTGTCTACTAATAGAGGGAGTTTTGTTTGTGTTTAAACTGAAGCTTTCTCATTGTAATTTAAAACCATTACTAGTCCTGTTCATGATGGGTGTGGAGAACAGATTCTTTTCTTCTTCTTTGTACAGCAGTAGGGGGTTATAAATGTGTCCTTTTTTTGTACAGTAACTTCAGGTGAGAGTTTGAGAACCCTGCAGTCCTATTCTTGTGTACTGCCTATGTGAAACTACAGGGAAGTATCTTTATGCTGTTCTCATCAATATGTAAACCATGATTTCCTTCTCAGCATGAAGACGGTGGGTGAAAATTAATGTGCATTACTACTGCTAGCGTTTTAACAGGGGAGTCCCCCTAGTTATTTCTTAGCCTGACAGCCCTTCTCAAGGATAGGGAGACTGGAAAAGGAAGATGAAGTATTTTTCTAATCTTCCCAGTTAAGTAATTTGTCAGCAGTCAGTAACATTGCAAAAAAGAATTTTGAGCCAGATATTCTAATACCTTTGCTGAGACGTGGTTTAAAACCAGCAGAAGTAGAAAATCTTTTTTTCACAAAGAATACATTGGATTGTGTGATAGCATAGGCTTGCAGCTACTTTGTATAATATGTATGCAATAGGATGAAGAAAGTTGTAAACCTAGTAGAGGATGTTGATTCCAAGCCAGCAATTATAAGTTTTTAACAAGATGTCAGGATGTTCTTGAAGTTCTCTAGCAGTCACTCAGTCATTCTGCAATTATTGACAAGCTACACTGTCTTCAGAGATACTGCTATTTTATATATATACCAAATAGAAAAGGCATGTAAGTATTTCCTGTGTATGTGTTCTCTAGATAGTTTCCACATCGCAGGCATATTCTGTGCCCTGTGTTACTTCTAAGAACAGACTGGGGGAATTTGTAGAAAAGCCAACAATAGAGATGGTGTCAGAAATTAATTTAATCAACAGGGGGTAACATTCCAGAGATAGTAATCATTAAGTAAGGAGTTGGTCTGTGAGTTATAACTGGGAAAAGGGGAAAACATCTGGTGTATTACTGAAGGACAACATGGAAGTTTTGGTGTTTTAATGCTGGTTGTGTGGGATGTGACCTAGATGAAATCAACTTGTTCTTAGACCCACGTCATGTGGGGCAGTGGCTCTGCACAGGCTTCCACTTGTTAATCTCCTTTGCTGAAATCAGAGGAACAAGGTTTGATAAAGTAGTATGCATTCTTTCCAGAGGGGTCAAGCATTTCTTGCCGGAGGGGTCCACCTCTGATGTGCAGAGGTGGATCTTTCCCAAAGGAAGAATTTCTTGCAGAGAATATGGCCACATCTACATTTTAATGGATTCTCCTTGTTATACGACTTCAGTGATTTTTTAAAATAGCTTTTATAGATCATATCTCAGGTGATACTTCTTTCTTCTTAGATAGTTCCTGTCCTTCTCAGCTTTTAGTTTCACAAACAGCAAAGAATAGTGTATGAATGAGCTCCAGAGATCACAAGTTCTAAAAAATAAGTAGCATTTGAAGGAACAAAACTTCCTGCCTGTGTCTTCAGATAAAGTGTGTATACTACTAGTATTGTAGCAGATAGCTGTTGACTAGAATGTTGTCGTTTATAAATTCCTCCACTGTAAGAGTAAATATTAATTTATCCGTAGTTAAAATTCAAGGTGGATTTTATTATGGAATGTGAGAACCAAAAGCTAATAAAGATTAGGGTTTGGATTGAATTTTTAATATCCAAATGTATCCTCAAGTAACTAGACTTGAACTGCTTAATGGAAAAAAGAAGATACAGGATCTGATTCTAGTGTAACATGTTCACCATTACAAATCACAGAAACATTCAGCCAAAGTCAAGTTAGTATCACTGAAATTAGACTAATAAAGTATTCAAATCGAAGTAAATTCATGCTGTATTGGTTTAATCGGATTGATCAAATCACCAGGATAATAAAGTTTATAACGCTTTGAGAATCGATCTACAGATGTGTGTGTTCCCTTAGTAAGTTACAAAATAATTTTTCAGAAAACAGCAAAATTAGTTAGTTTATTAATTTGCCTAGTGTTTTAATTAAAATCATTTACATCAGAACAATGAATCCTTTTAGAGGAGTACTTAAAGCTTCCTCCTCAGATCTAGTCTTCTGAATAGAGATTGTTTCCTGTCAGTATTCTCCCTTCCAACTTTAATTGTAGTAAACAAAAATATAACAAAGCCTGGGTGCCTGACTTGTATATGATAACCTCAGGTATTTGAATTTTGGTGTGAGTTCAAAATGTGTGGGAATATGGGACCTTATCTTTCACATGCTTTTGTTGTACAGGCTTTTATAATACACACACAATTGCACTTCTGCTTACCTGTGAAGCTGTCTACATAGGTTGAGTCCTCCTCTCCCAGCCAAGTGCTTTTTTAGAAGTATATAAGACAATAAGAGAATAAAAAACTTCCCATCTTCTACAGTCTTTTCATCCTTCTAAACTGGGAGGTATAAATGCTGCATTGTGTCAGAAACAAACATAACATAGCTGATTGTTTCCCAGCAGTTGCTTATCTTCTGTCCATCAACGTGAAAACTTATCAGACAATTTATGTTATGATATCTTTCTGCTTTGAATCAGAGCTAGAAAGTGAACATTTGTTTTCTGGGACGTTCATCTTAATGGCATTATCAAGACAAAACTACTTTAAAATAAACTTTAAAAAAAAATTATGTGTACTTTACACTTAGACGTTTTCCCTCCCATATCCATATTTTACATTTTTTCTCTTGTTTAGTGCTAGACTGTAGTTTTATTTGGCTTCAAAATGGAGTGCTTTTGAAGACTACACAGAGGAGGAGAAAAGAAGGATCTTAGAACAGGCCGCTAGTACATGCTATTAAAAATACTTGCTGTGTCAAAGAAGTTTTCTTCTGCATGTCATTTCTTTTTGCTTCTATATTTACTTTTTTTTCCTAAATTGTCTTGCCACTTTTCATCCAAACCTTCTAGCCTTTGATATCTTTGAAAACTCAATTTGCATTTGATGAAAAGGTGTATTGCCATTTAAGATATTTTTAAAATTGTTATGGTCATCTTGTATTCTATGCCCAGAAGAAAGGGGTTAGGAACTACTGAGTTACCGAGTGGCTGTTGGTTGCTGGTACAGAACAGATGATGTGCTCAGTTCACAATAGGTTTCAATAACTGCTTCCCTCTCCTACACACTCTGCCAATTTAAAATTATTGAAACAAGGTCAGTGTTTGCTGGTGACCATTAGTGCTTGTAGATGGTTGATCTGTATGTTTTTATTTGCTATTTATGTAAAAAGTAGTGTTCTATTTGAAAGGAAAAAGAGCTTTTAAAATTCTGATTTATACCTTTTGTGAAGTTGTTTTTTTGTGATATGTACATTTACATTGACTAGTGTAATATTTACATTGACAGTTAATGATTGATGATGCCCCTAACCTATTCATTTTCTTGCTTTTAAGTAGACAATTGTTAAAGAACATGCTAGTTTAGTGTGTGGTAACTGAGCAACTTTAAATCATTTTTGAAATGTGTTTGTTTATAGAACTTTATGCCTGCATGACACATACAAAATAAAAGTAGGAGAAAGACTTGTCATCTTATATTTTTCATAAGGAAATAATTTCTTTTCCCATAAGACAAACTGATTTTCTTGCCAGTACACTTGGAATTGTCTTCTGATGTGTCTTTTTGATGTTTGTTGAAAATGATGACAGACTATCATGCTCAATTATGTGAATTAACTCCCATAATTCCTGTAGAAGCCTCATGCCATCTCTCTAATTCCAGTGTGCAGGTTTAATCAGGAAGCTTCCACTTTCTTTTTACCCGTTTGGTTTTTTAGGTCCTGTATTTCACAGAGCTGGTCATAGGCTGTGTTTTCAGAGGGTTCCGTGTCTTATTTTTCTAGATGTCAGTAGTTTTGGAAGAAAATCTATATTCTGTACTTTGCAAGCCTCTTAATATTGACTTCAGAGCTTTGTATGTATAATAATTATTTTCAAATAACTACTATATGCTTCCATTTTGGAAAGGTTGTTATGCTGGTGTGCAGTCTGCTTGTCACTTTGCTAGTTAGCATCATTAGAGTCCATTGAATTCATCTGGTTGATTATGCAGTAGAAAAATATTGTTTATCTTGTTTCAGCTATAATGGTCTTTCCATAATAAAAATGAAGAAAGGTTTGAAAAAGAGGATTAATATTATAAATTAGTCTGATATAGGTAGAAAAAGCAGAACTGATCTCCAGAATACAGAGTTTTTGCTGGGACATAAAGAAGGGTGATTTCCAAAAACTTGTCTGCTTTTTTCTAACTGTACTAGTTTATGTAGTAATAATCATAACTTTTGATTATGAATGAGGAGGAGAAAAGAGCCTAATTAGTTTGCAATTCTGTAAGTCTTTAGAGGTAATTGAGGCTACTTTCATGTTTAAAGTTAAGGAGGTGGCTGTGTGTTTTTCAATATTAAGGCCTAAGGCTTCATCACGATGACGAACAAGGAATTTTGACATCAAAATTGTTAGTAGATTTATTTTGGTTTATGATTAATAAACAGGTCAGGATAAAGACTGTATTTTTGTTTGCAAAATAATAAAAAAACACAAATTAAAAAATGTTTGCTTTGCTGAGGTACTTAGTGTTTTGTAGCTGAGAAGAATAATGTAGCTGAAAGAATGAATAGCGAGTGATAAGTGCTTAAGTGGTACCATAAATCACATTTTAGAAGACTGCCAATATGTTTTACAAAATGGATTTCTTATGGGCAAATGGAGAAAAATGTAAAATAAAGGAACACACTGTGAAAATGGCAGTCATAGAACAGCATCTTTACAGCAGTACGTGGGGTAACTTAATTTTGAGAGAATTATAAAATGAAGTTCTGGTAACTCTGCTCCTAGTGTAGTCATCAGTGTGTCATGATTTTTGAGGTATCATTGAGGTTTTGTCATCTGTCTTCCTCATCAGGCACTGGAAAAGGTAATGTATAGATGTATACATTATCTTTATATACTAATGTATAGATTTCTGGAGAGCATTGTCTTTGTAATGAGTTTCCTCAGGAGAGGTATTTAAGCATCGTGAAGTATGGAATAATCAAATAGTAACTTCAGATTTGTTTGGAAGCTGCACTCTTGTAGATACAATAACCGATAACTATCACTGCTGGATATCCAGAACTTTACACAGTGTGTAATGTCCTTATGACTACTTACCTGATGAGAGATGTGTAATTGTCTTTTTTTAGATTTAATTTTTTGGCATTTCATTTATCTGACTAACATAACTGGTGTGTAAACATCATCAATCTTGATGTTATCAGAGAATGTTTTTGGCAATAGCACTTCAGATTCAAATAAATATCCTTGGTTTAATCCTTTCAAACTTTTTCTGTCTACATAAATTGAGGCTTGCATAGAAAACTTCTGAAAGAGTTGTAGAAGTTGTCTTCATATTTACATCTGTTGCTGATGTGATTTCTTTAAAAAAAAATCCAACCAAATACGTGTATCTGAGTGGATGTTAATTGATACACTTAAAGAATTTGATTTAATCTGTTTTCTTAAGAGATTAGATTTCAAAAGTTTCTGCATTCCTTGCCAAGACCAGGCTGAGTATTTGCTTGTGGGTTGGTTTTTTGTTTGTTTTAAATCTGCAGACACTTCTGTCCTCCTCTGAGCCTTTAATTGAAACCTGGTTTATGTGTTGAAGCTTGCTATTGATCAGTTGCACAGAACAGCATGAGTAACAAAAATGGGAGAAAATAAGAGTGTTGCTAGAGCTGAACAGTGTCTGGATTTCAGGATTTGGTCTATCTGTTGAGTTGACTGTCACTTCAGAATCAAAACTAAGTTCAGTGTTTGGTCCTAGGATTCTAATGTTTGAATAACATTCGTATAGCATTGACTTCATGAAGATGTCAGATTCTTTTTTCCAAAAAAGGTTAAACGTTTCTCTAAATCCTGTCATATCCAGTGGTGGGAATGGAAACAAATAGCAACTGTGCCATCAGGACCATCAGTTCTAGAAGTATGACATGACAACTCCCCTGTTTGATAGAGACACAAGAAACCCAGTGTTTCTTTTAAAGAGAGAATTAGTCTCTCTTTATTCTGTACAACAGTTTTAAAGTTCATATGGTGAGAATCACTTAACCATGTACAGAATCATTTGGAAATGGTTTTAATTACATCGGATGTTTCTGAATTTTAATTGTGTATTCATCCCAGTTTAACTTCAGAAGAGCCCTTGCAAGTAAACAAATGTTTTGTTTAAATGTTTCTTGTGAAAGCTAGCGCATGTACATCTATACCAGATCAAAGAACATGTTTATACAGTGATACATAATCCATGTTCTCTGTAGTCATTTCCTCTATAGCTGTAATGAATACCTTGAGGAGGAAATAGTGAAGACTTGCTGCTTCTCTTATTTTGCTACCTAAAAAGTTCCCCTCCCATTGGTTAAATGCTATTAAAGGTGCTTGGAAGCTATAATTTAATTTTCTCTAGTATACTAGTTTTCCAAACTTTACAGATTGTTGGAATCTGCTACAGAAGGGCTACAGAAATGGCCATGTGTGTTAGGAAAGGCCATGGTTTCCATTACCAGGTGAAGCTCACATGAAGAGAGAGATCCCGTGGTGCTGAGCTTGTCAGGGCTGGCGGTGCAGCTCCGCGCGGGCTCACACCTGCGCCTCGACTTTGGCAGGTGCTGCGGCACCCCGTCCCTGCCCCTGGAGGAGCTGTGAGAGTGCGAAGGGAGTTGAGCGCAGAGGCGGTCTGGAGAAGATGTGTGTGTGCTAACGGCATCAGCTAAGGTCTGCAGATGATTTGCAGAACTGGATGGAAGCCCACAGGATTGAGCAGACTTCTGAACTCTTTGGGGAGTATTTGGGTGTAGAGCTCCACTGTTACATTTGATGATATCAACTCTGCATGCTGTGTGCATGTTCTTCTGCCCTAGTGCCTTGAGAACTGGCCCTTAATGTTTGATCTCACAGACACTGAGGTTGTCAGAAGCAGAAGACCAGGATTTGCATGTTGCAGGTTGTTACAGTCATACAGCAACTCTGGTCAAAAGTAGATATTTTTACGAGAAGTAAAAATAGATAATTAGATTCAGCACTACTGGGGATTTCCAAAACTGCGACGTAAAAAATAATGAAATTGACCTTCTCTATAAATAAAATTGTAACTTTCAAACATTAAATAATAAGAATGATTCTAATATTAATATAATAAATGCAAACAAATTCTGTATTAAAAAGTCTAGCATTCCAAGTATTAGAAATCATTAATATAAAAATTACCTGGTTAACCAAAACCTAGGTTTATATTAAATTCTGTAAGTTTATATTATGTATTTTATAATAAATTGTGTAAGATGCATACACTTAAACAGATAAATTATTACTAAATTAGATTTATATTTAACCCTTATGAATAATGCATTATCATGTAATGTTTGTTTATATGATTATGTATTTCATGATGGTTTGTGCTTTAATGTATAAACAAGAATATCCTAAATATGAAAGTATGCAGAATGAATTCTCATCTTCATATGGGTCTTTCTTTTAAAAAAAAAAAAAAAACCAACAAACAAGCCAACAAAAAAATCCCAAAACCAAATTCAGAGTGATGATAATATTGTGAGCCCAGGAACTTGTGATTTCTTAGTCACTTAGGATATTATTATCTTGAATCCATAGCTTCACCCATCTCCCAGTTTTGCCACCTGTGAAATGAAAATAATATATAAATTGCCATTGTGGTGGAGCTTAATTATGCAGTTTTTGCATAGTACTTTGTTATGAACACTAACGACGTGGATTATTTTGAATGAAATTAGATTTGTAGCTGATATGTATTACAAATTCTACGCACTAAGGGAACAGGGCAGTTTAGAGCTGATGAATCTTAAACTTGGTGGGCTTTCCTTTTTTTTTTTTTTTCCCCACAAAAATCTATTACAGTGAAAGCCTGTGCACTCTGAATATCGCAGCTGGCTGGGTGAATTTTATGATATGTTTGAGCAAGATCCTGCAGTAGAGTAGTAACTTGTGGTTCTATGTTATTATATATAAGGCTCTTAAATCTATTTAATCACTTTTATTTTTCAGTTTAATGGTGCTACACTAACAAACGTACGCTACTTTTTCTCTGAAGTCTTTTATGCTACAACAGGAATCCTATAATAAATCATACTGAAATTCTGCTTTTTAAATTTTTTTTTTTATGCTTTTGTAGTAACTTGTGTTATTTTAAGTATGTTAACATAGGTTTGGGTTTTTTTAAAGTGTACTAGGATAATGAACATCTGCAGAATAGGAGTGAATGCAAGTAAGTCCATCTGTATTGGTGTAAAATGGAACAAAAATCCTAGAGGAGCATAAACATGAGTAACATGGTGTTCTACTGAACAAATAATACAGGTTAGAAATCACAGAAATGAACAAAATCTGTTTGTATCCTCAAAGTATTAATTATGTAGAAACTGTCTAATTATCAGATGCTGTCCTTTATGGAAATACAGAATGTTTTTGCCAAAAGCACATCCTGAGACTATTCACTAGTGAATTTTCAAGTTTTTATCTCTTGTCCATTATAGTATTTTCAAGTTGGTTAGAAATAATTGAGTACTGTTAGTTGTTTATTCATTTTTTATGGCATTTTTTTCCCCCAGTTCTTTGAAATAAACTCAGGTTAAGAACCCTCATTATTTCATGTCTTAGTTGTTTTTTTTCCATAGGAGAGTGATTATTGTCAGTCTTTTTTTCATGCTGACACCATATGCCTTAGCACAAACATTAAAAGGCTGCATTGTATGGAAAGAGGGTGTGCAAATTCCATTGTTATTCCTCACTTTTACTACTTCACTGTTGACTTTTTTGGTGCATGTTCTAATGTAGAAAAAATGGGCAAGGACTTAGGGGCCCTGCCCATGATTCCCCTCTGATGAACTCAGGAATATGTGAGATGCCTATATTGCCTGGTAACTAAAATCTGTGACCCCAAAATGCACAAAAACATGAAGATATGCTTGGTACGGAACATATAACACGACTATTTAAATTAGGAAGTCTATTTTAAGGAGTGACAGAGCGCGACAATTACACTATAGCTACAAACAAACCAAAGGTTATTATGAGAAATGAACAAAGTTCCAGATGTTTCACAGTGGGTGAGAATTTCGGAATCCGGTTCATTTTAATGTACATTTGCTGCTCTTTATATCTTGTGGGCTTTAGACTCGCCCCATGGTTTAGTAAGTGGTCTGCTGATGTCGATTCAAGCTAGAGAAATTTTAGTGAATAATTTTATTAATTTCTAAACATTATCAAACCAGAACAATTCCTGACTTAGATCATATCACTAAGAGAATTATTTTTAACAGGCAAGAGAGTAATAATTATATGTCTCTTGCTATCATGATAAAAGTGGCAGAGGCAGATTCATACTTGTAAGGTTTTTTGGTTTTGCAATTTGTAGAGAATACTTTCATTCGAAGAAACTATTTCTTTTTCAGCCACCCTGCAAAAAAGAAGAAAAGCCCCTATCTTACTGCTTATTATTTGGCATTTGAATGTGCTCACTGCAGAATACTCTACAAAGTTTGCCTGTGGCTTATTTAAATGTGAAAGAACACATGTGGGTAGCTGGGAAACACATTTTTGCAAGCCATTATCTTTCTCTCCCCAATTCAGTAATTCCAAATACAAGTATGCTTGCCTTGCCCCTAAGGTAGCATTGATATGTAATTGCCTTTGATGGTTAGTTGTATTTGGCATTGTCAAGAAAAACAAATCTATGAATTCTGTATATTAATTATTTTTCGAATCATTTTTCAAGATCAATATAAAGTTTAGCTACAGTGTCTTTGCATGTAATCATCTACATCAGAATCCTTGAGGAACCACAATAACAGTGATTCATTCATAATTCACAATTTCCATTATCTTCTTTCTACATTTAGTATGTGGTAAAATTTATAGCTTCATTTAAATTGTGCTTTATGAATAATAGAAGAAATACAGTGAAGACCATGGGAAATGATCTTGTTGCTGCAGATGCACTCTTAAGCAAATCTGCATTACAATACAGCATATTGCCTCCTGCACGACAGCTTCTGCAGAGCCTGCAGCTGCAATGGGGACACTTCAGATGGTCTTCATTAAATGTAAACTCTTTCATTTTCATCTTCAAAGCAGCATAATGATGAAACCTTGAATAAATTGCTGTAGGTAAATGATATAGTTGCAGCCTGTAGTTATCCAACTACAGTGCAGTATCTTCATTTGAGCACACACATAGACAAGTAGATAGAGGAGTACTTAAGTAAGCACCTACAGTTTGTAAGAATGTTCTTACATTCTTAACCAGTTAGCACTCTGAATGTATAAAAGCACTTTCAGGTACCAAGGTAGAATTTTTTTCTATGTTAAATATAGCTACTGTAGCAACACTGGCTTGGAGCATAATTTCTCATCAAAAGAAATAGTCCTAATCGAAGTGATAGAAATATTTAGAAATTTTTTGTAATATGGCATAATGAAATCCTTTTCCCTTTCATAACACATCACATACAAATATTTATAGTATTCTACTAAATTGTTGCTGGCATTTGGTAACCTTGCACTGCATTTCTTTTCCTTAGTGAATGCATGCAGTCATCACTAGAAATTACCTTAACTGCCACTTGCTAAATCTGATAGTACATTTGTGATAGATTGTCTAAATATGCTACAGTTATGATCTGTTAAGGTGTCCTTGTTAGCTCAGTTAGAAGTTAGAATTTATTTTTTCTTTAGTTGTTAAATGTTCAGCTGTTTCCACTGAGATCACACAAATAATTCCACAATCCATTGAGGCAATTAATAATCTTTTGGTTCTTACACAAAACCCCACAATAACGTGTAACACTAAAGTTTTATTTTTTCAAATAGTGGAGAGATCGTGATACTGTTTTCAGGATGATAAAAGAAACTAATCTATTAAAAAAAACCTCAACAAAAACCAACAAAAGAAACCCACCAAAACAAACCCAAGTTATCAAAAATGGAAAGAAACTTATCTTTTTTTCGCAGGGGCCAAGTCTGAGAAAGCTCTACAGTACATTGTTTTGAATAAATTGCAAACTTTAATATGGTTGATTTAATTCTTATGCACTTTTTGTGACAGAACTCAGCTAGGCATACTGTAATGAGAAACACTCTGAGTATATACTTTGCTATAAATAAATGACACATTGTCATTCAAACAAAAAATAAAAGGAGTGGGATATGTTTTAGTTTTTGAGTATTCAATGTTTTCTATGCTAAATAACATGCATTAGTTCTCCAAAATATTATCCAGAGCAGTATTCAGATGTCTAAGATGATGTCAGTACACTCTTTTTTTTTCAAAAACGCATTTCCTACCTAAACTAATCATGTCTGTGTGGAGTAAAAAGCCACTTTTTCTCTTTTTCAGATGTCCGATGTAAGGATCCACAAAGCTGGTTTTTAGGCAATTCAGTATTTTTTTTTTAACTGCTCCATCCCTGAAAGTGTTGATACTCAAATTATTCTCTTACCTTTGTGACGTGAGACCTTTAAGATAGTGGAGTTCAACTGTTAACCTAACACTGCCAAGTCGACCACTAAACCATGTTCTTAAGTGCTGCATCTACACATCTTTTCAATACCTCCAGGGATGGTGACTCAACCACTTCCCTGGGCAGCCTGTTCCAGCGCTTGACAATCCTTTCAGTGAATAATTTTTTCCGAATATCCAATCTAAACCTCATCGGGTGCAACTTGAGGCCATTTGCTCTTGTCCTAACACTTGCTACTTGGGAGGAGAGTCTGACTCCCACCTTGCTACAGCCTGCTTCCAGGTAGTTGTAGAGCGTGATAAGGTCTCCCCCAAGACTCTTTTTCTCCAGGCTAAACAACCCCCGTTCCCTCAGCCACTCCTCATAAGACTTGTTCTCTAGACCCTTCACCAGCTTTGTTGCCCTTCTTCAGACATGCTCCAGCACCAAAATGTCTTTCTTGTAGTGAACTGAACACAGTATTCAACGTGTGACCTCATATTACATGTTATTGTTCAATTCTTCTGGTTTTGGCTCCTACAATACTAGTGTTTATGTAGCTTTGCAGACATGTCAGGTACATCCACACCATCTTTAACATGCCTGTAAACATGTTACTTTAGTTGTTTTTGATAATCCTTTTAAGACAAATGGGACCTGATGCACTATTGGACTCATTGGGTAAAATCCATGCTCTGCATAGGTCATTAGGATCTTTTCTACTGTATCCGGTGAAGCTAAGATACTGACCATTAGCAGATAGCTGTTTTTCTCAACTTTGACCTGTTAGAGATCACCATTACTATTCAGTGAGTTTTAACTGATAGATAGAAATGTACGTGAGACTTTATTGTACATGTTATTGTATTTAAAAAAAAATTGTGATTCTACCTGTTCAACAAGATTCCATTTCTGTTGTCCAGACAGGACACACAAGTTGTCTTTTCAGAACAGTCTGTCTTTTCTGAAGCTTTACAGGGAAGATGTGAGTGGATGTACAAACGTGAATAGTGTGTGCGATCCAATAGATTGGCTTGAGTCATCCTGGGAGGACTTGTCTAAGCAGCTTAGAGGAATTGCAGTTGTACGTCATGATTCTTGTATCCTTTTCTCCATCTGCACCCAGCCTCGGGGTGCAGACAAATCAGACTTGAGTATCAATAATATGTACATGAAACATACTTTGTCTGGCTTTACCATGTATGGGTCACAGGCCTTTGGCTACACAGATCCTGAAAGAAGTTCCACTTCAAGCTCATCATCCTTTACACCACAGCGAAACATGCTACTCCACTGATGACAGCAGATCCCCCTGCAAAGTTCCTCCTCCTGTGCTTAGTCCCCTAATAGCAACGTGATTCTTAAAAATACATTGCTTCCCTTGGCCAGAAGCAATATAGCACATGACCAAAGCAGGATGCTTAGGTGATAAAATGATAACTGCTATTCTAAACCCAGTTTATAGCAGGTTGGAATGGCTCATTGATCATAGACTACTCTTCAACTTAGTCTTTCATTAATCCTCTTTCCTCCCTTATTGTAAATGCCTTTGCATTCAGATGCATGTATTGTGCAGATACATAGAATACATGCTTTCTTTAGCTAGAGTATTTCATGCTCTTAGTGTTGTAAAGAACTGTTTTATGAACAATCCTTTTCATTATTGTGTGAAGGTTGGCAATAACAATTCTAGAGAAATCTTTAAAAGCAATATACAATAAAGCTATATATTATAATTCTCTCCTTCTTTATAATAATAAATAATCAGCAAAAAAGGACTTGCTTCATACTTACTAGAATGTTTCCATAAACCTATATCTGCCTGCCTATCTGTTTACCAAGGGATAGCAGTCAGCATATAAATG
The DNA here is from genome assembly GCF_965140245.1 of Athene noctua. Classification (NCBI taxonomy): domain Eukaryota; kingdom Metazoa; phylum Chordata; class Aves; order Strigiformes; family Strigidae; genus Athene; species Athene noctua. The sequence goes on from NC_134045.1 coordinate 10,053,785, forward strand.
TTGAATAGCAAGTAGTTTCTTACAGTATACAAGAAAATACTGAGGAAAAAAAAAAATGGATATAGCAGCAAATTCAGCTACTGTGTGTGTAATGCATGTTCGTGTGTAATGCGTGTGCGTGTATAATGCATGTGTTGCATATCAAGCAGAGAGGCAAGCATAGTACATGAGATGAAATATTGTGTCATTTGATAGAGAATACCTTATGAGACCACTGTTTGAAATTTGACAAAGTGTAAAAATAGGCTTTTTTGGAACAAAATAATTCTAATGGCATTATTAATAATTGGATTGGAAATATAGGTGATCATTCTATTTTTATAGCTAGATGCTTGGGAAGTTATTGTGCTGGCTGGATTGTTTCTGCTCTGTCAGAGATGAGTTTCTGTGTTTTAGAACTGAAAATAAAACTAGGATCCTGACATTAGTCTTCCACCTCTAACTGATGTCTTGTGTAAGTCAGTTTTTGAACTGTATGGTGATTGAGCAAAAAATACCATGATTTGTTCCAGTTGTTTTCTATTAAAAAACCCTGCAAAGTTAATAAAGATATGTCTGGGTATTGTGGATTTTCCATCTGTGTAAGAATTCTAAAAGAAGATTGGATGAGTCACTGGTCATAGAAGTGCTAAATAATCTGTTGCAACACTATATTAGTAGGGCATAATCTAACCATTACTTATGTTGTTAAAATGTGCCTCTTGCAATAAGTGCTTATGTTGTACCTAATTCTGGCATCTATTTGCATGCTGTTTTATTAGCACCAGTGTTTTGAACTATAAAGAGCTTAGAGCCATATATGTAATTTTCATTGATTTCAATAGAAAAATTACATGTATCGAAGTGCAGAGTTCTAGTAATATGTTTGTTTACCTTAAAAGTTGCTGAGAGAACTTTGATATCACTGGAGTATAATTAAATTTCAATTGGTATCTGAAAGGTGAAACTGCTATTTGCTCTTAGCTGCTTAAACTATTTTTTTTTTTTAAGACTTTATTTTTCTTATTTCAGTCCACAACTAGTGTTATTTAATGTTTTGGCCCTGCCTCTGTACTTCAGTTACTTCAGCAGGACTCCAGTGGAGTTCAAGGCAGTCTCTGTTCCCTTAGCATAGCTCCTTATCTCTGGAAAAGGAATGTGAAACTGTTAGAACACATTATAATGCTGTAGCAATCTAATTTTTTTCACAGTGATTTCCAGGATGAATTCACTAGCATACAAGCACATAATTCCATTTTAAATATAAGTTTTCAGTGTCTGGAGGGGTGGGAGAGACTATGGAAACTATAACCATCATAACCTGTGTCTTTCCTACATAATAAAAAAAAGCTATAGCTGGTGCTGTCAGTTCCACCTGTTAAGACTGGATACTGAGATTAAAAAAGAAGGCTAAAATGAGAAACATGTAATCAGAACCACAAGGAAAGAGATCTACTGGAAGAACGGTAGAAGTAATGAGTCTGAAGCAGAAGGAGGAGAAAACCATGAAAAGGGGAACGGAAACCTCAGGCTCATGAAGACTGAGGACTTCCATGACAAATGCAGTGGTGATCAGAACTGATGTGGATAAGCAGTGGAAGGAACCATTAAGGAATGGATGAGATGGAGATCATACCAGAACTGGGGGATAAGAATTTTGTGATGGTTGGTATTAGAAAAATTGTGAAAATCAAAAATCTGAAATCCTCTGAAGGGTGTTCTGACTCTGCTGTGATGGTTTGCTGTTGCTGTTCTCTGGTTTCTCTACAAGGCAACAGTCAGAATTCCAACCTTGCTAACATCCCTGCTGAGTACTGGTGTGACTCTGCACCACGGGCTACTCTGATCACACACCTCCATACTTTTTTCATTGAGACCTGTGCCTCATCCCCAGTACATCTGAAAGCTACTTGGAAACTCAGTGGGAGACTAACCATCCATAAGTACAAAGCTTAATTTTTCTTATTTATGAAACAACTGGTTTAAATTCCAAAACGTTATGAAATCCAGAAGTATTTTTCCTGTCACTGTTTGGTTTCAGGGCGATGTTTCCTTTGGGGATTGTTGTGTGGATGCTTCTGTTGATTTGTTTGTTTGGTTGGTTGGTTGGTTTTTTTTACCATCAGAATATCTCTGTAGTGATTTACTGCTATTACAGATCATGAAAGCATGACCAAAGAAAGACTATTAGTGTAACATACCAGCATGCTACTATTTGGATGAAAATTTTCAGAGTTATGCTCAAAGTTTGAAGGAAGCATGGGAGAAGCATGACTTCTTGTCCTTAAAATCTTTATTTTTTCAATAGAATAGACATAAATGGTTTTCCTTCATGACAGGGGGTGTAAAGACTATTTTTAAATTGCATATTTCCAGCATAGGCTGAGTGGTTTTGTTACGATCATGCATCCAGGACTGCAAGAGCAAGTCTGAGGTATGATCTTATTCTTGGACTTAATATTTTACAATATTTGCAACAATCTATCATTTTTGACACTGGTACTGCATTTTAGTGATGCCTTCTGAATATGCTGAGTGATTTGGAAATTTGTGGGTTTAAGTCAGTTAAATAAAACAAACAAAACACAATAAAACAAAAACAAACAAGAAAAGCTGCATATAATTCCATTATATTGATGGCATTTTGCTTGCTCAATTCAAGTCTATATTTACTTATTTATCTTAAATAAAAAGGCACTGTAACCCAGCCATGTACTCCAGTCTGCAATCCTGTTATCCACACAAGCGTTTAAGGTATTCAACCTAAGTAGATGGAACATCTAAAGTAAATTCTCCTCACAGCTGGTAATGATATTGTCATAAGGTGTCTTGCTCTTTTCTTCAAATTGCCATAAATTTGTGCCTTACATAGTGCTAGAAGGTACTGTGTGTAGCCTTGTGGATAATACTTAGAATTGTTAGCATGTTATTTTTTTGTAAGATGAAAGGTATTAGCACCTTTCATATCTGGAGTATTTCCAGCTCTGCAATTAAGTTCTGTAATTATCTACAGCAATTTGAAATGAATAACAGTAATTTTTAATGTCCTGTCATAAAAACTGATGTGTGCTGCTGAATTGCTGCTGTATTCCAATCCAGAAGTGGCTCCATTTTACTGATGTGTAGAATGCATCATATCTACTTCTTTTGAGGTTCTGAGAGTGTATTTTGAATTTGTGATGTATAAAATGTTGAGATATTATAACATTTGAAACACTGATTTTATGCTGGTTTTTTTTCTGATGATACCTTTGCTTATTTATATTAAATCTCACATGGATGTGATAAAACCACATACATTTTCTTTACCAGATTATCATTCTTCCCCTCCTTTTTAACTCAAGATATTCAGTTGCTTGAGCAACGAATATTTACTGTCATTTACAATTTTGACCAACTTAACTCTTTTTACCTGCCCTTTAAGGCTGTACTCCTATATCACTGGGAGAAAATGAATATAAAATGAGTATAATAAGACAAAAATTAGTTGATGGATCAATGTTGGGATTCTAGAGGACTTTCTATGAGAGAATGGACATGTGAGCAATCCTGCGTGAGAACAAGACTGATAAGAGCCTCAGCCAACCAAGAATGCGATAAGGACATAACCCTGAATGAGGGGGGAGAAACTTGACAAGACAAACAACCCCCAGCAGGGGTTGGGATGGAAGAGGAAGTTCCACAAGGCAGGAAGCCTGGCAAGGCTGATGTGGCACTTTTTATCCAATCATAAGAAGGTTTAAAGCGCGGGCTAAGTTAACTGTCCAATCTTGAGGACTCGTACTGCATGTTACGTGTGCGGGAGAACATTATCAAAGGGCTTTCTTAGTTGTAATAAACGGGCATTGCTTGATCACATTGGTCGTGTGCGTGCTCAGCTCTCCCGCAGATCAAGACTAGAACATAATCTGTCTTAATTCAGGGTACTGGTATGTTCTAGAACCTGAGCAGATATTTGGAAATAAGTAATCTGTTTTCTTTCTGTGTTATACAGCCTTTTTGTTCTTGGAATGAGGCTGTTACTCTCCTCTGAACTCTTCTGCTTCAGCTTTTCAGATCAATTTTTGCCAGGTGCAGTTAGTTGCTTTATGGTTTGAAGAAATATATTGGTTTATTCACCTGTTAGAACTATAATAATATTGCCTTTGGAGTCCAACTTAGTAATAAATCTGACCACTCTGTTCCCCAGAATAAAATAATTAAAATAAAAATTGAATGTGCCAGAAACTCTGTACTACAAACAGAATGGAATTGTGGGCTATAATTCTGAACATTTGAGTTGGCACATTGCTCTATATCTTGAGAACAAGAAGGATTTTGTAATAAGGCTGTATTTCACAAGGAACTTTAAATATAGTTTTCAGAAGCTTTTTTTTTTTCTCCTCGAATGAAGTTACACCTAATACTATTGATAAGACTTACACTATAATTAAATTATTTTATTGTTCTAATTTTAAGAGGTGAGCTACCTATGTGAACTCTGTCTGTGGAACTAAGAACATCCATTTGAACGAGGTATGGGAGAACTACAGGTTTGGGAAAACTACATCTCCTGCTGCCAGCCAGCCAGCATGTTTGCATTTTGTGTTATCATAGTTGCAATTGTAAGTATTTTTGAACAAAGATGCTATATTTAAACTTTATATCTTTGTTATTCCATTACTGGATCTTAAAAACGCAAACATACTTCCCCACCCTCAACTAAATACAACAAAATACTAGCATGTCATTATGTTCCATTTTTTACTTTATACTCCTTTTTAAATGGTAATCTGATGCATGTGTTGTACTTCTCTGATGAAGGATGTAAGAATCTATAAAAGCCATTAAGAGAAAAACTGTTTTATCTTGTGTGCTTGAAAGTTTTTATACTGTTTTCCATGAGTTTGTATTATTGCTAAATGCTAAGATGCATGATAAAGGGTTACTGAAAATGGTTTCCTCTTAAGGTAATATTATGGAAAACGTAAGATTCTTATCAAATTAAATAGGATATTCCCTCTGACTCTCTTGGATGCTATATTTAGTTTGTAGTGAGCTGAAGTTGTAGAGGTTGTTTTTACCTAACATAATTTACTGGTTTATTCTGTGTTGATGAACCGATAGTACCTTTGGCAGATGCTTCCTTTTATTCCTAGACTTATTCTCTTTTCTGTCACCTTTTTGAGCTATAGTTTACTTTCAGGTAATAAAATAAGAATCCATATATTCATAAATAAAGATACAGCTTATAAAAGGCAATTCAGTTAATCATATTTTTTGTAATATGTTACAGAATTGTGTTGAGGTCTATTCTTCATGAAGGCATAGCCAGTGTATACTTATGTTTCCAGACTTATGAATTACACAGAAATTGTTTGAGTCTGTTCATCATTTCATTCTTGAAAGAGTAAAAAATATGCACATAAAGGTGGTGCAATGTATTAACCTGTTCAGCTTTTAACAGTCATAGGGAGGGGAAGTTTGTCTACTAGACTTTGCATATATGGACGTTTATATCGTGGTTTTCCACTGGTCTTGAAAGACGCTCATAAATCTTGACAGAGGTTGTATCACAATTATTAAGTTGTAGGAGGAGTTAATCTGTTCCAGTATTCATGATACTTGGTAAATTCTCTGTTTCTTCTTCTGTGAAGAGGGTGAATGTTTGTTTTTGTTAAATCTGTACCTATTTTCAATGACCTCTCAGCACGGGAAGCAAGGAGTCTGGTTTTCATAAGCAATCCACAGGCTATAGAGGTGTCTTCAGTGGGCTGTGTGTCTGTCTGTTGGAAGAAAATGTTATATCACATAATCATGATCATACAGGCATATAATGTTGTATTAAAAAGACACAGCTTGGAGAATAGAGACAAAAACAAATTCTGGAGTGACAGAATTGCAGGCTTTTCTAATAACCCTATCTCTACCTTTCACTTAGCGCTCTCTGTTGTTTGCAATAGAAAGAGGGGAAAAGAACATCAAATACTGCAATTTAGTCTTTGTCAAGACCAACACTTGTAATAATAATAAAAAAAGCTTCTGTAAAGGAATAGTATTTAAATTTACAAACAGTTCCTGAATTCAAGTAATTCCTTTATTAAATAGAAAATAAGCTGGCTTAATGTGAACTGTGACTAGAATTTCAATAGCGCTGATTCTTGTGGGATGTTTTTTATAATATGTGCATCTAGCAGTGCTAAATATGCATTTAAAAACTCAGTCGTTTGGGGCTGCTTTTTTCCTCACATTCTTCCAAGGCAGAATGTGGGCAAAATAACATTGCCTGAAAATCTGGGACAGTATATGTATTATGTGACTTTGAACAAATTCAGGCTAAGTTAAAAACTTATATTAGTACCCAAGAAGATAATCCACAGAGAGTAAAGCTGCTTCTTCAATCAGGGGTTAAATGGCTTTATGAAGGCCACATGATTATACTGGCACAGCTAGGATTATAGGTGTGGTGGTCTGTATTTTTGTTCTAGGCTCTGTCTCATCTTTAAATCGCTTGCCTTTTAATCCCTGTTTAATATGCTTTTTCTGATCAGCTTCTGAGAACCTCTTTATGCCTTACATCACACATTGTAAAATTTTGTTTACATAGCTCCTGCAATTTTTATTTACTAAAACCAAGACAAATAACTTTTAAGGTTTTCAGTTGAGAAACTTGTCTATTTTTAAGTCTTCCCTGATTTAGGTTTAAGTACCCTTCCAAACTCTCTTCAGGCTGTGTTAGCAGTATTTCCTATCACAGAATTATACATACCACGGAGCAAGAAAATCCATTGCTTCCAAATTTAGGCCTGTATGTACTTGCTAGCCTGAGATGAGCAGTGTGGTATTTGCATAGTCACTGATGCTCCATCCCCTGAGTTAATGTCATTTTAAAAGCATAACACCTGGAAGATAGGACAGCGTGATGGTTAAACACCCGAAAAGTTAATTATCAGACACTGTAAAATCATTCCAGAAAAAATTGGTTTTCAGAGGGGATATGTCAGAATAGCTCAGAGTACATGGTGCATATGCATCTAAAAGAGACTGTAGGTGAGCATAGTGATGATCTGTGAATATAGTTAAGTGCTTTTTCTTCCTGCCTTCCTATATTTAATGTCAGTGTAGTTCTGCTAGGGAGTGACGCTTATGTCTTTCAAGGCCTTATAACTGATCAGATGAGAGATTCATTGAACTAAACAGTTCATTCAGTGAAGAGTGGCCACTGCTAGACTACAGAAGCAGGTACAATAAAATCACAGAGCAGTAAATGCAGGATGAGAATCACAGCCACAAACCATATTTCTTACAGGCTTTGAATGAATTTTGAGAAGTTATGTAGGGTTAAGTTTCATACTGCTACACTGGGAATGTCTAATTTAAATACTACACAAATATAGAATGCTTAAATAGCCCATATAGTAAATCGGTTTTCAATAGAATAAAGCCAAAAAAGACATTTGTTATTGACCTATTTTCTTTTACGCTTTGAAATCATACTGGGTTAGCTTTTGTTAAAAATCAGAACCTTGTCTGTAATGAATTGCATAGGTCTAGGCATTAATTTCTAAACCTCTGAGAGGAGCAAGTGTTCCACAGGTATCGATTCGGCAAACAAACTGTATTAGATCTCTGTGACAAGTTAAGGTGGATTTGCAGTGTCACAGGCAGAAGAGCCCTGCTTTGCAGCCATTGTCAATGTTACATCTGCATCAGGTGTTCTGGCTGGGGGGTAACTACAGAGAGTTGGGGATGCTACCTTTATCGGCCAGTCTGCAACATGTGAAAACTACAAATTAATGTAGAGATGATAGATGAGGGAGAAATTCATCACAGGATTATTTTCTGAAATAGTACTGAATTTCACTTCTTAGTTGACTGGTTTTGGTGTGGTAGGGAGTTTGCACGATGAACTGTTTATGCCAAAGAAGGAATCTTATTTAGGGACTTAAATTGGCCAACATTTGTTTTAACCCAAGCCCCAAGCTAATTTTTTTTTTTTTTTTTTTTGCTTGCTATCATTCATACTTGATTTATTTTATTTTTTTAAACCAGGAGTGGTCCCATGAATAATGCTGGATATCATCACTAGAAATTGCTGCTTGCTTTACTGGTGAAATTTTCAGTGCAGTATTAAGTATCTCCAGGATCCTGAGGTTTGTGGAGAAGTTTTCTTTAAGATGTCATAATTTACAGTAGGGATGCAGTTGGGAAAAGCTCAGAACTTTTAAAATTTACTCATAAAAAATGCCATGAGAGCTGGATTTGAATGTTTAGCATTTGAGAATCTAGTTTTTACTGGTAGGTTTATCGTTATATCTGTAAAATTATGTCCCATCCATTCTTAAATCTTGCTCATGGAGCACTGAGATAAGTAGGTTAAAATGAAATCTCTTCACTTTTGTGAATTGAACTGACACATTTTCTTCCAGCACAATTTGCTATTGAAATATCTCTTTCTGAGGTGCCCTTTTGCCTTATAAGAATTGTAGATCATGCACTTTGTGCCTCTGCTGTATTCTAATGAAGGCAAGACACATTTCAAATGAAATACCTGTTGAAAAATATGGGCGCATACAATACCTAAACTACAATTTTCATGAAGCAAATAAGTGGGATGATATTTGAAGCTGAATTGATAAATAGGTACATATTATTTCACTGTAATTTGAAATTACAGTATCTCTTGTATAATTGCTATGAGTAATTGTGGCACTTTCATATGACATTAAATGAGTTTAAAGCAAATATTGTGCATGTATTTCTAGTGAGATGTATATATTTTAGCTCTTAGATCAATAGCACTTTCTTTGCATGGCTTTTGTATGAAAGATACAGATGAAATTATAGCTATTTCAACAGTGGTATTATATGTGAAAGCCATTTTCGACCTTTGTAGTGAAGAGTTCTGTTAAATACTTTTCCCTAAACCCCCTCAAATGTTCCTGATTTTCAAGTACTCCCCCAATTGTTCATTCAGAATTATTTCTGTCCCCTTTTCATCTGTGGTGTCTCATTAAAAACTGGGACTTGAGCAGGATAAAAAAGTTTCAGACACATTTAAAAGTACTTAAATATACCACTTTCTGAGTCTTTATTCTTTCATTTCAAAAGGTATCCCTAATTGTGGCCTTTTTTTCTATGATTTTTTTTTTTTTCACCTTTTTCATTACAGTTATTCCCTCTACACACTAAACCCCTGAGCAGTGCCCTCATATTGCTATTACAGGTTCTCTCATGCTGGTATTATGTATGATCCCATGCTGCAATATGATATATATAATGATCAATCATGAAATGATTTTTTTGTTATTAAAATAACTTTTTGCAAGTTAACTTTGTCCTTCTTTCACACATGAGATTAGTATTAAAGACAAGCTGGACCTAAAATAATTGCTGCCAATTTTTCTATGGGAATAGAAAAGGTGCATTTTTAAATATTATTTTTAATGTGAGTTCAAATAAGTGCAAAATCAGAATAAATATGCTTTGGAGATGCATTATTCAGATTCCAACCTGAAATCAGGCACTTGTGAGCAAGCACTGGGAACCCCTTAAAACAAGTGAAGCTGAGAAGATGACAGTCATAAATATGGGGATGACAGGATGGGTTGCAGGTCTGGCTAGTGAAGATGTTCTAATCTTATATCTAGTGTTCTTTCTGAGGGTAAATGTATTCAAATGTAATCTAAATTGAGTTTTTACCATTTCAAGGACATTCCTGTCAAGCAGTCACTAGGTCTGTATATTTACAAAATCTTGTATAAGCTTATAGGGAGATGTTGTTTGGTTCTCTAAAGAAAACAAAGTTTTCCAGAGAAGGTATGACAGGATATAGTTTTGAATTCTTCTAGCTATATGAGCTGTCTGAGAGTTGGTGCCTCTGGAGGTCTGTTGGGCTAAAGAGATTCTGCACTATCACCACCTCAGGGCAATGCTGTCTTAAAGGCAGAATTCAACTTAGGTAAATAAACACAAACTATTCATTGTTACTATACTTGTTATTCATCCCCTTAGGAAGTTACCCTCAAAAACGTTTTAATTGTGTATATATATATAATACTTCCCTGTTAATTTCTGGTTAACATTACCTTTATTTTTATTGAAGTTCAGTGACATAATACATATTTGGTGTATAACATTTGATGTTAGCTTCCAAATCCATTGAGCAATATAGCACAGCATAATACTGAGCATACATAAAACTAATATTTATTTGCTCAACTCCTCTCCTGTGCTTTCCTTCAATCTAGAGAACCCCTTCTTTGTCCTAACTGGAATTACTGCAGTGTATTGTTGTATTGTGGGTTCTAAAATGTTGCCCATGTGATGATTGAGCACAGTAACCATGCTGTATTTAGATATAAGCAATAGGGAACAGGTAATACCAAATGCTGCTATCAACTGTATTCCAGTTTTGTTGATATACCTAGTAGGCAGAGGTTTTATCCTCATATTGCTAACTTTCAGTGTAACTCACATCACTACAAATAGTATAGTTAAAAAAACCTTTAAAAAATAAAAATATTGTGAGTGATATATAGATTTGAACCTGTATGAACCAATGTGTGCTGATAGACACACAAAATAAATCTGGCAGAGTGGAATTGTAGAAGCAGTGGTTGTCTCACCATGTAGGGTAATAGAAAAATACCCCCACACACACCTACAATTGTACAGAAACTTAAGATGGCTACTACTTGTGCTATTCTACATAACTATTAAGTAATATAAGAAGGGTACATGTTCAGAAATTTAATTGATACTAATGAATATCTGTGATTAAATTTGCTTAGGAAGTAATTGTGAATGAGAAATTACTGTATTACACACAGATTGTCTTTAAACAGAAGAATTTAAGGAGAGGGTGGGGAGAAAAACAAACAATGGGTAAACTGTTTCCTGAGTGAAAAATAAATCTATATGCCCGTGGTGTTTTCATAGGACTCCAGAGGGGTGCTTTATGGAAGACCTAATTATGTTTTGAAATGCTACTATTTCATTTCAGTATTGTTTTACAAAAGAAAAATGTCCATTTTTGTTTGGGTCTTTAGTGTATATCTGTGTGTGTGTAAGGCAATACTTGAATAAAACCCTTCATGTGCCCAAAGGCATTTTTATTTTAAGCTCGGATCCTACCAATGGGTTCTTGATAAAATTTTCAGTTAAGCTTCTTGTTCACATACTTTTGATGAGGTGTTAATGACACCTAAACACAAGTGCACAGCTCTGCCCTCCTCAAATTCTCTCCGGTTTCCAGTGTATCATCAACTACACTTGTCACACAGAATGTAAACTACAGCCTTATAGTTTTGTGTAGAGAAAAGTTTAGCTGCTGGTTGTGCAGAGGGTGAAGTGACCCTAGTGTAGTGTCCTTATTCGTGCGGTGAGACTAGGTGGTAGCACCAAAGTTGTGTGCAAATGACTGGGGCTCCTGAGCACAAGCTGCTCCTTCCCCAGTTCCCAAAGAGAGAGTTTTGAAGAATGAAGTGTTGAAGAAGTAGTTTCAGTTTAAAAGGGAACATGGAGGAAAAAGCTGCCCTCATAAGGCATACAGGTAGTAGGGGATGGAAGGAAAGTGGTTGTAATAGAAGTGCAGCGTGTGGATATGTGTGTTCTGTTTTTATACCTATATATATATATATATACACAACAAATTATATATATATATATATATGTATTAAAAAACCCACAAACAAACAGGAAAGAGACTGAGGCAGGCCTGGTGTTGAGATGTGCATGTCTGACTAGGCAGAAGCTGACAGACCCTGGTATGTGGTTTGTGGGGTGGGTGAGCTGCAAGTATGTGTGGTACCTGTCTGGAAGAACTGCTGTTTTAACAGTGTCTGACACTTGCTGTTGTCACACCTGCCTCTGTCTTTCAGCTATGCTGGGACTCCATTCAAAGTTGCATATTTGCAAATGTGGTAGATAACAGGCTGCCTGACTAAAACTATTTGTAGAACTGAGGGGTTGTAGATGTTTTAGGCTTTTTCTTCACTGTCACCCCACGTTTTCATGCCTTATTTTCTAACTTGCTGGATTCTTAATTAGAACTCTTGACTCATGCTCTTGAGTGATGTTTGTGTGTATGCACGTCTGTAAGATCCCTGTTAAGAAGGTTGAACAACTTTCTATGTCTGCGAACTAGAAAAACTTTACACTTTGTTTCTGAATGCAACTGGATTCATATCTGCCTCATTTCTATATACCTTTATACTTGTTCCTAGGACAACTCTGAGCTTGTCATGTGTATGTGAAATTAAAGACTTGGAGCAGCTGAATGGCCGTTTTGCATACTGGGTGCTGTTCTGAGTCAGGACAAAGTCAGTATTTCAATGACCATACGATTTATCCAGGAGGAGAGGATTTGCAGTGTTTTCTCTATTCATAAGACCTTAAACACTGGATACACTGAGGTCTCTGCAAGGGCCTCTTCATCAAAACTGTGTGGAAGCAAGGGCCTTTAATCTGTAAACTCTCTAATCCTATATTAGAAATTAGAATTTAGAAAATGCCTGAAACCACTTCAAATTTGTCAATCCTTAGAAATCAGCATTTCTGAAGCAAACACTGTTCATGGGCTTTTCTTCTTCTCCTATTGTGTAAAGTGCAGAAGACCTATAATCACTATCTTAAATCTTTAGCTCTACTACCTACAATTGCTAGTGACTTTCCTGGTAATATCTCACCTCTGTGTATCTCAGTGTTGTGGAGAAGGAGAAAGCTTATTTGTTGATATTTTCCTGAAGGGAGGAATAAAGAAAATATCTTGATGCTGCTCAACATCAAAAAGACAGAGAAAAACAACAGCCCTAGATTGTCCTCAAGTTCAAGAATAATAGAAATAGTCATTAACAAAAACAATTGAGCAGCAGAGAAAATACATGCCAGGAGTGCTTTACATAAATGTGTTGTTACATGAAAACTAGATATATACATCTCCTGGGGAAATCCATAATAAGCAGTTAAACTGAATCGATAGACAATTAATGTAAACAAAAGCAAGAGAAAAATCTCAGTAACTGCCTTAGGTAAATGAGGACCCAGTAAGCATCCCTAGGCAGAAGAAAATAGTAAACAGGTGACAATAACTCGCTCTCCAAGAATGTTATTGTGGCATCATCAGTAAATGACTAATTTCAGAGTAAAGAAATGCAGTTCCCACCTCTTGAGACTGGTGGAAAGGAATTTATGCCCCAGCAACCTAAAATGAACTTAGGTAGGGAAGCATCCTGCTGCTTGCCTTCCCATTTGCAGCAGCTGCTTTTCAGTATCCCTTTGAAGAAGCTCCATCCTCATGAAGGCCAGTGTTTGCTACTAAGACTAATGAAGGGAAATTCACAGCAATAGACTTGGTCCAACTGTTGAGTAGCAAAAGGTGCAAATTCTTAGGAACATTTGCCCCCCGCCCACCTCTCTCTAAATAATAATAAAAAAGGTGTACACCTGTTGGGATTTTCCCATTTCAGCCTTGGATGCATGTAGGATTTTTCACGTTCAGGTCTCAGGCTCTGGACAGTGAATGTTGCAGAAAAACGTGTGCAAAGACTGGCTCCCAGTCAGGACTTCTAAAAAATGCATGGAAGCCACTTGTCTGTTTATTGAAGTTCCTGTCTCTCTGTACTCGTAATGAGAACATGTTTCTCAATACTGTTTTTTACACTGGTTGCTCACCTTACGATACCTACAAGGCCTAATGTTTGCAACAGTTCTACGATTTGTATAAAGTGCAGCTTCGACAGGAAAAGTCTCTAGTGTGAGTACTGTAACCACTACGTGTAGGCACTGATGACCTGGTCCATTGACCATCTCCAATATTTGGGGGCATAAGCGTTCTGCATGATGAACTGCATTTTTTCATTGTTACAATGGCAAGTTGCATTTAGGTTGTGGATAGTGTCAGATTTCTTTATTTCTAGGAAATGGAACAGTTGCTGATCATGTAATAGTTAAGAAGTGGAGTTTTAAATCATCAGTTTCAAGTCAAATGATGTCTATTGCTGGAGAATAAGTAATGTGGCCAAGTGTCTTGTCACTTCTGTAGTGTGTTCATATAGTTGTGAAGTTTGTATTTTGGTTTTCTCTTTGTTTCTTTTCCTTGTTGTGACGTCTGCACAGGTGATGGCTGCTTGACATTGTAATTTTTGTGGCTTGTGAGTTATATACATATTCATTAAAGGATTCATCTTTCACAGGAAGCTTCATAACAAAGGCCGGCTCCTGTTACATCACTTCTGCTAGCCCAAATTAAGGCAAGAGATTGATCTGGAATTTTTATTAGTGGGGAAGAACCACTGAGTGCTAAAAATTTTAATCAATTTAGCAACATGTTGCAAGCTTGCTTCTGTATTCTGTTACACACAGTAACCATGGCAGTATGTGTGCTTCACTCTTGAGAAGGATGAACTTTTGTATATGTCATATTTATTACATAGTACTGCTACATTAATGTGTACTTCGAATCTTTTAATTGTGCCTGGCAGTTTTGTTCTTTAGTAATACTTAACAAGATCTGACGAGGAGTTAGATTTAGACCAGAAATATGTATATTTTGGGCAATAAAGGCTATGACTCCTTTGCCAAAGGATTCTTCCATCTTTTAAAGTGTTGACTTACGTTAGGTTGTTCAGTCATGACTGTTTATGAAGATTTATAGACAAGTTTAATCGGCCTGCCTTCCAGAGTGAATGTTTGGTTTTGCACAAAAAGGATCATGCACAGCCTGAAAAAATCTTAATTTGTTTACAAGGGAATGATGTGATGGGTAGCTGCACAGGGGTAGCTCTGCTGTATGGGCACTTCAGGGCATTCAGTCGTGTTTGCAGCCAACAGTGTGAAAGCTTGCACTTCATCAGCTTCTCGTGCACACTGTGCAAGAACTCTTCTGCACCGAATGCTTCTCCCACTAGTCACAACTAAGCAGTGGTGGGTGTGCATAGGTATTTAGTGGCATTCGGTTCTTGGGTTCTCCTGAAGCTTCTGCTCAAACAGTGTAAACGCTGAGATGGGTTTTACAGCGGTAGAAGAATGGCTTCAGCATCTATAAATATGTATTATAAAAACTTGTTGATGCAGGTATAGCCATTTTGTAAACTACCTCTGTTGTAAAAGGTAAGCAGAAATGCAGTGAACTTCTGTATGGTCTTAAAGTAAAACAGGTTTTGTAGATGGACCAAATAGAAGATGAATGTTTACAGAATAATGTGACTGGGAGAAAAGTCACTGGGTCAACTTTCATGTACTACTTATTCAAATATTATCACCTGTACTAGATGAGCATTTTTTAAACATAGGCATTTCTTTACTTCGCTAAAGAGTTAACCATAGCAATCTTTTCTTCTCCCCCTTCTGCTCCCTCCACCGCCCCCACCCCTGCTTCCTTTTCTGGGCTCTGGTCACTGCACAAGGAATAAATTGAAGCTGTGATGAATAAAGTCATGAAGTGATCAGGGACTGACAAGAGGTAGTAAACTGAGCAGCCACAATTGTGCCTATCAGGAAGTCCTAGCTCTGTAATTTAGAGATGAAATTGAAGACGTAGTGATAAATATAAGATGAAAGCTAGCAATACTACAACAAAAACCTTACAATTTTTTTGCATAAGAGTACTCCAGTGCCCAGACTGAGTAAAAGGAGTTTGTTCTGGACACGTATTAATCTGAAAACACTTCTAGGTTACCTGGATATAGGATGAGAAAATCTTTATAAGCAAAAACCTGTGTCTTATTGCGAGTGATATGATCAACTTTGGACATCGAACAACTGTGTACAAAATTACTGTCTCCAGAGGCTCGTAGAGAAATTCTGTATAAGGACAAATAGGCGATAAATCTGTTGAAAGTAATTTCTCCAGTTTCTCTAGCTTTCAACTGTGGCATCTATGTTGGTCAGACAGGCATATAGTTGGTACAATTCAAACTATTTGTATTCTATTGCTTTTGAAGGTGATCTAGACTTCTGATAGGACTGAGAGCAGCATCTTATCAGGAATAATCTGTCTTAGATGAGCTAGCTACAGGATGCAATGAAGGAAGAATAGGTCTATTTTGTCTTTGTTCAGGTTGTGAACTGGACGGGTATATGCAAATTCAGTACCTGTATACTATGCCCCTTTTATGTGAATAGGATGTATATGATACAAAGGTTCATGTTTTTAAAATTAAATTCCTTAGAGCTCTGGCATATATCTATAGCATGTAAGCAGAATGAAATACCCTGGTGAAATCTAGGTAGAGAAAGAATTTTTTACACTTGTCAGTCAGCTTTCTGAGACTGAGGGGAAGTATCTGTGCTAGATAGTACAATCACAGAGGAGTTGCGCAGGACTGAGAACCAGCCTAATAATAAATTTGGGTAATTTCTTTGCTTAGTTGCATTCCAGAAATGAAAAGCAAATCTGAATTTCTTAGTCTAAGCTCCAAGACCATAAAGCATGTTTGTTTACCATCTGCACCATCCTTTCAGTCCCTAGAGGCATATGAAAAGCCGGCTATAACAATGGAGTACTGGCTTGCTGAAAGCAGCATCAGCAACAAAGCAGCAACTTTCTGAAAAACAGATGAAGTGGGATAAGCAGCTTGTCTTTCTCCCATAGGTTTGAACAATTGACACATGTTTACATGGTTGAAAATGGACGGAAACATTTCTCCCGAGGACATATTCATGGCTATATTACAGCAAAAAAGACGATGATTTCGCTCTGTCCTGAGGAGTTTCTTAATCCTTTCAAATCTTTTATAGTTCAGATCACAAATAAAGTGATCTTAAATTCTAGCATCTTGACAGAATTTAATATGTGATGTTCATAGCTTTTTTTGGTGTATGCTAAAACTGAATTCTAATCCATATCATCAGTCCCTGAGTCAGCAGAAAACATTTTAAAATAGATTTAATATAAGGTTGAAGAGCAAGTGTCCTGATTTCCAGTGTTTTCTTTTGTATTCAGTGAGCCTGTGTTCATTATAGTCACCCGTTGAAACAGAATACTCAAGAATGCAAATTTATTTTCTATGTGACACTTGAATTTCTAATGCTGAGCTAGCATGCAAGCACAACCTGCTATCAAGGCTACTTTAGATTGATATTCTGTATGCATAGTTCCTTGTTTCATCAAGTTTTAACTATGTTATTCTAAAGTCCCAAATACTGTTCTGAGCAAAAAAGTAAAAATTCTCAAGCATAGTTAGTATAATAGATGTCATGACTGTCTGAAAAGCATGTTTGTAGTACCTGTGAGTTTTCTACAAAAAAATAAAGTACTTTCTTGTAGAATAAACTATCTTCATAGATTGGAGTTTGTGTGGGGATTGCTAATCTGAGAGTCTTGACCTAGATTAATTGAATATATGTTATACTGTAAGTCTCATGCTGTGGCTTTGCTTCACAACCAGCAGGAGGGTTAGGTTGGTACAAGGCTGATGAAGTAAGCAAGCTGTCATGCGCAGCTCATAGGGTCCTAGCTTGCATGCCCAACTCAACTTCATTCTGGCAGTAAGAAGCCCACAAGGCAAATATCTTCTTACACTAATACACTCAATTTAGAGTTCTCTGTAGCTCTTTAGCATACACAGTGTATGCCATCAAGATACACAAGGGCTTCGTGAGCTGCCTGCAAGATACAGGCAGCTGTTTTAGGGCAAATTCAGTTTCTTTTTGTATGACTGTATTGTCACAGAAAGAAGTGCCATGTGCTCAAAACAACATACTAGGTGAAATTAATGGCCTAGATTAAGTTCCTGGTCCTAGTTTACTGTATCTGTTCAGGAGTGTTATACGCTTCCTAATTTAGAGATCCTAGAGTTTGTAGTTTATGAAAAAGGACATGGAATGCTCATGTATGCTGATACTTCTGTATCTACTTAAATAGATTTCCTTAGTATTTGACAAAATTCTTGACTATGCAGTTCTTTGTTGTCTAATTTCCATTATATCTGTATAGTTATAAAATGATAGCAATTTCCATTAATATTCTAATAGTGAACTCAGTTTATGATAATTGTAATGTCAGTCATCTAGAGAGCCATTAGACTGCTTATTAAGGATATAAGCTGAGTCAGGAAAGTCAGATTTATTTTTAAATACCTACTTAGTCCTGTATTTTTGGCTCTACGGAGTTTAGTACATTAACTTTTCTTGTGAAGAGTTTTATCCCCCAAAGAGAAGAGACAAAATTGTGTAGCTGAAACAGTATCTGTATACACTGTGTGGCTTCCTTGGCCAAAGGAAGAAAGAGTATTAGTAGTGCCAGGTTGGTCATTGCCTTGTTTTTTGGAGTGGAATGAAGAGTAACTGAAGATCTAACCTATTAATTTGAATAAAACCCATACCTTTTAATTTTAATAAAAACCCAAAGAAAAGTCTTAAATGTAGTTTGTACTCTGAAAGCTCATGTTCAGTTTCCAAGCGAGCACCTTATTCCTTGCATTATTTTGGTTCCATGTCTGTCTGTCAGCCAGATAAAGTAGGTTAGAAATACTCTTTTTTTTTTTCTCCCTCCTCTTTCTTGCTTATAGTTGGGAGAGGGTCATGATTTAAAATATTTAAACCACATTTTCTGTTCTGTAAGAGTAACTTAAACGACAGGCGTTGTTCCACATACTCTTAGTGCTCGTAGTCAATGATTTATGTGGCTGGAAATTCTAGAGTTCAGAACAAATGCCCGAGGCTGTGATTCTTCTATATGAATGTGAGGTGGTTCAGAACCATCCCCTTCTGCTCTGTGGCAATCATACCGGAATGTTTCAGGATGCAGAAGCTAGATTTTTAACATTGGTAGGACGATATGAGAATTTAATTTGTTTGTAGGAAGATGCTGTTCCAGTTAATGGTGCTGAATATTTTCTATGGAATCAAGTCTGGAAATTGTGAGGAGCTGAAGTAACAAAAATGTCTCTTATTTTTCTAATCTTTTTACCTAATGGAAAAGTAATTTCTGATAATTATTGGCTAGGCAAATCATACAATAAAATTGAAGCACGGTTTTCTAAAATGTTCAGCAAGTGCAGCAGCACTTCCAAACTTTTTTTTTTTTTTTTTTAAAAAAAAAAGGGTGGGGGAGGAAAGGATGATTCTTCAATAATACCACGCAGTGTTGTTTGCTTCTAGGGGGAAAAAAAGGAGGCTTTGAGAAGGCATGGAACACTATCATCACTAATATTTAAAAAACCAAACCAAAACAAACAACCAAAACCAACACAAAACCCCAGAGATTTCATTACCCTGATTAATGATGATAAATGGAATCATCGGCTAGTAGTGGCCTCTCTGTGAGTTTACATTTTTGAATGATGGAGTGTAAGGCATAACTGAAAATACCTTGAGAACTGTGGTGTTGTACTGTACCTCAGATTCATGCCAGCCCGTTCTTGGAACCGAGTCTCTGGTGTCTTTTCAGCTCGTCTTATAGCATAAGCAGGCCCATCAACACTGCTCCAGATATACTGTGTTCTCTCTTGTAGTACCAGTGCAGAAATTTTGCTAGCCCTTTGACTTTCTGGGTTTGTAAAATACTTGAAGGGCTCACAGAGGATTTGTTTTGGTACGTTAAGGTTTGTCTGTCCATACACACAAGATTCATCTTCTCCCTCCCTTCTTTGAAAGTGC
This sequence comes from Athene noctua, assembly GCF_965140245.1. Lineage (NCBI taxonomy): Eukaryota > Metazoa > Chordata > Aves > Strigiformes > Strigidae > Athene > Athene noctua. The sequence goes on from NC_134045.1 coordinate 10,073,345, forward strand.
TGCTGCTTAGGCTTCCAAAAGAAAACATGATAAATCTACTGGGAGATGGGTTTAGAGAACAAAACCATGTTTAAATGGTCAGATACCTATAATACCTTGGAGCATGGTAGGATATGGAGGGGCAGGAAGAAGAAATCTGGGCAGCCATGAATACCCATGCATCCCACGTGGCTATGCTTAATTCTTCTATGTGTAATATGTCCCTTCTTTCAACCACAAAGAACTTTTCCATCTACCACATGATGTTTGTGTTCAAATATGTCTTTGTAGTAGGGTTGATACTGGAGGTGGTCAGGTACACATTTCAGCAGGATCAGCTCTTGCATAAAAAATATATATGATATTCAAACTTTAGCTAGTACATTAACTTAAAAATATGGTTAAACTTATTATCATGTTTAGTTTTAAGCATGTGAAGTACTACCATCATCTTGAGGGTGATGTTCGTGAACATAATGTGTGCACATACGTACACAATAGGTATGTATTGCTGGGTTGGCATCTTGATTACTAGAAGATTCTTGAATTTTTTATTTTTTTTTAATTTATCCAGTTGTGTTATGTTCTTTTCAGGAAACATGTAAGATAATCGTCGTCTCCTGCAGTTTCCAATGAATAATCAAGGTATCAAGTTAAATTAAAGTGAACAGCATCTACCCATAACAGCAGGTGCAAAATTGTCACTAATTATGAATTTGCTGGGTTCAGTAGTGACTATGCATGAATTATGTTGTATTCATTAAAAGAAATATTCAGAGCCCAATCGATGACAAGAAGAAAAAAAAAATCATTAGACTGTTTCTCCAAAATGAATTAATATCACTGAGATTTGCAAGTGAAGACAACTGTAGAAAGGTGAAGTATTACTCTATGTGCCTGCCAATGTTTCTGCTAGAAAAACAGTTGGTTTTCTACTAGATTAGATAACATTAACAAATTCCAGCACAAATATTCTGTCATTCTTTCTAGAGAAAGAGGATTTGCATGTAGGTGTTGTCTTACTATGTGAGAAATTTTTATGTATTTGCTCCTGGTAAAAGTGGAAAGATCTTATTTTCAATACTTGTCTAATTTTTTCTGGTTACTCCCATAACAAAGCAGGAGGAATGAATACTTTCACTTTGTGTGTTTTAAAGTATTTTTGATTGGCTTTTATTCATCACATGGCAATATAAAAAGTGAAGCTAGGATACAAAGTAACCATTATCTATTAACTGCATTCTAAATTACTAGGACTTAAAAATGAACACTGCAAACACTGTATTACCAAAACGATCATTTTTTAAACCTGAATAATTATCTCCGATGATCTGTGAGAAAGTCCAGTGAAGGCTTGCAGTCATTCTGGAATCTAACTATAATGGAGTAACTGTTGAAAATATTGGACTTTATTCCCACCCCCCTTTAAATGAAGCTTTTCCTTATGACAGAATTGTTGATGTCTTAAACATTAAGTTAGAAATAGAGAAGTAGTGTATCCATGAAGAACCTGTTAATCGCCTGTTCATCCTCCCTGCTGCTGTGCAGTCTTCTCCCTTCTGCCCTCTTCAGCTCCTTTCCCTTGGAGGTCAGCAATGTATCCAGGTCCCTGTGCACCTTAAGACAAAACTGAGCAGATTTCTCAGGGGAGTTTCATCTGAATAGATGTTTCTGACATGCTGGGAGTGATTGCTGTGGTTCGGAGTCATGTTCTGGTGCATGTCACCACCGTCATTGTGACAAAACAAGTGGCACCTCTAGGCCTGAAGTCCTCCCTTCCATGCTGTCCCCTTTAAGCAGGTGCTTAACTTTAAAGGTCATGAATGTTTCTAAAGTCTGCTGTACAACTAATCATGTGTATAATGTTAAATATATGTGAAATGTTTTGTGTGGTTGGGGTGGGGGATGTAGCGATCAGCACTCTAGAGAAGTGAATGACAGAATGGTTTGAGTCGGAAGGGACCTTAAACATGATCCAGTCCCACCTCCCTGCCATGGGCAGGGACACCTTCCACCAGCCCAGGTTGCTCACAGCCCCGTCCAACCTGGCCTTGAACCCTGCCAGGGAGGGGGCAGCCACAGCTGCTCTGGGAAACCTCTGCCAGTGTCTCACTGCCCTCACAGGGAAGAACTTCTTCCTTAGATCTAACCCAAATCTACCTCTTTCAGTTTAAAACTGTTACCCCTTGTCCTATCACTGCAATCCCAAATAAAAAGTCCCTCCCCACCTTTCCTGCAGCCCCTTTCAGCCCTGGGAGGCCGCTCTAAGGTCTCCCCGGAGCCTTCTCTTCTCCAGGCTGAACACCCCCAACTCTCTCAGCCTGTCCTCACAGGGGAGCTGCTCCAGTCCCCTGAGCATCCTCTTGGCCTCCTCTGGACCCACTCCAGCAGGTCCATGTCTGTCTTATGTTGGGGGCCCCCCAAGCTGGACACAGCACTGTAAGGGCGGGTGTGTGTGTGTGTGACAAGAGTGGAGTAGAGGGGGAGAATCCCCTCCCTTAACCTCCTGATCACACTTCTCTTGGTGCAGCCCAGGACACGGTTGGCTTTCTGGGCTGCAAGTGCACATTGCTGGCTCAGTTTTTCATCCACTCATATCCCCAAGCCCTTCTCCTTGGGGCTGCTGCAACCCATGAGCACAACCTTGTACTTGGCCTTGTTGAGCTTCATGAGGTTTACACGGTCCCACCTCTCCAGCCTGTCCAGGTCCCTGTGGATGGCGCATCCCTTCCCTTCAGCGTGTTGACCACACCACACAGCTTGGTGTCGTCTGCAGACTTGCTGAGGGTGCCTCGATCCCACTGTCCTTGTCACCACCAAAGATGTTAAATAGCGCCAGTCCCAGCACCGACCCCTGAGGAACAGCACTTGTCACTGCTCGCCACTTGGACATCGAGCTATTGACTGCAACTCTTATCCACTAGGCAGTCTATCTGTCAAATTCATGTGTCTCCAATTTAGAGACAAGGATGTTGTGCGGAACGGTGTCAAAAGCTTTGCACAAGTCCAGGTAGATGATGTCAGTTGTTCTTTTCTTACCCACCAACACACTAACCCCATCATAGAAGGCCACAATTTTCCCTTAGTGAAGCTACGTTGCCTGTCATCAATCATCTCCTTATTTTCCATGTGCCCTGGCAGAGTTTCCTGGATGATCTGCTCCATGATCTTACCTGGCACTGAAATAAGACTGACTGGGCTGTAGTTCCCTGGGTGTTCTTTTTTCCCCTTTTTAAAAACATGGGTTATGTTTCCCTGTTTCCAGTCAGTGGGAACTTTTCTGGACTGCCACAATTTCATAAAATACGTGAAGTGTGTATTTTACCACATAAAGTACGATGGGTGGTGGCTTAGTGACTTCCTCTGCCAGTTCCCTCAGGACCCATGGATGCATCTCGTCGGGTCCTATGGACTTGTGCACCTTCAAGTTCCTTAGATGGTCTTAAACCTGATCTCCTACAGTGGGGGGGTTCTTCGTTCTCCCAGTCGCCGCTTTTGCCTTCTGAGGCTTGGGTGGTGTGGCTGGAGTCCTTGCCGGTGAGGATCGAGGCAAAAAAGTTGTTGAGTACCTCAGACTTCTCCATATCCTGAATGACCAAGTCTCCTGTTTCCTTCCAGAGAGGGCCCACATTTTCCCAAGTCTTCCTTTTATCACTAACGTACCTATAGCTACCTACAGAATGATTAAAAAGCAGAAAAAAATAAAATAGAATAGGCACTAATAGTGCTCCTAATATTTTCCATTTGGTGTCTCCAGCATCAAGCAAAAATCTCATTATTTTGATTTATTAGTGATTACTTTTCAGTAGTCCATAATTTGAAAGTAAAATGGGATTTCAAGACAGCAGTGGCTTTTGTTTCTGCTGGTGAGAACTGAACCAGTGACCACTTGCACCAGTAATGTTTTTCATATCTCTTACAACAGTAGCTGCCTACTGTTTATCCAAGCAGCTGTCCTCTATCTAAGACTACTAGGGTGACTTTGTATGTTTAGCCGTTTGCTAAAGAGTCTCAAAGCCTTCTAAAACATTAGTTCATTTTTCAGATATAACAGCCTTTTTGTAGGTGGTGTTAAACCTACTAGAATAAGTTTACTGTCTTTCTACAGGGAAGATGAAACAGTAAAATGGGCCTATTTTCTCCCGCTGGTCTATTCCCTCATGTTCAGTAAATGTCTTGAATGAATTTGTTCTCAACTAATTGCTTGCTTTTGCTTCAGATAAGAGCTAGTAAAATAGCTGCATGTAATTATGATATCTTCTTAATAAGCCTTCCATTTGTTTAAACTTTAAAAAGGCAGCTGAAAATATACTGTACATTATCATATGAAAGAACTGCAGAAAGCGCTTCTCTCTTCAAAGTGCAGAGTGGACTCGCGTCAAAGTGATTTCAAGTAAAGTGGAGGTTAAGAAAAAAAAGCCTTTTTGACCGTGGGCCATTCAAAGATGATTTTGATTAATACAAACACATTTCATCATTTGTACTTGAAAACATTTTAAATTACCTTGCAACCACAACCGATGTACTTTATTAGTTTTGTCTTCACTTTCATTAACTCAGTGCTTACAACATCATGGATTCATTTAGTTTAAATTGTTTGGCTTTTTGTTTTTAGCTGGTGGCATTGAGAGGACTTTTCACAGGAAGCTTACAGGCACTTACTACAGCCCTAATTCAGTGTTTCTACTTTCCAAGCCCTCCATCTGCCTGTAATTATACATCATGGGTATAAATCAGCCTTCCTTGTACTCCAAAATTAAATAATGAAAGGTGACAGTGCTAACTGGGGAGAATGATAAGATATGCTGTCAAAACTGAAAGTGTGTGCCTCAGTTTCATCCATGAAAAATGGCCTGCTTCACAAAACAAAAGGCTTGGACAAAAGACCATACATTCTGTTCATTTTACATGAAAAATAATGGCCAGAAATTTTTCTAAGATATGGAAAATGCAAGCAGACTTGAAAAATATGTGGAGAAAACATCCCATGAATTTTAATTGAAATGCGAGAAAGAACAAAGTGCTTGTGAATGTAACAGCATTGAAAACAAGATATTTGCTACAGAGCACTATAACTGGAATACTTTTAACAGTTCTCAGCCTGCAATCTCATTAGTTCTCATACTTGCACATTTTCCATGCTTATGCAAAACCCTTTACACTTTTCATTTAGAAACATTAATTTAGAAACCTTTTCCACCGTGAATTCGTGCTACTTCTGAGGAGAACTGAGCTCTGGTGCACTTGATACTGGTTCTCAGTGGAAGTCAAAAGATTCATGTTACAGAATGTGGATACGTGTTTTAATTTTAAATGCAGCACAGATACTTAGTTTGCCTTCTATTTATTCACAGAATAGCCATTAACATGGTTCAAGTATAAATAGTTACGAATATTTCTGTTTAGAACTCACCTGAAAACACTGATGGGAAAACAAATGCTAATCTCTACAAAACTACAAAATAAATGCGTGTAGAGCTACGCAGTCCAGGAAAGGTACACAAATGTAGGCATATATGATGTTACTTCATATACGAAGTCATCAAAAGCTCAATCCAAATTTAAGTAAATGGAGATTCTTCTACAGATTTCAACAGTTTGGGGCTCCAAAATGGCTCAAAACTTGGAGAGGAGGGATGCTTTTTAGAAATGTCTAGATGACAACAGACCCAAACAGATGTATTTTTAATATCTTTAGCACAGTTAAGAAAGTAAATATTTTTTGAAATGATAATGTTAAGGTGCAATAAAATACCTTGGGAACAGTCGGGGGCAAACATAATTTTTAGTATTTTCCTCTTTTTTTTTTTTTTTTTTTTTTTTTTTCCTTTTTCCTGTGCTGTGTTGTATCTGGTTTGTTTGTTTCTGAAGCGCCACGGGTTTAATTTAAGAGTTGTGAATCTGACTGGGTCTTTCTGAAGCACCTGAGGGCATCTTTTCCCCTGTGTTTTAGACATCAAGGAAGCCATCTGTATCCTTAAGGACCTAAAGAACTCTGACAGTCTGCATTGGGGTAGAGGAGTGCAATGACTTTGAACTGCAGAAGTGTTTGGAAGTTGGAGTGCTTTTAAAAATATTGTTAGAGAGGTGCAATGAGAGTTGTTGGCTTTGCATTTAGCCTGAAACCTGTTTTTATAATTTTGTATGACATTCTCATAGGCCTTGCTTGTAATAGTAATTAAAACACAAATACATTGCTCTACCCGTGGGTTTTTCTTGTTGCTTTTTCATTTATATAAACACAGAGATTTGTTGCTTTGATGTGTGTATGGAACCGAGTCCCGCATTACTGGGAATTAGTTTAAATTGTATGAAAATGATGCTTCTGTAAGCAATACTCATGAAGAGAAGCTAATACACATATTTATGTTAAAGCATGTATTTTGTTCCAGAGAAACACACAGCTATTAAACAGTGAATCCTACAATTCAGGGTGGGAGGAGGGGAGTTAAGTAGGCAGTGGAATGCTACTCTGAAGTTCAGTGCTGCAAGTTAACATTATAGTGGCAGTATCCAATCAGTATTTTTAATTCTTTTAATTACTGAAATCTCTAGAGTAGATAATGGTGTGGAATATACACATGTATCTGTAATAAACAACATGTATCTTGAAGGAATGGATTTAGTTTTGGCAACAACGTGATAGGGAGATCAAAGAGCTAGCTGGCATTAAAATGATTTAGATACATTTGTCATAGGCAGCTGTTATGCTAATCTCATTTATGCAGTTGTCAGCTGATAGGTTCTGATGAGCCAGCTTAGTGGGAAAATCATTAGTAGATCCCTATTGTGATAAATGTTATTTATTACTGTCAAATGGTATTAATGTTTGATTCAAAGATGGGAAATGGGCATCATCTACATGAAGTTCATCCATTCATGGTCAACGATGACAAAGGGAGCTGTTGAATTCCAGCCAAAGGAACTTCATTTCTGTAAGAAAAAAGAATAATGGATTTAATTTGCATATGTTTTAAAAGGGTAATGAAGTAATATGATGTTTATCTTGGTTGAAGAGTGGTAATTTTTGCTGGCATGGCTCCAGCAACATTTGAGTCATTGTGCAGCATTTGCTGTTCAGTTGTTGGTTGTGGAAGGGGATTTTCAAAGCAGCAGGTGCATAAGGGGGGAGAAAACTAAAATGATTTATTCATTAGGCCAAAAAATGAGCAATCTTGGTGTCTTTCCCCTTACTCTCCAGAAATATATTTGCAACCATCTTCCTTCATTTTTCTTCTGCTACATCCATTTCTGAGTTTCTTTTCCTATCTGTGGCATTGCCTCTTGAATTACGCATAGAACCACACAGATTTCCACTCCATCTTTGTTGTGATTTGACTTTTTTTTCCACTTCACCTAAATAGATAAATGCAGAGAGACAGTAGCAACCCTTTCCAAACTATCAGGGAGATAGAAGTTGGGAGTTAGGGGATGGTCACATATGGCTGTAAAATGGAGGATTTTTGTTGTTTCTTTTTCTAAAAGAAAAAAACCCAATATTTTGGCAAATTAGCTGTGCAGCTGGTTTTTAAGTTGTTGAACAGTGTTCCCTCTGCTTGTGAATTTGCATGGAGACATCCCTCTTTCTCCTCTCTATTCTAATACAGCTGCAGTGCTGTAATCTATTTCTATTTTTTTTAAGGTAATAACCGCCCCCCAAAAAAACCCAAACAAACCAAACCCTAAACCAAACTCATAACTCCTCACCCAACCAAAACCTAATTATGGTGCAACTAATCCTACAGTGGCTAATTTTAACTGGTCATTACCAAACAGGCATCAGAACAGTTAAACAGTATTGTAGTCTATATTCTGCTGCTAGCATATTTATTTTTTATACATAAATTAGTTAATTCAGAGTACTCTGGAAGTTTTAGATAATTTTGTAAAGTTAATAAATAATGAAGTGACAATGGCAATCTAAGGAAGAACTGACAAAAAAGTAATATAGTTAACACTAAGAAAAACAAAATCTCCCACCTCTTTCTGCTGGTTCTGTCCCGAGTTGTTCATTAATAGCGTTCATACTGGAGTAATAAGAAAATCCTAATGACCAAGACAGTCCTTTTAAAGTCAGGCAGATGCTAAATTCTCATTGATTTTTAGCAAGAAATGAATGCATGATCCTTTCATCCAGACATACTTGAATTCCTATGGAAAACAATCAGAATATTTTCAGTTGCCATTAGTGGTATTGGAGCGTGGATGGAGATAGGTACTATATGCAATTCTGTAAATTAAATCTAGTAATTTATATCTTGCAAATGAACTGGTAGCAGTTAATGCTCTGTAAAACATGTAGATTAAATACTACAGGGGGTTATGCGTGTCTTGACTCTAAAGAATTTGGATCCTGTTTTAGTGATGTATGTGCTCTAGATCAGTGAAATTTTGGGAAGTTTTCAAGATTAGCTCTAAAAAGGCATCTACAGTATTAATTTTTGAGGTTATTAAAAAATGTGTTGCTATTCAGTGATCTGCAAAGAAAGCTTGCAGCGCTGCAAATAAACAAAACCGTCCTGTAAACTGCTGCTGCTTAAAGGTTTTTCTGACCAGTCTCAGCCCCATATTTAAAATACCTCATGAGGCTGTTCTCCATATCACACCCATCTGTCTGAGGCAGAAGTCTTATGTTGGCAACTGGAGTCTGACATCCGGAATATGAGATTGTGCATACCCAGTGGGTTACCATGCTACCAGACAGCACTGAACAGGCTGGTTTTGTGTGTTCTCTAGGTGCATATAGGAGCAGATGTTTGCTCCATTTACAATCTCTCAAGAAGCTGATCTTTCAGAGTGGTGTAGACATAGCTGCTGACTATTTGAGACTATTTGCCTAAGTGTTGTGAAGTCTTTCAGACCTCATAAACAAGACTTACCAAAGATCCCCAAGTTACCAAAACATGAATCTTGACTTGCTACAAATTACCACAACACTGCTGCCTCATGATCCATGTTGACTGCTGTCTTAGTACTGTATGAGAATCTGCTCCATCTTCACTGGGATTTTTAGAGCAAAAAAACGTTCCAATAAATATGTATAAGCTGTCTCTCCAAACAGCTGCATCTGTTGGAGGCTGTTGCAGCTAGCTCTCCAAGTTTTCTGAGTTTGAATTTGAGTCCATTTCCTTTGCTACCTCCCCCCATGTGTGCACTTAGACAAGTGGTTTCCTTGGTTACTTCTGTCAGAAACTACAGTTGACCATAACCTGCTATTAGGATGCTATTTAGTACAATACCTGGAATGTAAGACCTCAGATCTTATCTGTATCCTAATTAATTCCTGGCATTTCTCAGGCTTTTTTTTTCTTTTTTTCTTTTTGCCTTTTTTTTTTTTTTTTTTTCCCCTCCCTTAGCTGTTAACATACTAGTTTGAGTTAAGATAGATTTAAAAATCTTTCTGTGGGAGAGCACATATATCTTTAGCTTACTTTGATAGTTCTCTGAGGCTGTTCCTTAAAGCAGATAGATTTGTCTCAATCTGTCTTTACATTGAGATGTGCTGGGCTTGCTCCATTTGTTGTGGTAAGAGTTGCTTTGTAGGTCATAGGAGATAAACGTAGATCTTGTTGAGAGATTGCTTGTCAAACTGTGTGATATATTCCATGACTACTAACTTCTGGAGAGTGTGGGATTGTTATGACATGTATAATATACTGTAGGATTCATTCTGAAACCACTGAAATTCATCACTCACACACTGGCATATTGAATCAGTACTTTATCAAGGATACTGAAAGTAGCTAAAATTGCTTCCAGCTTACTAATAGCTAGTTCACTAGTTAACTCTGACATCAGGATTATCTCTGGAAAAGGTGCAAAATAGAAAAGAACATGTTTCAGTAGGGTTTTTTTCTTTTCTCCTTTCTTTTTTTCATCTCAGATGCTGCTTGCCTTTCTGTGGTGTCACTTATAGCATTGGGGTCAATACTGTCTTTTTTGGGGGTAATTGTATTTGTCCTGCACCACTGTGGACCATATTTGTAAGGCAAGTGACTTTCATTTGGCAGATTGTTCTTGTAATATTTAGTGAATTCTAGGTAAAACTTGATTTTCTGTTAAGAGGTGACAGTTTTGTAGCTGTAATGTGGAACAGATTTGTGCTAGTTCTCTCTACTGCAGAGGATTAAACGGTATCTTGTGAAGTCATCCTTAAGCTGACAAAATATATTTTTGCTTCCTAAAAAGAAAAAAAAAATCACCTGCTTTAGTTAAGAATTTTTGTATGTGAGATGATGAAACTTTTCTTGGTTGTGTGCAGTTTGTTGCAAGGACATGTGACCTAAGAGTTATCTGCAGAAGAACTTGTGGATGATTTAAGGAGGGAAAGGCAACAGCTGCGCCATCAGGGATTTGCTGGTTTGACATTCAGAGAGAAGTCTCTTAAAGAAATCGGAGGAAAACAAGCTGTAGGATCAGCCAGCAACAATATTGAGGACAGGGGAAAAAGGAGATGCTACTGTGATCTCTGTAGAAAGCAGTAAGGCAGTGGAGCAATGAACTTCTCTCTCCTTCAATCCAGATCCAGTCTTGTGGTCTGAGGCTGGTAAGTGGGATAAAGAAAAATGTATCTCTCAGCAGCCTGATGCTGCACCTAAAGAGGGCCACTCCTTTTGCAACCTTTCTCTGTGCCCCTGCCCCCTGCCCAATCTGGCACGGTACAGGGAAAAGGTGAGTGGGTTACTGAGAAGCTATTATTGCTGATGGAGAGAGGAAAAACAAGAGAGCAGGAGCAGCAATTAAAGGGAGGAACTTAAAGGCAGATATTAGGGAGGGTTATTTTTAAAGTCTTAAGACAAATACGAAGGTAACTTTGTCCATTTAGAAATTAATCAGATAATGATTACTTTGAATTTGATATCAGTGACGATAGGCATTTAAAATATGTGATGACATGTACAGTCAGGGAGCAGGGGAAATGGCTTATTCACTTAAGGATCTGTTGTAAGAGAATGAAAAGTTTTTTTCTGTCTTGCAGGAACTGTTAGTAAACTGTAAGGAAGACTGAAAATACTCAAATAACATCTGTGTTGAAACTGCAAAGGTTTTCAGGGCATGTACTGTATTTTTTTGGAAACATTCCTTTTGTACTTTGTTTAGCATCTCATGATGCATTTCAGAACAGCTTGGATAAAGTCATCAGTTGTCATCTACTTTCGGATCAAAAACTGGTGAATTAGTTTTTGACAAGTCTGGTCTGTATCACTATCCTCTGCTCTACTCTCTTAGGCTTGCTTGCCTGTAAGCAAACATCTGTGTAAAATTATTTGCAATCAGCAGTGATGCTTTCTCCCTGCAGACACCATAGGCAGCATTTTTATAAGTTTACATGTAGACAAATCCCAGTATACATAAAGGCTGAATCTCCAGACCTTTGCACCTTATGAAGTCATTCATGTCAACGCAAAGCGAGAGGAAATCACTCTAGACTGTAAGGAAGCCTTCTTTTAATTCCTGTTTTAGGTGTGTGTGTAATACATTAATGGCCATGCTAAAGAGCATAAATCTACAGGGAATGCTTTAGAAGGACCTCATCCATTCCCCTAACTAGAGCCCTGATACCATTCTCTACCAATTTAAATTATTTTCTTTCAAAGCCAACGGTAATGATACAAGGTATTATCACATGATTCTGTTTATCAGATACATATATTTATAACTCTCACTTAGAAATCTAAGCTCGGTATAGAAAATAAGTTAATTGTTGAATAACGCTGTAATTATGCGAGATGTTACAGAACTACAATATAAATGAGAATCAATGGAAGCAAAATATTTTTTGTTCCTTCTGAGTACAACTAAATAGTTTATGTAGGGAATATAATTATCCTCTGAAGTGGGCAATATCATTTAGCTAGTTTAGTTTACCACTGCTGTACAGTTTTTACATCGCAAGTATTTCTAGGCTTTATATAATGCCATTGTCTTGGTTTTCTACTTTGGGTTTTGGAAATTATTAAAATTGTTATGATCCTGTTCCGGTAAGAATTGTTCTCTCTCTCTGAGTAGGTCCTATACATAGGTAGTCTGAATACCTGTTCGGTTTCCCAGTAACTGTGATTGGTCAATTGATTCTGCTTTTAAAAAGTTTCAGTATCTGTTCCAGCATACTGATAATCACACATGTATGCATGTACACACACATCCTCACAAAATCCAAGTGCATATGCTTCTCTTTCATCTAGCATCTTGATTTAAGAGGATGTAAAAGCCAGGTTTATACCATAAACTTTTCATGATCTGACTAGGAAATACAACAAATGATAAAAGTTAACAAAAAGAAATGGTCCAAATACTTTCCTTGCTTGCCGGGTGATAAAAATAAAGAGTACTGCCAGATCTAATTAAGTTTGTTGGCTCCTCTCCTGTTTTTGAGCTACTGTCAGTGATCTGTTCTTGGCAGAGGAGATACAGATCAAATGCAGGAGAGCCTTCACAACAAGGGGTTCCCTCCAAAAACATGTTTTCTACAATTATTCTGCTTGACCAGTAAGATCAGGCAGGCCTCCAAGGGAAGACTGGCATCCTCTGAACTCCTAACACCACTTCTTGTAGCACTTAATGCTTTCCCAGTAAGGGGTTAAAAAAGATAAAATTTGACAGTGCATCTAAGTAATAACTCTTTCACTTCTATTTTTCTTCTTTCCCTCTCTGCCTTCAACCTAAGGCATTGCAGCTGAATTCCTTTGAGACTATATTAGAGCTAATGTGAGCCAGTCATGTTTGGATAATTAATGAAGATGACAGGAACACAACCAGTGTATTTGCAGGTGGTTATCCAATCAAGTGAACACATCTCTCCCAGTTCACTTTATCTGGCTGGTCAATAGCTAGTGTGGTATTTAAATTATTTCACTGCATTTCTTTTGTTGGGATTTCGATCTGTAGTAGTTAATAAAGAGTCACTTCAAGGAGACTGAAATTAGATTACATTACAACTGACACTTCTAGAATTAATTTTACAATTCATGATTTTAATTTTGGTGAAAATGTATTTAAAAATATCTCTTGTCAAATTCTCAAACATAATGAAAGTTGGTAATCTAATTAAGCTGGTTTGGGTAGTTACTAAGGCTGGTATGAAAAGACTATTCAGGCTAAGAAAATAGCAGATTTAAAAAAAAAATTAGCATTGCAACAAAAATCATATCGTGTTTTATAAATCTGGTCACTTAACACAGTCATGCCATGTGGTAATTCTGAAGATACTGCATATATTAAGAACATGCATAAACAACTAAGGGTCAATCTCTTCTCCTCTGAAGCTCGTAAGAATCTGATTTCCAAGAATCTTTCATTGAGTTTGGCCAGACCTGGATAACAGAACCAAGGCTGTTTTGGAAAGAAAGCTGGCAAGCTGACGGAATGAGGGGTGGCCTTGCATATTGTGTAGTCCTTGTGGAATAACATGATTTCAAAGGATGTGCTGTGACAAACTATGTTACCTGAGTCATAAACAATTCCTTGCAATTTCAAAACCTCATTAGTAGGGTCTTGTTCAAGGAGTAGCTATGCCATTAATATGGGCTTGGACAAGCATGCAGCAGGAGTAGATGAGTTATTAATTCTAATATCTTGATTTTTTTTTTTCCCTGGGTAACTGTGGTGCTGACCATCACCTTCCAGGTCACCCACATAGCATGATGTAAAATCGCTTTTGATACAGCAGTACTGCTGCATGACATCCAGCACTCCTGACCATCACTTGATATAGCCACTCTGATAATGCTGGTCATCATGATACTTAGTTTTCTCTCTCCACTTTATGTAATCAGTAAATAGATTTATTGAGGCGAACAGCTTTACTAAATTCTCTTCAACTCACTATATTTCCTTCACTCTAGGTGGATGTATTTTCCTATATATTTTCTTCAATATTCTGTATATTTGAAAAAGATTTTCATCTGCTAGGATCTTTTTTCAAAGAATACTAGCTGCTCACTCCTTTGTGAACTAAATTTATTTTTAGAGTTTCTCTAACACTGAGTGCTCTTTTAATATCTTCACTCTTATGATATTATTCTTATACTAAAGGGACAAGAACTATGGCCATATTCCAAATGCTGCTTCAAGTCCCCTATGTAGTATTAGAATGATTTATTCCAAGTCTTACTCTTGTTTACTATACCTATCCTAGGAACTCTCTTGCCTTATTAATGTAAATACTGCTGATCCTTGTGCAGATGGTTTTAAAGTTCTTTCCAGCACCCGGACCATATTCAACTCCTGTTAAATGTTTTGTGGTGTATGACCATTGAGAGAGCACCTTTTAGTTTTCTTTGGTCATCTTATAACCTTATCTTTCTTTACAATGAATTGCAGATGCCAGTGAAACCACTAACAGTATCAGCCTGTGATCCTAGTCTATTTGTCATTCAGAATTTTATTGCCATTCTCTTTTTGTCTTTACAAGCTCTATTCTCTGGTTTTGTTTCATCAGCAAATTTCTTCACCTTCATACATATTTCATGTCCTAGGTCAGTGATATATAAAATGAACAAAAATGGGCCTAATACTGATTCTTGTGGCATTCCACTAATCCCTCTCTCCCAAACTGCTTTGCCTCATAAACAGCTTCTGTCTGTGACATTTAAGCAAGTTCCCTATCCACATATGTGGCTCACCCCAATACCATACTTAATGACTTTGGACCAAATGCTCTTTTCAATTGTGTGGTGCAGAGGGAAATAAAAGACTGAAAGAAGGGCAGAAAGGGAATGGAGGAGGAAGCAGAGACTTAGTGACCTTTCTAAAATCCATGCAACTTAAATTCCTTCTGCTGTGTCTCCTCAATTAAACTTTAGTTTTTTCAGGTGGTTCTTCCACTCTGTTTTTACTCTTGAAGCTTGGTGGCTCAAGATAACAATTTAGTTATTTGTTTAGACATATTGGTTTTATTTCATGATTTTTGGTTACTATTTCACTTGTACTTTTAAACCGTTTATCCTGAAAGCATGTAAGTTAGCCCTGGTTAAGGCAAGAAAATAAGCAAGTCCCATTTTTTTGAATTTAAGTTGAAAAGGGGACAGTGTACAATAAAAGTGTTTCTCATGTTAGAACATGAGAATGTTTTATGAAATGAAACAAATTTTATTGAATGAACTTTCCAATGAAAAGTTTTATACCAAACAGTTATAAAAATTACTTAGATCCTTCTTGGTTAATTTGTTGTGTGGTTTAGGTCACGTTTCTCTTTTCAAAGCTCTTCTTCTTTCTGCTTGTCTCAAGACCTTTGAGCTACCTTCTCGTTGTCTGGAAGTCGTGTGTCTGCCAGTTTCTTCGTGAAGCTCCTTTATGAATAATGATTAAAGAATTAGAGGGTTTTAGTAATGTATAATTATTATTTTAATAAATTATTTTTTCTTTCCTGTGATGGATCTGTGGTAGTTCCATCTCCTATGTTGATCTCTTGGTTTTCATGTGGAGGTAACTGGATGGTGTTTTGTTCTTAGTCTTAACTATTTATACTATTTGCTTTTTCATTCTTCAACTCTGTTTTCTTGATATATAATATTTCAATTTATTCTGTAGACGCTTTTTTTTTTTTTTTTTTAAGATTTGTGCTGGTTTTGTATCTCACAATGCAGCCTTTTCCTTCTATAGTTTGTGTTTTGTTGTTTACCGTCTCTGGATATTTTGATTCCTAGCCCATTTATTACTAGAAAGTGTGTGTTTTTCTTTCTCTGAGAACTTTTTTTCTCCATATTATCCACTTTGTTCAGTATTATGTTTGATTGCATTTTACCCAGCCCTGTTTTCAGACTCCATTCTCCTGAAACTTTCTTCATTATATTTTATTTTTTTCTCACTTAAGCATGGATAAATTCATACTGCTTAGGTCTTCACTATATACATATCCTTTCTACCTATTAACTACAGTCAATTCAAATAATTCATGGCTAAAATCTGATCATAATTTCTCTCTAATGCCCTGGAAGAGAATCTGGATATTCCCATTACCTCTGAGATCCTCATGCTTAGCTTCCTCTCTGGGATTTACAAATGTGTCTTCACTCTCTTCTGACACAGCACAAAAATCAACTGAGGTCATTTGGATCTGGTCTCTCTTAATTTAAAGGTGGACGAAGGAAGAGATGAACTCTTTATTTAGCCTGTTTACTGGTTTTAAAATGGGCTGGGACCATATGACTCATTGTAAGTATTGGTGGCACTATGCTCGCCATTCTTGATGCTGCTGGTTGCTTTTGTGGAAGTTTAGAGTTCCATGTTCATTTAAAGGAAGCTAAGTTTGCACATATCAGATATTGCAGATTCTGGAAATTCAGACACATATCACTTGAGAAAGCTATATCTTGACTGGTGGAATGGTTAGTACTTAGAAGCAAATATGAAGTATGTAGAATCTGTCAATTCCTTGTCCTTTAGTACAGAGATGATACAGTCTAGATCAGCGAGTATTGGATTTGGGAGTAGAGTGGTCTCGAGGTATAATCCTGAGTCCACCACTGATTTGCTATGTGTCTTAAGGCAAGTTGCTTTACTTTGTCTTGCTTTTCTTGTATGTAAAATGAAGGAGTTTGAAAAACAATTACTTTGGAACTTTTGAGGTATTCTGGTACTTGGTTTATGAATAATGTAGGAAAGAAGACTACAAAATGAGCATGTCTGTTATCAGTGCAGGGTTTACA
The DNA here is from genome assembly GCF_965140245.1 of Athene noctua. Lineage (NCBI taxonomy): Eukaryota > Metazoa > Chordata > Aves > Strigiformes > Strigidae > Athene > Athene noctua. The sequence continues at coordinate 10,089,973 of NC_134045.1, forward strand.
TGGTGTGAAGTAAATAGTGTATGGGCTTCTGCAGGGAACGAGCAGAAGAAAATAATGAAACAGGTTCCTCCTTCCCTGAGTGCTGAACATACTATGCACTAAATGAGTTATTGGGATCCTGTAGGAAAATAATATGGTGGAAATTGTTCCATTTTTACTTCATTTCATCTGATACCATGAATAACTGCTTATGCCTTGCAGTTTTTATGAGTATGGTGCATCAGTCTTTAGAGGAACTTGGATGAACCTGGTCTGAGTCTTAAGTTTGAACTGAGCAGATGAGCTACACATATTTCAGATTATCACTGTGAGCATTTTCATGTGTAGTAAATAACAACACACCTTGTCTCTTAACTGCAGAGTTAGAATGAATTACACAGCTGCTTTAGACAGATGTATAATTAAGTTCATTATTCTTGGGTGTTGAATTATTACAATGAGCAGTTTAAGGGAAACTGAATTTTGAACAGTAACATTGCTGGCGACCATTCACTTCTGTGCCAGTGCCAAAACTGGTATAGAGATTAGGAAAGAAGTTAATGATCCTAAGACAGAAAAATCTTTTTTACCATCCCTGAGGCAAGTTTGGTCTTAAGATGCATGGGTGACCTGGGTCCTCTGTGAAACAAATGGTGATATATGGCTGTCCATGCCAGCTATGAACTTACTAGGTAACATAATGCCTAGGAACATAACACAAGGATGAACCCATCTTTCCTCCCCTGTGTTAATTCAGAAACAAATGTAACAAATATAAACCGACTGGAGAACAGGACGAGGTTCCAGCCAGTATGAGTCACACTGGGTTTGCAGAGATTCTTACTGTTTGGCTCGCTGGTTCATTGCAAAGCTTCTGAACAAGTAATTTCTTTTTATGACTTTATAACCTACATCACATAGGCTATAGTCAGATTGTCTTCTGCAGATGCTTACATTAATTTTTATGTATATTGCAAGTATATGATACTCTAGTTTGTTTCTGTGCTAACAAAAATTAGGAAAAGATTTCTAATATGCCTCTCAATGTCCAGAAGGAAGAAATCCCCTTCTCTTTCGTTTGTGTCATCAGTTCAGTTTGTTTCTGGGGCTTTCATCCTGCACTTTGAGGATCTAGGAAAGGAAAATCTCAGAGATCTGAAAAGCATAACATTAAATAATTTGTCCTTTTAGAAACCACCCTCAAATTGTATAAAAGGGAATACGAGTGTCACCACCATTTGTTTAAAATCCTCCTTGAAAAACAAACCCCTCCCTTTCCTAGATTGTGTAGGACAGTTTAACACTGGGGGAGAGGAAAATCTTCTTTCCTCGACAGAATATTTCAATTTTTCTTGTCCTAATTCTCTCCCCCTTCCCTCCCTTATGACCCCCATCCCCCAAGTTGTAAAGCACATGTGCCTAGGCCTCAGATAAATGTTATCTGGAATTAAAAATCCCCTCTGTAGCTGGATGAAGGTTGATGTCTTTTCTCAAGATAACAGATAATAAAGTTTCACCTTCTCTTTTGGAGCATTTTTTTCATCACCTATTGGCATGTTCATAATTTTAGTTCTTGCTTTTTGTCTCATTCTTCAAACTCTGAACCTCTGTGCAATCAATCATTCTTCTTGTCATAGACAATAATAAAATTTTACCTGCTCAGTTTTCTAGTCCTATTCAGGTTATATTGCAAATGTGATAGATATTTAATACACTTATTGGCCTACAGAGATCTTGAAGTGTGTGGATTTGAACTGGACACTCATGATGCAATCCCTTTATGTTTATTGGAATGATGGTTTGGAAATTGTAGCATATTTATTAGGGTTTTTTTAATGGGTTCTTTAAAAAAACCCCAAACAACCACCCAACCGAACCTCCCCCCCAAGTTCTTAAAGAAAAGGGTCTTGCAATATATATGGGTGTTTTTGAACTAGGTAGCTGTGTATAAGATGCATTGTAGATGTAGTTTCAGACTTCAGTGTGAACTGAAACACTGCAACCTTCCCAGAACCCTTTCTGCTCCCTCTGGAGTTAGGTGGTACTGACTGAAACGTGTCTCTGCAGTTCTTACTTGGATGTGCAGAGAGCTGCAATCAGCTTTCCTGATTTCAGGACAAGTGCACTTTTCTTGAATTGTTTAGGACAGGTGATGCTAAAGTGAGACTTGTGTGGAGCCTTCACACAATGGGCATGAGCAAACGTCCCTCCTCTGGGGAAAGCTTGTTTGCAGCTTACTGATTTGGGCTCGCACCGTATGTTAGGCCTGATGGAAGCTGCTGTTAGGAGGGTGCTGGCTATTAAAAAGGGCCCTCAGAAGCTCAACTCTGCATACCCCAGCTATCATATCTCCAACTCAATGTGTTTCAAGGACATAAAATATTCGTATTAGTTTTTTCTTCACTGACCAGCAACATAGCTGATGTAGATGTTTCTTACTGTCTAAATATTCAGCAGAGCCTCCAACTACTGTAATTTTTCAAAAAGATCCAATAAATTTTAGATTTTGGATTATGAAACAACCATTCAGATTTTTAGCCAATAATTAACCATATAGAATAAATTATATAGATGTAGTTACAAGATTTACTTTTGCTGAAACACTCTAAAGTGTGACCTGTCCACCAACGAAGATTATTTTAATCAATTTACAAATCACATGATTTGACACGATGGTTAAATCCTTGTCTGAGGATGGGGAGCTGAGGGCCCTACATCTGCTGCAGGCTGAGAGGGCTGTTCTGACAGCAAACCAGTAAGGGGTACTAAGTATTTATTTTAAGGTATATTTTAAGAGTGCAAGTGTGAAGTCTGGTTTTTCAGATGTTGATCTTCTCCAACTGGGGACATTCAGAGAGGGAGAGCAGTTACTGCTTCACAGAAGAAAGAAATTTCTGCAGATTGATGGTATCTTCTCACACCATCCAGCCATCCCCATTTCCCTTCTGTGTTCATAGTCCCCAAACAGTACCATGCTTGCAGGCATAATGAGAACAGAGCACCAATGTCAACTTTTCAGTTGTTCAAAATTTGTAATTTCATCCCCAAAAGGTGTTTTCTTATGAGAAAGGAAGCACACTTTTTTTTCTGCATTTTTTTTTTTTTCTGCCAGGGACAGACTGAAGCTGAATGCTTTAGCTAAAAAGGCATTCCTTGCTGGAATAATCAACTTTGTTTGTTTTAATTAAAACTGACTTAGTGCTTGAGAAAGCTGCTGGGATTATGGTAGTAGAGGAAAATGAATGGTTTTGCTGAGTAATAAACTTATGCGAGAAGGTAGTTGTGGTTGCTATTCTTTAGCTCAGTTCCAAAGAACCAAATTTAATGTACGCGTTAGTAGTAATTGAGAGAAGACAGGTTATCATGAGTTTATCAATTTATAAAAATAACCAGTTTGCTTTCCATCAAATAGATTGAGTGGAATTAATAGCCATCTTTCAAGAAACGGGTTGGAAAAATGTAAGCTGTACTTCAGGAGTTATTTCGGTTTTCTGTGGTGGCAGTTTAACTGTAAATCAGTGTGCAGAAGTGCATGCAGGCAGCTGAAGACATGGCTTATTGTGTTGTATGTGGGAAAGATATTGACTTTGTGTTCTACAGCTTGAATATATCTATCTTTCTATATGTACAGCATAAATATTACAGCTAGAGTGGTTGAAAAATTTTGAATATCAAGTGTAGGCATGGAATTTTTTATTGGCTTTTCACCAATTTTCTGTAAGATAGAAATGCTCTGTGTCTGCCAGTTCATTTAATGAGGTTTTGCTGCAATTGCAAGTGAAATCTCCCTGTATCACAAAACTCTGATTTATGTATGACAGTGCAGTGTGTGAGCTGCAGGTCAAACAGTAAATATCCTACCTGCAGCTAAGATGGCATTGTATTTATGGCATTATCTTTTAATTTATCTGTGTTCTGATATGATCCCCATACTATGTTTTCTGAGCATTGGGTTTAATTTTTGATCTTAATGTAGATTCTTCAGGGTGACTTTTACTTAAAAACCTCTTTCAGCTACAGTTTCCCAGTTTTTAAATTTAGATATTTGCATATGTTAGGAGGTGCCATGACTGCAAAGTTCATATTTGTCAGTGTTACAGGAGAAATAAGTGACAGAGAGCAAATACCAAAGTTACCAAGAGCAAACTTCAGAAACCCTAACAAGATAAAAAGCAATGACAGTAGTTGCTATTTTAATTTAAATTTTATTTTAACACTGAAGTTTGAAATTAAAAAGACACTGGTATGCACAAAAAAAATGCATAATCTGTATATATCATATGGTGGTTGGATGATGTTTCTATGAATGCTTATAGAATTTGAATTGTCTCTTGCTACCACTGTGAAGTTCTAAATAGGAAACAGTTCATGATGGCCTGTAGCCATAAATAAGTCTTACTTCTCTTTGTACTGTTTGTAATCGGAAAATAACAACTTATTAAATGTGAATACTGAAGTGGCAAAATTTCCTTTAAACTTTAAAGGAAAGGTTCTAATACCATGAGATACGTTTTAGTTTGTACTTTGCAGATTGTATCATGTTTCATAATTTAGTTTGTTATTGGAAGCATGTTAAGCTTTAGACAGCAGCTGTACCTAAGCACGTTGCTGTGCCTCCAAGTTTAAAGGAAAGTTGGGGGTTTCCAGGGGCAAAAAACCCCAAAACCGCTAACAAACCAAACCTCGTCACAGCAAACCTCATCACAGTTACCACTGAGACTTTTTTCCCTCCTAAGTTAGAATGCTGTGTATGGTTTCGATTCAGTGAGTTGTTCCTCTAACTATTCTATCAGCAGCAGTCATTCTGCTAATGAAGATATTCAGAACTCCAGTGAAGGCAACGCTGAGATTTTCAAGTCTGCCAGTGACTGAAAACCAGCACTTGATGCTAACAATCTCCCCAGCCACAGCCAGATTTATTACCTGTTCTTAAATGCTCTTATTCTCTCTCTCTTGATCCCAGAACACTGACCTAGTTAAAGTCTTGATCCTCAAGGCTTCAGTTATTCTGTATGTCTTGTCTAGTTGATGACAGCTGACAAGTACACTTATTGGGAACAACCTGAATTCCCAATGCCAGTGACAGGGGATACTGGTACTGCTCAGGCAAGCTTTGTCAGTGCTGGACATACTTCTGAAAAGCTCACCCTCTTGACATCAGATTGACTCAACGGTTCAGTGAATGTTGCGGTGTCCATCTTTTTGCAAAAGCTTATCCTCAGTAACAAATCAAAAAATAACATGATATATTTTGTCCACATCAGGGAAGACCTTTTGTCTATGCAAGCAGGTAGAAGATGTAGAGAAGGAGGGCATGGAAGAGAGATTACAGGGAGGAATCAATGTATAATCCTACTTTAAATGACTGTCAAATACAGTGCTTTTGCATTCTCATTAAGTTTTGCTGAGTATTTCTACTGTAAGGTAGCATTGGGATTATATATTCCAAATCTGTCTTCCAAAGACAAAATATGGTCACAGGATTCTGTGTATCTCCTTTTGCCTCAAGGCTGCTAATTTGAGAGACTTCATGTACAAGAATGACAGTGGCAGTATTCCTGTCTTCCAGACCATCAAATCTTGTTGGTCATGCATAAACCATCTTTGGTTCTCTTTAATTTACAGTATTTAGAAATAATCCAATTCTCTGTTGATGACTCAGTCTCATCCTTGAATATCCTTCAATTCCCAAGAGCTGAAATGGGTATTGTGGGGAAACTCAAGGGTTTACCTCTCAGTAGCACTCATGTCTGTGGCAGAGACAGCTTCAGCAGAATTTGTAAGACTCTAGTGTCTTATGCCTCTTCTGTTAGTCCCAAACTTCTAGAATTAAACATGTGAAAACTGCCACAGACAATTTATACTGCATAAAGTTACTAAATTAAGCTTGGCTTTGCCCAATAGTCTTGATTTTCAAGCTGTTTCTGAAAGCTAGACTTGCAAATAAGCAGATATTTTCTGTTACAATATTTTATTTTTCAACAGTATTTTCTTTACTCTCAAACCTGTAGATCCTTTGCCTATATATTACCCTAGAAAACCATGCATTAAAGCAGTGTGTTTTTTGTAAATAAAATAAAGTAGTAATTTCCTTCATTTGACTAACCAAAAGTAGAAATAATTTTGATGCAACTGCAACCGCACAATAAACTTGTCCATTGTGATATCAAGCATTTTAAAGGAGTTTTTAGAAATTAAGAGGAAAACACTGTAGATAGTCATAGACTTAAAATTAGGGGTTTTAGAGTGCATTAAGCACATGAGCATTCCAGCAAAAACAATCATAATGAGAAAAGAATCCTCAAGTAAGATACCTAAGCACCATTAGCAAGGCTGGGTTTACACTGTAGCTGTCTTACTGCTGGGTCTTTTCAGTCTTGTGACCCAAACTGACTATTTTTCTATGTTATGCTTTATTGTAGTGTGGGGAAACAAAAAGTAATTTAAGTAAATTTTTTGAGACTCAGAAGAAATAAGCAGAGATAGTGCTACTTTCCTTTAAGATTTTTATCTAGTAATTTCATAGAAACTGAATTGCCTAGGAATGGTGTTGAAGTCCTGGAGTAAGGCACAAGGGTCCCACAGCTACAAATATGTTTGTAGGGACCATTCACATGGTCTGATCTCTTATATCTTGTTAGGATGATGTATGGACAGTCTCTCTCTAATGGAATAACCATGAACATTTTCTCATCAAGGGCTTAAAAAAATTCATGTGCAAATGCATTGTATGACTGTTTAACTGAGACTAAGTGAAACTGATGCCAGCTTTTGATATGAAATTTTATTAAGTTTCCGTTTCTCAGAACACAACAGAAATCTGACAATCAAAAGCCACTTCATATATTTTCCTTGACTTGTATCAGGAGGCAGGAGCAGGTGCTGGTTTAAAACGCTTTAAAGTTTTTCCTTCTCATTGTGATGATAAAACAGTAGAAATACTGACTGCCTGTCACATATCAAGTGATTAAGATACCAAATTGCCCATGAGATGTTTGTAACAGGAGATTTTAGTACCTCTGCTGTTGTAATACATAGTTACTATAATCTGTGCCCTCTTACATGCTATAAAATGAAAGGTAGAGCCCAGCATTTGGATATGTTCCAGGCCAGGTATAAACCAAGTTTTAAAGTTCAAATTTGCATATTTTACACACGTTTTTGAGATAGATGATCAGGAGGGGCAGATACTAGAGCTTAGAGAAGAGCATCAGAAGCTCTTCTCCAATGTAATTTTGTACCTGTTATCATGATAATTGTCAATAAATCAGTGTTGGGGATGTTCACTGAATATGTCATAGGTTTTGTTGTGTGCTTCACTGTCTGAAGAAAAAGAAAGAAAAAGAAAAAAGGGTTATAAAAGTGAGCTATCTTATTAGAAAACTAAGATTTTTTAATGGGAAATGGAAGCAGGCAGGTGTAGCAGGGCCAGTAAGGAAGTCCAGGTGAGCAGTTTTGGGAAGCACTGCTGACCTCGGTTCAAAGAATAGGAACCCACAGTTAACCAGAGAAGAACAAGGAGGAGAACAAAGGGGCTATTCCTTGGTTAGTTCCGATTCTCAGCAGCCAAAGGGTAAAGTGATATTGGACAGTGTTACAGAATACGCACACCAGATAGAAATTTGTCATGTCTTTAAGTTTCCAGTTTTTATTGTTTTCCCTCTGCTCCCAAAAGAGATTTGGATACAAAGAAATTTTCATCTTCCTAAAACACACTAGCATGCTCTCTTAATAAAACTGGGGTGTAATATTTGACTTCAGTTTTGGATACCCACCTCAATTTGCTTGGAAGAGTTTGCAGTGATATAGGCTGATATAGCCTATATATTGCCATCCTATCTTATTGTATCATGAAAAAACATGACTCTTTCATGACTCCAAAGGTCTGTAGTAGATAGAAAGAAAAGTACATCTGAGTAATATTTCTGCAGTCAATTAGCTAGACTGGCAGCAGAATATTCTGGGAGTTTAACTGATAGTCATGTAAGTGATTGAGTTTCAGACTGAGAAACTGTTTGTTTTGCAAAATGTAAGGACCTCCCTCACTGAAATGTTATCTAGGTGACAGCCTGCCTGCATTGGTGAGAACAGTCTATAGTGACAAATAGAGAGGGAGGGAAAGTAAAATGAGCACTAGTTTAGCATGTATCTTGGGCAGGGGGAGATTGGAAGGGAAGGCTTGAGAACATGGGATGTAAAAAAAAAAATTAATTAAACAAACCAAAAAACTGACAGTGCAAAGAGCCAGCATGATATTCGAGACATACAGTTGTTCATATGTGGACATACCATCCTAGCTGGGAAGATCCAGGTGACTGGAGTGTTAAATCAATTGCTATAATTTATTAAGGAAAAGCCAGTGGCCGAAAGGAAAGTAGTGTGTCTGATGTTCTTCTAAAAATAGTTTTTTAAATGATTTATTTAAAAAATTAAAAATAGTGTATCAATGTTTTAACAAGTAAAACAGAAGTCAGAATTTTGGTCAGTGTCTACTAGAGGGATGCCCCACGTTTGGGGAGTGGGATGCTCCTCAAACAATCAGCTACTATTCATAGGAAGACTGCCTTTCCTTCATTCCTCCCTCCCATCCTCTTGTTCCTAGTACCGACAGGTATCAGTTGCAGTGAGTATGGGTTCAAAACAAACAAGAGGGTTTTCGTATGACGGTTGAGAGTGGAATCTTTTGCAAAAGGGTTCTGTGAAAGTTGAAAGTTTATGTGAGTTGTAGGGGAGGTTTTTTACAAGGTTGTGAAAGAAACAAGTGTGCTTTTTAAGTGAATAATAGTAGTAATTAAATAAAAGTAGAAACATGCTGCATAGAAAATAGGAAATCCTCTAAGTCATAGCAAGTCTGAAGCAATTCAGTGTTCATACAAAAAAGAAAAAAAGATCTATATTTAGATTCATAGTGATTAAAACAAATCATAACCTGGCTGGTTGCGCAACTAAGAATATATGGTCACTGAGGCAAAAGTTGTCATAAGATACTGTAAATAACATGTAAACAACATACATTTGAGCAGGTAGCACATGTCTGGTTGTTCAAAATGATTGATTTACCAAAACAGTTGTAAGACAAAATACTGGGAATTATATACTTTAAATAAAACAAGAAATTGTAATCAGGAGTTCCTTAAAACATTTTTCAAGAATGTCTGATAGCTGCATTCAAGAGAAATGGCAGTACTAGCTACAATATTAACCTGTCTTTAAGATGTGAAAGCAAGTATAAAGATATAACAAATATGACAAATGAAGATAAGTTCTGCAAAACTATGAGAAAAGCAAATTGACAGATGATTCTAAGATAGTAGAGCTATAGACCACAAGAAAGGATGAATTAGCAATAATCAAGACATGCTAACAAAAGGCATTGAGCCCCTACAAGATGAAAGTAATAGAACTACAGTTGATCAGAATTTTTCTACTTAGGGAAGAAAAAGATAACGTATTCATGATATGGTGATAATGAAATAGTTTGATTTGGCTTATGGAAAAACTACAAGGGATAATGAACAGCTACTAAAGCTGGATATCTTAAAATCAGCTCAGAGTTTTAAAACCACCTGGGAAGCTTTCTGGATCATCAGTTTTGATTTTCACTAAGTCTTGTAACATAGAGGGTATTTTATATGAGTATAAGAAAGGCAATGTTCTTCCAATGTTTTAAAAAGGTAAATGGGATGATCTAGATATTTATAATCTGATACTATCAGGTTATAATTAGGAAATGGACCCATTTTGTCCAACATCTGGGTAGCTGCCAGATCATAGTGGTTGTTTTTTGATTGTTTTCTTTCATGAACTGGAGTAATACAAGGTGATTGAATTCTGGTTGCGTTTCAGTGGAAATATGCACACACTTTACAGGATTTTATTTTCTCCATTTGGATAGAAAAATCATAGTATAGTATTTTGTGGAAATTTCAACCATGTATCTGCTAAGTGGAAATTAGATTGGGACAAACTGTAGGAACAGGTTTGGATTACATGATTCATATATAAACTTTTTCTAAAATTCATAGAGGAGACTTTTGCTTCCTACTTAGTCTCATCTTTATGTTAAACAGATAAGTACATTTAAAGTGCCGGATATGATCTCCTGAGCTTTCAGTGTTATTCTTCACATGACTTGCTCTGTAGTAACAGAAATTCCTCTGTCTGACTGTGCAAGCAAGAAACAATCTCTTTGCAAATATGTGTGTATTCTCTGTAATACCAAAACAAACGAAATACAAACAAAACGACAACAACAACGCAAAACCAACACCCACCCCCCCACCCCACCAACCCAAAACCCAGTCCTTAGACAATTCATTACTGGTCCAATATATATGGCTTCTTTAGCTACAATGTTACAGTTAATCTGCAAACAGTATTAATGCACATAATTTGTTTAGGCTGGTCTTTTTCCAGTCATCTTCCTCTTCTTCCATAGTTAAGACATGGTTTAGCTTCATTAGTTACCTGGCAAATTATTTAGACACCCTCTTTGAGAATTTGGGAGAATCACAGTGTAGTTCATACCTGCATCCTTAGATACCTAATAGTTTAAAGATGCAGCAAAAGCTTGCATGCTCTGTAGCACTTTGCTCTAGAATCCAATTTATGGAGAACTTGCAAAGGTACAAGCATACACATTTGCACATTGCCTAGAAATTTAGCCCTGCTAAGCCCATGTTGCAGAAATTTCACTTAGCTTTTAGATCTTGGTAGCTAGACATGAATGATACTTAGCTTAGCAACACAGATGCATACTTCACAGCCTCAGTAGGTAATGGGGAGAAAGGAGAACTTTCCGTGGCGGACAGAAAGTACTACAGAGAAGACTAATAGGATTTCATTAATGAATAGTAGTTATACCCATGCTACAGTGATTTGAATATCTGTTATTGCACTTTGAATATTTGTACAACTTGTATTACAACTGATCAGCAACCATCTTCATATCTTTCAAATTGTATTTAACGTTAGAATACTGAAATAGCTGTATTTCTTTTTACCTGTGATCTAAGCGTAGTAGAAATCCAGTACTAGTACAAGGAGCTGGTGAAAAACACATCCTATCATCTTTGATGAATATTAAATATGCAGTTTTGAAAACTATTTTCAGATCAAAACAGTTCCTTAAACTAAAACTAACATCATAATTTGCCTTATCAGTCTCTAATTTCAACAGGAATGTTTATTACTATTTCTTGACCTTTGATTAGCATCTCTTATTATGTAAATAAAGAGAAGGCCGTGTTAAAAGCAGGCTCTGCTGTGCTGTGCATTGACATAATGATTTGCTTTCCTAAGATGGGCAGTTAAAACTAAATAGTTTAAAAATTTCTTTTGTATAATGGCTGTCCCATTATTTATTGTTTAAAGGTAGGAGGAGTTGAGTGTTTTATTCTTATTAAAATTTTCTTTAAATGCTACCTCTGCAATTTTCAGGGAAATAAAAGCTGCCGACTAAACATCTCTGCTGAAAACAAAGCTAGCAGGATTCTTATTATATACAACAGAAGAGAATGGATAGAAGGCATACAGTATCCACATTAATAGTTATCGTGGTACAGGCCAAGATTAATTCTTTTTTAAGTTGGTAGAAACAAATTCTCGATGAATGAATGCCTGCAGCAGACATGTCAATAAAGGAAAAAGCTATATGAGCTTTCTTTTTTGAGGAAAAAATGTGTAATGTAATCTCTGAAATTTCTCAGGGAGTTCTTTATAAAAGATGTTTTGTATGCAGAGAGATTACATGCCAGAAATGCAAAATGAAGTACAAAATAAGCTAAATAATGGTGAACATTCTAAATGTAGAAAATAATATATAATGCATGATACTTTAAATCTCATTAAAAACAGAAGCATATGTAACTTCCTAGCAACCAAACCTCCAGAGTCTCCCTGGAAAGATGTTCCTTCTCTAAGGGCTCCCTTGTATAAGTGCTTTAATAAATGAAGCACATACGGAAAGTATATCAGTGTTCCCTGTGTGCAGAATATTTCAGTATTCTCAAAAGCCTCATATATGATTGTATAATTTCCTAATCTGATATAATCAACACAAAACCTCTACATTAAATTAATGTTCAAAATCTGATTTTAGCCAACAAGAACCATGACAACTATGCATAAAGCTGGTACTCCATCCTTAATTTCCCTTTTGCTCTACACTAAAAGCAGTGTCCCAATATGGTCTTAGACAACTCTGTGCTGATTGAGATGCCATCTCCTGGCTGAGCCATAAAACCAAGTTGCAGACTTATTGTGGTTATTCAAGATGCTATAGTGACTGTTTCCTGGCCCAAATCCAGCCCTGGTAATTATAGTTAGATTTTGTAATTTCTCTTTCCACTTTCATCTCAATAGGGTATTCTTCCTTGCCGCCTGTCCTAGACTGCTGTGTAGTGTTAATGTGGGCTGTTAAACAGCTGCTGTGTTTCTCACTGCAAGTGGCTGCATTTCAGTGGTAGGTAAATGACTATATCGTACAGTGCCTTGAGAATTTGCAGGATAAAGACGCTTACTGGTTTTATTTTACCACTTGGTGCCTAAATTTTATGGGGGTCTTGCCTGGTAGGTATTTCTGTATGACATACCTGTGTATATCAAGGCCTAAGAACAACAAGGCAAGCCAAAGAAGAAATAACTGCCTTGATCCTTAATTTCCGAACTGTTGAGAATTTTATTTAAGACCAATAGGTCTGTCAATTTTTAAAGAATTGTATCTGCAATCCTAATCAATAGAACATAAAATATAGCCCTGTATATGTATCCAATTTTTACTGTAAAAAACCATGAATTTCTGTGCATGGCCTGCATCCATTTTACATGCTGGCTGCAAAAAGGACATATTCAGGACAGGGTACAGTCAGTTGTTTGTTTTGGTGTTTGTTTGGTTGTTTGGTTGGTTTTTTTCCTTTTTAAATGCAAAGACTATTATTAAATGTTTTAAAAAACCCAAACACTTCAGGAAACAAAATCTGAAACTACACAGATAATAAACTCCGTGATATATTTAAGTTTTATATAATAATCTCTGAGTCCAATATCAGCAAAATAATCATAAATGCAGTCATAGTATGGAGCATTTCTGCTGAACTGCTAATGATTGTTCAAGTCACGGTACAATCAATGGAATGGAGAAAATTCTCATGTTCATAAACGTGATATTTTACTGGCATTCTGTTTGCTCCCTTAGACATCACACGATGTCAATGCCACTGCATTGGACACTTCTTGATGTTGACATCTTACCAGGCTCATGGGTCCTTTAAATATCATATGAGGGCAATGGGACTATTAAGATTTTGTCAGAACATGTTATTGTTTTGCAGGTACAGTAATAGCTCTTTGAAAACTCTGTATTCTGTGTGTGAAGATCCCTTTCTGAATAGAAATGACTCAGTTTTTTGTTATAATAGCAAAACAAACCTAAATAAAGAGAAGGTGGCATTTAAATTGTTAAATCCAGGTTCTTGTAATTGTGAACCTGAAATCTGTTTTGATATGAAAGGAACTGTTTAGTTGAAAAATGCTTTTTTGTCTTTAAACCAGTTAATTAATACTAACAGAAAATATGTTGCATCATTCTTCACTCTGTTATGAGTTAAAATGGCCAAACTAGAAACTCCTAGAAGTCCAGCTTATATTGGGATGATGACTAACCTTTAGCACTCCAATCCGCTCACACCAGAGCATGATGTTCATTTTGCCTTTAAAGCTTCCAGCTTGCTACAAGTAGCTATTTTTTAACAACATAGCCTTCAGCTGTTTTTGTATCAGAAACTACAATTGTTTCATTGGTACAGACAATGAATTTTTGTTTCATCAGTTCCTATCCTCAGCCTACGTTTTGGCAGGTCTTTGTTGTAAGTGTATGTCTCGCATATTTATCTCTCTTGCACTAAATGCATTTAAAATTTTGACTCGGCTTATGGATGTTTGCTCTCAGTGTTAGTGTAATGTCCATACATCTAATTGATAAGTTATAATGTGTTTTTTTGTAGCTTTAACCAGTCATTTAAAATAAATAAGATCATAATTATCAGTTTCCATTTACCCATTTATTAAATAACAATGTTCACAGTGAACAGTTTGATTTTGTGTTACAATAAGGCAGTCTCTACATGATGACAGATGGTGTTTCATTTTGCCGACGCTGTGCTAAAGTGCTGTGAGTTGTGATGTGTTTGATTTTATTAGAGATCAGATTTAACACATGCATGCTACATAACTGCAATAGCATTCCCATTTCTCATCTGTAGGAGAAAATGAAACTGTGATGAAATGTAATATACTCACCCTCAGGCAGAACTAGTGGGATTGGGAATTGCAACATAATAAATCTAATGGATATTGCACTACAGGACACTAGAAATTTACTGTTATTATGTTCAGGGAAGGAACTTGGTTTTCTAAAACTCACTTTTATTTCACTGGCATCAGTGCAATTTCACATTATTTAACCATTATATCCCAACAGTTTGCTGCATTGAAAAAGTAACCTAAGCTCAGAGGAACAGAGGAGTAAAGCAACCCAGAAGGGAAAATACAAATTCTGAATAACAAAGTGACTGAAATTATTAAATGCAAATTACTGCCTGATAAAACTGTTATAATATAGTTAATGTCTTATTGTGATATGCATGTTTAAACACCATTTATCATTTATAACAATAGACCATTAAATATAAATATCAGATTCATACAAATTAAAATACCCAATTTATTTAATTAAAAACCTTTTGTACTTGAAATCTATTCAAGTTTAACAGGTACCAAGAGATAATGTTTATTTTTATGTGACCCTGGAATATGTGCTGCTTTAAATGTTTACGTTTCTACTGACAGTCAGCACTCCGCTTGATCTAATCTAGCACATCTGTCAAAAAGGCTTTCCTAGGGCACACAATTTTATGTAAACATAATCTACTTTAAGGAACCAGGGTTCCTAATTAGAAGTGCGTCACTGTAATTCCATCAAGAAAAAGGAAGAGGTATTATAGTTTAATCATAAGCTCATAGGTTTGGCATGTTGTAATAGTGTATTGAATAAGACAGTTCCTCAGCCTCAAACATGTTATGAACATTCCTGGGTGTACCTGTTTGCTCACACAAAACTCAACACACCTTTCTAGAACATTACTACACAGGACACTCAATTTGCCTTTTATATGCCAGTTGAAGAGTATGCTTATTTAAAATTTTTATTTACACAGAGTGCAGCTCCAGCACTCTGTTTTTGTTTTCCAAGATGACATTGGTCCTGTTAACTAGAAATAGTCTAAGTGAACTGAAGACATCAATTTTTTCCTCTGTATACCAACTTTTAACCCTTAATTTCTTATGAAATGAAGTAGTTGCATTCTATTTAATAAAAAAGGTGGTTTTAAATCTCAGAATCTTAGATCCTGTGTCCTGATTGAAATACTCTTCGTCATAAAAGAGGTCACTTGGAAGACTGCATTTAGCTCCCTGTCCCTTGAGGAGAAGCAGCGGAATGCATTTACTTGGAAAGTAAAGCCAAAGCTTTTAAGAGTGGCTGTTAATTTGCATTATCTCTATTCTTATATCAAATAGTGTTTAGACCTTTTATTAAGTTAACCTTTTGTTTGTTAGTGCTTAGCGTTCTTGCTGTAATCCCATGAGTTGTGAAGCTGTTCAGTGACAACTGATTTTTTTGGGTCTGGTCGCTTAGAGTTCTTAGTAGTGGGGAACACTGAGCAGCCCTTTCATGGAAAAGGTAGTAAATCACATCAGGTGTAAAATAAATAAATGTCACACAGCTGAATAGAAAGTTAACACACTGGGAACTAGAAATGGTATAGGAGTGCTTGAGCTAACTGGAAAGGTGGGGTGCACAGGGAGGCAGCGGTTTCCCTGTTGGGTCACAAGGTGATACTCCTTCGTGTAAGGCTGGTGCTCTGTATATACATAGGGATTTGCCAGGGGCATCTAGTGGGAGGCAAGTAGATATGCTCTCTGATTCCACATGCCTTAATACAACACAGAATAGTCAATCTGTACATTTTAGTAGAACACCTTCTTTTGAGATGAGTTAATTTCTTCAAATGAAGAACCAAGCAGGATGTGGAACTTGTAAGTATAGCTGAAAGCTATGATATAGCTCCTAGTTATTGTTCTCAAGTTGTGTGGGAGGCCAGAGAAAAGTCAGAGTGATCAGCACTTCAGACTTCACACAACAGGCTTAAAAATACATATATTCATGTGTTTTATTTTTCTAAGTATCACAAATATGAGTAAATATACTTTTTAAAAAGCCTAATAATGAGGTACAGAAAGGGTACTTTATTCCTTTTTTCATAGACATCAGTGCCATCAGCTTGGTGACAGGAGGTTTTGTATATTTCTTGTACAGTGTTGTCCCCACACTTGTTTGTGGCTCCTAGATGCTAGAGTATTAAAGATGTTTTAATTTCTGTGGGCTAATTATTGTGTCCTTTATGATGACTTCTGCTATTCTGTCACTTTCCATTACTCCTTTTAAGGAAAAATACTTACCATAAGACAATTTCATAGTTTGATAATTAGAGATAGAAGCTATTTTCAGCTTGTTTAGTGCAATTTAGCATTGATATAAATGTCTGCCAATGTATTCTTGGAAAGATATATATGTAGATAGATATAAAAAATATTTTTCCAAATCTAAACTACACTGAAAACATTTCCCAAACACTCCTACTATTTGCAAACAGTAAGTGCAGGTAATATGCTCCTGAAGGGTCAGTCTGTAGGGTTTTGTGCTTCTGCTCTAAAGAGAAGTAATGAAAGCGGCTGTGAAAAAGCTAGGGGTGTAAAAGGATTAATATTCTAGATGGAATATCCTCTTAAGGACTGCTTTACCTTTTAACTATGGTATGGTAATCTCTGTCAGTAGTGCTGCTTTGGTTACATGAGTGCAAGCAGTGACAGTAAGTTACATGTAAATCTATGAATTAATCAGTAGTCCAACAAAATACTAATTTTCTCTGTCAAGTGCACTGTAAACATAGTTTGTGATGCTCTCTGTTGAGGGGAGCTCAATTATAATGTTAAATTTTTTGTTTGACCAGCAGTTCAATACATATGTGCTGGCCCCAGAATGCTGGCAGTTAAAATACCATATTGTTAACTGCTACTGAAATGAAGATGATATAAATTTGGGCAATGTCAAGAAAATGAAGCAGGACCACACTCAAATATTAAAATCAGTTTCGGTTTCCATCCCCATTTATAAATGATAGTCTTGGTGTGTAAATTGATTTAAAGATGAAAGTTAAAATATATGGGAAAAATATAATCTTCAGTCAGTTTCAAAATCAAATTGCAGCTCAAGTGACTTGTCTTTCTGAGCTTTTAGCTATTGCCAGGCAACTAGCAATGCAGTTCTCCCATTGTAAATTGCTAGGGTAGATTGGCAAAGCTGGAAGAAGTTACTGTTTGCTTCTGTGATTCTTAGTCCTGGGTATCAAGTCTGATTTGTACCTATTTTTCTCCTAGACAGTGTTAAGTGGGGGCCTCATTCTCAGGAGTGCTGCGGTTTGAGCACTGATGGCTGCCTTGGTTTGGTTTTTTTGTTTTGTTTTTTTCTTTTTTTGGCAAGTTCACAGTCCAGAGAACATCCTACCAGCTCCCGTTCCATCATTTTTGTGTGATTCCGCTTGCAGTTAGTGTATGGGTGTTATCATGGGTAATGCAAGTCACACTGTCATCGCAAGATCACAAGTAGGTAAAGAGCTTTTCTTTCAGACCATGTGGGCAACATCCCACAACTGAAAAGGTGAGTGTATGAAGGCCGATGAGTTTCACAGGGATCCATAGTGCCAGCCTCACTCCAAACCAGTGCATGATGAGAGAATTGAAGGACATGATCCTGTTGTGTCACTATTATGACAATGTGGATGTTGATCTTAAGGTTTGAGAAGGAGATTTGCAAAAGTGAAGCATCAGGAATGGTTTTGGGTAGATGCTGCAGGGGTCTTGATTGTAAGGTCCAAAACTCTGTGATCATTTTTTTGTATACTTGCATTTCTAATATGAAAAACAGCTACAACTAACAGTGATTTCTTTCAGTTATGCTGGGTATTTAACTCCTTTCTTCCTACCTATCCTTAGATCTGGAGGAACTGAAATGTTATCAGATTAATAAGATCTCTGGCTATAAACACAGGATATGGCTTGAAGTGGCTTCTGATGTCAGAAGGGTCTCTCATTTCAAATACCTATTTCAGTATTGTGTTACTCATAAGGGTACCTCCTTATTCTTTCTACTATCAATTGGCTTCCATGACCTGAAATAAGTAATACCTCTGAGGATGCTATTTTAGATCCTCCACATATCACACTCCTTTTGGTTTCCTCAACAATGTTACAGAGAGTGAATTGTTAAAAAAAAAAAAAAAAAGGGAGGGGGGGTGGAGGGGAAGGTATTCAGTGGTACATCAGCTTTTGAATCAAAGATCAATATATTATATCCAATGGTTATATTTTTATCTTCAGTAACCTACATTAAACTTCGTCTGTTGGTTCTTAGCAAAAAAAAAAAAAATAAAAAAAAAAAAAAAATCCAGCATATACTTCACTGCTGGAGTTTGTTCTTTAATTTAATTAAACTTTATTGTTACATTTCCTGCCCTCCATCCTCTTTCTCATTCAATATACTTCCCATTATTCCTTTCATTGAAATTACTTCCTTCTTTTGTCAGAAACTCTCCCAACACTTCTTCAAAGGTGGAAAAATAGAGGATTTTTATCAGCAATTTTAAAATGTTTTCTGTGTTGTATTCATTGTATTGAGAGTCACAGCAGTGACTGAAAACCAAAAGCCCAGTAATGGTAATTATTGCCTATACAGGACTGAGACTTGACAGGGAATCTGGGTAATGCCCTCACAATACCAAGCACTGATACTTTATTCCTTTTGTGTTTTGTACAGATCTCATCCCTACCATTGCATACAAAGGAGTCTCTGAAAAGGTGTCCTATTTATGAAGAAATGGATAGCCTCTACTTGAGGGGGTTTTTTCTTCCTTTTTTCAACTTCTAATTGCAGATGAAGTAAAAACCCTGTAAATTGAATGTGATTTGCATGAAATTGCACAGGCATGCTGGTCATGGTAGTGACTAGGGAGTCTCTGTTAACATGAACATTTACAAAGTTGATTCTTTACCAAGGTATTCATGGAAAAAATGCAAGAGCCCTCCAGTGGCCAAAATAATACCATAAAACTTGGTGCTTAACCAAAGCCTATCTAAGCTTTTGATAAGCTTGTGGTGCTTAAGCAGGCTGTGTGCTCTGACCTAAGTTTATCATGCTGTTTCTCTTACCTTTCATTATTATCCTCTGCTTCCTTATTTTGTTCACCTGCTCTTCTCAATTTTCACTTCAATTGCTGTCTTTTCAAGAATAAATCTTATTTTCATTAGATGTCTATTGTCCTTGCTCCAGCAGGACTTCAGTCCCTATATAGGCACTATTACTGCTCCTGTAATGCAAATGCCATAGTTATGTCACACATTATTTTAGTGATACTGGAACTGGGTGTTATATGGCTCATTCTGTAATGTCAGCCTTTCTGTTCTTGAGCTATAATAATACTTCCCTACTTTTTAAAAAGGTCATGTTGATTGTGGAACAAGCACAACTCATTTGTACAAAGTTGTCAGGTTAGGATATCTGAGTTTTGGCCTATGATTTCTTTAAGACCAGGAATATGCCTCTGAGTTTTTTCTAGAAGAAAATACTGCTGAAAATATTACCTAGTATGTGTTAAATATGTATTTATCTACTAATGGAGAATAACACTTGATACAAAAAATGCCTTAAAATTTCTGGAAAGATTTTGATTGCAGAAATCAAATATTTACAATAGGAATTCACACAATGACGAAAGGCAACTCACTTCGCTTGTGAATCATTGCCTGTGTAGCAGCATGTAATGATGCTTTTTAGCTTCATAAAAACTAATTCAATACATGTATCTAATTTATGGTAAAGTGAAAAATACACTACTGATGTTTAACTTTACAGTGTGGCTCAGCTAGTAGCTCATGCTGAAATTATCATTCTTTCACTTCTTCCTGCAGTGAAAGTGCCCAGCAGGCAAACAGTATTGACTTTTTAAATGTCCAAAAGGCATCTGTGTTATGAATAAGTTTCCAATTTGTGGCCAACATGGAAATGTACCTTCCCTACATGGCTGCTGAAAGTAATTTCAGAACAGAAGACATGTGTAGCTTTCCTTTAGGACTTCTGAAAAGAGTATTCAGGCACTTGGTAACAATATTGCTCAATATTATGAGCTTTCCCTACATTGCTTTACTGGAGGGAACTGTTCTGTATCCTGTTCTTTGCCTTTTAGCCATTCTCCATATGTAATATCCCCGGGAAAGCAATTATGCTCTTTGTTTAGCATATTTCATTCATTGTGAGACACTCATGATGCTCTCTACAAATAAATAATATCAGTCAGCTAGAAAAGCTTTTGAATTAGTGACAATTTCATAAAATCCTATAGTGCATGTGTCTAATACAGTAGGAAACACAGGTGACCTACTTGGGAGTACTCCTAGAACGATAAAAGTCAGTACATCCTTTCCATTTAAACATATTTGTCCAAGAAACACTGAATTTGTGAAGACTGTGGTAGGTGCATGCAATCAAGCAAATCTCTTTGTAGCTTTTTCTAGCAACTACTCAACATAGGAAGTTGTATGACCACCAAAGAAACGTCACAAAAACAGAGGGCGGTGTCTGATCTCTGAGATCGGTATATAAGCTAGTTTACAGGGTTATACGTGCGCCCCCCTGTATTTCATGCATGTGATCACCACTCAGCAAAGAGATGCTTGGATTTTAGCAGGCTCTTCTATGAAAATTCACTAATGGCAAAACCAGCAACAATACAGAAAAACTTAAAAGACAAATGAGAAATTCTTAGAGAAAAAAATGTGACTTAGAGTCCCATAAGTACTTTGAACACTACAGGCAGTTCTAATCTTCACAATCTAAAAGACTGTAGAAGAAATAGAAAATACTCAAAGTAGTATGAGGAACATAATCAAAGGATCAAAACAACATCTATACAAATAACAAGCTTCTGTACAGAGGAGTTAGTTGAGGGCTTTAAGCCTGAGAAAGATGAGCAAAATAGATTTAACAGTTGTATTAAATTATGGACGACTCAGGGAAAGCAAATAATTACTGTCAACTAGGTGGGAGAAAAATTATTTGGAGCAGAAGTCACATCTTCCTGCCTTGTTCCACACATTATACTAAAAGTTAATTAAAAAAGTGATGATGCATTCATGTGTCTACTAAACAAGAAGCAGGTGAGTTGAAAAATGCTGGAAGTTTTGAGAACATACAGTGTTCTTAGATACTACTAGGTATTACTATCTAATTGTCCCACTCTTTGCTTTAGGGCAGTCACCGAGACTGGTTGGGAGGTTTTAGTATACTTTTGGTCTGATTTGATATGTATGTTTTCATTAGTAAAATGATACAAACCTTTTATTCCATCTTGTTTCTAATGCTCTTTGAAAGAAGAAACTTATTAGCTGAGAGCCAGTTTCCACAAATTTCGCTATCTGCTGCAGTAGCTACTTAAACTGCTGAAGTTTCAGTTAAAGTTAAAAAAAAAAAGCCTATGATTTTGCTCTGTTTTCCTCCTATTTTTACTTTGCTAGTGTAGACTTTCGTATCAGTCAGTCCCTGCTATCTTTTGAATACCATTTGTTTACCCAAAAACTTGAATATTACTCCTGTCAGATAAGACCTTGCTTCCCTAAATGTGTGTCCTCTGTATAGTAAGGGGCACAGGATGGTGACTCTGTGTTACAGGAGTCATGGTATGTTAAAGTCCACATCAGTGTCAAAGTGGTATTCCTGTAAAACGTTTCTGATAAGATTTATATATCGAGACAATAAAAAATAATAATTTTTGGCAATTATGCCAACTTTTACCTTCCAATATGGGCAAAAATGGTCTTGTAAAAACATACTAAAAAGAAGTTTCTAAAATATATATAATTTAAATCTTCACCTGTAGCAGATTAGCGTACAGAAAGGGAGAAATACAGTGCTAGTTTTTAGCAACATTAGTATACTTCTAGAATGTACAATTGCCAACAATCCAGACTGCTTTTCACTTAAGTGTCACTGCATATTATTTTCTACTAATTCAGAAGAGTCTGGATGGTTTATAGAAACGTGGATTTAGAGCTTTGGAACAGATTGCAGATCTACCTTGTTTAGAAATGTATCAGAGACTAATACCAGATGTTCCAGAGTAAGACATAAACCCTATAATATATTTGATTTTTCCCAAATCCTAATAGTTGCTTCAATAATGTTAAGGTAAAATTCCTTTGCAAAACTTAGATGTGATAATCTATTGACATAATAGCATGTGACAATACTGTTAACATTTTACATTAGAATGCAAATTTGATTGAGCTGGGAATATAATTGCTTTGGAATATGTCTTGGATTTGGAAATTAAAGTCTTGGAAAATGTTAACAGCAGCATTGTAGTTGACATGAATGTGGGAAGGAATGCAAAAGTGTTGCCCTTTATCTTAATTTCTACATGGAAGCTTCTGAAACTTTTTCTGCCATGTCTGTAATCATCTCTTTGGCTGATTTTATTTCCTATTCTACAGTAATCAGCTAAAGTAATTATTTAAATTGTGACAATTACTGTAGAATACTGTAGCGTTCTTTTTCAACTATGTAATTGTGAAATCCTGTAAGCACCAAATGCTCCCTGCAATCAATGTGCCAGTCTTGTGTTCAGTGTTTTCCACAACCTATTGATATCCAGGAGGAATTTTACTAGCAGAAAGTTGTGCCAATAAATGTTTTGGGCTTTTTTTCACCAAAACATTACTTGAATTTTAAAAATAATATTAACCACATTAAATTAATATGGTTTTCCTTATTGTTTCATGAGACCTATGTGCTGAATAACGATGTCTGGTTTAGGTTTCTTTGTGTTATTATCTATACCTGTGTTTGTAAGTTTTTCATGATTTTGTCATCCCAAATTCAAAAGTTCAAAAATATTACTATTGTACTGCATTTACCTTTTGTGTCTGTGCATAAAGTGAAAGTCAGGAGAAAAGCAAGGAATTCCCCTGGCTCTCTAACTGCATTTGAATTTAATTTGTCCCTTTCATCTCCTCTTTGTCTTCTCTGTTTAAATTGCAAGTCTTTTGGAATGGATGCTCCTACATACTTCATTTGTAATGTGCCTACCACCACTGTCAAATGACCCTTAGACTTTTCAGCAATAAACAAGATTTATAATAACATGAGTTTAAAGATAATCCAGAGACACAAAAGCCCTAATTATGCAAGGGGGTGGGCAGTTGGAAACCTCTTTTTTTTTTTTTTTTTTGTCATGCAAAAAAAGAGTAACATTAGTCTTAGATATTAATCTTCAGTTATGTGTGAGTTTCTGAATTTCTTACTACACAATAAGAAGGTTAAAGATGCACAAATATTAATTGTGAAGTAATTGCTTCTGTGATATCTCTTGGCAATGTCATATCAGTTCAGCTGAAAAGACATCTAAGACCCTGAATAAAGGTAAATACATTTTGTGGGGTAGCTAGAGAAATTGAACTTTATGTTCTTGGGATGGGGATTTTGAGGAAGTCACTAAATAACCACTGGAGTTTTTGTAACCTGTGAAAACCTAACCAACATTTGTGTCTTATGAAAAGACTACCAAGAAAAAACAATGTTTTTGTTGTGTGAATGACAATGCTCTGTGGCATTTTGATCAAATCCCCATCTCTTTTGTTGACTTTCTGCTGTATCTTCCTTTTAAAGCTGTCTTGGTATTACATAAAGAAACAGATCTGTCCTGTCAATCTTCATAGGTAGATGCCTTTAGCAGTGTTTAAATTCATCACTCATGCATTTTGGTGGGAGTTTGTTTTGGTTTTTACGGTCACATCTGAGTTGTACTGGTGTTAATTCTGAATTCATAAAGCTAGTAATTTTCTACTGCTATTTCATAATACCCTGCATTGCCTGTCTTTGAAATTTCATATCTGATATTCTTAAAGTTAAGGTCAATTTTATTGATTCTTTGGATCTATTCTTCCATTACATTTTTACTAGGCACATACAAAGAGGGTAACTAATCTTAATATCTTGTGTTCACAACTCTGTTTAGCATGAAATCGGTAACTGATATATTAATTATAATAATCTGTTAAATATACTTTACCTACATGTTAATTATAGCAGACCATTCTCATTTATTTTTCTGGGTAGGCTATTAATTCAACCCAGATGGTACAGCTTTTTCAAACTGTAACACTCAGTGTTAACAGAATAAATCATGTTGCCAAGATACAGGAGCAAAAATGTTATCACATCTGAATAGGTTTTAAAATGATATAACCATGAAAGAAACTTACCTTTTAATCAGAGAAGAAGCTTAGTTAGAGCAGGGTCAGTAACCCAGGCCTGCTTTGTAAGACAGGAAGCGTTACTTGGAAGTACAGGAATTTCTATTGTGTTCCAGAATATCAAACATTTTGCAAAAATACCATTTTTCTCTGCCTAAATTAAACAACCTAAAAGACATGATGTAAAATAATTGTCTCATTTTGCCCGAGAAAATATTAAGTGCTGTTAAAAAACTTAATGATCTTCAGCAGAAGTAATTAGAATGTAATGTTTACTGTTTGCAATCCCTGTTTAAATGAAAGGAATCTACACTAACTGTAAATAATTTGTAAAAATTCTCCCCCCCTCACCTTTAATTAAAACAGATATTGATATCGGTTCCTTCCTCTTTCACCTTTCCCCTGGTAGCATGCTCAATATGCAGTTCTCTGCTGGCTATATGGATTAGGATTTTTACTTTGATGTGAAACACGTTTTAGGTGACACATTACTTCTTGAATACCTCATTTTTTAAATCAGTCTCCCCTCCTACACACGTTCACACACGCCTCCACCATGTTTACTTGCAGAGTATTCTTGTGATTTTGTTTTTCACTCTCACTGGACATATTCTAGAGACATAAATTGGATCATATTAGGGTATTTCAAAGCCCACTATTCCATCTAGATGAATGAATCAAGATTATCCTTTATAAAATAAGATTAATGACACCTTTAGCTTCTTTTTTACTATGAGAATAAATGATTTTTGAATGATGGACATGGAGTTTTCCATTACAAAAACATAGGCAACCTAGTTAGACTGAATATGCACTCTTTCTAAGTACAGAGAAACAGACTCTTCTCATTTTCTTACTCTATTATAAGAAATAAATTGAATAATAATACTTTTAAGTGTATTATCTTCTCATATCCACAAAGAAAACTATGAACATGTGAAAAATTGAAACTTATGTTTCAGAATCTTCTTGGTATCTAACTGTATTTTCCAAAACACTCTGTTTGCATGGTGGAATAAAATATAATGTTTTTTCAGTCTTTTCAGAGATACTCACTGTAAAAGGTTATACTCTGTGTGTGTGTGTGTGTGTGTATTTATGTAGGGCAATTAAGTGCTAGCGATTATTGTTTGAACATTTCCAGGCAGTACCAGTTTCATGGTTCAGTAGCACCTTTGGGACACATGGTAGGGATAATAATTCAGCAGTCAAGAATAAATAAGATAAAAAGTACCTAAAGTGCTGCCAATTCTTTGATAATTTCAAATAATCTAAGCATTTTGGAAACAAAAGAGTAAACTTTAGTAATGACTTGAGACACAGCTCTGTATGAATTATGCCTCTTTACTACCATGAAGAAGGGATCAACAGCCAGTGTTCTATGCTCTCTAGCACAAACCCTTAGTCCAGACTCCATAATCAGCTGCCATATTGCTTCTATTTTTTTCTAGTATTAGAAAGTGTACATTTTTAACTGAGTCATAGTTAGCAACCATATAAAATGGGACTGTTGGCTAATTGCTGTTAAACATGCTGTTAATTGCTTTGCTTTTGTTGTGAGTCTAGGCTCTGACAGTTCATCTCTTGGAATTAATCTGTTTCATTAAGGGCAGGTGAAAGGAGATACTTGAGTCCCAGTCCCAAGGAATAGAGAAAATAGTCTCAGATTCTTTCGTAGACTTGAGAGAACTGCAAATTTCATAATCTGTTTATCTGTGTGGCTGTCTGGACAAAATGGGGTGCAATTATCAAAACATAGTATTCACTGGGTGTAATTTGGTCCCCCAGCCCCTATATTTAAGCCATTGAGAGAAACATTGATTGAAAAGTTTCCGAAGTGCTGGATTTGTAGAGCTACCAAAGGCACACTGTTAACGCATAGCAGGAATTAGCGTAATATACAGTCCTCTTGATACCCCATTAAGTTTCTTGGGCCAAAATTCTACTTATTTTCTTCCTATACAACAGCTGTGGGAAAGACCTATGGGCTGAAATTGGCCCACTGAGTACAGTGCTAGCCCTCGATTTGAAAGAAATGTGCCTGAAAAGAGAATAAAAAAGCAACAAAGCCAAAGTATAAACTAAAACATGTGAATTACAACTAGGAAATGTTTCTAAACTAACTATCAGTAAGAACTGCAAAAACACTACGTGGTTACGAGTAGCTTTTAGCTAGGGAATGTAAAATCTTAAATGGCACAGATAACGTCAATCTGAATTACCGTTTTCAGAATGACACAGATGTTAGGATAAGGAAGCATAAATGGAAATTAAAGAGAAACAAATTCAGAACAGATGTCAGGAAGCATTTTTTTCATGCCGAGAATCACAAACGTGTGGAATGGCCTACCAGGCAAGATTGTTAAGGCAAAAGCACAGGGGACATTCAAGAAGTGATCAGATGGCATCATAGGGGAATTGAGTAGTAAAAAAGGAAATGAGCATGCATAAGGCAAATGGTTTTAATTTAATCCCAAACAATGTCCGTGTTCTTACGTTATTAATGCTTGCATATTTACCTTGGATAAACACACAGAATTCCTACATTAAAAATAATGCACAAAATAGCCTCTTTGTGATAATAAAGACAACAAATTTGTTATCTCTTCTGTAATGTCTTTAAAAATTGTATATATCAAAACCAATATTTTTTTCTACAATTTCTCTATATATTCTATATTGGTCATCTGTAGATGTCAGCTATGAAGTCATAGGGAACTTATGAATAACTTTAGAATGTATTTCTCAGGAATGGCATCTTGTTGATGTCACTTATCTTTTTTAGGATGCTTGCTCTCCTGAGCTCTATTTTCACACAATGTACAGGTAGAAAATAAGATGTATTTCGTCTTATCTTTTGGGAAGAAGCAGATGTATAATGCTCAAAGCCCCAGTCCCGCAACCCTTATTTATGTAACTTTGTGTTTTGCCTGCTCTGTTAAATTCAGTGGGCTCTTCGTGTGAATAGGTACGTGCAGAGTTGTTTGCAGGACAGAGTTCAGACGCTTTGTGTGGCCCTTGTAGGACAGGCTGGTGTCCCTCAAAATAAGGAATTGTAGTTTCTGCTATAGACTTTTTATTTCAGTGTAGAGAACTTTGAGCCTCAAATGTGGAAAGATACAGAAACCAGAGATCCCAAAAGTCAGATCCAGCTTTTGAATGTGGGAATCAGTACTTCCCATCATCACTTTTTGCTAGTTGAGTCCAATGGCAAATGAAGTAAAGGTGAAAATAGAAAGTGGCTCTGAGACATGTTTATGCACCCCTTTTGTTACCTAACTGAGCCCTGAAGGTAGCTCTGGAAGTTCCTGTAATCACACTGTTTACAGTTTATAGCATAAGCAGAATAAGTAAAATGCTTATTATTACTCTTTTAATTTCTCTTCTGCTTCCCTGATGTTCCGGCTTTCTCGTCCCACTTACCTTATAGCTGCTCCACCAGGAGAATTCTTGAGAAGAGGGCTATATAGGACACTAATAGAAATATTGGGCATCTCTAGGAGCTTGGAACTAAAAACCTATCGAGATTTGTTCCTTTCATGCTAACTGCAAACTTGGCTTAGAAGTTTGTTTCTTGGATATAGAAGTTTGGCTCATATGCATAATAATATCATTAAAATTCAGTGTAAATGTGTTGTGATTTTATTTTTTATTTTTCCTATCAACAGCGTTACTACAACAGGCAAAAAAGAACTAACCTGAATCTAGTAGACAATGATGAAAAAATAAAGGGAGGTACTTCGTAGTTTTCAGAGAACCTCACTGTGCACTGTCGAAAACAATGGCAATTGAAGTAACACTGTTGCTTTCCTGCTGGCTAGGTGATGTTTTACCGTCTGTTGTAACATTATTGTTTGTGTTACCAAGATTTTAATTTTGCAGACATAGAACTGTAATGGAATCCGCTTGGTGGATTATTTAGTTTATACCTTCCACTTTATTTTAGCTTTAGTCTCATAAGTCCCTGCTTGTAAAGTAATCAATCAAACATTGATTTTATGTACTACTTCCCTTTAATCTGTTCTTAGATAATATTTGATCAATATGTATTTAAAACTCCTAATGTTTAAACAGATCATCACCTCATCATTTTGGTGTAGATGCAGAAAACTAAACAATACATTGTTAACTTATGTATTGTAGGCTGAAAATGCTGTCTAGGCTTATCTTTTTTAATGTGCTTTTGACATAAAACCACTTCACTGAGTCACATACTGAGAAATTCAATAGTAGAATGGGCTTAGTGATTTACTAAAATCATATGTAAATCGCATATAGTATGTATAGATTAGGAACTCCATAGAAAAAAGAGGAGAGCTGTAAGGAGATAAAGCCATAGAGCCATGAGTTACTTATCACAGAATCACAGAATCATCTAGGTTGGAAAAGACCTTGAAGATCACCTAGTCCAACCATTAACATCACTCTGACTGTTCCCAACTACACTGAATCCCTCAGCACTGGGTCAACCCAACTCTTCAACCCCTCCAGGGATGGGGACTCCACCACCTCCCTGGGCAGCCCATTCCAACGCCCAACAACCCCTTCTGTAAAGAAATGCTTCCTAATATCCAGTCTAAACCTGCCCTGGCACAGCTTGAGGCCATTCCCTCGTGTCCTATTGCTTATTACTTGGTTAAAGAGACTCATCCCCAGCTCTCTGCACCCTCCTTTCAGGGAGCTGTAGAGGGCGATGAGGTCTCCCCTCAGCCTCCTCTTCTCCAGACTAAACCCCCCCAGTTCCCTCAGCCGCTCCCCGTACGACCTGTGCTCCAGACCCTGCACCAGCTCCGTTGCCCTTCTCTGGACACGCTTGAGTAATTCAATGTCCTTTTTGTAGTGAGGGGCCCAAAACTGAACACAGGAATCGAGGGGCGGCCTCACCAGTGCCGAGTACAGGGGTGAGATCCCTTCCCTGTCCCTGCTGGCCACGCTATTGCTGACACAAGCCAGGATGCCATTGGCCTTCTCGGCCACCTGGGCACACTGCTGGCTCCTGTCCAGTCGGCTGTCAATCACCCCCCCAGGTCCCTCTCTGACTGGCAGCTCTCCAGCCACTCCTCCCCAAGCCTGTAGCGCTGCTGGGGGTTGTTGTGGCCCAAGGGCAGCCCCCGGCATTTGGCCATTGAAACTCCTACAGTTTTTGAAGATTCTGGAGTTTTAATCATAACTTTATGTTGACATTCCTATTTCTATTGTGTTTGGCAGCAAATTGCTGTTTTAAAATTGTATTCCTATTTCATTGTTAGTGTCTGAAACTGAATTACAATGATCCATAGCAACATTTTCTTAATTATGTTGCTATCAGTTAATTAACACTTGTACAATGCATACCAGACATAGATTAGAAAAAGGATGAAGACATGTCCCATGTCAAGGAGTGTAGGCTGGGATTTTACAAATGAAGAGGTCTAATGGAGTTCAGCAACAGTTCCCTTTTGACTATCAGTGAGAACTTGATACCTACTTTCTCCAGCACACTTTGAAAATCCTAGACATAGAGTGAAGGGGCAGGTGCTACAGCGCTTCTCACAATACTGTGTGTGGCATGTAGTCTCCCTGAATCGAAAGATGGCACTGCACAAATTTGGGAGTGATTTTTACAAAACTGAACGATGAGACTGGATAGATCAGAAATGAAACAAGCATTAACAGTATTGAATATACGTATCAACATACACCAAATTCTTTGATACATTTTTGTTGCATCATTAGGTATGACAAACTTTTTTGCAAGATCTTTATAAAGTCTTAACCAAGAATTTCTGTTAATTAATTGTTGCACAAAAAAACCCCCTAAACCTTCACTCCTTATTGATTCTTTACTTCATTCTGCAGATAAGATTCAAAGTGACAGGGTTAAAACCTGTAAGATAACACCTTGCTCAAGATGGAAGATGTCTATTATTGTTGAGACAATAGGAACAATGGGCTAAACTTCTCTGAACTGCATCTTGCCATAGACAAGATCATCCCAGGTGATTCTCATGATTTGAAAAATGATATTTGTTATATATACCTGTTCAATAACGTCTAGCTGGCGTGTTAGAGGCAACCTCATTTTTATTTGTTGGAAAGTACTCTCAATTCTAAACCAGTTCTGTCTATTTCCATGGTTTTGAACACAAAAGAATACATTCTTATATGAGTAGCAAGATATTTTAAATAATGAAATATAATTCCATCAGCACTGTGTTCTCCTGTTATTTATGACTGTACTAAATTATCTACAACTGAAGACATCCAGTTTATAATGAGATATCTGATGATTTATTTTTGCAAAAAATATTAGCTTTATTATTTATTAATTCTAGCAGTATTCCTCCGTGTATACTCCATAAATATTAACATATCTGATGTCTTGTAAAGATATGATGAAAATAGCATTATGCCTGATATATGGGGAAGATTTGACATCTCATTTTTATGTAGTTGATCTTCTATAGCTTATAGTATCAAGAAGCTCAATTAATTAAGGACTCATGTCAAAAAAAAATAGTGCTAGTGTAAGGATATTTGGAGACTAGCATTTGGTCTAAATACACTGTTTAGTCATGAACATTATCGCAGAGATTGTAAAGTAGAAGAGTGTGTTTTGTTCATTTGTGGAAGAATAAATAAATTACTGTATTGCTCAACAAATACCTGTATAAAAATATTGAGACCTACGTGAGGATATTGTGATTTGTTCTCACAGGAGATCTCAAGTTGTCCTCTTAAAAATCATATTTGCACTGAATATTATTTTAACTATTATCAAACCAGTAAAACTATCTACATTTACTTTTAAAAATTAGCCAGATAGCTCATCATGATTTTATATGAATGTTAGGAGTTAGGATGTTAGGGTTAGCTATTAAGGTTAGGGATTGGGGTTAGTCATTAGGGGTTAGGGTTAGGGTTAGAGAGCTAGGGTTAACCTTTAGGATTAGCCATTAGGGTTAGGGTTAGCCATTAGGGTTAAGGTTTAAGTTTAGGGTTAGCCATTAGGGTTAGGGGTTAGGATTAGGGGTTAGATTTAGGGTTAGCCATTAGAGTGTTAGGGTTAGGGTTTAGGGTTAGCATTGGGTCAGGATTAGGGTTTAGGGTTAGGAGGTTAGGGGGTTAAGGGTAGGGGTAGGGTTTAGGATTAGGTTTAGGGTAGGGTTAGGTTTATTGTTAGATTAGGGTTAGGGTTAGGGGTTAGGTTTATGGTTAGGTTTAGGGTTAAGGGTTAGGGTTAGCCATTATGGTTAGGGGTAGGGGTTATGGTTAGGTTTAGGGGTTAGAGTTAGTGTTAGCCATTAGGGTTAGGGTTGAGGTTAGGGTTTAGGGTTTGAGTTAGTGTTAGGGGTTCGGATTTAGGATTTAGGGTTAGGGTTAGGGGTAGGGTTTAGGGTTAGGGTAGGGTTAGGTTTAGTCTTACGTGAGCATTAGGGTTAGGGTTCATTTAGGGATTAGGGGTAGAGGTAGGATTAGGGTTACGGTTGGGTTTAGGGTTAGGTTTAGTCTGAAACCCACAAAGACCATCTGGAATTTGAGGTTTATCTGAAGATTATTGTTCAAGGCTGGTTATCTCAAAACCCCAAATCCTTTATATTTGTGCTGATATAGTCTTTTGTAAAGTCTGATATCGAGAGATTTCCTTTAAGCTTGTTACAGATTTGGTCTGATTAAGAACATGACAATCACTTCTGTTTTGATACATACCATTAAATACAGTACTGTCTGTGTAAGTATTTTAAGGTTAAATTTACAGATTGTTTCATTGTCATTTCTCTCAGGTTTTCTCTTTGGATGGAAGAATTCTTCTTCACATAAACATTTGTAAAGGCACCGTATTAATACTGAGATCATGAAGACTTAGAAGAACTTGTTTCCCCAATTATAGGTAAGCCTGAAACACTCAAAGGGGCATTGTAGTGATTTGACAAATGCAAATTTAACATAGAACTCAACATGTCATAAATAATTTATATTACAAGTTGATCTTATCTTTGAACAAACATCTTAGTTTTCCAAATATCTTTATACAGGTAAGGCAGCTAAATCTTCCTGTTCTGTGGGGAGAAGGCAGAGTTCCTAGTTACAACTAGGTTGACTGTGTGCGGGTGAAAAGTCCCATCTGATAAACTGATAATAAGGAACAGTGGGAAAAAGGAGCAGCCTCATGGCTGTAACTAAAGCACATTATGTCATGTATTCTGTAAGGCATTTCAATTCTTTAGTTTTCTAGGAAATGCGAAGAGACCAGTAGTACTTTGGTGAGGTCTGCTTTTTTTAAAGATGCAATTTAGTAGTTCCAGATGTGTCTAAAGCCAGTGTGAAATTGGTGGATTCAAGACGGCTGACTTGAAAACCTTAGAAGTAAACAGAATGAGCAAATCTAAGGCACTTGCATTGCATTTATAAAGATTTACGCAAGTATGTTTGGTGTTGATTGTGGCTTCTCTTATCATATCTCTCTGTTTTCATTAGAGAACAGGCTGTGACTTTGGCTTCTCGCCAGTATCTTTTGGCAGGACTGATATTGTGGAGATGGTATGGCCATCACACACATCTTCATGTATACAGCATGTGACATTTGTATGGCATGTTAGAAAAATTGTGCTGTTTGCCTGCTACAATTGATATTAGCTCAACAAAGCTGAATGTGTTCTTTGCATTTCAACATGTTGTGGTATCAGGATCCCAGTGTTTCTATATCAGTATTGTTACCTACAGATAATTACATTAAAAAAATGATTATTGTTTTTGTGACATACTACAAGGGAGGTATTTAGCAGTTCCTTAAAACTGTGGGATTACAAATAGTTTGGGTTTGCTATGTATTAGTACAAAAGGAAAAATAATCTGAGTAGCATACACACACATATTGTACACAAACATATATTTATATATAGTTCATGCAAGATACTAAATTAGGTAACTGCTGAATACTTTAGGTGATGTTTTAAATCATGAAGCTCAAGTTGCAACACTGTAGTAATTGAAGGAGAGCCGTGCAACTTTGTGATGCATTGGCTGGAATGGAACAGATCATTATTAACATGAGGCAGAATCCATACATAAAAATCAAGCAAAGGAACCTGTGTGTTTCCTAGGCATTATTGAGATGCCAATCAGAGTGCTGCATGTGTGCCTGGAATCCTAAATACTTTTCTGGATGCATTTATTCCATATCATTGGTATAAAATACCTACAAATAAATTCTAGGGCTCTCCAAAGGCTTGTAAGTATTTGCTACTGCTCACATATTTCTGAAATCTATTGTCAGTCATTTGACAAAGACTCGGTGTCAAATAACTGCCAGTTCACTAGCATTCCAGACTGTCACCTTCATTTTACTTCTTTCCTGGGAGAAGCATTCTTGCAGGGTGTTTTTTTTTTGTTTGGTTGGGTTTTTTTTTGTTTTGGTCTTTGTTTTTTTCTGGAGGCAGCAGACTACAAAATCTTGTTCCTGCCATACATTCATTTCTTGAATGCCTGTGGAAAGGGTTAAGGCTACTGCTGAGGAGACTCAAAGCTAATGCTATGCAGGGAGTATGGCACTTTCTTATGTGAAGTAAAATTAAAAATTGCAAGCTACTTTGACCATGATGCAGCTCCCCATTGGCATTTTTATTTGCTAGCAGAGCTTCATTTCAGTGCAGCTTATGCCAGCCTGAAAAGCTTGATGCAAAACTCCTTAGTGCTATAATTTCTATTTGTATAAGTTTTGTGCTTTTGAGTCAAGTCAGTTTCCATAGATGCTTTGTCCAGTGTGTCCCGTAGACATATGTTCCTTCAGGACAAATAACCAAAGTGACAAAACTGTTTTGTATAATGGTTTGGCAAAAAAGATAGAGGAGAGCAGAGCAGAGATGTTTTGCATTGGAGATGTGGTTTTCCCCGGTAAAGAAAGGATTGGTTTAATCCATTTTAAAACTACGAAAGCTATAACAAAGCATAGTATGAAACTGTAAGTATACTATATATTATGGTAATGAGAATAGAAGAATTCTGGTATGTGACATAACTACTATATCTGTATGAATATGTTTTGTATATTTTATGAGATATTTTTTTAATAGTAATTTTATAAAGTCTTTGTCAGATACTGTGACCTTGATTCATTATTCCTTGATTCTTGCGTTACATGCTGTTAGAACAATATAGACGTTGAATGATCCAGTGGTGGATCACACTCTGTTAAGGTTTTGCACAGATACCCTTTATCTGTGCTTTCTCCAAACTGAATGTTGAACTTGATGTTTTAAGAGTGACAAACATGACATATACCAGCAGAATTATATTAATATATGAAATGCATGAGTTCCTTTAGAATGCATTTTGCTTGCTCTTCAAATGGCATCAAAGCCCTGCAATGATAAGTATCTGATTTATTTTTTTTTCTTATATAGCATTTATTTGAGGTGAGAAACAAGAGACCTGTATGATTATCTGGGCCTCAGAATTGTGAGAAGAAATGTAAGTATAATTTAAATATCTAGTAGATATTTCTTAACTGTGATACTGTTGAGCACAAAACAAGCTTGATTAATATGCATCTATCTAGCCTTTTTAAGAATTGTGTATCAAAGGATAAAGCATTCACGTTTTGTACAAAGTATGAGGCTGTAGCCATATCAATATAATTATACTTCTAATCTTTCCTCTGAGTATCTCTACTTTCCTTGGTGGCTGGCATCAAACTTTTTAAAAAGAGATTATTAATATTCACATTTGAGTTTGAGAACTTTCGCCTGAAGTTCTGTGTGTGTTATCTGATAGAAGAAATAGTCTGAATGTTGGCTCTTTTCATATTTGAAGTATAAGAGTAGGACAGGATACAAAAAATAGCAATATACTGGGTGTATTTTGTGATCACTTACAATACAAATTAGAACAGACTTACTGGGTTCTATTTGGCAGAAAATGGCAACATTACGCAAGAAGGCAGATATCGTGTCTAAATATGGGCAGGGATAAATCTAGCCAAAAAACCAGTCATGTATGCAGATGTCCCTGCTGAAGTTTTTGCACCTGGGCCATTTGGTTTCCAAACTGACCTCATGACTGGCCACAATGGCTGCCTTCTCTTCAAGAGCCAAAAGAGGAAGAGGCTTAAGTGGGTCCATATGGCACACAACAATCGACAGCAAAGATGCATTGCCAACTTGGTATTGCAACTACAGTTTGTATTTCAATGTGCTGTGGAATTGGTTCACTATTCACAGAAGAGCAAGTACTGCCAGGAGCAGCTTAATCTATGAATTTATCTAATTATGTCCTAAAAGCACCGGAGAACTGCAGTATGATTTCAGATGTTGTGAGATGAAGCCAAAGTCAATTTAACCTGAACTGTGCAAATTCCAATTTGCATCCAGAATCAAGAAGTTGAAGTTCCCTTATCTATAGTGGCAAAAAAAAAAAAAAAAAAAAAAAAAAAAAGTAGTTGTACTATACTGCATCTTTTGGGTAGGAAGCAGAATAGACCATCAGTTGACTTTCAAGAGTTAAAGGAAGATGACGAAAAGTCACAAATAAGCTACTGAACATGGTT
Organism: Athene noctua; assembly: GCF_965140245.1. Taxonomy (NCBI): domain Eukaryota; kingdom Metazoa; phylum Chordata; class Aves; order Strigiformes; family Strigidae; genus Athene; species Athene noctua. Next base: position 10,125,896 of record NC_134045.1, read on the forward strand.
ATCTGTGACCTTGAACAACTTTCTGTTGTTTTTCCTTCCTACCTTAGACTTCGTAATAGAATTTATTTTAAAGCAATGATACACATCTGAAAAGAGTAAAAGACCTTTGATATAATTGCCATGAAGCTAGAAAATTAAATGATATTACTGTAAAATCCTTGTAATCGCCCAGGCAATAACTTGACTGTGTTTGAGTGCTATAGCTCTGTTTGTTCAGTAGTTGTTCATTATGTAGTTTTATTGGTTATTTTTCCATATTATCATCTGTTGGTAGAGGGTACTTAACTATTTATGAGTATCTCCAAGGGTGAAGTTTGCTATTTCCTGGCTGGAATTATAAGTGAGAGTAGAGTAATGGTACTGGGTAGTGTGACAGCTGTGTGTATTTGTTCCATGATGATATCTAGAAAAATATTTATGTGAGTCATTCTTTCTACCTGAAGACAGCCATGTAGTTTGAGTAGGAGATTTCCTTGTGACTGTGGTATTCTTGTTGACTAATATGAACCAAGCATTTACATTTGATGACTCAAGTAGAGACCTTGTCCCTAAGGTTATACTTTAACCAAATCTCATTAGGGTTAAAAAATTTGAGGAATTTCTTTAGTCAGTGTATCTCTGGACATACTGGTTCTACTTAGAAATGCTGTAGTAGGATCTGAAGTGGAAGATATGATACTGAAAGAGTCACTAAAAATATATAGGAGATGATGTGAAGATAGTCTTCCATCAGGTTTTACTGGGCTCAGAGTTGAGCCTAAAAAAAATGGCAGTAGTTGAAAATTTTTTAATTGCTGTAGCTGACTAAGTAGTATTCATTCAGTGATTCATTTTTTTTTCTAATGTAGGAAACTATTCCCATCCCATTTTTCAGAGGATGGGTCGCTACTACTTAGTTTGTGTAGCTCCTCTTGTTTTTTACCTGCCTGTGACTGCCATAAGCTCACATTCAAATTTGTCACCTTGTCCCAAAGATATTTTAGCATTCACCCTTTTGCATCTTTATACAGAAAAATGTTACTTCCAGAGATCTACACTCCCCTTTTTACAGAGCTGCTGCAAAGAACAGATTTTTAAATAATCTTATCACAAAGCTCATGCAGTTATGCAGATGACATCCTGATCAGGAATGGAAAACCTAGACTCACAGGATTTTTACAAGTTTAATAGTGTTCATCCTACCATCAAATTCTCTCTGAAATGCTCTCCTAAGCACTCTGTAAAAGTCTTTAAAAAATAAAATAAAATCTAATAGCCTACAAACTACAGTATGTAGAAGGAATCTCTGTAAAAACAGCTGTCAATCCAAACACACCAAAGCATTTTGAATATACAACCAAGTCATCAGACATCACTGCATGTGCCACAGAGTGCTTATACCTATCTGATTCATACTAAGACTTTTATTCAACAAGGCTATTCTCCCAGGGAAACCAAATATATTTTCAAAAGACCAACTAAGTTTCTGTAAGGAATTGCTTCAATCCAGTAAGAAACTCTACTGATTATGTACATCTCATTGTAACATACAGTTTAGGAACTCACATGGAAAAAAAAAAACCAACAAACAATTATTTTTATCTTTACAAAATTTATATTATATAAAAATTTATATTAGCAAAACTTCACCCCTCACATAACATCCTCATCTAGTCTTTAGCCAGGCACACTCTTGTTCAGGTCATAATGAGAAATAAATTCCCTGCAGTCTAAAATTTACCAACCGAATGGTTCTAAAAACAGACCTGAGCAGAATAATAAAGATGGTTGACACATTCCACTGTGCCCACAGTAAGTAGCCTCTGCCAGCACAAAACCATGAAAATCCCTGAAACATTATATACTTTTTTCATTGTCTAAACCTCCCCAATGATATTAAACAATCACTACACACCAGAATGATCTAACACAGCTAATCAGATGTATATAGAAGTGCAGAATATCCATTTACTTGTTCAAAAAATTGCTTACAAACTAGTCACTTCTCCTCTGATCTTTAGTTTTCAGGCAGTCACCAAACAAAATACTTCCTAAAGATGATAATGAGAAGAAAAGCTCTTAATTTGAGCTAATAAGAAAACCCAGAAGCGCAGAAATACTCATTTAAGAACTAATCTCATCATGTTTCACAGATGGTAAACATTACTTTTCTTCCTCCTTATTCTAGAGGAAGCCACTTTATAACCTGTCCTTTCATGCAACCCTTCCTGTCCAAATAATAATTTCTCTGCCACAAGGATCTTCCATGTTTTCCTGTCAGAGACTTTTTTTTTTTTTAAACTATTAATTATCTAATGAAACTCTAAGCATTTACTCTTCTCTAAAACTAAGATGCTTTCTTCTCTATGGCCTCTAGCACTGTGGAAACTTGGAAGACTCTTCTTTTCTGTTCTCAGTGGCAGCGCTAGAAAGAGATGATGTTTCCATACCTCTTCAGAGTCCTTTTATCTGACATGAGGATGCCATGTTGAAAAATAGAGTCAGACTGTAGAAAGGGAGGTAATGCCCAAAATCGAATGCTTTGTATTCAGGAGTAAATGAAGGTGTATCCCATGAAGACAATCCATTCAGCAGTGCACAACCGATGCAGAAAGCTGAGAGAGCGATTCTGTAGTATTGATTCAGCATCTAAAAGAGAGCAAAGGAACAAATGTGGGCTACAGGAATTTGACCTTGTATTAGATTCCACTGAGGAGCATGTCATATTTCAGTCTCCTCTGAAGAACAACTGTAAGAAAGTCATTTGACCTTGATGGCAAACTTTCTTAGCATTTGTCCTCCAGCAGCCTACAGCAAAGGCCCCATCATCATGTAGGTGAAAAGAGAAATTATAATGAACAATATGGGATCCACAACTGAATTCCACAAAAATATGTTGATTTTCTGAGAACTACTATTTTGAGTAAGCATAGGAAGGTTGTATAGTGTTATCTTCACTGGTTTGTGAGTTTGCGGTGAATGGTTTTCTCTCTCTTTTTGTAGTTTCAGCACAATGTGACACAGACAATGGTTCTTTTGTCTGCCTTGAATGAGGAGTGTGGGTTAGGTGGAGGAGGAGTGAGGTTTACCCGTTTGTAAGCAGCGTAGGGAAGGTCTAAGTGTTTTCTACTTATGAATACTAGGTGAAGGTGGTTTATTCAGCTAGCACCTACCACAAGAACATCACGATCTCAAGCAAGTATAGCATGGCTCTTTTACGATCAGCACTAGAGAGAGTACTATGGCCCTAGAAACTGTTTTCTTGAAATTCTATATTGCAATACTTGCCACACCTGCTACAATACTTTCTTAATATAAAATAGATCTTAAAATTCACTTTCTGGTTTTATTTATTATTGAAAACTCTTATATGCAAAATTTGAATGTCACTTGGATATGAAGTTCATATATCTAAGACTTTCCTTTATTTGATTATTGCGGTCTTTCAAATGACCCTTGTATATTGCTTATGAATTCAACATCTAACTTAGGCTTTTTTGATCCTTTAGGAAATGACATTAACCTTACTGAAAACAAAACCAATTGTTTTATATTATGTACCACTTTTACTGTAAAAGCTGTTGAGCAAGCAAGAAAGGAGTATCTCAACAGTGCTCACTATTCTCTGCAATATTTTAACACCAGTAAATAAATGAAATAAAAATAGCTATGCTGGGTTAAATTACAAGCTCTTGAGTGGGCAACTTTATCTTTCCGGTCCTGTAAATGCCATGATTCAGAAGTGAGAGCTTCATTGTTTAGCAGAAGAATGCACTTTTCCAATTGGCTTCACAAAGTTTTATACAGCTCCAGCAGCTAATTTAGTTGTGTATCTGAAGTTTTGTCTGTCATGTATTGCTGAAACAAGACCAAGACTCCTTAAACATCTCAGACTTTATATCTCTGTGAACATGTAGACTGTACCTCGGTATACAACTTCAAGCACTAAAAAAAATAAATTCCAGTCTACCAGCTACTTGTCATGCATTCATTATATGAATTAGAATTTGATGTGAAAAAAGGTAGTTGCAGAAGAAAGAGAAAATTAAGTGTTAAGAAAATATTTACTTACATCCCTTTATTAGAAGAAAGAAATGCTGTTTTGAAGTCACAGATTTACAATTTTCCTGTGATAATTTTTCTCTTGTGTTAAAATGTCAAATATAAGGTTATTTTATGACATTTTCTTTAGTAACTTCAAAATATCAATTTGCCAGAACTTATTAACCTTGAAATATGTCTAGTGTAAAATGTATAGAGTACCATAATATTATGCAAATTGTCATCGTGGTTTAAAAAAAAGCCAATATTAAATGATCTCTTCATTTTAAATTTGCTCAAATGACAAGATCAGTGTCAATAAATGAGCAGTATTTGTCAGTTACTTGGGAGCATGTAAACTTAAAGGAGATGCAGACACATTGTAGTAATAGTATTTTTAGCATGGCTAAACATAGCAATTGTAGATGTTAGTGGCATGCCTAGGCTAAAGACTTCTGACAACTTATCACTCATGACAGTGGCCTGCTGAGTGATTAAAGGATGTCTGAGGAGACTTTGTGTGGCGTTCCATGTATTTTGTAGAGATTGTCTGTTCACCTGCATTTCCCTACTGTTTGAATGAGCCTGATGTAACTGCTGAACAGGGCACAGGGAGAAGCATAGTAGGTACTCTCTGAGTATGCCAAGCAAATTAAGAGTCTCAAAGGGCTTGGGAGAGCTGTCCCAGAGAATCATGACCAATAAGGTTGAAACAAAGGGAGGTCTGTCAAAATTTTAGGTGGATCAGGAATGCTCTGTGGCATTTCCAATTTGAAATGGCAGTTGGGAAGGGTTTAGGACAGTTATACTCCAGCACCTTAGAAAGATTCTTTATTTTGGAAGTATGTGTTTGTTGTCTGTGTTTAGAGGTAGTCTGTTTATAAATGGAGAAAATGATAGTACGCCTCAGCAGTAAGGGTTATGTAGGTGATAATTAAAAAGAAACATCTGTTAGAAATTATAAAGGCAAGTCTTTACCATAAAAGCAATAAGCTAATATATACTGGAGGAAAGAACTTGAATCCATGAGGGAAATTACAGTCTGAGTCTTACAGAACCCAAAAACCTTTCAGACTGGGACTGGTTCAGATGCTAAACAGCTATGCAAATACCATGGACAGTCATAGAAGATACAATTATATGTGACAACTGCTCTTATTGTGCAGAGATCCATACCCAAATCTATTCACACTTATTCGTGGTTCAGAAGTTTCAATAGCTTTATGTGCTTTTTATTCTTTTTGTTGACAGTAGTGAGGCGGTGAATGCTGTAAAATATTTTGATAATACATTTATTTTACTAGATTAAAAAAAACAAAACAAACAGGCTCATGGTATGTTCTGTAAAGTCTCAGTTCAACTCTTTCTGCCCCTTTATGAGCTTTGTCCATTGTTACTCTGGTAGTACCATACTGACCTTTTCTTGGCCCATCTGGTACGCTTTTTGAATGAATGTTGCTGCTGACAATGCCTCAGTTCAAGCTGATGCTGGAGTGCAATTTAGTCATTGTTCACCAATGATTAATCAAGAAGAGATTTCATAATGAAGTCAGCATTAAAATGTATGGGCATGTGGCAAATCAGATTGAATGGCAATATCTCAGAATATATAGCATCATATTGTTAGGTTTCTTTTGTCGTTTTCACTCTCCTGGGGACCTGAGTATAGACTGTGATATGCTGAGAGCCCTGTTTATTTTACATTTTAAATGATTAGTGGAAGATTAAACTTTCATGCTAACTGAAAAATATAATGAAAATACTAAATTCTGGGCTCCCTATCTAAATATTATTAGCTTTTACATGATGTTTTTGGTTCTCTTGTTCTTGCTGACTCACAGTCCATAACCTTTCTTTGTTAATGTATTTTAGTTTCCTGTTCAGTATCTCTAGACAAAAAGGCATTGTGATATTGTAGTGGAGAGAAGGAGAAAAAATAGCCTAAAAAGAGAAAATAATGGAGAAGAACTATTTTTACATACTTTCATTAAATATAAACACAATTAAGAATAGCTACTAGTGGATGAGGAGATGAATTACATTAAAAATGGCTGTAATTTTTGAATCACAGAAGGGAAGTTATAACTAAAACTGGTTGACATTAGGTAAAAGTGTGCCTGTACACATGTGCACTGTAGCTTGTACCTGATGCTGTCCTGCATTAAGGACTCAGGTCAAGCTCACTTACCATGAATTGACAGATAAACTTGTAAATTCCAGGGTGGAGGAAACTAAACTTGGGGATATGTGTATTTTATATACATCCTTGCCTTCTTCCTTTCCAAATGTTTAAAGTCACTCTCAGGCTGGTCTCATGAAAAATTTTGTAATAGGACTATTGCTTAAGCAAATGGTGATGCAGGGTTTCCAAAGTAGCGGTATCCCTGATAAACAACAGCAGCTGGCGTTTCTAAGAGACTACCCATTTTTAATCTCCAAGAAGCAAATGACTTGTGGTTGTATATGTCTGATAATTCAGGCAAAGGATTCATACAGATAGTGAGGAAGGGGAAAGTGAAAAGAAGCACTGAAAGAAAAAAGGAGATGATGCTATGCTGTGTAAAGAAGGGAAATACAGTATGGAATACATAGTTAAATGTTCCATATACTTTGGGGAATACTTCTAGGGGGGTTATGTATAATGCTTTATCATTTAACAAAAAGTTGTGAGAACTTGCCTATCCATTGTCTAGGAGATGCGATTGATTTAATCATCATCAGAAGTCAGTTAAGGACAAAACCAGAAACCAAGTAACATGTTTCATCTTGAGTTTGAAAAAATGGTTAGAATTCTGTCTTCAACAATTATTTTTTTTTTTGAAAAAGGGAAAACAAAAAGTTCACTAGAGGAGCTATTGTCATTGTCATCTGACTGCCACTGGAAAATTATCCTGCAAGAGAATGTGTCTAGGAAAAAGTACAAGAGGCTTGCATTTGATAGAATACTTGTCTTTACAGCAAAACATCACTAGTTCTGTAGTTTCTTACAACTGATGATTGCAAATGCAAACCCTGTTATGAGTAGATGGATCTGCACTTGGGGAAAAAAAAATAAAGTTTCTTCTTTCCCTTCTGTTGTAGACAAGATTGTTATTAATAGACTGATGGGAGGCACCTGAATCTTTTTTTAGTTGTCTAGTGGATGTATAGCCAGATTTTAAAAAAACCCAACAAAACAATATACTTTCCTGGTATCATTTCAAGGAGTAGGTGGAGCTTTTGGAAAGTATCGATCTTTAAAGCAGCATGTATTTTGGCATTTTTTTATTCAAGGAGGGCCAAGAGATTTAACTATTTCAGGGAGTGACCAAGACACAATATATACTATGCTTTGGGGTCTCCATTAGTTTTTTTTCATATTATAGCCATCTATTGACTTTCACTAAAACGTTCCTAAACTTGCCACTGTAAGACATCTGCCAAACATTTAATCGTTACAAAAAAAAAATTAAAAATCCATACAGTGTATAGATCCCAAACCCAATGCAATCTGAATTTAAGTTAACAATATATCTTATTCCAAGAAATATTCTTCATTAAATACATCATGAAAGACTTGGTTGTTGGGTATGAGATCCCCATCTTCTTTAATATGCAGTAAACCTGACATGTTTTATTCAACGAGTCAGATCAGTGAGTATATTCAGACTATAAATTTGTACATTATGTACAGATAAAAAACATACAATGCCAAGAAACTGGCAAAGAAATTTCCAGTTGAATTTTTTTTGTTTGGGTTTATAAAAATAACTGTGGTGCATCAATTACTCCCTATTGCCATGGATACAAGTGATACTTTATTATATAACTGTACAGCTGTGCTCAATTCTAATATGAAAAAGACTTTTTCATCTTTCTATTTCATACTTACTGAACTGAGATAATAACATCTCCTTTTACCTATGAATGTATTCAATTTCTTTACCATTCTCTAAAGTATTATTGATTAGAATTTCATTAAGGCATTTATCATAAAGTCTATAGTAAATGCTTCTGTTTTACTGCAAGGATGCTATGAATGAAGGTCATTCTGTTATATACTACACATGCAACAAAGGTATATACCAGAAGTGTTCTATTAAGGTTAAAAAGTCAAGCATTCAAAACTTAGGTTATCCAAATTCAGCCTATATTGTTCATATTTGTTGTGATGCAGTCTTCAATCACATAACTGTTTGCTATACCTTATTTATTTCAGACTTTTCTAACAAACAATAATTCTGACCCAGAAAAGTTATAATTCTGATTATAAATATAATTCTGATTGGCTTTTCTGTAGCAGTTAACACTGTTGTGTGGAAACCTATATGCACATGATTTCTCATTTTATGCACGTTTCCTCTCAGCAGCTCTGGGTAGCAATATTCCCATTTTATAGCCAGGGATCTAAAACTTTGAGAGATCCCTATTGCAAGATTGATACTTTAGTGGACTGTAGAATTGGAGCTCTCCATGACCTGATTTTTCCTAGTACTTGACCTTGTATGGTATTTGAACTGTTCAGAGCATTGTTCTTGCACACCTGGCTCAAGGAGTGAGCTCATGCTGGGAACTGAGTCTCTGACATTGAGGAGCATGCAGGTAGCAACTTCCTCTGGGAAATTTCTTAGAAGAACCTTGCTATTTACGTAGTTACTTAAAGGTCTGTTTGGCAAAAGCAGGACAGCATAGTTCTTACTGAGTTACCTCCCTACTGCTTCAACTCTTGCATCCCTTCACTCTTACTACCATTTTATCTTGGACTCCATGTTCATCAACATCCCCATCGTTTCTAATATGTGACTGTTAAAACTTTCATACCTGATCTATGCATCTCACCCATGTGACAAATTTCAGCTGTATTAGAGTATGTACCAGCTGTTATCTCTTGGCTATGTTAGCTATAAATTTCTGGGGATACTGTCAGAATTAGAATACTAAAGGAAACTAAGTATTTTATATCACACAGACATTTTTGCATTCCTTTTAGAAAAGTAGAAATAAGTAAAAATACTTTTAATATTTTTGGTGTTACATATAGAAACGTGCTTTTTCATTTGTACAGGACATTCAGTAATAGTGCAAATAATACTGGTGAGAATGCAGAGGTACTCACGTATGCAAGAGATAAAGTTTAGGCTTATGGCTGCTGTGGCAGAGGGAAGAAAAAGTTTTGGGAGCAAAGCCATAATGGCAAACAGAATTTAGGGACCTATGCCCGACTATAGTTTGGGGAAAAGTACTGCCACAGAATAAATTTCACACAATTTTTACCAACATCATTAGTCTCAGTTTTGACATGTTTTTCTGTATGTTGGCTTGTTACATAATGAGCATAGAAGGTGGACAGAGAATTTTTCTAGACAGCAATGTAATTTTTTAATAGTAGAAAAGGGAAAAAACTCAATTTTAATGGCCACATGCTGCTCACATGCCAAAAAGTAAATGATCCAACATGTTCCAATGAATTTGAACATTCTGGAATCTTCTTTATTTTAGGAAAATCAGAGAAACATAGTATTGGTAGGAGTTAGGGTGTGGCCAGCAGGACTAGGGATGTGATTGTCCCCCTGTACTTGGCATTGGTGAGGCTGCACCTCAAATACTGTGTTCAGTTTTGGGCCCCTCACTACAAGCAAGACATTGAGGTGCTGGAGCATATCCAAAGAAGGGCAACAGAGCTGGTGAAGGGTCTAGAGAACAAGTCTTATGAGGAGCAGCTGAAGGAACTGGGGTTGTTTAGCCTGGGGAAAAGAAGTTAAGGGAGACCTCATCTTGGTCTCTTCTCCCAAGTAACAAGTGATAGTACAAGAGGAAAAGGCCTCAAGTTGCACTAGGGGAAGTTTAGATTGGATATTAGGAAAAAATTTTTCACCAAAACGGTCATCGAGCACTAGAGCAGGCTGCCCAGGGAAGTTGTTGAGTCACCATACCTGGAGGTATTGAAAAGATGTGTAGATGTGGTGCTCAGGGCCATGGTTTAGTGGTGAGCTTGGCAGTGCTGGACTCGGTGATCTTAAAGGTCTTTCCAACCTAAATGATTCTATGATTCGGTGCTCAGTAAGTAAGTCTAAGTTTCCTTTTTTTTTTAGATTGCATAAGAACAGATCACAGAAAACCATCAAAATATGCAAATATTTGCAGCTATTAACACCTGTAGATAAATGTACTGTTAAATCGATTATCTCAGTATGGCTATAAGCCAGTTCTTTACAAATACAGAGGTAGGTAATAAATTTTGTCAGTTTGAATGGTTTATTGCCTAATGTAGGCACCTTCTCCTTTTCTTGGGTGGCACTGCCACAAATGACGTAATGAAAGAAATGAAACTTGTGGAGACCTGGTTTAATAACTCTATTTATGCTTCCGTCCAAGCACTAGAGGTTCTGTGGAGAGTGTTATCTGTATATGCATACACACATATGTATTCACACACAAACACACGTACGTGTGTATACATACTTAATGGCTGCAGTAGCCCTATGGGGACAATCAATTTAGGGCAGTAAAGGTGCTGCTCTAAGTTGCACTCAGGTGTGAAACTGCTCCAGTCCAGAAAAAAAGAAATAGAACAGTGGCATAAAACAGCTTTTACCTCATCCTAAGCATCAGTACAGACAGCTGCGACCTTTCTATCTGAAGAGGGCTTTTTCCTGGAAGATTCTACTATCAGCTAGAGAGAAGTTGGGATATACAAGGCCTCATGAAACTTGAGTTTAGAGCAGACTTCATCCAGAGGACATTACAGCCAAGAGTTTATACTGAAGGAATAATGGGCCTTTACAGGATGTTTTTATTTCTTTTTTTTTTTCTTTTTTTTTTTCTTTTTTTTTTTTTTTTTTTAGTTATGACAAGTTACATGCCTGGTTGGGATCTTCTTCATGGATGTCAGTTTATGCCTTCATACATCATAAGAAATAATTACAAATACCCCATGTCTTTATGTTAATGTGTCTGTGTTGCAGCAGAGCTCAGTTAGAGACTTTAATTACAGAACTTGGTTTTCAGTTATTAATTCTTTTCCCTGAACTGCCCGGCTTTGTAGGGAGAAGGTTCCTGGAGTGAGTATTCTGCCTCAGGTTGTCCTGGTGAGTGTTGCTACAGTCCCATTACTTTTTACGTTGGATCAGGAGACCTCTTAATACCACTGTTAGCGAGGAATTGTACTGCATTAGGAAAAATTCTAATTTCCTTTTTTCCTCATACAAATCTGTCTTGCCTATTGTGTACCTAATTTAGGACTCGGTTTTCATTTCAAGGGCCTGATCTTTAAACTATAACTTAACTAACAGTGAACTTTAATGTTCCTGAGATCCTTTAGGTTTCACGATTTCCTTACTTTGAAGTTGACTGACAGCTGAAGACCAATTACCCCAATGCACCTGAAGGGTCTAAAGCCATGAATAATTGTTCTTCAAATGTCCCGTTATTAGAAAGGATCACAAACAAAAAACAAGGGTTAAGTTGAAGCCATGTCTTAAGGCACATGTACTGGATCTAGGAGTTGTTTTAAGCATGTAACAGTTTGCTGCAATTAGAAACAAGCATTATCACTTCAATTAGCCCTGGGCATAATCTTTCCTCTCCTATTTAGATCATATATCAGCACCAGTAGTTCATGTTGTACTTGTAAGTAGTATACATCAAGTCTATTCCACTGTTCCATTTTTTCCAGCTTAATGCCTATTTGACACCCTATTTAAAATGCATTTCATTTTACACAAAATAATTATTCATGTATTAATTGTGCACTCATCTTTCCTTCGGTGCTCTTTGTTATCTGATTGTATTGAATACAAGTCTGTATGTTACTGACTTCCAATCCTGTTACATACTAAACAGAGCCATTATGAATCCTGTTTATAATGGTGCCATTAAAAATGATGTGCTGTCAAGAATATCTTATAATGATGGTAGAGAATGTGTGTTTTCAAAGATATTTAATGACTATATGGTTTTAAAACTGCAATGGAATACTTTTAATGGATTCCAATATAATAAATCAATCAAATCTTGCCTGACTTAGTTACATTATATCCATGCTAACTCTGTTTTGTGAAAAACTGCGCAGTTAGCTCTGGAATATTTTTTGCCCCTCCTAGCCTTTGGGCATTGTTCAGGTTTAGATTTTATCTGAGCATTTATCTGAAAGATTGTTTTCCAGATGATGTTTTTTCTACCAGATTTGTTACATGGTTAAATAGGTAAAATGCAAAACATTTATGATGTGCAATTTTAATTCTAAGTGATAAACAACATTAGAAAACCTATGAGCTCTCTTAAATGGAGAACTTAACATATTCCTAATGGGTGAGATACTGCCAGTAGTTATTAGTACTTTAGGTGATTCCCAATGCAACAGAAGTGCTGCAATTGCATGGAACACAGAACAAGAACAAGGGGGAATCTATACCTTTGTTGCAACCAGCAAAGAAACACCGACTCTGGAAGATAATCTGGGGATGGAGAAACCTAGGTGGGTCCATGATTGTGGGATTTAAAAGCACTGAAGACATGATATCCAAGACTGCTGTTCCATCCCAAAGATACTTCTGGAGGCTTTCTGACCTAACTGGTTACTTTTGACATTTGCATAATGAGACAGAGTATGACAGAAGTTTTTTCTCTCCCCTACTTCTTCCAGACATTGATAGCCGAAGGAGAGTGGCCGTCATGCAACAGGACATATGATAAAATATCATAATTTTTATTATGGGAGTGACTAGTGGAATACTTAGTTTTCCAAGTCTCTCATTAGAATTATTTTTTTATACTGTCAATAGGGTCTGTTCTTTGGCAGTCTGGCTGCAAACTTTCAACAGCATTGGGATTTCAGTTTGGTGTAACATCACAGGTCCTATGGGTTTAGATTGTTTCTTTTCCTATTTTCTTGGTAGTCTCCTGACACAGAGTCCATTCATCTGGGTTTTATTGTGTGAAGAGAATTTAGGAGTAACGAAAATAATCTCAAGATGCATTATCTCCCTTCTGGCTTTACTACTCCCTGAGAAATAAAAATGCAAGTGATCCTTTTTATTTGTTGGTTTGTTTGATTGTTTTAGTGAGTTGCAGGTTAAAAATCAGTTATTTTCTTTATAGGCATTTATATGGAACGTTTTTACCAAAGTATCTCAGCAGTTGACAGATACAAATGAATTTTCATAGTGTGGGAACAGTGTATATATATATAAATAAAATTTATCCCTTTTTGTAATCTTTTGCAAAAAAACAGGTGAATGAGAAGGCACCTAGACTGCGTTTAGACATATGATCTGATTCTTAGGTATTTAGGTATGGTACAAATGACCTATTGGAAGAAACCCACTGCTGCTGTATCTGCTGTAGCCAGGCCTGGTGTTTTCATTGTCACTAAGGCTCTTTTAGGAGAAGGGAGATGAAGTAATTAAATGTTCCATATCTATTCCACCAACACTAGCATGGGGAGAATTATTTAAGAAATGAATTGGAGAATGATATGGGCTTCTTATCAACAGCTGTCTGCTTCATGATGCATTGATAGAAAACCTGTCTCAAATATATCGTCAGTGGGAAGTAGTGTATGTTTATGGTATTCCAGAGTTCAGTTCTGTAACACAAAATTCTGTACCATCAGGTTATTTTTTTGTTGCTGAATGACAGCAACAGTATTGTTCCTTTCCCAGATATGTTCAGACTGCCAACATAACATTGTTATATGTTGTTCAGATAAGGCTAGTTTTTCCTGAAGGCAAAAAGCATACAGAGCCCTAATCAGGTAGTAAGAAAATAAAGAACCCTAAACCAAGTCTGAATATTCAGTACTTTAAAAGGAAGAATACAAAATTGTTACTCTCAGTATCTACTGTTGTTTAGATTTCTTATATATTTCATTCAAAAAAACATTTAAGCAGACTGTTTTCTCAAAAGTTCTCTTCACATTCTCCAGTGGAATCAGTGACTTAAATATAGAGTATGGTTAGGTCCCTGATGAAAAGAAAAGAGCTTTTAGAGCCACAAGCCTATAACTTTAGAAATTTTCTTGTAGCTTTTTTTTTTTTTTTTTTTTAATAAAGGAAAACATGCTTTTGAAGCTTCCCAAAAGTGAAACTTTTTTATTTTCTATACTGTTAGCTCTATAAATTTTCAAGGTGTATCATATTAGGGTGTGATTCGTCTCAGGGAGCCTAACTGAAATAATTCAGTATTTTTAGTAGGACAATCCACTGAAGAGAGAAAATTTGTTAAAATTTGCTGGCAAGAGCAAGATTTGGCCATATAGCTGAATAGACAAGATAAAAATTAAGCAATGTGTACATATTCACCATTTAATTAAATAAGAGCAAGCTAATGCTGCTTTAATTTGTTTTTCTAAATTTATTTTCACTTTTATCTAAGGATAGCAATTCTCCATCTGAACTGAAGAATGATTTCTAGATCATAAACTTTTCTCTCTACTTTGTAGCAATTTATCATACTGAAAATCAATTTAAAGCTAAAGAGAGTTTGACAAAATATAGAGTACTTTATTATTCTACATCACTGTTTTAAGATTAATGTAATTCTGTTGGGAATTTAGAAGGAAGCTGAGGAAAGGAGGTGCATCTCTATTATTATGTCCCTTCTTTCTGTCGCTTACTTCTGAGACATGCTGTGTTCACCTATCCTGGATATACTTGTGCCCTTTTTCCTGGAGGTCACCAGTATTAAAGCTTCTCCCAGAACAATTAATTGTGTCATTGTTCTCAAACTCTCATCTGGAGTGAAGTGAGTTTAGCAGAGACATATTAGTCTAATCCATTTTTGACTGAACCAGAGTTAGGTATGAATATGTGAATTAATATTCTGGACCAGCTAAGAAGGTAGGAACCTTTTAAATTGGAACAGTATGTGTGAACAGCTGCAGGTATTTATCACTTGATTGTCATCTATTTTTTTTCCATTTACAGGATGAGACACAGGTTGTTGACTGGAGTATAAGCTACAGTATTTCATTGCAGAAGTCGTGTTATGATTATACACGTCCCATAAATGCACTGTAGTTAATGACAGTCATGCACTCTGACCCATATGTTTTTTTTCTTGCTTTGTCTAAAAAAAAAAAAATCTAATTACAAAACCACATTAAATATCATGCAAAATAATAGATTAGAAACCAAATTAACATTAGGCTATTAGCCTAAAGCTACTAATACAGTGGCTGAACTTTGCAAAAGGATTTTAATAGAGCTTTGACTGCCTCTATCATGGATCTTTTACATTAAATTTACATTAAACACATTATTAAGCAAAGCAATAATCCTGTGACATAATTCTGATTAATAATGTGATGTATTGCGCAATGAACTTGGAGGGAAAGTTCATTCTTTTTGTTTTGATTATTATTTAAGGAGACAAATCAGGTTCATATATTTGTGGCATTCTCCATTTAGCCACAACTATGACCCTGACTTGGGATGCACAAATTGTTTTGGCTGGTATGTTAAAAAAAGAAAAATCATTATAGAATCTTCCAATATTTAAAATGATATCTCATTAAAAATCTTACACTTGTCAGTGTAACAATATTATATTCAGAATACCACCTTGTATAATTTCTTGTTGGTGTGTCTTCAACAATAGTAGAAGCCACACATATGAAAGGCCAGATTTTCAAAGGACCCCAACACCTGATACCTTCCCTAAATAAGCCTTGAAAAGGATTTTAACACAGATAACAAAGATGTGGCAGACCTTTTGCCATACAACATTTCATTTCAGATATGCACAAAATATCTATTTGTAAGTAGAGCATTGCTCATTAGTCTCATGATAGGAACAATGGACAAATGTTTTTCAGTGTGCTAGGTTAAGTTTGGAAATGTATATTCTTTGGTAGTAATTAATCAATATTTAAAATTAATCTAGTTTTATGCAATTGTAAGTAAAAGCCATCATGGTACAAGAATTCTTTTTCAGAAAGTATACATTGAATGGATTTTAAAAGGTCAAGAAACACTGACCTGTACAATAATAGTGTGGTAGTTTGGTGCCTCCTAATGAGATACACAAACAGCCACTAAACATTGCAGGAAATGGCCTACTGAAAGGAGGGTTCATAAATTTCAGCCTTCTGGGTTTAAGATGACTCTCTGCAAGTCAGATACAATCACCTAGAGACAGATATATGGCTTAAAACACTTGTTTGATAGTAGGTACCGAAGTCTTTGAAAGATAAAGCATGGCCAAGGTTGTTGGTACTCCTGCAGATGTATGTTAGGAAGCTGAGAACCCACTTTCATGTTAGGGACTCCCAAAGGAGATGACAGGATGAATCTGCAGGCTAGTAGAACTGTTCCAAAGCTGCCAAGATGGCAGTAATTCTGCCTGTGCACAAACCAAACTTCAGGCTGGGGAATTTAGTGGATGGAAATAGAGCATCTTTGAGATGTTAGCAGCTGAAGGGGTTAAACAAGGCTTTTTAGAACCCCTGTCTTAGATGTAAATGCCTAAATTTCATTTAGCTCTTGTCCAGATCTGGGCCTGATACAGTATGATGAAATAGGTCACATACATATCAAAGATATGTATCACCAGAGGGCAGTGCTAAACTGGGAAGTAAAATTTTATTTTGATGTGTAATTCATGTGTATGAAAAAAACCTGCTTTTTTTTCTGCCTCAAATATTACTATTTAAAAATATATTTATTTTATTGAAACTAGTGTATGTCTGGTTTTAGAAGCAAGGAGAAACATGATGCTTTTATTTGGAGTGAGGAAAAGAACTGTAAAACATTGCTTGTTGGGAGTTCAGAAAAGGGATTTTACTCCTAATTGCTCAGACCCTGAAAGATATTTTGTTAGTGTTTCTCCTCAAGACCATGGCAAGATTCAAAAATAAATTATCTGACAAATTATTTGACACATTCTATGCCTAACCTCCTCAGAACACCAGTTTTTCTCTTTTAGGTGACCAGAAAAGGCATGCTCTGTACCCAGTCTGTGCTCCTCATCTGGGGAAATAACAGTCTTGCTTTAGAAGCTATGGCCTGTGTCACGTATAGAGGCATGGCACACAAAGAGTTACTGTAATTTGCATAAAAATGCCACTAAAGTGCAAACGCTGCTTCATTAATATGAATGAAGTTCACAGGATATTTACAAATTACACAAAGCCCCCCATTTAAAAATATATATATTTGATGCAAGTCACACACAGTGTGTATGTGAAGCAGTTTCTGATACTGGCATAACATGGTGAGACAATAAGTAAATATAATGGTTGTCTTCATCTTCATTGACACAGGAACTTAGATTGGGTACTGACAGAAACAGATGTAGCAGTGGATATTAGTTGAAATGAACTCCGGTATAGTATATCATGGTAATAGGCTTTGTCAATATAAAGCATGCTGTAAAAGCAGGGACTTAAATCTGCATGAAGAAATGGAAAAAAGGGTCAGATTGAAAAAGACGTGTCTGTGGTGGTGATATGAGGCTTCTGCTTTTCCAGGAAGTGTGATGCACTGTGCACAGGAAATGATGAGTGTATGAAGCATTAAAAGTATTTTATTGATGAGAGACTAGTTTCTTGTTGGTCTGTGATAATGAGAAGGATGATGTGTCTGTGGAAATAATAGGAATCAAAACTGTGGTCTAGTACACAGTAAAAGCATGTAAAATTATGTCAGGCATTAAGACTTACTCATAATACAGCATATACAAGCAAATCTATAGAGGCTTATGCACAAAAAATGATGCTTATCTTTTTTTCACACTTGTGAATCACCCACATGAGAGTGTATTTTGTCATGAGCTAAATGAAATATAAAATCTCTCTCTGGATATTATGCATTAATCATTAATTTTTATGTTGTGAAAAATACAGTATCTACAGCTAAGTTGGAAAATGAATTACATCAACTTCACTTAGAGCTTAAAGGCATTTATTTTAAAATACAACAATATAATTCAAGAACACAGTGCTCTGGTATCATAGCTATTTAACTTCATAGCAATGAGCTCATCTTTTCATGAAGAATTAAATTCCTAACCAATCCCACAGATGAAAAAAATATCATGAGGACTAGGCCATTTTTTACACTTTAATTACTATCATAAACCTAAATATCAAACTATAATTTTATAACTATTCAGATTGTTCAGTTATACTTTGTGAAGAATGAGAATTTGGAGAGTTGGGTGGTCTGTGTTTTATTTTAATAAGAGGCAAAGCTATATTTTTCCATGGATTAAGTCCAACACAGAGAGAACTGTCAGTGTGAAAACAATAGAATTTATCTCCACTGATGTAGCTTGACATATGAACAAGAGCCTGAATTGTTGCCATGGCAATAAATGTGTAGGACTTATGCATGCATTTTCTGCTATAGGATTTTGATTAATGGCATTGACTAAATAGTCTGAAGTAGAAGAAACACTGCAGCAGGCCTGAGAATAGAGATGGCCTGGAATGGGTATGCACACCCTACTGCACACTTTTACTGGTAAAATAAACTGTGGCTGAAATCGGAGTTGTCAAGTCTCCAGTAAAGTATGAATTGAGGATTTATCACTTATGCTTAGTGTGAAAATTTAAAATGAAAAGACAGTCTCTTGAACATGAACTGTATTGGAACACTTTTCTCTTTCCATATATGATATTTCTTCTTTTGGGATGAATGGTTTGAATGATACAAATAGTCCTTTTCCATCTTTAGAGGCTGTGGGCTCAATGCAGGTCTTGATTCAGAAGGAAATAAAGTATCTAGCTTTGATTTATTCATTAAGGTATTGAAGCAGTGGGCAGGAGCATGTCAGTGTCCTACTGAGCCAAGGTCTTCGCTGGCAGTAGGGAGAAGTGGTTTTCTGGGACTCAGGTGGGATGCAGAGCACCTTATGGGAGGTGGTTTTATTGGGGAATGGTCAGAACTCAGCAGAAAGGCCCCTAAATAACACATCCTTTGATTTCAAGTAGATCTGGTTGAAAATATAAAAGCGTATGCTTTATCTGCATTTGTGTGGATATGCAGCTGTAGTGCATTTGTAATACTAAACATAATTATTGTGAAAAAAATGGAAAGTCCTAACTCTTGTTTTACAAGCTGCACCCGCACTGATTTTTCAGTGAATTCTGGAGCACATGTGATTACTAATTACATATATATGTGGGATTTAAAAATAAATTAGGGAACTTTGCAAATTCAAACAATTCTAAACATCAGTGAAATGCAAAAAATACTTCTCATCTAGAATATGAGGGTGCTTATTTTTTCCATGATTTTAAATATATTTTATTCCCATATTTGTTCATTATAAGAACTATTTGTGTTTAATCAAGGGTTCAGCTTTTCTCCAGCTCATCATCTGTTCCTAATCAACCCTGTCGAGGAATCAGGCTGCTGAATTTGTGACGTTGCTATCATTTCTATGGTAATAGGATAGTTGATGAGTACAGTGTTATTGCCTCATTGTAGGATCAGGGAAAAGAAAGACTGGACTGTGTAGGAGGAAGAGTTAATGGGGACACAAATGTCTTTAGTTGGAGAAAACAGGACCATGGGAAATGATGCCAAATTAAAGGTATTTTTGTGAGAGGGGTCCTTTCCAATTTGCCTCAGTGTGAAGTTTCCTATTATGTTATAGGCTCACCAGTACCTTAAGAATACTCTTAGAAATACTAATTAATAACTATGTTTCAATACTTTTGCCATTATACCTTACATTACAGTCTCTTGAATTGTGCTTCAGTAATTGCCCATTGCAAATGTTTAAGGCAAGAGGATGCTAATTACTTCAAAGTTTTAAAAACCTGTGTTTACCTGATTCTCATGCACCCAGTCCCTTACTGGCATCATCTCCCACACATTGGCACATTCATCTCCTCAGTGGGAAATGGCAGTGATGGTGGAACATGTTCCTTGTGGTCCAGCCAGTTTCTTGGGCTTCTGAAACAGCAGTGGAGGAACCTCAGGTTGATTTTCATGCTTGAAAACCTGGAAGCAGAGGGAAAAGCTTTTTAAAATGAGACCACCATATTGGTCCCTGGATCCCTCAGCTGTATAATGCTGCTCTTTTTGGCCTCCATGCCATCTGCTACTGAGTTTTACTTGACAGATATAACTTTGTGTTTCTTCTGCCTTCTTTTCCACACCTCTTCCAAAGCAAGTAAGAAGGAAAAGCATGCAAAGACAACCCAGAGAGCTTATTTTAAGGATAAGAATGTTTAATTTCATTGGCTTGTGCTTTGGGAGCACTCTTACGATGTCCAGTCCGTTACTGTGTAACTCCCATGTTTCTGACACTTATCATAACTTCCACGGCTCTGCCTTGTTTCAGGACTCATAGAGTCCAGGTTTCCTTTCATGTAGCATGATAGATATCTCCCCTTCCTCCACCCAAGGAGCAATTCAGCTGTGCTCTTCTTAGTGTAGGGAGAGTATCCCTGGAAAAAAAAAAAAAAAAGGATTCTATCCGAAGTCACTGATATATCAATCTTATCATATCAATCTGATATATCAAATAGCTATGGGATGAACCAGCAGCAGGGAATACAAGAGCCACACAGCTGGTGCTGATGTTCACACTGAAGACCTAACCAAGAAAGATCATGGAGGTACTGCTTTACTTTCTTTCATCTGATCATGAACTGTGTCTGTCTTAGGTGAGAGAAACTCATTCAAATCCATTTAAACTTATGTAAAAAGCAAAAGTCAGAATAACTATTCTGTAGTCATTCATAGCTTGCTAGCAATGGAAGGGTTCTTTGTGGTGCTTACCAGTATCTGAATATGAATAACGGGTCATTTATAGAAAAGCCTCAAACACATTTCCCCATTCATCTCCCTTGGACGTTCAAGGAAAAATTGATACAACCCCCACTGTAGGCCAAAGGGGACTGTCTGTCAAGACTGAGGATATCATAGCACATTCTTGTGTTTGACAGGTTATCACCTTAATAAGAAGACTATCAGAGACCCTCCAGCTCTCAGGCAAGAAGAGAGACCAGACCAATTATCCTGATTCAGCCTCAGAAATAATGGACTTGAATGGATTTTCAAAGCATGCTAAAGGACACTGGAAGTGAATGAGAAGCTGAGGAGTTAGTGAACCGTCATTATTGTACATTGGCCTTTGTGTACACTAGCCAGCAATAAGTACTGTGATCAACACTCTGGTTCTCAAATTAATATCCTCTCCTTATTGCATAGATTCTCTCAATTTTTCTGGCCTCTGTTGTCAGTTGAGAAGCAGGGATAGGAATTCAAGTGACAATGAGAAAAAACAAACGTTATGAGAGTGAGATTAAACAAGGAATTCCTTCTCCAGAGGCTATACTGAAGTTGCATTGTAGATTGACTATTATCCAGTTTTAAATCCATTTTGAAATAATCTTAGAGAGAAGCTAGTTAATGTGACATAGCTAAAGCAGATGTCCCAAGCCTGGCATGATGTTGTTTTAGGCTAGGCTTTGCAACTGAAACCCTACATGGGGGATCTTGTCATATAGGACACAGGGCTCTAAACTGCGAGGAACATACCTGTGAACTTTGATGCAGCTGGTTACATCTTCCCCTAAGCTTCTTAACTGTCGAATTCTGTATTGGGTCCTTTTCAGTACCTACTTAATACCAAATTCTGTGTCTGCACTATCTTAAGTGGTCTAAAAATTATTCTTAGCAGAAAAGAGTTCACAGTTGTGCACGAGAGCAAACTAGCTCAGTCCATAGTTTGGTCTTAGATTCTTCCCTGACACTAAACTCCTGCAAGCAGCAGCTCAGGGTGAAATCTTCAGTGCTGTTTCTTTAATAGATGAACTTTCCACAATCAGAATTAAAGTAGACAGTTGGAGAAGATTGCATTTTCTGAATAGCTAGTCTGGACTGTGCTGTGAACTCTTTCAAAGCAAAAGACTAGCCCAAACCTCCTACCAACAACCCAGAGTGCAAGGTACATTTTTTTCACCACTAAGTAACACAGAGCACAAAAATAAAGTCTCAGCAAAAAATTATTTTCTGAAATAAGTTTAATTATGTTTTCATATATCACTGGAGGATCCTCTGATGCAAGAATAGGAAAATCTACAGAGACAAAGGAATTTTCTTGATAAGCAGATTTTGGTACTTGCCTGTTATGTTGCAACTTGGTTCTTTTCCCTTTTAAATCATTTCGGCTGCAATTCAAAGTATTGCTTAAACACTGTCTTAGATAAGAATCCAGAACCAAGGTCTTATGAGCCTGACATGTCCTTGCAGTTTCAGACAAGAATTTTTATTATTTAGAAGGTAAATCTTTGTTCACAATCACAAGTAATAATTTTTACTGTTATTACATATAGAGTACCTTATGAAAGCAAGATGGTGCCTCTGCACCATCTAAAATTCATAGCTGCGAGGCCCATACCCCTCAAAAACCTAAATCAGAAGAGGAAATTACGTCTCAGATCAAACAAATCACTTGTGGGAAAGTCAATATCCTAAATTTTTGGTGGAATTGGATTCACATAATTGATCTGCATTTTTTTGCATGAAAGACATGATTTTAAAAATAATTTAAGCAATTGAAAGGTATATACACATGTAAGTATCTCTAAAAATTCTAGTAGTCAGACATCTACATGTAAAAATTCTTGAAGATTTTCAAAGTTATTATAATAATCTTCAATTAAAATTAGATTAAATGTATGTTCCTGAATGTGGTGTAACACACCTAAGAGTTGCATGCATATAAAGAATATGTGGAAAATTAGCATGGGAGCACAAAGATCACTACTTGTTTCATATGGAAATGCATGCTGTATTATCCAAGGAGATAGCCATGGGACTATACCATCGGGAAAATTTGCATTTAAAAGATTTGTTGTATCCAGAATTCATTCACCCCTGGCTGTATTTATGTTATCTATCTATCTATCTATCTATCTATCTATCTATCTATCTATCTCTCTGTCTGTCTTTATGTAAAGAGGTTTGTTAATGACTCACTCAAACACATGTGGACAGAAGGACATTAGACCAATACAAACCACTTTTTTCAAAGAGAGATCGACTTAAGCAGTGGCCTGCCTAAGTATTATTATCTATACATGCCTTTGGGCATTTCTTGGCTTTTTAGGGTTGCTGTCTACTGGCAGGCTTTGAATAAGGTTATGTTTGCCAAAGGTTGGATGGAGTGGGAAGGGCAGACAAACATTTGAGACAAGTCAGATAGTATTTTCCAGCGTGACCCTGGATGTTGTAGAACCCAGTTATGTCTGTGGTGTTCATAAAAAGGCAATGACATGTGAAAACAAAACCCAGGATTGAATCAAAGAAAGATTTATTTATTTTTTTTTTAATCTTGAGTCTGTTTCCTGTAAAATCCAACTTCATTTAAAGAAGAAACTTTGGGAATTCCATCACCCTTTAGAACTGATGTCTCTTGGTTCTGACAGTTTTCTCTAGGCAGACATATTAATAGACAAATTCTTCTAGGTTTCAACTGTTTGTCACTCTTGTATGGGTCTATATGAATACACAGCTTTGTGTATAGAAGGAGAAACAGAAACATATGATTAAAAGACAATGAAGAGAAAAGGGAATATTTTTTTAAATCTGGCAATTTATCTTTTGACAGTAATTTTCCATGTGTGTAGTCAAGAAAGCAGGGCAAGAAAATAGAAGTGTGTGTTACTCACTAGTGCATAGGATTATTTTTCCATTTTTTTAAATCAATAAAATAGATTGCTGATAGTCTTTGAATTTTTCCAGGTGAGAGCTTCCTATGAAAGTATTTTCTTTCTGAAGCCAAGAAAATATATACTGGAAAATTACCCTGTTTATCTCTACTGATGATGTCTGCCTAGTGAAAATGTTTCTAATTGCCCTTGCCTTCTAGAGAGGCAGTTCTTATCATATCACATTATCATGTAATCTTGTAATCTTCCAGGGCCTATAATATGGTATATGGATTTTTTACTGGGTAACGTCTGAAGTGACACAGTTTTAACTATACATAGAGCTAGTTAAGATGCTTGCAACCTTTAGGATCAGCACGGATGATCAGTCTGAGAGCTAATGATTCCTATTTTTAAAATGCACACAGCTATCCTCAGCAATGTTCACACTTTGGTGCAGTCTTTTATTTCTCTAAATCAAATTAAATGATAAATTACATATAGTAATCACATATAGTGTAAATTTTATACCACCACAGGTTTTAATAATAGATTTTTCTCTTTAAGTAAGTACCTTTGATCCAGTCTCACCAAACAAAAAAAGTCTGCCTTAAAAAAAAGAAGAAAAAAAAAGCTGTTTCATTTTATATTGGAAAAATACAATGTGACATCTGGAGAATAAATTGTTCAGTCAGCCAGAAATACGCCTTGTAAAAATTGCTTAGGTTTCTGTAACAAGATTATTTACTGCGACTGTTCACCTATAATACAGCACACTTCTGAAATGGACCTTTTATGAAACACATCAAGCACTGTGGAAATGTATTCAGTGCATTAATCTACAACACTACACACTTTACAACACTTTTAGAACAGATTTTGAAACTCAGATCATCTAATGAGACAGAAAGTTTTTTTCTTTATATTCATTCCAGTCACGTTTTATGCTAAGCCCTCAGGGTATTTAACATAATGCAATAGGGTTTTTTTGAAAATACAAACAAACAAAATGTATTACTTTTCACATGACTAGTGAGCTCAGACTGTTCTCTGCACATATTTCCATTGCCTATACATAAGGCAAATACCATGTGTATTTTTTGCTCTAGAGCTTTATAAATATTTAAGCACCTCAAAATGTATCAGTTTCTAGTCATAGCTTTGTGTAATTAATGGCAACAAACTGATTATGACCATAGTAGAGCCAGAGTAAGGGCCTGAATCAGAGAGGGTGAAACTGATTTGCTATGGCTCTGGGTATCTCCAGTAAAGTAACATTGAAAAATGGAAAGAATAAAAAAGGGGTGCATTTGTGTCTTATTTTTGCCACTAGGTCTGAAAGGAGCTGCATATTTTCTGTAACTCTGAATGAAATCATAGGTAAAGGCAGGATGAAAGCTGGTTCAGGAAATCTCTATATGTAACCATGAAAAACTAAATTTTGCTAGTGACATGTGAATAGCTAATGTCTAAATCCCAAGAAAGATGACAATGATGAAGCAAATTTATTTTTGCCTGTAAGATAGGTTACAAAGAAGCTGCAAGAATGTAGGAGAGGTTTCTTGATATGCTATTCAGAAATTGTGGGATTCAAATAGTGAGATAGACACTGAGTTAGATTTTAAGGCAACAGTATAAATGATGGTCACAAAAAAAAAGTACCCTTCTGTTTCTAAACACAGAAGGCAATCTTTAATTGCTGTCTTGCCTGAAAGTATGAAAAGTATTTATTCTCTTGACTGGTAATAACATTACGTGAATCACATGTTGGGAATTCTTCATTCAGACATTGGGACTGCCATACCTTGGCAAGTGAGATTGTCCCAAAACAACACTTTTTTCTCAAGAAATCCATTATAAAAATGAGAATAAAGATCATAAAATTCCTAGCTGTCAGTTGTCATTAAGGATGTAGGTCATAAGAGAAACCAGCTGGAGCATAAGAATGCAGTGTAAAAGTGAAAGGTATGTAAAAATGCACTTATTTTTCTGTTTAGCTTCTCCTCTGTTCCAGCAACATGGAAGATCTCAGCATAGGTAAGCTATAGGTCTGCCTTCAGGCTTTGGGGCATCCATTCAAGCCTGTCCACATTTCCTGCCAGTTTAAGTTACTCGTTATGAATACCAGTCCAAAATGCTCAACAGTTTTACAGCATAGGATATTAACTTGGAGATTGCAACTGTGGATCGCAATTGCTTCCAATACTTTATACCAAGATATTACATTTTCTTTGTTCCAAGATGATGATACCATATGGAGAGGGCTAAAATTCTCCAACTGGAGGAAATGAACTATCATAGTTCTTGAATTTTTCGTTTCTGTTAGTGACTCAGTGATTGGTCCGAGTCAACTTGCATGTTGTTTTGGTAGTCCAATATTAATTTATCTTGACTGTGGATTGTACAGTGTTTTGAATATATAAACTACTGTATTAGTGGGTTTGCTTTATTTATGTTAAAACAAACCTTTATTAGGAAATAGAAGTAATTTATGGCAGCGTGTAGTAGTTGAGAGATGATATTATCAGCCAGAAATTGTCACCTGTCTTCTTGCTTTCAAAGATATTTCTTAATGTTTCTTCTCCGTCTTGCCACTTAAAATTAAATCATTCCAAGATTGTGAAGTATTTTTCTGTAGAAGCCTTCTGATGTTGTCATTTTTGTCAGTCTTCAGATGTTCAATTTTTGCAGTGCTCCTGATTTCCTGCAGATTTTATTCTTTCTTCACAGAATGATTCATGTCATTTTCTAGAAGCAGTGTCTACTGTATGTTTACTTCTTCTGTCACCAGAATACCCATGCCGTTAGAAGTCACACTGTTTCCTGTAATAACCTCTGGTTTCTTTGTACTTAAAAATGTCATAATTTATCTCAACTGCTGTTATAACATTCTTTTTATTTTCCACCTTTATTTTGCTTCATTGGTTTTACACTCTACTCCATTTTGCAGTATTGGTGTGTTATCTGCATGTATGGGGTTTTTTTAGTTTTGATTGTGTTTTTGTTTCGTGTCCTTGATTTTCTATATGCACAATGACTTTGAGTTTATTGTTATCTGAGAGATATAGGGAAAAATTAGGCATATGCTAACATATACTGCATGTAATTATGAATGGAAATGAATTATATATTACATGTTATTTATATACATATCCTAACAGGCTAAAAAATAAAGAATAAGTAAAAGATACGGAACTAAGCAATTGCTTTACCCAATACCTACTTTTGTTGTCAAAGTAGCAAATAGAGAACTCAATGAAAACCAACTCAGGGAGAAAAGTGCTACCTCTCCATGTAGAAATTCTATTATACCCTTTAAATTTCTAGCTAATGTTTCCCCAAGGAGTACTGTGTTTCTCAACTTTTATGCCCAGGTGGTTGGTGCTGTTGCTTGGGGCAGCTCTGAGAATTGTGTCAATAAACTAAAAACCACATTGGGTATAGGAGCTGAAATTAATGTAAAAAGTTACTCTCTTGCTATTTAAATTTCCCCTGATTTGATCTTTCCATCAATAACTGGAATTTCAATTGCATTACAAAACACCTCACAAGGGGTGCACTCTATCTTGTCACTGATCCTCCATGTCTGTGATATGCTGAAAGGAAGACGACCCCAGCTATCAAGAAGATACCAGCTATTCCTACATGGTGGGAGAGGGAGCTAGACAGGCCCCTGGCCTATCACCAATCCAGATATTTTTCTACTGCTTTTCAGACTCACGTAGATCAGGTGTTTAAACATCTGATCAGCAAACTAAACATGAAATACAATAATACTAGGCAGAGAGAATACAGGGAGCTAAGTAGGGCTCCGGAGAGTACTGATGTTTCACTATACAATTGAATTAAAACTAAATCAGCTTGCTTGATTATATTACAATAAGAAATAGGAATCCAAAAAAAGGTAAGCTAACTCCTCGTTCTACTAAAACTGGCAAGGGTTTTTTATGAAAGAACCATTTCAAAAACTGTTTCCCTGTACATATTCTACAGATGGAGTACGGATTCATAGTTATAGTGTTAGACAGCCTTTAAAACTTGCAGAGATTTTTCCTGTTCAGTTGTGATCCTGCACTGAACTGATAATATTCTTTCTGTGCTCAGTAATCCTTGGTCAGCTACTTGGGCTTACAAGATCATTAATTTTTTTTAAACTAAATCCCAGTATTAAAATAAAAATCCACAGTAAATGGACATGAAATAAACAAGCTTCTGCTCTGTAAAGCTTCATATAAAACACATACAGTAAGCTAGCACTATCATAGTAACTATATTATAAAGTATACTGTAAATCAGTCCCTACATAGCAAAATGAAAAGACTACAGAAATGGAAAAGTTCAAGCGTAATACTTAAAATAGGAAAATAGGTATATTCTGGTATTAAAATTAGTATCCACATACAATCACCATTCCTCAAGCCTGCACAACTGCTGTCCATAGAACTTGCAGAAAACCAGCATCTAGCTCTGGAGGAATTTGGTCTTTGACTCCAGTAGCAGCATTAAATGTTAAAATGCTTCATAGCCACTATGTCTTCCCCCAGCTCTTCAGTAGCTTTCTTAAATAATTACGGTTGCAGATGTCAAGGAAAGATGCAGGTTGTGCTAATCTCATGTTTCCATGCTGTAACACTACTATTTAATACAGCCCTTTGGCCCTTTCCTCTTTAAAAGCCCAAGTTGGCTATTCCCAATACATACAATATTTGAAAGGGAAGAGAATACACTACTGTGAAATAACATTGTGTGTTTTCTCTCTGTTACAGACTTCAGCTGACACCTTCGCTTCATGAGTGGACACAGGAGAGCCATGTAACCCTTGTAGTATTATCTTCATCTTTCCCTTAGCCACATCCTCCCTTCCCACCTCATTTTGTGCACTGTGAGTGGGGTCTTGTGTTTTTGGGAAGGCAAGGGAGGGTTTGGGGACAGCAGAAAGGAGGCTCCTTTCTTGACCTAAAGGATTGTTGTGGTCTGAGTGGCAGATCCCTGAAACATCTCACAAAGACTCTGTACCAACTTGAAAGATCTTTTGGGGTAAATAATAATAGGAAAGGCACCATACTTGGTTTAATAGAAAATGAAAGCTTTGACTTGGAATAACGAATCTATTTGGGCTAGACTAGTTCTGGGGGACATGGGGTGGAAATCTATATTAGCAGGAAATGCACCTCCCCAGTTAGTGGGGAAGTACCCAGCTGATTATCTTATTAAAGAGTGTAACTGAGGATATCATGCTTACATTGGTGAAAAAAAGTAAAAATGTGTAATTTTTTTTTTTTTTTTTAAAAGCTTTCTCCAAGTAGTAGTGTATCAGTTCACTTATGTGGTAGTCCAGCTAGGTCATTGTGAAAAGACAAGTCTTTCCACCAGATTCAAAAACCTAAAGGACTCAGAGAAAAGCTGGTAACTGAAAAACTGTCAAATATATATATGGTTTTTTCACTGCTAAAATTTTAATCTCCTTAAAAAGTGACAGTAAACTCTCTGAAAAGGGTTTTCTTGTATAAATTGATCTTAAATATGTTTTTCAAAATTATCTTTTTAACCAGCTATTCAAACACATGTAAATACTCTGTTAGTGTGTGGAAAACCATTTTGCTTAAATAGAAGAAAACTTCAGCTTTCTCATTCCATTTTCTCAGCTGATAAGGAAGCTAAAAGCCGGGTTAGAAGTTGTACTTTTCCCTGATATAAGTAGGATAATTTCTCCTAGTTCTCACAGTTTGTAGCAAAAGTTTTGACTTCATAGGGTTTATCAGCCTGATGCGTGTGAGTATTAGGTTACTTATTTCTGATAAATCATATGCAATCCAATATATTAAAGAAAAGCAGCCAACATCCCAGCATTAATACTACAGCTTGTTTTACAGTCCTACAAAAGACTGTCCAGTCAGGAATTCTGCCTATGTCTACATATAAGAAATAGACTAACTATAAATAATGTATTTCACATAATAGTGAAACAAGTTAAATTGTTTCCCTACTTACAGCAAGGTATGCTGGCAGGAATAAAAGTTGGAGAAGCTCCAAGTCTGCAAATACCTCAAATTTTCCATGTTTTCCTAAGTATTTATAAAGATCTTATTTCAGAATTTCGTGTGATTTGTCCTGCTTCAGTACAGCCTTTGCATCTATGTATCTTACACGTATTTAACAGATTGATCTAAAAATCACACAACTCTTTTTCTACCCTGCTTTCCCTTTCTTTCAGACAGTTGTAATGCGTTTGGTTGTTCTGCTCTAGACAATTTCATACATATCATCTACAGAATAATTTGCAGCATTATGTTATAGTTTAAATAGTGTTCCCTTGAAACAAAAACCACTAATCATTTATTGATTGTCTGGTACTGAAAGACTATAGATCTCTGGCACAATGTAAATTGGTATTTTATATCTGATGCCACATTGCAAAATATTAGCATTCAGATTAAAAACAAGTGCACTCTGCCAAGAAAAGCTAGATTTAGGGCCAAAGCAGTTGGATTTTGAAATACATTTATGCTTATTTTGTAAAGCATTTCAATTTTGGGAAAATGAAATTGAGGGTAAGCTTTTTGCCTGGTACTGTGTACGTCAGGGGTTTACCCAAGGGGATAAAAAACAAGCCATGAAGTTAATTTAGCTTCAGTACTAGACAAAAATCTCTTGGCATAAGCAATGCTAAAGGTTGAGAACAGCTGCAGATCTCTTAAAATCATGCTTTTTCTGCAAAATCAGTTTTTGTATTTCTATATGTACCATCTTTTTATAAATATTTCTATGGCTACATAATATCCTCTTTATAAATAGGTTATTTTAGTAACCATTTGATCCACATAGAATTTATTCAGTTTATTTCAATGTCAGGATTAAATTTAAAGAGAAAAATACCTAGAGAGTGAGATTTTTCTTAGACATTATTTCAGAAGGTGATCTGTCATGGGAAGATCTAAGTGGTTTGAAATACTATACAATACATAACTCAAAATATTGAAAATACTTTTTATTAAATAATTTGGATTTTGCTCTGAAAGGAGAGCTGTGATAATTTCTCATTTTTGTTTTCTGATGAAAAAGCTAAGCTGATGAAAATCAAACCAGTTCCTTCAGCTTGCACTTTTGCAAACACTGCGGAGCAAAATCTACCAGTTTTATAGAAATAAACCAGTATTTTTTAAAAGAGAAAAATAATTAGCGAACAAAATTTTGAAGCTCCTTAGTCTGTGTATTCTTTTATTAGAAATTAACAAAATAGATGTTGTTTGTGTAGAAAAGAATTTTTATATAGAGATTTTGCTGAGTAAAAATTTGAAACACCTATTGAAAGGTGCTGCCATTAATCTTTGAAAATGCTATCATGTATGGATTTTCCAGAAATGAAATTTTTGACTAAGGAGTATAATTTAGAACTACATATGATATTTATTTATACATGCCATACTAATTGAATTATTACTAGAAGTTTATGTTGTCATTAAGAAATGATCATTTCTCAAAAATGTCATCTTAAGTATATATGATTTCATGCATGAGCTCAGGTTGGTTTTGCTTTCAAGTACAAATCTCCTGTAAACACTCAGGCCTATACCTCAAATATATTTTGTGAAATAAAATTTGTACATAAAATTCATTATACCACCTTGATGTCACATTGCAGGAGGCAATTTGTCTTCTGAAATTTTCCAAGTGTTATTTATGCTGAATATTGTTGGTTTCACACAAAGTGTAGTTACCATGAAAATGAAACGGAGCAGTATGTTCCGATCTGCTGACCTTTATAGATTTTTTTGTAGTGTTTTATTTTTTGCCATCCAAGTGCATTTAATTTTATGGGTTTTTTTGTCAATTCAGTTAGTTCAAACAGGGGCTACCAGTTTGGGGGTTCACGTTAGCAGATTACATTGCTGATTGATGCCAATAGTTAGCCTGCAGGATTGCTAAATGAGTATGTAGTAGCAGTGCAGCATGGATGTCTTTGAGCATTCAGTCCTAATGGACAGGTACCCCTAATAGAGTAGTATTAATGGCTGTGACCTCACTCATATGGTTAGAGAAAAGGTAAATGGCTTAATCTTTGCAAAACCATCATAGCTGATCAGTTACTTATAGATTTAGGAGAAGGGTTGTAGCAACATACACCCTTCATGCCTATAGTACGGTTTTACCCCTTCTTGTACTGAGCGTATCTTTCGTCACAGTGTGTTAGTGCACAGAACATGCATAACATGAAGGATTTTCTTTACCAATTTTTATTAGCATGCTATTTATATTAATAAATTAGTAAATCAGAAATTCTTTCCAGTGCCAACTGCAGTGGAGGCTTAAGTGTTCTAATTTAAAGACGTTGTTCATGTCACAGTATTATACACTATAGCTTGTGTGATAGTAGAGCTTGACATTGTCACCTGCTTGGCTTCTCTTATGTGTAGAGATATCATAGCATCTGCCTTTTCACAGCTGCATGATTTGCTTCTCACCATGTCACGATAATACGTTTTCACTGCTCGTGTATATAATTATCTCGCCTATTTGAAGTTCTCTGCTGTAAAATATCAACTAGGAATGCTCATATTATCTTGTGTTATTAATGAGTTAGAAAGAAGTGTTAGTTTCTTGAAATTCTCATTTTATTCTTGAGATGTGATTTGGTGGTAATTTACAAACACTAACATGATACTGAGCTACCTCCCCCTTATACAGACACACACATGCAAACACCCACACATTTTTACCTGTTAGCCGATGGAGGGCATAATTTTGATGCAGTTTCTGAAAATCACATTTAGATATAAACTACAGAGAGAGCACTGCTCTATTAAGAACCATGCTAGTAACACTGAGTGAATTAAAAATTCATGCAAATTTCAATTTATTTTAAGATGTTATTTATTTAATTGATCTTAAATTATTAGTTATCGAAATGGAGTATAACAAGAGTATTCTCGACTACAGAATTATTGTATTTTACCTTGTCTTTGGCAGTTAATTGATAATTTTGAGATAAAAGGTCAATTTAAGCCTAAAAGGTATTTTAAAAGGATTTTTCAAGAATGAGGTATAAACATTTTTTTCTGAGCATTGTCATAGACTGTGTTTTGTTCTAAATCACAAATGGTTTTGTCCTCGGACACCCTACTCTGCCACTCCAGCATATTCAGTTTTCCTAGTTTCATTTTTTAGGCAATTCTCAAACTTGCTGTGCTACATTCAAAATTCACTGTGTCAGAGTTAGTGATTTTATTCCAACATTATTGCATGTATTTTAATTAAATGGTCTTTCAAGTGACAAAGCTTAAGTCTAGAATTTAAAATTTGGCCAGAAATCCCACTCCCTGTATGGTATATCATAATTACAATGAATAGCTGGCTTGCAGTGTTAATGTTAGCCTGGGCATGCCAGTCTGTGAACATGCATCTGTGTCAAGACTTTCAACAACAGCTCAAGCTTCTGTTTTGCTTTATCTAGCAATTCTACCAGTTATCCAGTGCTGGGTTTTAACAGCCCTCCCTGTTAACACCATGAAGAAAAGGGAGTACATGGACCAAAACATAGAGTCCCAGTAGCTCTGTGAATGCAATAGGTACAGTTCACCAAGATCACAGTAAGGTTACCGGTGAGACACTCCAGCACAAAGGGCACAGTTACATTGATGTGTTCCTTCAGTCATTTGGGAGATTAAGTGACTTGCTGACAATTACTTCAACATTATATTGAAAAATACTATTCTTTTTAAGCTGAGTGATCCTGTAACGATCTACAGTGTTTTGAGTCCAGAGAAACAGACAAAAATAATAGCAGTAAAAATAAATCAAGAGCCTTCTTTTGGAAAGTCATAATTTTACTTCATAATTCCACTTATACAATAGGTACAGTGTGACAGATAATTTTAAAATGTTACGGGAAGGGATAGATATTTAAAATATCCTAAAAGTACCGTGAATGATCCCCAGGCAAAAAGTGTAGAAAAGATATTTTCCAGACTATGCTTCTTTCTCTTAAAATCCACAAAGAGCATCACTGTTAGAATGGAAAATGAGTATTTACTTCAGAAAATTGCTTGCTTTTTGAATAAGTCATGTTGCACTGTGTAGAATGGAATAACACACATCATAAATTAATGCTGTTAAAATGAATACTTGATATGAATCCTGGGAAATGTTCTTTGCCATCAGTGTTGAAAAAAGTAGGAGCTGTGCAGAAGCCAAACCAATTTGCATTGCTTGAAAACACGTAGGTTTCCCACTACTGATGAATTAGCAAACGCTTTGGATGAGCTCCATCTTGTACTGTTGTTAGTGTTTACCTAAAAAGCAATAGTGCAAGAAGGTACAGTATGTGATTTGGAAGTAAATCAATACTGAAGTTCAATAAAGAATTGTAAGTTAGAAGAGCAAAACAAAATGAAATCCTGTGGACCTAAACACCTAACATGTATCATCACAGAGCGTAGGCCAACAAAGTTTGTCTAATACACAGTTTCTCTGCACTTGTGAAGAGACATTTATTTCATAAAAGTTCTGTATTCCTGCTAGGCCAAACTGTCAATTACAGGATCTCCTCTACAGTTTTGGATCTGTTCTTGGAATTGTCAACCTTCTTCTTCCTTCTTCTTCTTCTTCTCCTGATTCCATTCCATTTATTTCTCATGCTATTCTCTTGCTATGGCCCCCATAAATAGCTGAATTCTTCTCAATACCTGAAATACTCTGATTTAAACATTTTTTATATTTTGTGATAAATTGATCAAGCAGCTACTTTCTGCCTTTTCTATATGAATTAGTGTTTTATTTTTCCACTCAGAAAAAAATGCTCTTTAGGTTAACCAATGTAAATTGTGCATATTATTTGGTTAGAATGGCCAAACATCATTCTTGAGCACTGCTGCCATTTGAAAAGAGAGACATACAGTGGCATTTCTTGGCTCTGTGACTTCAATATTTAGGAAAGAAATGTAACAGAACTTTGCTCTTTATGTGTAGGATCACATTTCCCAAGTTTTTAACTGAGGGATTACTGTACTTTCTAGTATGACAACTGCCATATTGGAATGTTTCATGATCAACATTTGAAAAAATGATCTGATGACAGTAAAAATAGCTAGTAAAGATGGAGGAGACAAAAAAATCTCTGCAAGTTTTTTCTGTATGGAATCTCTCCTCAGTTGCGGTATATGTGGCTGTAAACCTCAAATAGGAGTAACTGGGAAGCACCTTAGTTTGGTCCCTGAGTTATCCCATTCCCTTCAACTCCCTGACCATAAACTTGTCTTTATCCACCTAGCAGTGTAAACTCATACCTTCAGATGTATAGCCATGAAGAGTAATGTTTGAAACATAAGTACCTGAGAATTACTATGCTGAAGGAGAGCTCTAGTATGGCTTAGTCCAACATTCTGACTAATAGGGGTCATCTGTGAAGTGCTCATTAAGTTTATCTTAATATCTGAAACATGGAGATTTAAATCACTTCAAGTAATTCTTTGTCAACATTAAGTAAAATTTCTCATTTCAACCACTGTGTATCTCAAGAATTTATTGATGTGAAATCTAATCCCTCTGTGAATCTTGTTAAATTTATGGCCTTAGCAAAATACCGTGGCAAGGAGTTCCAAAATCTAATTATGTGTTGTGTGAGAAAAATTATTTTCCTTTTATCAGTTCCTAATTTGTCCCATTTCAATTTAATAACTACCTCATTTTATTGTATTATGGAAGACAAGAAGAAAGGCTCCCAGTTGACCTTTTTATAGCTTTCATTACTTCTTAATACACTTTTTGTCATGCCTGTTCCTATTTGTCTTCTTTTCAAGAAAATAAACAAAACAAGAGTTTAAAAAGCAATTTATCCTTATCTAAGTTTTTCTTTGCTTCCATCATATTTGTCTCCTTCTGTGAACCCCATTTCTTCAATATCCCTTATGAGATGCGGAAAGTCTGTAGGTTTTATAATCCACATTATTTGATTCTTTTCCTTATATAGTAAAACTTTTCTTTTATGAGCTCTTGTTCCTGCTGAAGGCTATCCTTCAGGTCTTCACAATATTGGTTAGGTGCCTTTCCCATAATATATCAGCTCAGAACTTGCTAAGATGGATGACTAATTTCCATTATTTCCACAATGTACATTAGTTTTCATTTATCAATATTGATTTTTTTCTGCAGTGGCTTTGACCTAGATTATTAAGCAGTTTCAAAGATACTTATATTTATCTCAGGACTTGAGAAACCTGAATAACTTCATTCTCTGTAAATTTTACTGCCTCGTTTATTTTTAGTTTGTTAAGTGTACCAAACACTGGATTTTGTCATCCATGGGCACCATCAGTGTTTTGGCAAAAGAAGTCATCCAGACATATTTGAAGCTTCATAGAATTATGAAAAAAATCTCCATTCTTTCATAACCATTTGACTGAAGCATAGAATGAAATCTTTTGTGGGATCTGGACACATGCATTTTGGGACTAAATGAAAGAAATCGCTCTGGAATTATACTGACGAGATCCCAAGATAGACTTTCCAATCTGGTTTGGCTAACTTAGAGTAGACTTGCGGTTCGTAAGCAGTTATCCACTGCCATGATATCTTGTAGCAGGATTTCACTGAAATGACCTTAGAGTGGACTTTACCTCTGAGCTGTATGTATAAATGAGCCATTATAACTTAGTGAGTTATTGTGCATTGTGCCATATTTATTTATTTCCCCACCCCCACAAAATGGCTGGCAAATTTTATTCAAAAACCCTAGGAAACAGAACTGGAAATTTTGTGTTGAACTTTGAGTGTATCCTGATTAAGGGTTCTTTCTGAGTTCAAGATCCTTTGCAGTTGTTTCTATATTCTGCCTTTGAAATGCCAGAGGGAAAGGCTGCCAGGGTGTCTTCATCATCATGATGGTAGAAATTTGCTATAGCTCAGCAAGAAGGCACTGAACTGCTTACAAGGAGTCTGAGAGCACCCTTTCCTTGTTCATATTTCATACGACACATAGATTACCTTCTTGACTTCTTATATTTCCTAACTCTAAATGCTGTGCTATTTGTCTGATGTGCATCTTAGTCAGGATTCAGCATCATTCTTATGAATTGATTTAACAATCTTTGTCATCTCTTTATTGGACTTAAGGGGTCTAAATCTATCTGTCACTGAGCTGCACTGTTCCTTAGCACTGCTTTTTATTCACCTTCCTTGGCTCTCTAGTGTGACTGGTGCATTTTTTGGCACTAAATCTGGCCCTGCTGCTCCCTCGACAGCCTCATTAACTTTATCCTGAGGTGTGGATTTTTGTCAGTAGCCTTTTCTGAACCCAATCTCATCAGTAGATCAATTGTAATTGTGTTCTGAAATGGTCCTTGTTGCAATTATTAAAGCCAGAGTATTTATCCCTTTGGTTTTAGGGACTTGGGTGCAAGTAGTATTTGTTCCTCCTGCTTTACAACCTCCTGACATAAGCAGTTATTTTTAGGTGTGTAACTTAGGTTGTGAGCATCTGATGTGTAAGAACTGCTTACAGAGCAGGAGTATGTCGTTACAGTGTGTACCTACAGTATATGAGTGTTCCTATGAATTCCTCATTTTATTCTTCACTGACACTGTATCTGCTTAGTTTCAAGGGCATTTCAGAGGCAGTGGGGGTGGGATGTAGAAGGCAGCTTGCTGCTGACAACTCTGGCATAAGCATTCTTTGTAACATACATAATTTGGATACCAGGCTGAATTTTCAACGGTAATTAGCGGGTTGAGTAACCTCAGCAGTTGTTTATAAAGTACCTGCAGAAGTTGTTCTCTAGGGGGTGGGCATTTTAGTATTGAGCAATTTATACTCTGGCAGATACACCCTGTAAGCAGCATTTCACCTAGATCCAAATTCACATTGAATTAAAATTGAGTTAGGTGCAAACAGGTTTCCCATAAAAGCATGGGAATTAGAATTATTACAAAAGAATGCTCTGTGATAAATTTGGAACAAAATGAGAACTCTAAAAATAACAGGTTTTATATTTCACATATGCATTTTTTCTGGGGATAAAATATTGGTAAAAATAATTTTAATTAATACTCCTATGTTCTAGCAAAAGTGAACCTATTGCAGAAGAGAAGCGCACAGAAAGTGTGTTTTGAATACATATACTAGATCCAGTGAACTTTAAAATATGCCAACATTTGGCATGTTTCTAAGAGCATTATGTGAACATTTGTATATATAAATCATGTAAAAATACTACTGCAATAATTTTTTGTCTTGATTTTCAGAAACTCTTGAAGTTGGCTTGATAGAATTAGTGACAAAATAATGTGTCTGCACACAAAATGGTCAGAAAGCGGTTAGTATCTTTAGACCAGAGTGAAATACAGTCCTAGTCAGTTTGTATATTCTTGTGGCTTTAAAAGGTGATCAAAATTACTTCCTCACAAAATCACCTCCTAACATAAGGACCTAGGACTAATGAACTATATACAATAAGCCACACTTGGAGGCATCCTATTCAAACAAGCTAAATAAGTGCAAGAACCATAGGGTTTGGGTCCTATTTCAGGCTTGGAGGAGAACTGTGTGTGTTCTGAAATAATTTAATGCAACATAATTGTAATTCTCTGACTCGCATGACTTTTTGGAAGACTGTGAGCAGAGGGAGTTTCCCTACAGTGAAAACCCAGAAACAAAATGGAACAGTGGCTGCATGTGTTGCTATTGACGCCTACATCTGGCCTCTGTGGATGGTTTGTTTCAGATTTGAAGCTAAAAGCGCTAAACCTGCTGGCCAGTTTTAACAAGAGAGGAACCAGCTAGGTACAACTGTATTTTGAAATGCTAATAACCTTTAATAGATTTCAGCTAACAATTTGGTATAATTTAGATACAGTTCTGCTGCAGAGGTAGGAGCTGACCAAGTTACAGAAAATCAGGCACCATGATGTGTTTCAAAAGCACTTCCATCAAACCATCTAGATTCAAGCAGATATCACTATTGATTATCACTTACTCTACTGTGAGTACTAAAAAAGATAGCAAAATGCTCCAACATACACCAAAAAGGATCATAGATTTTCTCTTTCAGGTTTTTGTGACTGGGAATAAAATGTTCTTCAGTGTGTTTGTATGGAAAAATGTATAAAAGAAAGAAAATGGAGCAGGCTGGATTTATTCTCAGGAGAAGAAAGCTTAAGAGGTGAAGCTTAATAATGTCTCTTAAAATGTCTTAAGGTATAATAAAGAGGGTTTGAGAAAAGTCAGAGGTATTAAGACAAAGAGTTTTCATATGCATGTGTTCAGCAGTAGAGAAGTCGTAACGCAAGTACACTATGAGTCTTTAAATCCAGTGGCATTACTGGAGAAAATACTACACAAAATTAAAAACCTAATGTTTAGATTTTCAGTTTGGTCTATTGTGGTGAAATATCCTACACGATGCTACATTGGCAAAGAGATGTCTTTTTTTGTACAGGCAAGCAAGTATCACTTACATGCTATCTGTATTAAAAAAATTTGTGCCATATGAGGTTGTTGAAGTTTTACTAGTATAAATACTAAGCATTTAGTCTTAGAGCAGTTATCTGTTTCTTATTTTCTTGGGAATAAAGGGGAACATTGCTGTGCCTTACCTTAGGTGTCTAGGGGTGTACCTGTTAGAAGTATTAAAAATCCCCATGGTGGTATGAAAACAGATAGATTATAATCACATCCTTGTTTATCCTTTAGTTACTAACAGAATAAAAAAAAAGGCTACAGTTAATAGGATATTTGAGTTGAGAATATGAATGGATACTTTTATATAATTTCATTGGTATGCGATGGGCTGACAGGGAAGGATGAAGTGTCTGTCTGCTGAGAAATACACATTCTCAAGTCTTGGCATAACTCCTATCTCCTTGGTCCCATTGTTCTTGTTATTCTACTACTATGCTTCAGAGCTTCTTGAAGCACATGTGCTAGAAGGGACCAAAGAATGTGGTTTCGTACTGAACTACAATGTGGCATTATTTGGTGTGATCTGTTCTTACTTGTGAGTCAAGCCCATTTAAAGATGTGTAATACTGCCGAGCTTGAATTGACTGGTATCACTCATGAATATTTATCATGCCACTGATTTGGTTCCTTCTACTGTATTCCACATAATATTGCTGCTGACCGGATCAGCTATGGTGGTGGTGGTGTTGGGAGGACAAAAGTAAATAAAGACCAAATTTTAGCCAAAGCAAGATTTCAGACCAGATCTTAAAAACTGCCTGTGCTTGTTTCAGTTTTGGGAAATCTGGGAGGCCTGGAACAATAGCTGTGAAATACAAACATAACAGTGCAGCGGGGTACTACTGTAGAAGTCCATATATTCACAAGCGATACAGAAAAGAGGAATAAGCAGCAGTTATTTCTGACAACATAAGAACTATGCTGCTACCCCATAACACTGATCAAGTGGCAAATCAAACAGAACTCTAAGGAAGTGCTCACTCATTTTATGCTGAATAATCCACTTGTAGAACTCATTCAGATAAGATATTGTGGAAGCCAAAAGTATGAATAGATTCATAAAGATACAACACAAATTCATGGAATTAAGTCCAGCTGTTATTAGATATTATGGTCCACACGACAACTTCAGCTCAGAAAGTTTTACTCAGGAGGTATACCTTGGAGAGGACCCCTCCATACAGTCCCTGGGTCCTGGTCTTCAGTTATCCTCTCTTGGTCATTGTCATAGCCAGAAACAGTACCTTAGTTTGCAACTATAAAAATACCATCTTTGAGTTTTAAATGGATTTTTTACTTATGTGGAATTACACAGTTGATAATTCCTTCTGCAGTCACTGAATTCCATACTTGTAGATCCCTTTCTATTGT
Organism: Athene noctua; assembly: GCF_965140245.1. NCBI lineage: Eukaryota > Metazoa > Chordata > Aves > Strigiformes > Strigidae > Athene > Athene noctua. The sequence continues at coordinate 10,166,326 of NC_134045.1, forward strand.
TTCAGATTAAGTTACCCACGCATCTATTGTAAAGATGCAATGTGTACATTAGCTCCCTTAAACATAGGTGCAGAAGCTTATATACTGCCATTCTGATGTTCCTGACTGGGAAACTTGCCCTCCAATACACACATTTGGTACTCATACATTATCTTTTGGCTTCCTATCCACATGCCCATCTGTTGTGATGGCATTGTGCCTGCTCACAAGATGGTGTGCCAGCTTCACTAGACAATGATGCCAATCAAATAAGAGTTGCTGCAAGTGCTTTCTTTTCTAAAAGTAGCCCCTCTCAAGTGAAAGCAATGCTATAATGGTGCCACTTGTCTCCTTTTCCCTGTTTACACCTGCTGACACTTATCCTCCAAGATAGTGTTAGAACAGTAAAGGAGAGGAAGAGATGCAACATGGGGTGACTCTGGATTAGAGGAAAATACAGGCAGAATCACAAGAGCAACTTCAGAAAGCCATTTTAAACACAGGGCATGCTGACCATATTGTTCAGGATGCAGATCCGAAAGAAGGCAGAAAGAAGTATTTAACTTTAAAGAAGTGTTTGAGAATAAGTGTATAGCTGGCACAAAAAAAAAAAAAAAACCAAACCAAAACAAACAACAAACCAACCAACCAACTTTGTGTACAGATATATTACTTATATATGTACAAGTTTGGCACAGTAACCTATAAAGCTGAAAGGTCCAGGTGCAGCTAAACCTCTTTACTGCCTGTCAGTGAAGGCTACCCATACAACTCAGGAGAAACAGAACTATACCTAAGCAAAATCTGACATATGAGTCAGACTGTTTGACAGTTTGTTATAAGATATATAACCAGCTAGGACTGGAAAGAACCCACTTTTATCGTTTCCATTTGTTATATAAGCAAAAAAATGAGTTCAGTATTTCACATATGAATGTCTAGTGCCACTTTCCGTGTTTCTGCTTTCTTTTGAAAGGATATCAAGTCTAAGAGCACAAGCTTAGGCAGAATGTAGAACATTTCTATATAGTCTGCAAAGCTCTCAAAGGTGTTGGTATCTAGAAATTCATCTGAGAAACAATAATAAAGCAAGACTTGAGCTCTCAAAGGTGTTAGTATCTATAAATTAATCTGAGAAACAATAATAAAGCAAGACGAGGTTACAAATACTTTGTGGATTTGTGCCATTTAAAAATGTTTATGGACTATAACTTAATATGTATTAAGGTAATTCTGAAAACTGATCAAATCAGGAGCCTTTTAAAGTATATAATCTAATTGTATCCTCCAGAATGCTTGCTCAACTTGGTATTTTCCCCATCCCTAAATGGAGTTAGTGGTACCTTATTTTTAAATTGTGAAGTCAAGAGCTAATTATTGAATTTGCATAGCATATGGTAAGAAACTGTGAAGCAGTTCCCGAGGTTCATAAACCTTGCATTATTAATCCATGGAATTACTGGGGAAAAATTAATCTTACACAGAAACAAAGAATGGCTCTTAGTTCTTACTTATGATGATCATCTTGATACTTGAAAGCCCCTTAATAGTGTATTATCAACCCATTATAGCAATCTTTCTGCTAAGGTGACCATCTCCTATAATGACAGATGTGATTAAAAAGAATACAGCTTCCTAGCTTTCAGATTGGTTAGCAGTCAATACAGAACCCAGGCATTCAAATGGCAGAAGGAGAAGAAACTTGGACTATTGCTTTTAAGAACAAGCTGGGGAGAAAGAAAATAAAAGCTGAGTAAAGGATAACTAGCTTTTCACTATTGATGTCTAGTGCAGCCCATAGAGAAACGGATTTTCAAATTCTCAGATGTATGAGTAAAATACTACAAGAGAAGAATGATTATTATTACCAATAAGCAGCAACTTAATCAGTCTCTGCACAGGGTTATTGTAACTTTTCAAATTATTTTTATCATTATTTCATTGGAATATTGATGCTGCATAACAAAACGGGAGAAGTATCTATGTGGAAAAAGAGTGTTTGAACTCTTACAGTCAACACAGGCAGTAAGAAAGCCTGAAGATTAAACAGTCACAGAAGGTGAACTGAGCTGTGTAAAGGATCCAGAAAATTAAGTATCAGATCTAGACATCTAATCTGGCTTCTGAGTTCCAGTCATATGTCCTATCTGGGTTAAGCCATTACCTTTTGAGGGCAACGGGTTGGGTAATGTCTAATTAGCTAATATTTTGAAGTGATTGGACCTGGATAAGTAGTGATAGGACCTAACACCTACACAGAGATAAAAAGATATTAGTCCATGAACTGGCTCTGCAAGGAGAAATACAAAGTTTTACATTCATAGTTGAAATTGATCTAGGAGAGTATCTCATATTATATAAACACACTGTCTGTTCATTACTAAAGATATTTCACAATGTAAGAGTCCTCTTTAGTCATAGAAAATGCATAAAATCTCTATTATATGACAAAATCTGAAAGCCAACTTTTAAATTTCACTCTACAGAAAACAATAAAAGTCAATCATTGACCCAGAAAGGCTCAAATAAAGCTTTACTTATAATTTACATCCAAACAATTTACATCAGACATTTTCTGAAGAAGAGAGATAGATGTGAATGCATCATTGGAAAGTGTAATCTAGATTAACCCTTGACCTTCCGTGCTCACATTCAGGCTGCTGTTATCCACTGCTGCTCATTTAATGCAAAAGCAGCTCCATTCTTCTAAGGAAGACTTGAATCCATTGCGTACTTGCATTATTGGGACATGGGATTAACACACTGTAAACAAGATTTATCTTATCACAACTCATAGCAAGAGACTGCTATGTAGAACTGTAAATTGTCATGAAGCTGTCTCCTTAATCCTTTCTGCATTCATTTTTATTAGATTTCTTACTGCTTCCTTCAATCATGTTTGCAGATTATTAAAAGTAAGAGTTTGGTAAAATGCAGTCTTCTGAGCTGTCAACTCTGACACTGCTGCATAGACAGAATACATATAAATAAAAACCCTCCTAATATTTGCTTTAGTATTTTCTGGCATAGTATCATGTGTAATTGCGCTGTTAGCTTCAAGTCCCCAGGTGAGATTGGAAGTGATTTTTGTCTCCCTTATCATGGTTTGATGACTTTTATAATACTAAAGGAACACTCATTTATTAGAATGTCAGGCTGGGTAACTACCGTGTTGATACTTTGGTTTGTTAAATTCTTATCTTCATTTTCATTTTAACACTTCAAACTTTCTGAGTTTGTCAATAATAAAGCACCTACAGCAATGAAAAAAAAAAAAAAGTAATGCGCAACTAAGAAAAGGTGATGGGTGATAGTGGTAGGTGACTCTTCTGAGAGGATGGAGGCACCCACCTGGTGACCTGATGCATTCTCTAGAGAGGGGTGCTGCTTACCGGGGGCTTGACACAGGGATGTCGCCACGAGGCTGCCAAGCCCCATACAGTCCAGTGGCTATTATCCACTGCTGTTTCATGCGGGCACCAGTGATACAGCCAGGAGCAGTCTGAGGAGTATCAAGGATTACAGAGTCCTGAGAACAGCAGTAAGGAACTCTGGAACACAGATAGTTTTTTCATCCATTCTCCTGGTGTAAGGGAAGGGGTTTGAACATAACAGTCAAATCTGGCAAATCAACAATTGGTTACAGGACTGGTGCCACAGCCAGGGGTTTGGCTACTTAAACCATGGGACTTGCTTTGAGAAACCTGGCCTACTGGGGGCTGATGGGATCCATCTGCCAGAGAAGGGGCAGAGCATCTTTGGCCATAGACTTGCCAAACTGGTGAAGAGGCTTTAAACTAAAGTTGCTGGGGAGGGGAACCTCAATCCATCCCACTCCTATCAGCTTGATGCCAGTGCCAGCAGTAGCTGCCCAGAGCCTGGACAGTGGTCACAGGTCAGCAGGAGAGCACCTAAAGAGCAGCACAAAGGAATTCCAGCCAGTAAGTCAGCTTCAACGGGGCCCAACTTAAATGCCTCTGTGCAAAGGCACTGGAAATAAACAGGAGGAACTGGAGACATGGCACGCCTGCAGGGCTACGATCTTGTTGGCATCACGGAGACCTGGTGAGATGGCTCCTATGACTGAAGTGTTGGAATGGAAGGGTACAGGCTCTTTTGGAAGGACAGGCAGGAGAGACAAGGTGAGGGTTTTCCCTCAATGTCAGTGACCAGCATGGAGCTCCACCTGGGAATGGATGAGGAACCGACCAAGAACTTATGGGTGAGGATTAAAGGGAAGGCAGGAACAGGAGACATTATAGTGGGGGTCTGCTACAGGCCGCCTGACCAGGAAGACCAAGTAGATAAGGCTCTCTATAGATAGATAGGAGCAGCCTCATGTTCATAAGCCCTGATCTTCATGGGGGACTTCAACCACACTGATATGTGTTGGAGGGACAACACAGCAGGGCATAAGCAATCCAGGAGGGTCCTGGAATGCGTTGATAATAACTTCCTTCTCCAAGTGATAGAGGAGCCAATGAGGAGAGGTGTTATGCTGGACCTTGTTCTCACCAACAAGGAGGGACTGGTGAGGAATGTAGGAAGGTCAGGGGCAGCCTTGGCTGCAGTGACCATGAAATGGTGGAGTTCAAGATCCTTAGGGCAGCTACAAGAGTGCACAGCAAGCTCACTACCCTGGACTTCAGGAGAGCAGACTTTGGCCTCTTCAGGGATCTGCTTGGCAGGGTAACATGGGAAAAGGCCCTAGAGGGAAGAGGGGCCCAAGAAAGCTGGTTGATATTCAAGGATCACCTCCTCCAAGATCAGGAGCGATGCATCCCAACAAAGTCAGGCAAGAACATCAGGAAGCCTGCATAGAGGAACAAGGAGCCCCTGGACAAACTCAAACACAAAGTGGAAGCCTACAGAGGGTGGAATCAAGAACAGGTAGCCTAGGAGGAATACAGAGAAATTGTCCAGTTAGCCAGGGATCAGGTTAGGAAAGCTAGAGCCCTGGTAGACTTAAATCTGGTCAGGGATGTCAAGGAGAACAAAAAACACTTTCACAGGTATGTTGGTGATAAAAGGAAGACTTGGGAGAATGTGGCCCTCTCTGGAAGGAGAAGGGAGGCTTGGTCACCCAGGATATGGAGAAGGCTGAGGTATTCAATTACTTTTTTGCCTCAGACTTCATCAGCAAGTGCTCAGCCACACTGCCCAAAATGCAGAAGGCAAAGGCAGGGACTGGGAGAATGAAGAAACCCTCCACTGTATGGGACCTGGTGCATCTGTGGGTCCTGAGGGAACTGGCAGAGGAAGTCACTGAGGCACTATCCATCATATTTGTGAAGTCGTGGCAGTCTGGTGAAGTTACTTCTGACTGGAAAGGGGAAACAAACCCCCCTTTTTCAAAAAGGGAAATAAAGAGAACCCAGGGAACTACAGGCTGATCAGTCCCAGGTAAGATCGTGGAGCAGAAAATCCAGGAAACTCTGCTAGGGCACATGGAAAATAAGGAGATGGTTGATGACAGGCAACATGGCTTCACTAAGGGCAAATCATGCTTGATGAGTGGTCTACTATGACAGCGTTATACCGTTGGTGGATAAGGGAAGAGCAACTGATATAATTTACCTGGACTTGTGCAAAGCTTTTGACACTGTCCTGCATGACATCCTTGTCTCTAAATTGGAGACACATGGATTTGATGGATGGACTGCTCAGTGGATAAAGGGTTGGCTGGATGGTCACAGTCACAAAGAGTTGTGGTCAATCACTCGACGTCCAAGTGGCGAGCAGTGACAAGTGCTGTTACTCAGGGGTGGGTGCTGGGACTGGCGCTATTTAACATCTTTGTTGCCGACATGGGCAGTGGGATTGAGGCACCCTCAGCAAGTTTGCCAACGATACCAAGCTGTGTGGTGCAGTCAACACGCTGGAGGGAAGGGATGTGCCATCCAGAGGGACCTGGACAGGCTGGAGAGGTGGGACCGTGCAAACCTCATGGGGTTCAACAAGGCCAAGTGCAAGGTCCTGCACATGGATCGGGGCAATCCCAAGCACAAATACAGGCTGGGTGAGGAGTCAATTGGGAGGAGCCCTGCGGAGAAGGACTTGGGGGTACAAGTGGATGGAAAACTGACTGTGAGGCAGCAATGTGCACTTACAGCCCAGAAAGCCAACCGTGTCCTGGGCTGCATCAAGAGAAGTGTGGCCAGCAGGGCAAGGGAGGGGATTCTCCCGCTCTACTCCACTCTCTGCAGTGCTGTGTCCAGCTTGGGGGCCCCCAGCATAAGAAGGACATGGACCTGCTGGAGTGGGTCCAGAGGAGGCCATGAGGATGCTCAGGGGCTGGAGCAGCTCCCCTGTGAGGACAGGCTGAGAGAGTTGGGGGTGTTCAGCCTGGAGAAGAGAAGGCTCTGGGGAGACCTTAGAGCGGCCTCCCAGTACTGAAAGGGGCTACAGGAAAGGTGGGGAGGGACTTTTTATTTGGGATTGCAGTGATAGGACAAGGGGTAACAGTTTTAAACTGAAAGAGGGTAGATTTGGGTTAGATCTAAGGAAGAAGTTCTTCCCTGTGAGGGCAGTGAGACACTGGCAGAGGTTTCCCAGAGCAGCTGTGGCTGCCCCCTCCCTGGCAGGGTTCAAGGCCAGGCTGGACGGGGCTGTGAGCAACCTGGGCTGGTGGAAGGTGTCCCTGCCCAGGGCAGGGGGGTGGGACTAGATCATCTTTAAGGTCCCTTCCAACCCAAACTGCTCTATGATTCCATGAAAGAACAAGGGAATTATACTCAAGGCAGGGGAGGAACAGGAAGTTTGTTCACTCCATACCGAGGTAAGGGAGAGACACATAGGATGCCGTGCTATAATCAGAGTTCTTTAACTGCATAGCAGCTTTGAGAAGTCATTAATTTAATCAAGAATGGAATCACACAGAGCACACCTGTATCTCTGTTGCAGCCTTCTCTCCAAAGTTCAGCACAGTGACTTAAGTTTGCTTCTCTTTTTATATTTGCTGTAGCTGCCCATGACCCAGTTGGAAATCTTCCTGCCTGCCCCGGAAGGAGAACACTTCTCCCCACCTCAGCTTTTGCTTTATAATCTGCTTTCTATCACTCATTTAAGACAAAATAGCAAGCCTTTCTTATTTCAAGTTCTCTGCCACTTATGTGAAGAATTCTTCTCTCGAATATTTGATTCTCTGATCAGAAGGCCTAAGTGCCTTCATAATGCCCATTTCCCACAGCAGGTAGCTAACAAAGCTTCTTTTACTGACAACAAAAATATTCTTTTCTAGCTTCTGCACAGCTTTTCTTCTCTAGAAAACAACAGCACTCCCAGCCCTCCTTTACAGAAACCTGGAAAAAAAAAAAAAGATAAATGTTTCTTCTTGCTTCTTGGTTTTTATGGGCTTCCCATTCCTGATTCACAGCTGTCCTTCCTCTAGGGTAGACCACCCCTGTAAGCACCTTTGCCTGCTGTGACTCCTCAGGCAATTGTTACAGGCTGGATTTCTTCTGAGCCCCATCAAGGGACTTATATAAACCTCCTTACACTGCAAGTAGTTAGTATATCATTTATAGTAAGCTGTTAGGAATAATGCACTACTGCTTCAAAACAAAATCTAATTAATCTCAGAAGTGAGTACAAGTGAGTAATTAAATGGAGATAAAAATTATAATTCACACAAATGCCTAATTATTGTCAGATTATTACAATTTTCAAAATCTCTTATGTATCTAAGTCACTTTTGAAAGTGGGACTGCAGCTCCTATGTTGCTTAAATAGTTTTGGAAATGCTATATACCACTGCTCATTTCTTCCATTGAATCTACTTTATGTGTTCACGTTGAATGGTTTATATGCAGCTGTCTGTAATAGTACAGAATAGCACAGTGCTGGATCATTAAATATTAGGCCAGTGTTAAACTGGACCAACCGAAATGCATGCCATTGCCTAGGAAGGGAGAAAGAAGGTTCTACTGTGCTTTGCAGATGTATGTTTTATGATAAATGATATTCACGTGATTAACATTAATTTATGAGAGAGCAAGTGTGTTTAGTGGTGTCAGGATAATTAGAGAGAAATATTTTATGGTTTATAATGAACAGAGCTCTGTTTTCTTTCAGAAGTGAGGCCTGGATATGAGAAGATAAATTACTCTGGTACCATAACGCATTTGATCAAATTAATTCTATGTGGCTTTGCACATCTTTGAATTCTGACTGAATTTGCAAAATGAAAAAGGGCAACATCCTGTCTTGAGGTGCAGTCAAATAAGCAAACCTTTTGAAATATGCATCTTTACCTGTGTTGGGGGATTTTAAACAGCAAAAGAGGCCTGGCTAGTTTCCCTTGAAGGGGCATTTTTCCAATGGTGTGCTACCTTAATTTTCACTTGTGGTTTGGTGAAGGTTTGGAGATACAGGCTTGCATGATTGCCTGATTGTCCTGCAAGGCATAATTCCAAGGAGGTTAGCACAAAGGGTAGACTAAAGCCTCCTGGGAAATAGCAAAGCCTAGGCAGCATTTGCCTGGTTTGCCCATGGGATTGAAGGCTTGAGCCATATTGGATGGAAGAGGGTAGCCGAGGGATGGGGCGAGAACTGGAGCAGGATATTCTCATGGACCACTTGGTCCTTGCTTCTGTGAATCCTCCCGGGGATCTTGGACACGAGCAGATCCTGGAGCAGAGCAGGTCTATGGAAGAGAGGAGGCATGAATTTGTCTCATTCTATTTCTGCCTGAACTAGCACTGCACAGGCTTGAGCCCAGATTGCTCCATGGTCAGATTTAAACTATATTCCAGTGCCTTCTCAATGACACCGCATGAAGCACATTTGGGAAACTAATCTTAACGAAGCTGCTTTTTAAAGTTCATGTAATAATTTAGCAGTTTGTAAACTTCCTTACTGTTTTATGTTTGCTGTTGCACTCAGGCACACCGGCCTGTATATACTATGGGGAGTTTATTTTATCATTAATTCCACAGTTGAGCAAAGCGGAATTAAAGTACTAAGGCAAAGAGAATAGCAGTTAGGATAAATCAAAAGTAGAAGTTGTGTATATTTGGCTCTATAGTGTAAAAGAAGAAATTATCATGTGAAAACCATTAAATCATAAAACCTTTTATAGAATGCAAATTTCAAGAAGGGAAAAGCCATGGGCTTCAAGGTGGAAGTGAGTGGAATGACAGGGCTCAGTGGCAAAATGAATTTTTAAGTGAAAAAACCCCTGTTTCATGGTTCATTCTTGTTACCATGCTTAGAAGATATTACAGAGCTGGAGAAGGACCTAAAAAGAGTAGTCTGGAACGGTTGAGGGATTTGAGGAACTTAATTGTGGAAAAGGAAGTCAGGAAAACTAAATCCATGAAAAAAGAAAATGAAAGGTGACTACAGGTGTGTTTAAAATCCTGAAGGAACAGAAAGCATTACAAGACGCTTTGTACTTGTGACAAATGCAGGTAGTTGGGGATGTGAATCACTGCTGGAAAAAGGTTGATGTGAAAGAACAGGGATAAATTTATTTACACGTGGAATATAACGAAAAAAGAGCAAATAGAATAGAAGAATCTGACAGTGCCAACAAATGCGTAGTAAATGGGAGAGGATTTAGGAAAGTATATAAAAGGAAGAGATGGGAGCTATGGTTGTTCTATTAGGGGGTAGGTGAAGCTAAGGTGGGTAATGTATTGCCTAGTTTTGTATCAGTGCTTCCTAATGTAGTGCAAGCTGTGAAAAGATGATTTGGGCAGCTGGGTCACTCCCCAGCATTCACCCTGACACCTGGCTGCTGCTGCTCCTTCTCTCTCCTGTGTCCATGGGCGCTTTCCAGACTCTTTCCTTGGTTGCAACAGCAGTGAGCAGGGCTTAGCTTTGCTGGATCCAAGAGAAGCCTTTTTGCTTCTAAAAGTAGCACAGACATATTTTGCTATATTTGCTGTAAAGCATCATGTCTTGGAGACATCATTAAATTGCAATCTCAGCTCATTTGGAAAGGAGTATATCTTCCTAAATGGACATTGTGGTTAGGAAAATTTGGAAGTGTGAACTGCAGAGACCCATGCTAACATAGGAAAAAACCCACCTTAATAATAGTTGTCTATTAAAGAATCTCACCACTTCAAGCTTATTTGCAATTTATGTATAAACACTGTAAAATGTTTCACCTTCATTCATACATGCGTGATTGTTGTCACCAGGGGTAAGCTAACTTGCATGGTAGAGAATTCTAGCTCCAAAACCTTTGTCACTGTTCTCACTAACAGACTAATACAGTATAGTTTTCTGATTGTTATCACTTAGCTATAAAGACAAATCAATGGGAAAGTCTGACTCCATCTGATAACAGTCTTGTTAACCCCAGATATTCCAAAATCTTGGTGCCAGTTTAAAAAAAAAAATCACACATTCTTAATGAAATAATAAATGTTGGCTTCCCATTATTTCCTTTTGATTTCTGAGTACAATTTAGGGAATGTTCCTGTTGCATTTTTCAGCCTTTTTTTTCCCCACAACAAATTAATTGTAGAAGTATATTCACTCTTTTTACTGTAAGAAAATAAGTTCAGTGGGTAGGGCATTCTTGTTTCTTATATTTCTGATTCTGCCATGGCCCTGCAGGGTGATTTGCATTATCATTTCTCCTGTACTTACATGCTTTGTAAAGTAGGTTGAAAGCTGTGGGTGTGAGGTACTAGAAGCCAATCATGTTATAGGGTTATCTAGATCCAGAAGATTTTCTTCTGTCCCAAATTCCTGGTAGGCATGTTTCCTGTTCTCCATTGTACACCAAGGAACCATAAGAAACACTGGCTAGTTTTTACTCTCATGTCCTAATCCTTGGCATTATTCCTCAGTCTGTGTATCTACTGGTATAATGCTTGCTTAACATTTACCTTTTTTATGCTTATATAATAATTATCTTGACTTTCAGTAGAAGTTTATGCGAGTGCTCAACTTGTTTGGAAACATTTGTCTTCATTTCATTTATTTTCTCATCTAAAATACTTATTCTTGAAAATGAAGTCCGTTTTTTGTGGTTCCTGGTCAGTTCTTTTTTTTCAGTCCTGGAATACACACTTGCCCTCCTAGTGAACAGCATATTTGTGTTTTCTTTTCTGTAACCTGGGAAGAAACCATTCCTCCAAGTATTTTCTTTTAAATTTTTGCTCTGAGTTGGTCTTTTCTTAGTTTGCCTTAAATGTAACAATAAGCACTTCTCATAAGAGAGAGTTTCAAAGAATACCAACTATCACTCAGTAATATTAACTTTGTCTTCCATTCCTCAACCTTATGAAACAGCAGAGCTTCATTTTTTGTTATTAACTACTTAAGTTTCTTTAGATTACAAGGAACATATAAAACTTTTTTGAACCTGCTTCTTTAAGTCACTCATATGAGTGGCGAGGGGAGGGTTTTGCCTCCAAAAAGCTTTTGTTCTCACTCTAAGTGAAATTGCTCATAGCATTTTAAATGTGAACTACAAACTGAGTTTCTCCTTAGCAACTGCTGTCTCTGCCAGTGTATGAGCTGTATTCTGAGATTTGAATATGCAAAATGACTAGGTCAGGCTGTCTTGAGGGTATAAAAAATATTGGATGAAGTAAAACTTTGCCTGAAATTAAATTTGCAGAAAATCAAATATCTGTTGTTCAGTTCTAAGCAGATGTTGAAAAGATTTTCCTGGATGCCATCCTTATTGATAGTATGTCTTTTGATCTGAAGCCAAATAAGAAATCTGGATGTTAGTCTGGATTTGGAAATTTTCTTTAAATAAACATATTAGTTAAGTATGTAAATCTGCTTATCGTCACTTAAGGAATGTTGCCAGAGTAAGAAACATCTGGAGCTCAATATCAGCTAACTTATTAATTCACATTTTTAGTATGTTTCATCCGGAGTATTGTAGGATTCTGTTATCTCAATTGCTTAAGTCAGCTTTATCTAAAAGGCAATTAGTTGTAAGTTCTGTTGTTTACATTTAGACTCATATGAAATCCACAGAGTATAGTTTTATAGGCCTAGTTACTTGGCTTTCCGGATCTGTTCAGAAGCAGGCAAATACACACTGTGGTACGAGTAAATCAGAGCTAAAATAATCATGGCTTTGAAACACCAGTGTTTTCTTTCATAGGAGACAGATTCTGAAAATTAACGGTTACTGTTTTGGATTGTGAATTACATGGTCTGGTTTGTTTATCTGAACTCATCACTGTGTAATTTCAAGAAAGGATTATTTGACCTGCTCTTGATAAGGACATAAGTGCAGAAATCAATACAGCCTTCTGCCATAAAGCTTCCTCAGTTTTAGGACAACATTTCCCCTTAAGCTTTAAACAGGTTCTCAATCTAGTTCAACTTTTGAGTCTGTAGCAAACCATTTGTATGTTAGCATTTTCAAAACTGATGGATGCTGGATGTGTTATAGTGTACTTTTGCTAGCATAGATGATAGGTTTTATTAATCTATGACATGTAACTTGTGGTTATTGAAGTGAGAATGGCTAATGGCTGAACCTTTATATGTGAAATGCCTAGTAAATTAAGGTAACGTTGTTTAAGGAAATATTACTTATTAGTGGTGAGAAATTAGTATAAATCTCTACACAAAAACCCCATATTAAAACTACGAGTCGAATCGTTAGAACTGCATGAGGAAGCATGGAATTTGCACTCCTGTGTAATTATTACGGAGTCTACCTTGTTCATATACTGTGTTTGACTGTGCAGTTAAGATGGCTATGAAAAAAAAGTGCATAAATTTCTCTGTATGAATAGCATGCTCGTAATTCTGAAATTTAGGTAGCAAGATTCATTTTGAGAATATAAATATCCCTTTGTTTCATTTCTTTTCAGTGAAGTTTGATTATAATGGCAGTATTAAAGCAAAACTTTGCAGACCTGCTGGAATTTAGGAAATGTGTGAGCTCCAGTTAATATCCCGAACAGGTCCAGCCCTTTCTAGGAACTTGGTAACAGTGTAAGGTAGTTCAGGTTTGTGTACCTTAAAATTAAAGACTGTTTTAGCAGTGTGTTCTTGCAAGAGGGTATTTATGTTTTGCCCTTTCTCCAACAGAAGTTAGGCCTGTACCAAAGCATTTTCTGAATTCACTTCTTTCAAGTACTGTTCAGTGAAGTCACAGTCCCATAGCTGTGGATCAGAAGTGCTGGTCTTGTGCCCTTGAGCAGATTACATAACAATTCATCATTATGTAGTGCTTGATGTTGCATCTGCTGATTAATTTAAATGCAGTCTTACAGACAGACCATAATGATCAGTATTACTATTTTTAATAACTTGATTATATGTAATGGATTTGGAGCAAGGATTGCTTTGCTGTTGTTTGTACTTGTCACTGTGGAAGGGAGTACTGATTCGGAATTTGATTTCCTTGGTGCTGCTATAAAATGAAAGCTAAATAAAAATATTCATAATAATTTGGAAATATAAGTCAGGTGATGACTTTGGTTTCTAAACATTATTTTCTGTCTTGCTCTTGCTGCTGCTCTGACTATGGAAAGTTACATTAGGGGAAAGAGTTCACCAGTTTTAGATATATAAAAGGGAAAACTGAAATATCTAATGGTGAATCCATGAAAGAATTTTAATATTAACTGAGCAAACAAAGCTCATAGATATGAGCCTCTGTTACTGTTTAAATGATCATTATGTTTCAGTATTTTAATAAGTGGAAGTTGCTTCACGGTGTACCTACTGTTTGAGTTAAGCTGTTCCAAATGTTTTTCCTGACTCAAATCCATTAAGAATATAGTGTTTCAGTGAATATCATTTTTGCTGTATTATAAATATAGTTGCAGTCTTGCTCTAGAGAGTGTATACATGAGAAGAGACATTTTCTTGAAGGAATAGACAAAATAGAACTGAGGGCAAGAAATTACTAGCACAGTGTTGAAAAAGTGTTTCCTACGTGAAACATAGAAAGTGCATTAATTTGTATCATATCCAGTAATTATATATTGTATTACTCAACATGTCATGTGCCTACTTGTTTTATTTCCTTATAATAAGATACATTTCTATATGACAGATTATAATTTTCTACTAGTCAAGATGAAAAACAAGGGGAGTATAATAATATATATATAAAAGAAAAGTAAGATTTACTCATACAGGAATGTTTCCAATCACTTAAGGAAACCTATCTCATGTTATTTTAAAATCTTTTTCACATGTGTCTCAGCATTGGAAAGTCAAAGTAATCTTCATGCTGTCTTTCTTATATACAGGCAAAACATATTTAACAGGGAGCATTACTGCTGTTTTCTGTTGTGATTTTAATTAATTTTATTTCTTTTGTGTACATATGACAGACTGGGTTGAGTTCATAATGTGTCTGTTATTGTGAATCCATTAGCTTCAGGTGAGATACAGCAGCATGCACAAGCTGAAACCTGTTCTTTGAATCAGATTACACCCATGTGTAGGCTTATTTGTATTTATATCAGTTTGGGCCCTCTCCTCTTTCTCCTGTGTTAAAAAAGTGAGGAAGCTTACCCAAATTTTAGAAGAAAGCTAATAAATATTACGTAAAGAAAGAGTTATCTGAAAAGAAAGAAATCTGTGATATGGTTATAGTTTTTCATCTACTTTGGATGAAAGACATGAACTGACTGGTGCTCACCTTGCCTTGTATGTTCTTCTGGAAGAAGCGTTATAGGAGAAAGTGAGTCATTAGTACGTTGTAAGAAAAATCCAGCTCCGCAGTACTCTATTTGTGAAGCAGACTTACTGAAATGTGTACTGTTAGGAAAATTGTGTGTGTGTGTAAATGATCACCGATGTAGCTTTTAGAATGAAAAGTTTTGACGGAGGTGTTCAAACAACTTCCATGGAACACTGCAAAGACAAATACTCTTTCTAATGTTGGGAGTTACAGATTGCTACTTGCTGAATGAAAACGCTTTCACTCTCACAGAAGACAGAATTTCATCGCATTCATATATCTCGAATAAGCTGTTGAAAAGGAAGATATTTACTGGAATTCAGAAAGAATTTTCTTGAGTTCTTATGGTGATAATAGGCCCTCTTTCTCTGATGCATCACTCAGCAGGTGTCAGCACTGAAAATGCAGGCCTAAAATTTTCACATGGAGTTTTCTCTATTATTATTTTTTAAGGATAATAAATAGTGGGTTTTGCTGAATCCAAGGAAGAAATTTGTTGTGATTGTAGAATGTGATTCTGTAGAGGAACAATGTGTAGTAGCAAATAGCCAATGAATCATACTTTCAAACAAAAAACAGCATATAAAAAAGATCAAGGTTTATTATGCCTCACTATCAAAGAAAAATGTACAGGCAGATGCAGTGTTAGCAAATTCATGGTGCACTGTTCACTTTTCCACAGCAGATGAATGACTGTCATTGATAGACTGGTCAGACAGACTAGAACAAAATAACATTTATCTTCTACAGATCAAGGATTCATCTGCTTTCTTTTCCAAGAAAAACATGAAAGCTGGAATGAAGTTTTATTGGAAGAGATGCACCTTCATTGTCAGTAGCAGGCAAATGAGTAGTGGAGTGACAGAAGGTAAGCTCAATGTTCATATTTAATATTTTATTGCTAAAAGGCATGGAATTCTTCTGAGTCATTCATACTTTTAAGAGCAAGATTGAGCAAGACTGTGTTCAGTATCAAGTGATGAGGCCAAATGATTTTTCAAAATTTACTGTGTGGAATGAAATAATTTACCTGCTCAGTATATCTCAGGGTGTGTGGTATGGACTCAGCAATATGGAAAATAACCATGAGGTCCTTGTTCTACCATCTTTTCTCCTTCTTGCTAGATGGTGTTTTTCTTTATGGTATACCTAATGAGTTGGGGGTTTTTTTGAGGGACATTCCTCAGTATGGTTAAAATATTATTGAAAACCACTGATTGTATTCGTACATTGGAGGAGAAGAGCCCATCCACATTGGTAGAAAAGACTCTGTGTGTGTGTGTGTGTGTGTCTCAATTAGACTGTACCTTTTAAGTACAGGAGGAATGCCATAGTAAAATGGTAGCATAAGGATAGTTTTTGTGGACTTTATTTGTCTTCCAAACTCTCAATTTTCTTGACATAAAAAGTACCCTGCCTACATAATATACTACTTTGGTAAATTCCAGATCAAGGTCATTCCTGAAAAATAAATCCAAGAGCTAGGTCCCTTCTTTAGTTGATTACAGAAAAAGATTGAAAAAAAATCTTTGTCTTTCAATTCCTACTGTGCAGACTAACTCATTCCCTTGTTCACATTAATGCATCTATTTTAAAGTATTAAATGTAAGTAGAGGCTGGAGAACTGAATCCAGTGATAGCTCCAATGGGTACCCACTATATTTATAGTAGGAAGAGGCAATAACTTAAAACTTCGTGAAACAAACAGAGGATAAAGTTAGTGGTCTTATATATCTAATTGTATCCAAAGATTTGTGATCCAAAGAGGAACTTCCAGGAAAAAAACTCTCTTTAAATAAATATCTATTATTCTTCAAAAAAAATGGTGGCACTTCAAAAAGTTAAAGGAGAAGGTTTTGTTTGCTGCCATGCTGTCTAAAGTGCATGGCATTTGCAATGAAGAAATCCAGTACAGAAAGCAACTTTTCTGATGAGAGATGGATAAACAGTAAGTTAATTGTGTTTCATTTGCAAACTATTAAATTTGTGATAACCCTGTTTAAACACTATGGTTATATCTGATATATTTATCTGATATAATTCTTTCTTTTCATTGTGGCCATGTCCTTTCAATATATGTTCTCACATCTCTGATAAAATGGAGTTGAGAGAGATGACAAAACCAGACACATCTGGGAAATGAAACCAGAAAAGCTAAGTGTCAGATAGCAATCAATGGATCACTTATGCCAATTATGCTTAGGAAGTGAAAGTAGTTCCTATGATGTAATTTGCAGATAATCAGGCTGGAGAAGGGAGTGATGCTGCTCCCCTTAGGCTGTTACAGAGATGTCTGTGCAGATGTCTGTCCCAGAAATGCCACACATTCAGGAGAAACTGTCAACTCCCTGAGGTACCACCCACTTCAGATGAGACAGAGAGGGCATATGCCCTGTGGCAGTGCCATCCATTAGAAAAATCTGTGTAAACTACACAGAAAAGAAATGAGCAAACTGGAACAGAATGAAGCATGAATTGTAAAGCATGGAGAAGTCAGCCTTCCAGTCAGTTTAAGCTTCCTGGCTCAGTCCAATCTCGACACCTCTCCAGTGGCACATAACTTACTCTGTTTTGCCAGGTCTGTCCTTTCCCATTTGTCCAAGTTTACTTTTTTGTCATTTCAGCTTAGTCCATTGTCCTTCTCTACATTTTCTAGTGCAATTAATTTAGTGATTTTTGCTCTCTTTATTTTCACATGTTGTCAACTAATCACTTTGCCTGTATTTCTCTTGCCTCACTTTGGCTAACGTTTCTCCTGTGCAACAATTCAGCTTTATGCTCCACCTCCTCTTCGTGCCCCCTCCCCCCCCCCCCCCCCGCCTTATTATTTATTAATGGATTGCACAACTCTTCACCAAGAACCTTGACATATCTTAAAGATGTTCAATAATTAAGCCCCACAGTGAGCCTATAAAGGATGCAATTATATTATCTATTTACCAGATGGCTAGCCAGGAACAGACAGAAGTTAGGTAAATTGCCCTGGGTTAAAAGTTGGGGAAAGGCAGCACTGGGAATACAATCCAGAGTCAGTTGAGTTTCTTTGCCAAAAGCTTGTAGTACTACAAAGTACATATACCAGCTGTTGGGGAATCACTGTGCTGGCCCAGAATTGTCCTGTTCTAGCTAAGAGCTTAAGATCTATTATTGAATAGGTTTTCGAACTCAGTCCTTGCCCTTTTCTTTCCTAAGGGGACAACAGAAACATCTGAACTTGTAAACTTAAAATAAAACTCTGCCTATGTTTTCAGGTCTCTCCTGTACTAGGTTAGTGAGGTCTATGCATAGCTGGATTTTTTAATTCTAAAATGTGTATTAACATCAAAACTGTTTCAAGAAGAGGTCACTGTCTGTCTGTCTATCTATCTATATATCTATCTATCTGTCTATCTATCTTAGTGTGAGCCAGTCAGACAGCCTGTCCATAGCATCAAAAAGCCGGGCTAGATTTGTTATGTATGTGACCATCTGGACTACATACTGAATTCTCTGTCACCATTAAACAGATGAATCACACTTAGTAAATAGTGACTTTAAGGGGTTTTTGCTAGAGCTACTTGTTTTGTGAGGCTGGCAAATTCTTCAGCAGTCCTTGTAAGATTAGGTCTGGATGTCTGTGTTTATCCTATTATCACACGTATGATCTTCTTTGATACGTAGAATATTGAACAGAATATAACCTGTAGAATATTCCAGATGCAAGGTTTGAAGCACATTTATGGAAATGTTGACATAGTGCTCTACCTATTTTCACGGAATATTTTAGGATCATTTTAAGCTTTGGGGGGGACAGCGTTACATTGCAGACATTTCATGATCAGTTAATAAACTGTGATCTTGAAATCTCATTTTAGAATAGCCATTTTTAATGTTCATGCTGGGAATCAACCTACAAAGGATAATTCTTATGATCGACAAAAGTACTGATTCTCTGCTTCAAGAGCTGCAGGCCAAAGCACAATCACTTCTACAAGGTTGGTCCCATCACCGGGCATTGTGTCCCTGCTCTTGCTATTCTAAACTGCTCCACACCTGTGGAGGGAGAGCTGGTGCGCTAAGTGCGGTTATTATTCAGTTGTAAATATGAAGAAATGCCTTTTGATCTTTTCGACTTTTGGTTTCTGGTGCCTCCCTTGAACTATTTGTGGGTTCCTGGAAGCTTTCGAGTATGAACACTGAGGGCAGTAGTCCCCAAGCATTTGGTATTCTCAGCACATTTCCAAATCTTCAGGAATTCGTGTGTACCAGTGCCCAAGATGGTGCCTTGCAGTAGGGCTAGTTGCAGTATCTTGCATAAACTCCATGGAGTTGTAGAAGATTTTTAGGGGACATTTGAGATTTTGACATGAGAAAGATTGAATGCTGAAATATAGATTGTCTTTCTCTTTTGTGGAGAAATAAAAGCTCATCCATATGAAATTGTGCTCATTACTGAGGAAAATAAATTCTTGTCTGTCAAACAAATGGCCAGGCTTTAGAAGTAGTTAGACTTGCACATCAATTACTAAGGAAAAACAACACCTGTGTAGACTAATTATTTCTTTAATGGAAGGTTTTCAGATATAGGGTCAAATTCTCCACTTGCATCAATTGTATGCCAGAAAAATTCCATTGTTGTCAGTGGAGTAACTACTGATTTACACTGGTAGGTGTTAAGAGTAAATTAGGTGAATAGTATGTTATGGTGCACAATAGGAGTGTCATTGTAATAGGCAACGACTTTAACTTTTAAATATATACTTTATATATTCTTGCATGATCAATGTCCCTTTAAATATTATTGAGTTAAATTGAGTACAGTTTTGTTTCTTGTCTTTGTCTCATGTTTGATGACTTTTTACTCTCCTTACTACTGCCAAAAACATTTTGATGCTATAAATAAGAGCATGGATTAAATACATTCTTTGTGACAAGCAATGTACAATGTATTCAGTTCTTTCTTCTAGAAGATATATTTTTTATTATTTTGAATCTACACTCTTCCATTATTCTGAAGATCAGAAGTACATCTGAGACCCAGTTATGAAAAAATTATGTGTCAGTGTGTGTATATATATACACACATGTACATATATATATATATGTATTCTGCTTGCGACAGATGTACGCTTGCCCCTGAAAATATCCACAGTCGTACAAACTACAATTTTAAGGAAGTTGTAGTCTCTGTGTTGTTGTTTTTATTTACTAGAGCAGTTCCATATGATGCTGTAATACAAGGTCATGGTTACAATGAGATTGTGTATGATTAATAGGATAAATCAATTCAGCTTGAAGTATTTCTTCTGGCTAAAGGGTTAGGTATACAAAGGGTCAGAACTGGAGAGGTCGTCATGCATTGGCTGTACCTCCCTGTGCCTGGGCACTTGGGGAGTTCTTCCTAATTCCCACTGCAGCCAAGCATTCTGCAACATGTCTGATGTTCTGGCAGGTATGTTTATGATTTATACAGATACAGCCAAATCATTTGCAGGTATAAATTGACATGAGTGAAACTGTGTTTGTTTGCATTAAAGGAAAATTTTGCTGATGATGTACGTTATACCCATTGTACAGGTAGACTGATGCTTTTTGAAAATCTGAAGTTGTCACTCCCTGTGGTGCACGGTACAGTACGAATTCACTTTAAATAAAACCAAGGTACATGCAGGAGGAAACATCAAGGGTAGTTAGGTATACAGTTTAGGTGCAGACAGCAGATGTTGTATATTCTCAAGTTGTATATTTTCACTGGATACCATCTTAAGCCAGTGATTTACAGGCAGGAGAAACACAGAGAAAGGGTCTTTTCTGTGTAGCTGTCCTAGGGCTTGCAAAGTCCATTGACTGTGAAGTCTAGTCTCATCTCAGGCAATTCTATTTTATATTTGTCTTCATTATTGTACATGCTTCATATTCTCTTCCTCAGCTCACTGCAGTTTCATTTCTTCATTTTATGTATCAGGAAGCCAGACAAAGCTCAACTGGCAACAGAATTTAGACTTTTATTAAGTCAGATAGAAATCATCTCACTCAGTAATCTGGAAAGATGGTGAGAATTTGTGGGTTTGTCGTGATGGTCTTTTTTAATTACTGTGGATTTCTGATCTTTTACATTTCCCTGCAGTTTAGCATATAGTTGTGAACTTGCAACATGAGTGTCAAACTCCCCTCTAGTGGTTGCTCTACACAGAGAATAAACATTGATTTCACTTGATGACAAGTATTTAACTCTGGATTCAAAAAGATAACAATTCATATGAGATTCTGATGATTGTACGTAGCAAAATTTATTTTTTGTCTTTCTTCATCTTTTAATGATTTAGTTACTTCACATGTTGAAATACTGTAATTAAAACATGAATCATTGTCAAAGCAAACAAACAAAAACAAACAAACAAAAGAATTATGGCACTCTACTCTGCAAAATGCGAATGTGCCACCTATTGGTGGTGGCTCTGCACTTCTTGATCATTCTCCAACAGGTCAGCACCAATGTCAGGCCGAACAATGTCATTTGTCCCACACAGCACAATAGAGCCACACACAGCTCTGTGCATAGTTGTATTAATGCAGTACTAGTGCTGCAATAATATAAAAGCAAGAATTGAGCAATAAGTGTGAAATAAAGAACTGAGTGTTAAAAATGTGCAAAGAATAGAGTGACTCATTAAGTGTCATTAAGATTAAAGAGTTCCATTTCTTGCTAACAGAGTTCTCAGCAGCAGATTGTGAAACCAGAAATACACTCTACAAGGCAGAAGTTTTTTGCTATGTGTGAAGAGGAAAGATATGGTGAACTTGTATGTTTCTCAGCCATCTGAGCTGTAAATTTGCACCTCTACAATCCTCTCAGAGAATCTGTTAATAACTTTTTGGAAACTATTCTGCTCGAATCTTGTAAGGCAGTAAGATTGGACCCTGCCTGAACAGGGTCCGTGCATGGAAAGGAAAAAGCCTAGGGACATCTGACTTCGCAAACTCTTTTGTGAAGGTTTTATTTCACAGTTTTCAAAAGGAGCCTTCATTCATCCTTTGTGCATATTCAGAATTATGTTTCTGTTGATATGTTTTACGCAGGTACCCCTGGTCTTCTGTAAGTGCCAGAAATCAGACTTGTGCATGCAGAAGTGGAGACTGTATTTTAAAACTGTAATTCTTTTAATTTAATTTTCTTAGGGTTTATATAGCAGTTACCAATTTTGCCTACTTTCCAGGATAATATTCGGTCACTGCTTTTATGGTACAGTACCACCTCTACTTCATTTTATTTAGTAGAAAAAATATTATCGATAATGTTATTATTTTCCTCAGTTTTAAAAAGAGAAAGTGCAATTTAGTAAAAGTTTCTGAAATGTGTTTTTGCTCATAATCTTGCTGCTTCCTCACAGCTTAGTTTTAGTGGTGGTTTGGGGTTTTTTTGTTTGGTTGGGGGTGTTTTTTCTGAGTGGCTCAGCTTAGTGAAAGGACAGAGTCAACCCTGACTGCCTGCAATAAGCTAAGCACTGGTGTGTGACATTAAATGTACACACTAGAATGTAAGATGTCAATGAAAACAAAACCAGTTCTGGAGAGATAAGGTAATAATGATAGCTGGCATACAGCAGACACGATTAAAACACACCACAGTGTAATATTTGACTAATCATCTAAAATTATTATTTTTCCTTAAACTTGAGATTTGACAGAATAACAAAACAACCCAACAACCTAGATAAAACTTGGAATGAATAACCAAAAAAGCACATTTGAAAATATGGGGTATGTTGTTGTACCCATAAAGATTGTAAAGCAATAGCTGTGTCAGGTCCTCTTAAAAATAATATGCTTTCGTCTTATGTCTTAATGTAAGACCGTCTTTTATAGCAGATGTTCTGGGAGTGCTCCCTCCCTTACGCAATGACAGAAGCATACCAATGCTCCTAGAGAGGTTTACCTTTCAGAACTGACAAGTGTTAAAAGAAAAGGGGGGTGAGAACAGGTTTATAATCTTCATCACAGATATGTGGGAAAGGGTTTTAAAATATACTGTGTAAGGGAGAGGAGAAAAATCAGACACATTAAATAAAATCTATATAAATAGTAACAGTGAAGTCATACAATGATCTTTAGCAAAATAAGCCCCACTAAAGCAGGCCATGAGCAGTGAGAGCCTGCTATTTCTTATGGGATGCAGTGATAAAGAAATTACATACTTATTTGAGAGCAACATAAATAAAGATTAATAGGTTAATGAGTTATTTTCCTTTCATTACTATACTATTGTACTTTATTATAATTGCTTTGCACTCATTTAATTAAATTTGAACTAGGGCCAACACAAGATAATTTGTTTTCCCTGTACTAAACAATGAGTATGCAGATTGGAAGTACTGAAGCAGTAATCAGCCCTCTGTTTGCAACACTTTTCTACTCTGAGTAGACATTATAATTGATAATTTGATTGTTGCAGCACTCCGTGCAATATATTTTAAAGCAACATTAACATAATGGAAATTATGTTGTGTGCCTAATCCGAGCTTTTCACTGTGTAAGTATACGAATCCCATTCTGTAATGAATTAGGGCACTATCCAGCAAACATTTGTACAACCTTTACATGCCTCATTTTGGAATAGAGCTATCTGCTTCTAGTCTCCATTCAATGTCTTCCCTATCAAGTTATATCACTTAAGTTGTACACAAAAAGAGCAAGAGTCACAAGCTAAAATATCTAAGCTAAGCATTTCAACAAAACCTGATTTGTTCTGACATAAATCTGTCATTAAAATTAAGTAGTTTTTGTATAGTCCCTGTACAATTGTTACATTGTTTCAAAGGAAGATGTTTATCCAGTCCATTAGAATTTATCTTTCCAATGTCTCTTCCAGCTTCTGAGACACCTGGTAGCAATTGACCTGAGTAGCAAAAACATGATGTGACTCAGATATCAAGGTAGAACTTTTCAATGCCTGTAATATTAACAAAGTTACCTCAGGCTCTCTTTTTTTTACATTTTTATATAAATTGGACTTATTTAAGAAGCAGAGAGTATTATTTGTGTGTGTTCTACATGAATTAAAAAAAAGGCTGGGGTTCTGTTTGACCTTTATCCCAATCACATACCCAACATACACTTTTAATATCATAGAATGGTTTGGGTTGGGAGGGACCTTAAAGATGATCTAGTCCCACCCCCCTGCCATGGGCAGGGACACCTTCCACCAGCCCAGGTTGCTCACAGCCCCGTCCAACCTGGCCTTGAACCCTGCCAGGGAGGGGGCAGCCACAGCTGCTCTGGGAAACCTCTGCCAGTGTCTCACCACCCTCACAGGGAAGAACTTCTTCCTTAGATCTAACCCAAATCTACCTCTTTCAGTTTAAAACTGTTACCCCTTGTCCTATCACTGCAATCCCAGATCACGAGTCCCTCCCCCGCTTTCCTGCAGCCCCTTTCAGCCCTGGGAGGCCGCTCTAAGGTCTCCCCGGAGCCTTCTCTTCTCCGGGCTGAACACCCCCAACTTTCTCAGCCTGTCCTCACAGGGGAGCTGCTCCAGCCCCTGAGCATCCTCGTGGCCTCCTCTGGACCCACTCCAGCAGGTCCATGTCCTTCTTATGCTGGGGGCCCCCAAGCTGGACACAGCACTGCAGAGAGTGGAGTAGAGGGGGAGAATCCCCTCCCTCGCCCTGCTGGCCACACTTCTCTTGATGCAGCCCAGGACGCGGCTGGCTTTCTGGGCTGTGAGCGCACATTGCTGGCTCAGCCAGTTTTCCATCCATTATGTTGCTTCCTGTGCCTGCAGTACCTGCTGAGGAGTTAGCTTCTATATGTCCTGACTGAATGAAATCTTGAGAACAGTGGGACAATCCTGAGCAGTTGTGTGCAACTTTAGCAGTCACCAAGGTTACCTTGTCTTTCAAGTTTGGGCCATGAAAAAGAAGTGGAAGAATAAAGTGAAGTGTGATGGCTTATAAAACTCTGCCAACATTGAACTTTATTTGTTTTCTGACAAAATAAGAGTGGCTTTGCTTGCGTAAATGTTTGAGTCACGTAATTTAATATTTGCCTTTTTACTTTTATGTCCTGAAGTGTCCCTGTACTAAAAAGGTGAGTTGTGGGTTTGCAAAATAAGTTCAACTTGTTTGAGAAAAGTGTTGTAGAGGGAGTATTTCACTTACTGTCTTTTAGGACTTTGCAAAGCCTCCTATGATTCTTCTTATGCAAGGAATCCTACTGTAGAATAATCACAATCAGTATTTTTAGAGAAGTCATGATGAGGTTAAATGTGCCTGTTGGTCTGCTTGGAGAGCACTGCCAGTGAGTGTGGAGTGGTCCAGGTTGCCTTCACAGGCTTCTCTTGTTCTGTACCATGTTTCCAATGGAAGTTTTTGAAGGAGACAGGAGGCCTGACTGACAAGCTTAACTTCACTTTTTTTTGGTTCTAGTGTGTCATTCTTTTTTCTTTTGCTAATGATTATTTAACATCATTATAAAGCCTAATTTGTTAGGAGAGATGCCACTATAATACTCCTGGAGCTGAGAGAAAATTCGGACAGGAGAAATGAAAAGTGTGACATGTATTTTAAAAGATGTCAGTGAATGCTCTCTGCATTGCCACCAAGCTCTGAAAAGACTGATTCTCTGAGAGGTTCTCTCTGTCCCTTGCTATGGTCTGAGATTGAGCCACACTTCGATTATTTTGGGACTTCTGCAGTTTTCCAGCAATGTGATAGGTACTTGAGGAATCCTGCCCCATATAGTCTCTCTCTCTCTCTCTCTCTCTCTCTCACACACACACATACTGAGTTTTCACTAATTTTGGTCCTCAAGATCTATTTAAAGTCCAGAACTAATGAGACAGACTTCGTGTCAGTAAAGTAAGATGGAGCTGACTGCCAGTGGTGAGGCACTGTGTGAAGTGAGCTTGGAAACCAGGCTTCCTTCTGTAAGTTAGGATGTAGGGGGGGTTCTTCTCTCCTTCATTCAAGGCCTGTAGGCAGGTTTCTTTCCCACAAATATAGCACAAAGCACAGGAGCCTTTTGTAACTTGTCTACTGTTAAGCCTAACCAAAAAGTCTCCTGAGTCTTAATAAAAGTTGCAATCATCCTCAGTGCAGTTTAGTTTTGAAGTTAGGGCTGCTGCATTTCAACACCTTTTGAGTTTCTCAGAGATAAGCTTTGCCTGAGCAAGGAGACGTGGGATCCATGGAAGACAGGGCATCATTTCGTCTTCATCTCGAGGAGTAGTGAGATTTTTCAACACCACCTTAGGTGGGTTACACCTTCAGAAAAACTAATTTATATGTCTCAAGTAGAAAGTGGATCATAAGTGCTGTCTTTTTTTATACAAAGCCACTGCTACCAGCCCACAGGGCAAATCCAAGGAGGTTTCTGGTTTCCATTTACCATACATTTCAATTGATTGGTCAGTGGTGTGTAGCCTTTTTCAGTTTCTTTATTCCCTCTCTTCCAGACTTGGAATATCATTGCCTGAAATCCTGAGGGTAACATTATAGATTTCTTTCTCTTTCACACTGAGACCTTTAAACACACAAGATACCTGGATTGCCCCTCCATCTAGCCTTGATCAGTCTGGGTGTGTAGCCCAAATCACAGACTGAACACTATAATACTGCTTCTTAACACAATTTTCAAGGTTGAACTAAAAGGGAACAATCCTTGTCATAGGTGTGCATAATAAATATAGCATGACTAGAGATGTAAGAATGGGAGAATATCTTGATATGAGGTGTTATAACCAAGTTAGGTTTATAATTAAATAAAAAAGCGCATGAAGAAAGAAAAGCTCTAAAAAGCATGAGGATCATAGAAAGGTATGGATGGAAAATAAAATAGGAGATTTTCAAAGCTAAAGTTTTGTAGCTAGAGAATTATACCTGCCATCCAGTGTGGATATTTATTTGGGATAAATGAAAGAGCATTTGAGACTGCTGAAATGCATATATCAATCATCTGTAAGATAAAGCTGGTGAGGAAGATTGAAAGATTACAGAGTAAAGGGAAGAGTGTAAGCAAAAGGAACAAAATAAAAGAAGTTTGTGCAAAGGGCTAAGATAAATATATGATTTTCTGAATACGAAAGAAACAAGGTCACTGGAGAAGCAGTAGAGTTTGAGACATTGCAAAGGTAACTTACCTTTGGTTGAGAGAAATATATTTTTCAGATGTTAAATATTTTGACTCAGTTTTCTCAATGAAGATAAGGATAATACAAATAAGAGAAACACAGAAACAGAAAAATATAGACTCTGAATGCTGACAAAATCCAGGACTTTAAAAAATCAACCCACGTTTCTTTGAGTAGTTAAAACACTCAAGAAGAGATATGAAGATGCTGATCATATCATGGGAAATAGTGGCTGGCTGGAAATGCCTGATGTCTTGAAGTATAGTCAAAGACACTTAATTCTTGGCAGATTTTAAGTCATCACAGATGTTTTGGATAGTCTGTGGTTACAAGAGAATAGTTTTGCATGTAGCAATTTTTCACGTAGCAGTTTCCATTATCCTTGTCTACTGTGCGGGTTTTTTTTTTAGTTTGCTGTAGAGAGAAAGGTACCAAAATGGGACCAAATTGAGGTTGATGCAGAGGAGTGGTGATGAGAGGCCACATGCTCCTTGTATTTGGGTAGGGTATTTAATGGTAAATTTAACAAGTAGAGCAGTCAAATAGGGGAAAGAATCTGCCAAAGCAAAGTCTCCCAGTACTTTGCTAGTGCTTGTGTTCATCATACCTGTGCTAGTTTTGTCTAGGATAGAGATTATTTTCTTCACAGTAGCTAGCACAGGGCTATGTTTTGGATTTGTGCTGAAAACAGTGTTGATAACAGGGATGTTTTCATTATTGCTGGGCAGGGCTTACACAGAGCCAAGGCCTTTTCTGCCTCTCACCCCACTCCACCAGCGAGGAGGCTGGGGGTGCACAAGAATTCAGGAGGGGACACAGCTGGAACAGGTGACCCCAGCTGACCCAAGGGATATCCCAGACCATATGGCATCACGCTCAGCATATAAAGCTGGGGGAAGAAGGAAGGAGGGGATATTTGGAGTGATGGAATTTATTTTCCCAAATAACTGTTAGGTGTGATGGAGCCCTGCTTTCCTGGAGTGGCTGAACACGTGCCTGCTATGGGAAGTAGTGAGTGAATTCCTTGTTTTGCTTTGCTGACATGCACAGCTTTTGCTTTACCTATTGAACTGTCTTTACCAAAACCCATGGGGTTTCTTACTTTTACTTTTCTGATTCTTTTCTCTGTCCCACTGTGGGGGGAGTGAGTGAGCGGCTGTGTGGTGCTTAGTTGTTGGCTGGGGTTAAACCATGACAATACTATACATAATCTAGCCCAAATTCTTCTATTATAAATTCAGTAAGAAAAATTAGACACATGGAGTTTCTGTACAAGCAATTTTTGGGTTGTATACACTCTTAAGTAGTATGTATCCTATTCATCACCATCCCATATACTTCCAAATGCTAGGTATATTTAAATCCTCCCTAGAAGGAGAAAACACAAAGATATACAGTGACATTTTTAGATGGAAGTAAGGGTAATTTTCAGAAGCTGACTTAAAAATCCAAGAAAAGACAATGAATGGTACTTAGGAGAATAGAAAAGACCATGAGTTCACAATCAAGTAAAGAATGTATAAAATACACTTTCAAAGACATCACAAAGCAATGGACAACAGTAAGACTGAAGAGTTTTCAACAACAACAAAAGAACGAACAACAGAAAGAATCGCGGCAAACTTTGGAATGCAAATACAGAGGTTTCATGTAGTCTGATATTGGTGAGACATGACAGTATTATGGTAATGATCAAAAATCCAATCTTTGGTTTTAGTAATTTTTAAAAAAAGTAATTGTACAAACAGACAAGGTTCAAAACCAATGCTAGTATGGTACAAGGGCAGAGAGACCTTAATTACATCTTAAAGTTAGAGAAAGCAGTTCTGTAGAAAAGAGGAAATTAAGAGGACATCTCATTGAGTCAAAGATAATTCTGAAGGGAATAGACAGGATAAATGCTACCAGGTTATTTGAAATCTTCTGAGATGGAAGAACAAGGAAGTGTGAACTAGAAGAGATGGATGACACAAATATTTAGTTGGAATTTCTTACACAAATAGGGAGCATGTATGAAATATTTCAATAATGTCAGCAAGAGGAAGAAATAATTGAAACAATAATTTAAAGGGTTAGTGTATCTAAGGTTTAAAAAATATAGACATTTAACATTAGCACTTGCAGTGAGCTGTTTTCTTTGCAAATAATCACACATAATCTTTTCGTAAGTCATCTCTATTTTAATAAATAGCAAAAGAAGGCAGAACTTTGAAACAGAAATTTTAATTTAGAGGTGGTTATAATTCAGGTTATTGGGAATTCTTCTGCAGTGATTCCCTAGCAGCACAAGTATGTTGTGTGGAAAGAGGGAGTAAAAACTACTTCACTAAATATATTTTTGTGTCTACTATTTACCCCATTTGACAACTTGTATAGCAGAAGGGCTTGTGTCATCAGAGGAGTTGTTTCTTTTCTTTTCTAACGAAAATGTATATAATTTTACATCTGTGCAGAGGAGTACACAAATGCACACACCAACTAAAACGCAACTCTGGAATTTGCCTGTTGTAGCTTTGAACAAAAATCACGAGAGCACTTCAGGAATGGGTGCTTCCCGAGAGTCGTCCTGTTTAACCAGCAGCTCCCCTTATGATTCAGCCAAGGCTCTCTTCTGCAGCACTGCCCTGAATGGGAAAGTGCTAACTGAAATGTGAAGTAAAAGGGACATATATGTAATTTTTTTACCAAACTCCTGTTCAGATGGCATAATGGAGAATTCTGAGCGTAGGTGCCACAGACTAACATGTGCTCTATTTGTTGTTTATACTTAGGAGTCACTCAAAAGCTCAGATGAGGCTGTAGCACCCTGCCTGGAAGTGGGTGCCTTTCCACCAGAGTGATGATGGATTGTCAGATTCGCTCTATCAGATAGAAATCTTAATCTTGAATGACTGAAGCTCAGGTATCATATAAGACCACTTCTATTCATCTGAAGATGACCGTCTGTATAGAATCTGTCAGCAGAGGTCCCTATGGTCTGCTGAAACCTGGATCTTCCATTTTTCTTCAAGGATATGAAGATGGGCAAAAATGTAAGTTAATAGTAAATGATGAAACAAATTGAAGAGTGGAGAGAGGCGTATGATTGTAAAGATAATTGGGTATTGAATTGCTGTACATTGAAGCAGTTGAGAACATTGATTACTGTGGATTTTAAATATTAGGGGGGGCATGCACTATACAGAACATGCGCTTCTAGCATGAGTGCTTGAGAAATTGAAGTATACGTGCATAACCCTAAAAAACCTACAGACTCAGAACCACTCCTGAAACATGCCTAGATTGGGTTTTGCTTCACTAAGTTCATAGAAAAGATAGGATTCTTCCTCCTCCACAGGCGAAGTGGGTCCCAAATTGGTTCAAATCCCAGTAATCCAGTTTGAAGAATGAAATATTCCTGAAAAGAGGGGGTACACTGTCTGCAGGCCAGATCTGTGCCAAGACTGCCGCTCTTACAGGCACATCCAAACTGGCTTTAAATTAGGTTGCTCAGCTAGTAATGTAGCCAGAGCCGCAGAGAGCCGGCATAGGGCAAGCTGTTTACCCAGTTTTTCAGCCATGGAACAACATTCACGTCAGTGAATGCAGTGGAGACATACCCAGAATAAGAATGTGATTTATTCTTTCAATGTGAGAAGCAGCTATATGTTCAACAAAGGCTTTCCTTAGACTAATGGCCAAAGTAGGCCCCAGTGCAGCTCCTCTATAGACTGAGAAGAAAGGATTGTTTGTTGAGGCCCAACTGTCCCCAAAAACCAGTCTGCTGAGTGGATTCCGTCATGTATGAGTTCTCTGCTCACTTCATTGTCACGGGTGTTTCCGCAAGCCTGCCATGCACAGCATAACTGGGGAATTTACTACAGCGGTTGCTGATAGAGCAAATAATTCAAAGTCCTGTCACAGCTTGAAAAGAACAGATGACTACTACAAACCAGTTTAATATATATAAGATATTGTTTACCAGTGGAATACAGGACAATGTGATTTTCTATAGAACCTCTCATTCTCAAGGAATGGCAAAGCATTTAATGAAGGAATGAGTTAGAGTTGTGGTTGTTCAGTCCAGAGCATGGCTGGCTTAGCGTTTCAATGCAAAATCATTATGTGCGCAGCAGTAGCTCATAGGGCCGTGGCCACTAAGGGCTGTCGTGCTGAGACAGGGGACACTGGCCCTGACACTGTCTTTGTCCTCTTGAACTGTTTGTGGTATTGCTTACCCTCTCCTTGGATGGGAACCAGAGGAAGAAAGAAGGAAACTTTTGTTAATTCTTAGCATTTCCCCAATGCTAGTGACAATAACTTTGACCGTGTGGCACCTTTAATAGCTAACTGCAAAGGCTCAACTGGGTGAGCCCTAGTTTGTGTGTAGGAATTCTGTTCTCCACAACTATTTTCTTGGTCAGCATGTGCCTCCTGTATTCTTAGGAAACAAATCTGTGCTCTCCTGTTCCAGTGTGGGTAGCTACCCTTCCTTAATAGTTGAAACAGCCAAGGAGTAAAAGTACAGCCTTTGCTTTCCAGGGAGACTTGACTTCAGCTGAATTTGAAAGCCATTTATGTATCTACTTAACGTAAACTAATGCTCCTGAAAATTGCTGCTTTTTAAACCCAGTTTATAATTGTCGTGGTTTAAACCCAGCTGGCAGCCAAACACCACACAGCTGCCTGCTCACACTCCCTCTGCCTGGGGGATGGGAGAGAGAATTGGAGGGATAAAGGTAAGGACACTCATAGGTAGAGATAGAAACAATGGAATAACTGGAATAAAATAAAATTGAAATAATAATGATAGTAATAACAGAATATACAAACAAGTGATGCACAATGTCAATGCTCGCCGCCCAATGCCCAGCCCATTCCTGGATGGCCATCCCAGAGGGGAGAAAATCCCAAAACTGCAGTCCCAGAAGAGTGTGAGCTTTCCGGCTCACCCTCACCTATATAGTGAGCATGATGTTACATGATATAGAGTATTTCACTGGCCAGTTTGGGTCTGGTGCTCTGGCTCTGCTCCCTCCCAGCTTCTTGTACACCTGCACATGGGCAGGACATGGGGAGTTGGAAGGAACTTGATCTCTTAGCAACAACTGAAAACATCACTGTATTATCAGCGTTCCTCTCATACCAAATCCCATACTGAATCCAAAACACAGCACTATTCTAGCTACCAAGAAGAAAAATTAGCTCTAGCCTAGTTGAAACCAGGACAATAATATCACTCGTTTTGGACACTACTCATTTCCAGCCATTTGGAATACTGTTTTTGTGTGCATATCTCTAACACTGATTCTTGGATGCTGCATTCTTTGCCTTTCTTAATGTTTGGTTTAGGCTATCATTATGGAAAAGTGAGACCACTCTTCCCATCAATGAGGTATGTCTCACCAGAGTAATGCAAGGATATTCAAGCATGTGATGCAGACCAAATGGTTGTGCTTGCACAACCAGCTTGCATGTTTGAACTGCACCGTAAAATGGGTTTTGTGCTTGCACAATTGGCAGTAAACTTGGCTGGAGGTGTAGGGTGGGAGTAATTGCTCTAAAATAAAGGTGATCAGCTGAAGGAGGCAGTGTAATCTGGGAAGCTTGCATAAGAAGGGGAAAAAAAGCATGTATTGAGTAGTCTTAGGTGAAGGATGGTTATAAAGCACGTGCTAGAGCAGAGACTCGTCCAAAAGGGGCTAGGACTGCTGAGCCAGAAGAGCACACTGCTCACGTGACACAGAAAATTATTTTGCTCTGTTCTGCTACCTGCCATCTCTGAATAACCCATGCAAATTTTCCATTAGTGGGAGAAATTTATTTAGTTGGACTAACATTATTCTTCTTCTGTCTGTAAATAATACCAAGGTGGCACTGAAATTACAGCTTTTAACCTTTGAGATCTATATAGCCTGAAAACAATGGAAATTAATTTTTTCTTATCCTGTTGTCATCAGGAACACTCAAATAGCTCTCCTTAGTCTGCAGCAGACAGTACAGTTTTTAGAATACTCTGGGAATCCGAACCACAGTGTGGGTTAAACAAAACCTACCAAAGCTTGCTGAGCAGATGCATAGCCTTTGATGTTGCAGGCTCATCTCACTGCACTTGCATCATGAGTTTAGCTCTGTGGCAAATGAGGCAGAACTCCAGGAGCA
The DNA here is from genome assembly GCF_965140245.1 of Athene noctua. NCBI lineage: Eukaryota > Metazoa > Chordata > Aves > Strigiformes > Strigidae > Athene > Athene noctua. The sequence continues at coordinate 10,199,184 of NC_134045.1, forward strand.
GTGTGTCTGCCCATGGCTGGCTGCTGGTATCCCTGTACGGGCACTTTGGCTTTATGGTAGCAGCCTGCTGTAGGTAGGTAAATGTTGGGTTTCTGATGGAGGTAGCTGGAGGCAGAGTTTCATTCCAGAATGCCCTGCAGTTTCTCTTAGCGTGCAACTCTCAGCACAGGCTCAGCCCAACCTTTATGAGATTTTGACTTGTTTTTTGTCACATGCATGATATACTGTGCAGGCACTAGCAGTGTGCACCTGGCAGGACGCAAAGGTGCCATGGCACCATGGGCAGAAATGTCTGGAATATGATGGCCAAATCCAAAAAAATCTGGAAGGACCTGAGAGGAGGATTCCTCAGGGGACAGGAAGGAGTTTATGGAACTCACTAGCCAACTACGGTAACTGCTTTGGAGCTGCTAGGGTATGAGTGCATTTTTAATGAGGGGCACTGAGTGTCCTTCTTCAGTGTCAGTTTTCTGGTAAAAAAGGAAAATTGTCCGTTCCAATTTTTCTAATATTTCCACTCACTGATTGTTCAGGCAGCTCATAGGTTTCTGGGAACTTTGTCTCAAATAAATACATAACAGTAGAATATTTGCAATACTATTTTCCTCATTTAAGTCATCATATATTGAGGCTGTAGTAAGCAAATGTAGGGTAGCTAATAGACTTTTCTTGAGAGCCCTGAATTTTCTCTGCCTGGAATGATACACTTTTTAAGCTGAATTAACAAAAATCCTTCAAAGAGTGAGTTTCAGGACAAATATTAAACATGTGAATTTTAAGTTACTTGTTAGAGAATATTCATCTAGAACTTATTCTGAATGGATAAAAATGAGATTTTGCAGAAGACGATCAATTATTTCTACCTACCCCTCACGAAGAAGAAGAACTATATATATGCTGACTGCTGAAGTCAGTAAAATCCAACAAAAGAAACCCAGTCTAGACATTTCACAATAGATATCCACATAAATACTCACAATTTATAGGCCAGTAAGGGCTCATGCTTGGAGCATGATACACATTAATGGATCCCCAGCTTTGGTCTCCCTGTTCCAGCCCTTGCATGTCATGCAATGGTGGCGCAGCCCCTCTCCAGCCTGGGTATTTCCTGACCCCCACATGGTGTGTGGAGCCCCAGAGCAGGACAGAGATCATGACTTCATGTTCCACAAAAGCAGAATTTCTTTTGGTTGGGCTCAACTCTCAGAAGGCTGTTTGTTGTGCAGGTCTTCCTCAAATGTGGTTTGTCATACAGGGCCTCACAGATCAGTACTTAGAAATGTGAGTGGTCTGGTTTCACTCCGTGTGAACAGATGCAGATTCATTGAGAAGGCAGTACTCTTAAGGGCTCTGATTCAACCAAGCACTTAACACACATCCTTACCTTCAACAACTAAATGTGGGCCATTTAGGTTTTAATGATACATACATTTAGAAAAAACACAAGCTGTTCATGGCACTTGAAACAGAAAGGGGGGTTTTGTTCATCAACTTTTTTTCTGCTGGAAATTATTCATTCAGGTCACCCTTTTACTGTAACAGTATGGGAGCAGGAGTGATTCATGCTGAGTCCGTACGCAGGTGGATGTGGGGGAATGGGTGAGAGGGTGGGGAGGAAGAGAGCTGCTGCACCTTCCTGCTTCTCATCGCCAAAGCACTGCATCGGGCACGGATCCTGCATGTCGGGGTATGGGGCGGGGGCTGCATTCAGGTGCTCCTGCTGCTGACCCAGCCCCGATGCATCCTCCTATGTAGGAGACTTGATTTCGTGGTACCTCTCTGTGACTGTTTTGCCTGCCTTCCCTCCACGGTCCCATGGCACCGGAGGCCCTCAGTATCACGGGGACATGCCCTTCAGCCCATGGGCATTGCAGGTAGAGCTGCCCACTTCATCCCCAGTCCCCCACTCAGTTCACTATGGGCAGAAGAGAAGCTTGTAGAGCTGAGGCCTTGATTACCGTGAAGGGCCTTGCAGTTACCTTAGCTGCTGGATGGATGTCACTGAAAGTGAGAGAAAGGGGAAAAAAAACACTAAACAAATTTTGGAAAAATCCCTGTCAAACAGTACCTGTTGTAAGAACTGCTCTCGGTAAGATACAAAGGTGTTATCCTTCCATTTCTGCAATGGCTCTGAGTTGCTTCATTAATAACAGACTTGTTTTGGAGAGTGACAAGATGGGAAACAGCACTGTAATTACACACTTCTCTTTTTGTGAAGACTGCCATAAAAACAACTGTGTGTTCTCATTACCTCCAAAGACAAGCAGTGAAACAAATTTCTAACACCTTGCCCTCCATTACAGCTGGACACTGTTCCAGAATGACATGAATCATTCAAAAGTGAAAATGTAACCCATAGAAACGTTATTCAGTAGACTTCATACAAAAGAAGGCATTTCTACTTGCCTAATTAAAGGACAATGAAAAAAAAGTCTATTTTTGGCAGTAGTTGTGGAAATACATTGCTTTTTTCTCAAAAGTCAGATCGTCATAGCCCAAACAATTTACAAAGGAAAAATGTTTCCTTTCCTTGGAGTCGGGTAATTAAAAACTTTCTCCCTGATCAATTCACCGAACACCGAAAGAGACATTCCATGGCTCTTTAGTACCTGGAATGTCACTTTTTTTTTTTTTTTTTTCAGTTGAAAAACTGTATTATACTGAACTAACATACACAGAGTTTACCTGTGCTCTTTAAATAAAGCAGTGATCATCTTTATCACTGCTCTCTTGACTCTGTTTCAACATGCTTTCTAATGCAAATTTCCTAATCTAACTTGTAAAACATTTAATATTTGGAATATACTCCTTTAAGATCCATCAAAAGAGGCAAAGCTGCATAACAATGCCTGGTGCTGGAGCATTGTGAGCCTGCTACAAAGGAATGAGGTGATTCTTTCTTTCAGGTCAGAAGGTCAGGCTTCACTGCATTAATTTTGCTGAGTCTCTTTGTTATTTATAACAAACAAGGTCATTTATTTTCATTTCCTTGTTTCTAATTGCATGCATCTCCTTTGGAGTATGAACTCAGTAAACAGGTGGCTGAAATGCTGGGGAAAATGCTTGAAGCTGTTCCAGAAAAAAGGGCATGTCCCACACTGGTAAAGCAATTTGATGAGTTAGAGATTTAGTCATAGCAGGATGTGCACCTGCTTGAAAGCAAACACGCTTCTCTTTGGCACACACAGATACATGCAAATTAAAAGAGATTATTTCACTCTGAATGGTGGGCTGATATTTGATCAAATTTAACATCGTATATTTTAAAGAAAGTCTTGGTGTATATTAGTGAAATACAATCTTTTTTCAGCTGCTTTTGATTTCTTCCACTTCTCTTTGATGACTATTACAAATGAATGATATTTCTTCACTAGCTGAGCTTACAAAAAGAGTATGTCTCCGGAGGAGAACTTTATCAGAGAATCTTTATGATGAGAACTACCTCCATGCACTGAAAAAAATGGAATAATGAAAAGATAGGATGTTTGACTGACAAGGAATAAACCAGCTCTTAAATTTTTAATTCTAAAACGAATTCCCACAAATTGAAGGGCATTCATTGGAGTGATAGTAATATGTCTTTTTAATCCAGTAAGACCCATGTTTCCAGGCAGCCCAAACGGAACTCCTAAATATATTCATGGGCAGCTTTTGCATAGGTAGTTACTGAATTTGCATTTGAAAATACAGGCACTGTATGGCTAAATCTGTGGCTGCTTTATCCTGAAAGATGAGATACATTATGGACTACCTTGATTTTAGGGGTAGTTCAGAATATAGCAGGAAGCAGTAATTGTCTGGTGTGACTGAGCTTTTGTTGTTGATAGTTGAGAATAGGTCCAGAGCTGAATCCATAAGGGAAGTGGAGGGTGCTTATTTTGCAACATCTTCTCCTTCCCCAAAGAATGGGAGGCACCATGCCCTATGTCCATAGCGAGCTCTGGGGCTTAAGCAACTGTCGCTGAGCAAGGGGAGAATGTGGGAGGAAAGCTTGAGAGATGGACGTGCCATTCCAAGGGACAATTGTTTTGTCCATTTTCTAAGATTGGGCATATGGGGGGCGTTTGGAGGAGGCTCTGCAAGGTCATGTATCCCCCTGCTCTCCCTGTCATTTGTCTGCAGATTATTTCCTAAGAGTGGGGCAGAGAAGGCAATTTGGTTGTAAGGATTATGCTACAGCTTTCATTGTTTAGGATGCATACTGTAGCCTTTCTATGAGAAGATTACTGTCCTGCGCTTCTCCTTCCATGCATAGGAAAATACACTTTGTAATTTCAGGGAGAAAATATCTTTAAATGGTATGTTGGAGGAAAGACAATATTTTGTATCTCTAAAAAAGATAAAAATCCAAAACCTTTCTTTAGCAAAATATTTGTTTCTTGAATGTAATTATAAATGTCATTGTACATTCTTCCTGACTTCAGTGCTTATCTTGAAGAGTTCGGTGAAAATAAATTGTTTTCATGAAAGCAGAGAAGCCATTTGATAAACACACTGTCTCAGAAAATTGTTCCTGAAGCAGAGGTCGTTCTCTCACTTTAAAAGAAAGAGAATATGTTTTAGAAAACAAGCCAGGCAGCAGAAATAAGCATTTTTTGTTTCAGTCAATTCATTTTAAAAAGCAATGTGTAAATCACATGGAAAATTCTGCATTGATTAGTTTGACTGCTGTAGAACCCTGGAATAAATGGAATTGAAATGGGCTTATATCAAAGAACATTGCATTTAGCAGCAAGTTGGAGTGTTATTTTAGTACTGATTTTTTTAGATTTGGTTTTGTGATCAGATGTTTTATTAAATATTAGCCTTTCATGGAAATCAGGGCTGATTCTTTAAGAACAGCTTGGCACATACTGTTTATGAGCTTGGGGAAATAGTCTAGAGAACTGGATGAAATCTGTCTTTAGCTTTTCAATGTTGAAAGCCCAGCCCATTGAAGCATCAAAAAAGAGAGCTCAACTCTCTAAACTGAATGTCAGTCTCCTGAATGAAAGTATAGTGGTTTGTTTTGGTGATGTTATTGCAGTCCCTAGATCACACTTCCAGAAATGTTTGTTACTTTTTAATCTGATTAATTTATGTATGTGTCTATTACTTAGTCCCAAACTCTATTGTACAAGTACTTACAGTGTTTTATTTTTTTAATTCTCAGCTAAAATTATGCTGCTATTAATACCAGAGTTATTAATATGCTCTCAGAAGACTACATCATTAATTAGGAGACCTAAAGGATAACTAATGAGTCCTTTGGAAGGCTACTCCCAGTTATTGTATGGATCTGATCTATCCAAATAAAGCTGTATGTCTACAGTCCTATCAAATGTACCTAGAATTGGTCATTAATTAGTTTATGTTATAACCTGTGCTGGTAGAAGGTGACATTAATATCATGGTAAGTCACTGTAACATTTGAAAGGGACATAAGAACAGCAGCATTCTTAAATAATTACTTTTATTTTTAAAGCATAACTGTAAAACTATACACAGCTTTTTACCTTAAATCTTGGCAGTGTCTTATCAAGTCCTTCAGTGGCTTCTAAAGGATGACCAAAAGCCCATCTCTTCCATACCCACCAACAAAAGATGTGCACTGCGGTCACTGAGAGCATATACAACCACTTCTGTGGCTTCTGGGGACTGCCAGGGCACTGCTGCTCACACCCCCCAGGGTACCACACAGGCTCTCAAGGGTAAGTGTGCCCTCTCTTTGGGGAAATAAAATATTATTGCATTAAACCCAGAAAATCACAGAAAGATTATTTTCTTGATCACTCCAGGAACGTTACCACATCCTTGTTTAGATACTTGATAATGAAACGTGTGCACCTGAAAAATATCAGAGGTCCTATAGCTATATGCTGTACATTTCAAATAATTACCTAATAGAACATTGGATGAAATTAAAACTGAAAAACATGTATGAATGAATCTGGTGCAGATACAAGGATTACCTTTCTCACCTGGAAATACTCTTCACCATATCTCACTGAGACTTTTCAGATACATTTCATTAAAATAATTCTTTCAGTAATTAGATTTAGTTCTACTGTAAAATGAAAGTTTCTGCCTAACCAATTCCTTTAGCCTAATACAGAAAATTAAAGAAGAATTTGGATTGCACATGATGAGCATGTTTTTCTTTCTGTAGACATTGTCCTTGTAAATTCCCTTTAAAAAGTAGATGCCAGCAGCTTTTTTCCCCCTTTTAACGATTCTTTTAGCTTAAATCCAACAAATGTATGAATGTGGAGAGGACTGGAGGGGACAAAGACAAAACAGAAACATACAACACAGTTTCCACTGCTTTTTATATCAACAGATGATATAAATGCAATATATATGTATACACACACACATATATATAGACACACACACATACACACAGAGCTATCTCTACAAGTTTTGCTTTAAAATGGCATCCCTGGAAGAAAGGAATACATTGCAACAATTTCTTAGTTTCAGTTAAAGCTTTTATTCTTTAATGCTAATCTAGAAATGATGCTGTTCCAGTCATTGTTCTCTTAAAGAAGTCAATTTTATATTACTGGACAGTTCCTTTTCTGTTTTCAGTAGAGCAATCAGTTTGTTTTTCAACGTGGTCTTTATCTCACAATAACTGTATACTAGTATGTCAGGATACTGTAACACGGCAGTCAATAGTAACAGGATATTCACTCTGTCAAAAAGTAATCCTATATTGTCCATTACACACAGGTTATTTTGGAGAATTGTGGAATACTTTCTTTAAAGTGGCAGAAACCTTTTTGCTGTAACGTAGTTCAACAGTATTAGTGTTTGTCTCTGCTCTGTAAACAACTCATACATTTTTTTGGTGCTAGAATATGAATAAAATTGTCGCATGTGAGTTGAGGTAGTAAAATACTTCAGGCAAGATAAAAGGCTTCAGCAATCCACAGAAACATCAAAGCAGGCACATGTAAATGTTTGAAAAGTTTAATAATTTTATTTTTCCTACTTTCAGAAAGTAATGCATTTCCTGGCTTGGGCCTGAAAGAAACAGAATTTTCACAAACCAAAAACTTTCAGTTGTGATTTTTTTTTTTTTTCCTGCAACACTCCATGCTTGTATTTTGAAATAATGACTTATATTTTTTAAGGAATGAGTTTTTTTTAAAAAAATATTCTTTTGATCCATACTTTTCTAGATGCAGCAACTAAGACAAAAAGAAGGTAAACGATCATCTGGCAGACAAGCACTAGACCCAGCTCCCCTGATTATTTGGCTGCTCCCATCTGCTGGCTGACATTCCCTCCTTTACTGCAGGAAACGTGGTCAGTCACTAATAAGTGTTTATTGATCTCTGCTTGAGATACTTGCTGAGAAATGTAGGTATCAATGAATATTTGATCTGAATTAATGCTAAGAACAAAAGTTTTTTACTTTACTGCCCCATTTATGTAGGATATTCATGCCTGCATGATCACTTAGAAATGCCAGCTGACTCCAATCTGAGAAGGGGACTTCAGTGAGATAAACTCTAACAAATTAATATGCTGTTAATTGTATTTTTTCTTAGCCAGAAGTTATCAGTGTAGTTGTTGCTTTGAGGGGTAAGTCAAAATATTATTGATTCTCAGCAGCTGTACTTGATAAGTAGAATATAGGTCTAATTCAAAGCCCATTGCAATCAATTAAAGGGACTTCCTATTGATTCTAGGAGGCTTTAGATTATTTTCTAAACCAGACCTGCTTGGTGCTCTGTCATTTTCTCCTCCTGTATTCCATCCTTGTTGTTTTGTGCGCTTTCAGCCTCCACATGTGCTCTGGGGGAAGGGGCTAAGACACTGTACCTTAGCAGGTGACATTGGGGATGTTGTATTCCTCCATCTCCTCTTGTTCCTCCCAGTTCTTACAGAAGTCAGCAGATGTGGACCATGCACTGTGAAAATGAATGCCAGGTCTTTTTAAATGTTGATTTTGCATTGCGAAGCTGGAACGAGGAGTCTTGGTCCAGCCTTGGTTCATTCCACCCCTTCTCCCCTTACCCCCTGGTTTCCTGCCCCCTCTCTTGTTTGCTGTCTTTGCCAGTGAGGGGACTGCCAGGCCAGGGCCACAGGGGTGGCTGAGCTGCAGCACTTGTGGAAGATGGCTGGCTGTCAGAACATTTGGATACATTTGGGGAGCTGGTGTATCTGCTCATAGCTCTGAGGTTTCTTCCTGACTGCTGTTTGCTGGAGTAAATCTCTTCCCAGTGCCTTTGACTTCTTTATTGGAAAAAGAAAGAAAACGTTACTGAGCCTCTGGTACTCTATCTGTGTTACAGACTGGGAGGCTGACACAGGGTTTGCAGAGTAGTTTGCAGAGTCTGTAAGGGTCCCAGTTAAAGCAAATAAGCCATAACCATTAAACACATTCCCTTGCTATGTCCTGGTACAAAGAAAAGGACTCGCCAGGCTTGTGTGGGAATCAGTTAGGCTGGAACATTAGTATTTACCTGTGCAAGCTGAAAGGGCAGCAGAGAGAATTTGTACATGCACACTCTCAAGTTTATATATGACTGATTCACTCCAATAGTTTCTGCTCTTACATCAGAAAAGTAGTTAGAGTGTTCCTAATGGCTTTTAAAATTGAATTGTGATGATGAGTCAGAGAAAGTATAGCTGAAGATGGAACAAAGTCAGAGTTTGTGTGTTACTGTCTGAATCATAATTGTTGGCATCAGTAGGCATACACTCAAATCTTTATGGAACAATGCTTTTCAAAAAGTTTCTTTGAAATCAAGACTAGGGAAATTACTGGAGTACTCTGCTTACTGTAGCTAGATTGCTTACTTTTATTAAACCAGCAGAAAAGAAGGGAATACTTACTCAAAATTGCAAATACTTCATATTTCCAACTGCTCTGAAAGACAAAAAAAATTAAAAGTAGAATTCCAAAGCCATAGTTTTACTGAAGGACCTTAAAGAGAATAGCTTGAGAGAAGCTGGATTCCTTTCAAGCAATACGTACAAAAAGATATAAATACTTTGGCTCATACTCCATCTTTAATGTCCTCCTGAGATAAATACATTGTTACTAACAAACAGATCTGATGTCATGTATATGGATTTAGAGTGTAGCAGAGATTCCTCAAGTTTATTTATTTCATAAACTACGCTGAAGAGGTGTTGAGAAAGGAAAACATATACTTGCCTAAGTTTTTAGTTTGTAAAATTCTCTCTGGCACAATATCACATAAAACCTAATATTTTGTTTAAAAACAAATTTGCATATATATCCCAGTTTCTCTTCTGTTTGTCTTTAAATCACCCATTAATTTCACTGCAGTCTTACTAGTTCTGCAAAAGACTTAATTTGGGCACTCGGTTGAGTTGCCAAAGCTAGATTATAGTCAGGAACTGGAACTTTTTTGGTTGGAAATATCACCAAATTTCTGTATTTTGGTTTCATAATTTTATAAATAGATAGTAATTCAAAACTTTTCACCAAATCATATTATGGGACAAAAGCCTAGCTGGATTTTTTTTTTTTTAATTTTTATTTATTCCATCTCAATTTTACCTTAACTTCCTGTGCCAGTGACATCCAGATGGAACATTTTGGTGTTTTCCTGTTGTGTCTGTTCTTTTCAGAAGAATCTGTGTTGGAAACAGTACATTCCATCAGAATACTTAAAATAATAATATTTTTCATTACCATTATTTGCTTATCTTCTGAATTTAAGACTTCTAATGTAGAGGTGGTAGTTGCCCACCCACCATGGCACCTTGTGTGCTTCTGCCCACCCCCTCCGCTGGCTCGGGAGCAGCAGCCACTGCCGAGGCCGTAGGACAGGATTTGAGTTGGGCTGGTCAGTCTGGGGGTCCCTGTCAGGCAGCCCCAGTGCCTCGCAGGCCACACGCACCCAGAAGCCGTGGACTAGGCAGGTCTGCAGCCTTCAGAGGCTCCTTTCAACATGACAACGGGACCAAATCCCCAATTTGGAATCATTTGCTGTTCATTCCTCACTGAAACGATTTCCCTCTGAATTCACTGGGAATATGCTTTCAGATTTTGTTAAAAGTGTGGAGAAGCAGAGAGAAGCAGTCTGTGGAAACACCTGTATTTATACAGCAGAGCACCTCAGAACTTGGTGCTAGTGATCTGTTCCTATACCCGCGAATCTGCTTATTCTAACATGCACACTTGGGTTTACAGGAATGTTTGTCACCCAATGCATAAAACAAAGCAGATATTACTTTATTAACTTCAGCTGGAATGTTGAAATGCGTTTGCTGTGCCTATTCACTACCGCTTTTCCATCGCTGCTTTGGAAGAATGCTCTAATGCAATGTTGCCTTCTGAAACAGATTCAATGTCTTTTTATTTCTGAACAATTTGTTTTTCTCAGGAGCACAAATAATTTTTGCCACAGGTATGGGGTGTGCCTGTGCAAACACTCTGTGCTGTATGTTCCTCAACCATTTCTTTTCTAGCAAAAGAGTAGATTTTGCAGGTTTTTTTCCCTTTGGTTAAAAACGGTTGAAACAATGAATATGAAATTGGATTAGGCATTTGACAGAATATGCCTGTTTTCTACCAAGGCATTTACCAGTTCACATAGATTTTTCCAGGAACTTAAATTCTAAGTGCTCCATGAAAATACTGATGTATATCTGTGCTATGTTTAATTCTGCTGTTAGTGCAAAATGTCATTTCAGAGATCTTTCTTTGCTTCAGACTGTGACACTTCAGGATCAATACCCTGAAAAAGGGTGATCTGGTGTCTCCTGTGCTAGCAGGAACTACTTGTGCAACCATAAATATTGAAAACAAGATTTCTAGGAATGGAGTTGGGAAGATGTTCTCTTCCTGCGTGTTGTAGCTATTGACTGTTTTCTATCTAGACAGTGCAGAATCATGCCTGGATGTGAAGGGGGTGCTTCCGAGGCAGGCCTCTGTCAGAAGGGGGGTGCAGCCCAGGCCCAGGCTATCTGTCCTCGACAGCCAGCGCAGAGATGCAGAGCCCTTCAGAGAAGGTCTTGCTGCTGTTGTACAGTTAAACCTTGTATACTTGTGCTGTCATTGCTATTCTGGGACCAAATGGAGTAAACTTAAGGTCTGACTGAGACGTATTTCCATTTGTGTTGTAACTGCGCTGGAATCGGCCCTAGACCAGAAAGGCAGTTCTCTCCCTGTCACAGAGCCTTGGGCCAAGGGCATTTTTTCATCCTTCTTCCTCGCACCTTGTGTGCAGGGCACAAGTCATGAGGTTCAGTGGCCTCTCGACTGCTTCGGTGTTTCCTCCCAAAGGTCTGAGGGCAGGATTTTGGGGCAGGAAAGCTGATACAGCTGTGCAGCACCTGTGACTGGCTAAACAAATTTGAATTATTAGTGGATTGCTTTGAGTCAGCACCCAGTGACTGTGAGAGTTCAAGAAGGCTTCCGCGAGTCAGGCTGCTGTGCTTCGAAGTCCTGCTCTTGGCAGTACGGTGGGAAACTCTCTTCTGCCACCAACCTGACGCTGCAAGGCGGCGGCGGCGTCAGTCAATAAACTGCGTTACCAAAAAACCCCAACAAACCCCCGAAACGAAAAGAAAAGGCCGAGAACGGGTGGGAGCGGTGAAAGTTGCTCACCTAGAGCCGTCCGGGAGCGCTGCCGGCCAGCGGCCGCCCTCGCCCCGCACCGGCCCCGCACCGGCCGCCGGGGGCGGCAGCGGGCGGGGGGGCGGGGAGGGGCGGGGCGGGGCGCGGCGGGCGGGGCGCGGGCGCCGGTCGCTCCTCCCGGGGAGCGGTGCCAGCGCGGCGCCGGCTCCTTCGGCACTTCGCCCCGCGCTGCGCAGCCCTGTTGCACCGACTCCGGGGCAGCGGCCCCCTCCCCGGCAGCCGCGGGGCGGCCCTGGCATCGCCGTGCCCCGCTCCCCCGGCCCCGCCTTTGTCGGCGGCGCGGGCAGGCTGCGGCGGTCGGTCGGTCTGTCCGCGCTGGGCGCGTGGCTTCTTTGTGTACAGCAGCTGCTCCTGAATGCGGAGGCAAAGCCCGTGGCTTGGCACTGAGCTTTTAAAAAACAACAGCCCTCCCTCCTGCCCTCCCTCCCTGCCTCCCCTCCTCCCGCCGAGGCGGACGGGCACCCACCTGGGCTCCGCCGCCCACCTCTCCTCCTCTCCTGTCTTCTCCTCTCCTCCTTGTTTACCTGCACTTTTCCGCCGCCTCTTTCCCTCGCTGTCCCCCGCCGCTTCCCGGCCCTCGTTGGTCCGCGCCGGGGGAAGGCTCGGCGCCCCGCAGCTCCCGTCCCTCGGCGGTTTGCCCGCGCCCCAGCCCCGGGGAAGGCACCTGAAGGTGGATCTATTAAACCTCCCGGCGGTCTCTCCAAGTGCACTTCTTGGACCAAAGCACCGGCATGGATGTAAGATTTTACCCGGCTGCGGCGGGCAGCTCGCTCCCCGGAGACCCCTCCAACCTGGACTTTGCCCAGTGTTTGGGTTACTACAACTACAACAAGGTGATTACTCCCGCGTGTAGCGATTCCTTCGCGCTGCTGCCAGGGCCGGCTCCCCGGGAGCCGGAGTTTGGGCTCCGTCGGGGCGGGGAGGCGGGGGATGCCCGAAAGCCCGGGGCGGCGGGGGACGCCTGGGGGGGGGGGGCGGCAAGTTGGAGCGGGCGGGCGAGCGCGGGGCCGGAGCAGCGGGGCCGCCTCCCTCCTCCGGCCGGCGGCCGCGGCGGGGCTCGCCCCGGGGGACCCGCCCGCCAGGCCTCGGCCCGGTGCTCGGGCGTTCCGGCCGAGTTGGAAACCCCGAGAGACCCGCCGGCAGCTCTGGGACGCGAGCCCCTCCGCCCGCGGCCGCGGAACAAAAGGCGGCCGCCCCCGCGCAGCCGCTGGCGGCTCCGGCCGGGACCGGGACCTGCGCAACTTCTGCCCGGGCTGGAGCCGCCGCGGCCGCCCCGGTGGAGCTCGGGCGTCCCCGGGAGGGAGGGGAAGGGACGCCTCCCTCTGCCCTGCTCTTGCGGATGATTCCAGCTCTGTTATGGCTAGGCTCTAGCTGAAGGGTCGTGCCAAACGGGAGGATTATCTAAAAGTACATCAGCTGCTAGCACGGGAAGAGAACAGGCGCTTTGATCTGACGAGGGTTGGCGGAGAAGTTGCAGTACCACTTCTTTCTGTTCGCACCTTCTCTGCGGCATGTGTAGTTGATGGAGTAAACGTTACAGTCAGAAGCAATAGTCATCTCCCAGGGGCTACATTCATTTACAAAAATACGTTTTAATGTACGGGGATGATTTGTTTCACAAATTACCCAAATCTGGGAAAGGCAAAGTTAAGAATGACACTGTGACTCACGCTATTTTGAAAAAGACTTAGCTGTTTGCACTGTGATGTGTCAATAGCACATTGAGCTATTAGCACTGGGCCCTCACACATGCACATAAAGATCCCTTTCACACTGTGTTTTTCCTGGTGCTATGTTTGTCCAACCTCTGGGGCCTTTTGTGAGGCACTGTATGAGATGCTGGGGAAGAGAAGGGTGCTGCACGGGGTCTAAACTTACGTTAAAGCCTGTCTTTCTGGAATCCTTCCCAAATGAGTAAAGTTTGATGAGACACAAAGATCACTTTTCAGAGAGAGAAATAATGTGGGCTCGAATAAAGAGATTCAGTAGTTGAAGAAAACTTTCTTGTAGCGAAACTGCCTCTACGGAGATGTCACGAGCGTCCTTTTCTGCTGCTCTTTACAATAATCTCCATCTCGGCTGCCGCGATGTTCAAGTTTGTCCGTCTGGATTTGGCAGCAGCGTCCCTCGCCCAAAGGCAGCGATGTGCCGTCCTGGCGATGCCGAGGGCGTTGCGGGGAGCGTGCTCAGCCCCTGCCCAGCGCATGCTCCCTGTGCCGGGCTCTTGGCATGCTGCTTTGTTAGTGGTTAATATAGAAAGGCACAGGAGCATGAATTAAAGATGAAATGTCAACCTTAACTTTGAATGCTGCTAAGGACTTCAGGAGCTCTAAAATGCGTAGTAACTGTTCACTGTTGTCTGATATGCCAACTAATTTTGGAAACTTGCAACACTTGCTGACAAACAGCATGCTTACTGGAAATTGCACTTCTTCGGTGACTTTATTGTGTTATGCATGGTATGCATGCTTTCGGGCTCTCTTACAGGTTACTGTATGGGTTCTTATTCCTTTTTATGTCCAAAATCCTGAATGTTTTCTGAAAACCAGTAGTTTATTGTGTCCATTAACTTGCTGCAAATGCACAGTTATATATAACCTTTTGACTGTATTTCCCTTCATCGTACAATGAGAACAGAGCGTGCATTCAGAAAAAGTCAAAAGTAACTAACTTTTGACCTATTCAGAAACGCATTTCAGTTGCTGTGCTCCTGAACGTAATTTTGGCAAGTATCTTGTAGGCCAGGCTTCCAATCTGCAGCAGAAAATATTTTAATTAACGGAGTACAGCTCATGATGTGTGTGCCTTATAATAGATATCTTTGTATGCAAAAGGCCTGATCCGAGCAGATCGACACACGCGAAATGGTGTTGCTGTTGCTGTGAGCTCTTCTTTGCCTCAGCTGGGAAAGCAGCAATGTGGTGTACAGGTGTTTCAAGGACAGAAGAGGAATTTGTGAATGAGTTCCTAGAAAGGAGGGTTTTAACTGTGTTAGTCTAATCTCATTTTCTACATTGTTTATAATCTAATCTATAATTAACTATAGGAATCATTGTAATTTTTTAAAAATTATTCTGAAGAAAAGAGTACATTTATTTTGAAATCTTCCCTCCATCCCTCTCTTTTCATCCATTCTGTCCCCATGTTCCTAAGGAAAATAAATGATTACTCTGTTAGGCACTGAGATGGCCAGAAGGCATAGAAAAAAAAAAGGGTTGAAATATTTACCCCGCTGAAGTAAATGGGAGAACTGTTATTGATTTCACTAGGGACAGTATTTCACCTCAAGTCTTTCTGAAACTCATTTGAGTGTCCTGCCCACTCATCCGTGCCTGCTTCATTGTTAGGAGCTGAATCCATATTCTCCTTGTGACAGTGACATTGCCTGTGACAACTGCTGGGAAGCAGGAAGTGTGATGGCAAGAGTAAACATGCTGCGTGGTTGTATACCTGTGCAAAAGCAGAATTATTTGTGTGAAAATACTGTCAGGATCGTTAAGGCAGAGAGTTAATGGCATGTGGCCTACCTGTGGAAAACCGTATCTTGTATCGCAGTTTCTAAAAATGAACATAAAGCCTTCCAGTGTAAATGCATCGCACCCGCTGAGACAATGCTGTCTTCGACCTGCATGCTTTAAACAGATTTTCCCAGGACCGTACAGGTTCTTTCCTTTTGTGGGTACGGCACTGGCAGAATCGTGGCAGACTGACCCGTGAATCCCCAAGCAGGACTCAGGATCTCGTGTTGCCCTGCGAGCAGGGGACCAGCAGCGGGAGGGAATTGCAGCGCAAGTCCTGGGCTTGTAACCACACGTGCCTGGGAGGTGTCCTGGCCCATACCTGCAGGTACCCTTCAGTTGGATTCCTCCTCCACAACTCCTTTCTAAGAGCAATGTCATGCTTTTGAAATTGGTTGTCAGTACTGAATAAGTAGACCTAAGGGTAGGAGATGACATCTTGCATTTTTCGGGGTGTGGGGGGGGAGCATTAGTTTTGAGTGTATGACAAGCACTTGAAAATGGACTAACATGCATAAGTATCTGCCTTTAGTTGTAGTATGTGGTTTCTAGAAAATTCCAGATTGAGATAGTGTGCAGCATGGTAAACCCACATAAAGAGCAAAAGCGAAAATAAAGACACAGAAATATGGTGATTTGTCCAAGGTCACTGACATAATCAGGGCTACAACCAAGGTATTCTGAGATTCAGTCCAGTGGTTTATGCTGAATCTCATTTACTCTAATAGGATTACTTACATGTTTAAAGCAAAGCATGTGCTTAAGTGCTTTGCTGGATCAGGGCCATATTTGATAAGTTTTCAATGCTGGTGTGAGAGTATATAACTTGACCCTGCATGTGTCTGACTGGTGGTGGTTCAGGATAACAGCGATACACCTCTGCTTCATGGACTTGCCCAAGCAAAATCATGGTCTGCCTCTTTCTAGAAGAGTCCCAAAAAGTAGTTATAAAAATTACAGGAATTTGAAAGAGACCAGCTGTTGTAAAAAGTTCTGCTTCTGTTTTGAGCCCTTTTATGGTTCTGCAGATGGAGAATGATTTTGGACATTCGCTATAGTTGAGTATTTCTTTCTAAACAAACTTTTTCACTTACTGAGTAAATTACATGTCTTGTACTAAAAATATTTAGGAAACTACTATTCATCATAGCAAATACTTTTTTTTTTTAATTAAAGGAACAATAATTCTTATAATGCAATTTGAAAAAGGGAAAACTCAAAACCTAAACACATACAGCTCAGTGCTTGAGTTATCATTTTATTAAATATTCCAGAATCCTTACTTCATTATTTAGTTGTCTACATTTTAGAATGTTTATCTCTTCTACACAGATTGTCCTTGAAGGATACAAATTTCAAACATACATACTTTAATTCAGGCACTAGCATACATATGTGAATGTCAGAGCTTGATGTTTTTGGCTGAAATATTTTGCATTTTACAAAGGAAGCTCAGGAAGGTTATCTTGTTCTTGCAGAGGTAAAGTAAAGACAGCAGTAGTTTAGTAACATGCTAAACTGGGGCTATAAGTCATTCCTATTAGTGTGTGTTGTTAGGAAAAAATGGATTACAGTTATGCAAACGGTTGAAAATTACTCTGCTTGCAAATTTAGTGTGGCTGTATATGCATAGGTTTTTCTTTCATATAGCAGATGGTGAAGACAATGGGTGCATGTATGCTGTTACGATAGAAAGCTCCATGCTCACTCATCTGCCCTGCATATATGCTAGTTTACATCTGGGCTCTCGGCTCATGCAGAGGAGGTAGTCTCTGGTGACTGACGTTTGCTGGGGTCATGCGTGTACCTACAGTCTGACCATGACCGAGGTGGCCCCAGGTGGTGGGAGAGCACCAGAAAGCACCAAGGAGCTCCCACAAACTAGAGAGTAGAGGTGCATAAGCAGAGACACAAATAAGGGTCTTGGTAGAGACAATTTAAGTCAAGCATTGGGAACTCTCTGTTGCACTATCAAATCAATAAATGCTGTTTTATCATCAGTATTCCCCATTGGTCTTCTGGCACATGTGGCAAGTGTGCTGAACTGCTGCTTTGCTAGAACAGCCCTCCCCTGCTTCTGATATCTCAAAAACTCAGGACTACACAGTCAACTACTGCCGGGGAGAAAAAAAGTTCCCAAAATACTTGGCTGCCCAATGCAGCACTAAAAATGTTGCACATATCACTCCCAGTGCTTGGAAGAGAAGGTGCAATGATCAGATGAGTATATCCACAAGAATAAAAATTATAATTTGTATCATCACCACAGTTTACATTATGCTGTTTCAGGAGTAATCATTCCACAGGTTCCATGACATGCTTGTAGAGCTGCTAGACGTGAAAGGAAACCCCTATATGCCAAAGGCAGGAGCTGTGCAAGAGCTTGTGTTGCTCAGAATGAGCATGTATAGTGGAGATACTAATTGGATAGTGTAGTGTACAATTTTTCTGTTGCTCAAAAAATGCAACTCCTATCCTGAATGTACCATTTGTTACCAAGACATAAGGAGTTGGTTGTATACAAAGTATACTTAGTAGAAGTCAATTAAAAAAAATATTTTTTAGATGTTTTCTTTACAATGGGTTACTGTTGTATTAGTAAGATACTTGTAATAATGTACAGTAATATATGAAGAGTTTGAGTTTAATGCTTAGAGGTAATTGGAGTATTTATGGTATGTATGGAAATTACTAGTGGGTGTATTTTAAAATAATGACGTTTTGTAGCAGTCGCAACTCTGATGTGTGTGCGCCATGGACACAGACACCCATTTACATGTCTGGCTCTAGAGTGAGGCAATACGGACTAAATCCACTGGCATGGCAAGAGCCTCATTCCCATAGCATGGCCTGCATCAAATGTTGTACTTCATGCAGAGCTCCAGTGTCCAACCTAACCCTATAATGAATTAGTATGAATTTCTAATAAAATCTAAAATAGAAACACAGGAAACAACAGCTTGTATTCTTTGGCAGATACTTGAGAGTAGTTTGCATTGACTGTAAGTTGTGTGACTCATTTGTTGCAGTTTTGTGCAGTGTCTGGCAAAGCGAGGCCAATCAGACTGTGACCTTTGGGTTGTGCTGCAAGCTTTTATTAAATTTACAGTTAATACATGCCTATATATTTGTTGAATTCTGACACTCCCTAAAAACCTAAGTAATGCTAGTGAATTATGATAATCTAATTTAAGAGGGGAAGAATTTGTACAGCACTAATCCTACCTTTTTATCTGTAATCACGTTTCTCCTGCTGTAAAATTGAGTACTGTTGTACAGACCTAATGGCAGGGTTGAATTTTCAAATGCTTCAAACTCTTATCTGATAGCCGTCTTCTATACCGTTACCTGTCTGTGTGATGTATTTATAGAGTGCCAGTCACTGTAGTATCTTTGCGATGATTGCTACCAAAATTGAGAACTCTGAGGTGAAAATCTAATCAGGACTTTAGATAACAATGTCACACAAGAGCCTTCTGGTCTTTGCCACTGTGCTCTGTTCAGATGAAGACTTTGATGAGATCATGCTTGCTGCTGTGTTATTCATTATTTATTTTTGTAACAAGATTTCTATTTCATATCTTTTCCACTGCATGTTAGCACATGTCAAACCAATCCAAATTCTGTTTTGAATGTATTTCTCTCTGTTTGTATCTGAAATAATATAGTGAAAAATCAGGCATTACAGGGCTGCTGAGGTAGAAAAACCAAAAGGGGAGACTGTTGCCATACAACTGCTGCTGCCACAGGTACCTCAGGTATCCAAACAGATGTTTTCATGAACTTTGTCAAACACTTCATGGTAACAGCAGACAGCCTGAAAATACTATTTTCACCACATTAAAAATATCTGAGTTTTGAGCAGAGTGCTGGAGATATGATTGACCAGTGCTGCAGACTCAATTCTGTTGGAAAAGGTGTGCTACTAAAACTAGACTTAGCATATTATTGAAAATGAAAAATATTTTAAACAAACAGTTCATCTAGTTTTCAGTCTGTTTGTATAGTTCATGTGCCAGCTATTGGCATCAGTGTTCTCTGTTTACTCCTGCACGGCCAGTTTGCCCAGCAGCCCATGTTTTGTTGAAAAACCCTGTGTAAGTAGCAAGAGGAAAAAGAGTAGCAGTCCGTTCTCAAAAACTGCAAGTTGAAAGTATACCTTAATATCCCTCTTAAGTTTGATTTTAAAAAAATAAAAATAGTCATGGATAGAAATCTACTTTTATTTTCTTTCCTGGCACTTCTATCTCAGCTTTGTTTATGCTTGTTGGAGACTGATTCAAAATGGGCATCTTGCACTTACTTATATGGGTATTAGATCAGGCCTGCTCTTGGCATTTCATGGGAGAAATTCTTATGAATTCGATGTTTTATTTTTTGCTGTTGTAAAGTTATAGCCCTTCTTACTGTCTGGGTCACTATGACCATATATCATCATTCCTGGCCAAAGACTTGTGAGAGCTAAGACTAAGTCTTAGGGAAGAGAGTGGGTTGTGACATAGTGAAGTTAAAAATGTAGGGTGTGTTGGGATGAAATGCCAGGATTTGGACTGGCAACCTCTGAAGTGAGGGATCTGTTTGTCTTCTGCTTTTTAAAAATTTTTGGTTTGTTTTTTTTTGTTTGTTTGTTTTGTTTTTTATTTTTGTTGTCATGACCTTATCTGCTACTGGCTGACATGAGCTGCGTAGACAATAGCATGGGCATCTCCTCACTTTCCTCATCTGCTTTACAAAATATGTCATTGATGATTACATAAAATCATAATGCTAAAGCACAAGCTTGAACCAGACAGATTTACATTTATATTTTCTTTTCTCTATATTTAATATTCTGAAGAGTTCTGATCAGCCAGGCAACCTAACAAAAGGTTGCAATATGTAAAATTACCAGTATGGTAGGATGTGTGGAAAATGAAGTCTATATGTAGATGGTTTTGGTCACTTGAAGTGAGTTGTCTTAATCTCTCCATTTGGTTTTCTTAAGAAAATTTTTTCAAGAGAAACTCTTCTGTGTTTGGGATTCAAAGTGTATATAGTTTACAGTGTAGTTCTGTGTACAGTTAATGTAAGAGAAATTAGATGGGGACCTAAAAACTAAATCGTTTTAGATATACAAATTAATAAAGTATTAGTCTGGGTTTTTTTCAGTGTGGTTTGGTTTGGTTTCTTTTGCAAGGAACCTGCGCATAGAAACAACCGGAGCTGTATGAATCATCCTTTCTATCCCAGTGGGACAACTCCTGTATTTAAAGTCACTGAATTATATAAAGGTTTGTAGGTTCAGGACATATTTAAACACCTCGATATTGATTAACTGTCTCATTTTGGTATGAAAAATTGTGTTAAAACCATGCAAAATCAATTGCTGCATAGTGGAGTAGCTTATTTTCAGAGCAGATCATATTAATCTGCTGTTCTTTTTATGCTGCTCTCTTTGTAGTCATATGGCATATACAAGTAGTTGAATTTTGAATGGTTTAGGATACCGTATTTCAATATTTCTTTGTTATTAATAAAAGTGTTTTCGTTAAACTGTACTTTTATCAGTAAACTGTTTTACTGATAGAAGATTAACGGTTCTCTTTTTTTCAAGCAGTTTGCTTCCTTAAATAAGAATTTGATTAGGCAGTGGGAAAATAGTCATCCTGTTTGCTTTAGTAGGTTAATGCTGTTGCTTTTGTGGGTCCTTGGTAAACATGTACATGAAATGATAATAATAGGTGGCCTTGTAACTATGAGGATATCATGGTATTGATTTGTTCTGGTGAAAAACTTGATAGTTGTGGTTTCCTACCACAACCCAACATGGTTCATTCTTCTCCTATTGTTTTGGTTGATATGGATTGAAATACAGTAACCTTACATTAAAAAAAAAAAAAAAAAAAAAAAAAAAAAAAAAAAAAAAAAAAGGCTACTTTATACATGTTGCAAGATAACCAGAATTTTACAATGCATTTTCTGCTCTTTTTCACAGCAGAACTGTAAGTAAAAACAAGACTGGACATACCACAAATGTAAATAGATTGTGAGGTGCAAACATGAGAGCCTAGTTTAGATTTGTACGACTAAGTAATCATTAAAGTAAATAATATGTTTATACCTATGTGACTTTGTGATTTTCTGAGAGTGTCCAGTAACTGTATTTCAAATGATAAAATGAAGTGATTTGTGTCAATTTATTTTGTCCTGCCCAATAATTTACCAGTACAAGATATTATTAAATAAAAAGATTTAACAGATGCTTCTGCTGTCCTTTCCTTCTGACATTTTTAAAACCTACTTAAAGTTATTTTTATGCTCCCATGGTGGTGCAGTGGAGACCCGAGTGCATGTGGAGTGTTAAATCAGATGTTATGTCATACAAGGCAGCCTGGCTTCCTAAACAGTGGCTTGCATCATTGCTTTCATGATAGAGATCTACCTGTTGTTTATGACATAGCAGAAGCACTGGTGAGGAAAGCCACCTTTGTTTTGTTCTCATACCTTTGTCTAAGCCTTTTTTAACATAATAGCTTTGTGCTGGGATCTGTGATGATGTTTGTAAAGTGCATAGGGCTTGTTGAAAATATGTAATTGTTGTTTCAAGGATTTGGCAAGCTGTACATATGTGCATTCTCAGTTCTGATGGTTGTCTTACCTTGGTCTTTTTAAAGTAATGTCTAAATCAGACATGTGCATCAGTGGCTTCAGTGAAGTGTTTCAGTATCCCATGCTCTCCCAGTCATCATGCCTTACAGGGATGCTGTCTTGCTTCTACGATCTTGCCATTCTGGAATCAGCTTTGTGAGTGCCTTTTCTGTGAGGGGATCCTTGGACCATGCTCTGCGTCAGCACGTTCCTTGGGCAACGTTCTCATGTCCCCATGGCTCTGTTGCCTGCTCTGGATTGGACTTGCTGGCTGGTAGCACACAGCAACAACCTGAAATTCTTTGAGCCACCCACAACTGGGACAGAATTTCATTTGATGTGTAGCTCTGACTGAACAAGGTGAAAGGCAGGCAATGTAATCTAGGTCTAAATATAACTCAGAGAGATCAATCAAAGATCATATAAAAGGAAAACATAGTAATTATGTTCATTAAATACCTAGTCAAGTGGGCAAACCTATAACACTTCAGTATATTGCATACACAGATTTGTGGTATGTCCAGTGTACAGCTTAGCGATCAGTCTTGCTGTAATTCTTCCCAAAATACAGCTATAAAATTGTATTGTGAGCTTCTATGTTTATTTTGCCTCAATCTGCAAGTATAGCTTGCCCAGTTCAAGTAGCAAACTGTTTTTCTAAATTTAGTCAGCAAACAACTTGTGATAGGATAGCAGTCTTTTTCTGTCTTTGCTAGAAAGTGTTTGAGTAAGGACGGTGAAGATTGGCTTTGACTTCTATCAGCACAAATATATTGCTGGCGATAACATATCATACAAGTATGCTGCCTATCTTCCTGTATTCTTGTCTCTAGTAAATAGCAATTTTTCAAGGAAGGTCTCAGAATTTGCCCTTTTCTTAATAGTCTGGCAGAGAGTTTACATACCAGAAAAGAATCCCGATTCTTCACTTGATACTGTATTAAAGGGGTGGGTTTTTGAGCTTTGGGGTTTTTTTTGTAAAGAAGATCGGCAGCCGTTACTTGTAATACATGTGACTAATAAATGCTGAATCAAAAATGTAACTGTTGTACAGTTACAAATTTTTAGAGCGCAGACAATTTGTATTGGTCTGCATCAGTTGTAACAATCTTCCACTGCTTGGAAAATGTGGGGAGAGGCTATTTGCCGCTAATCAGGATATGTACATCTTCTTTGGAGATCATGGGGCTCTTTATCATTGCTTGTAACTTTTGGATTGCTAATTCACTGAATTCCACTGTAGCACACTCTGCATCATAGTCCATGTTATTTGTGTGTTTATGCAGAATTATTCTAAATAAAAGTTCTTAAGGTGATTCTATCATGAGGCATAACTGAGAGACAGTGATGACAGAGCTTGATTCATAATATGACTAACTGCAGGTGAACATTATGTTGTTATGCCTCGTTCTCAGTGTTTCTGTGACTCAAAAGTGGTAATAAACTCCATTAAAGTACCGTGACATCAATAGAGTGAATATTCAAAATGCACATGAAAGAATAAAGTCTAGAAATCATAAGAACATAATAGCTATCCATATAATTCTAGACTATATAAAGTATTTGTAGATCTTCTGTTTCGTTTATTCTCTGCATGAGTGAGAACTGATATCAAGCATGCGCCTTGTTTTCTGCCCCCCCACCCCGTAACCTTTTTCTTTTAAAATAAATGTGAAAGAGCACCACAAATCTGGCACAGAATTTTGACAAATATCTTTGATTCCTACTTAGTTTTAGCTACAGTTCTTCCATTTCTTTTTATTTTGTTGAGTCTTACTATTTTACTTCATCTTCCACACTGCTGTGGTAGGAAGCAGTTGAGCAGTTGCATTTTCTGTTGCCAAAGGAAATTGCCATTTGTTGATTAATAAAAAGAACAGAGAAATGGCTGTGAAACACCGTAATGAGAAAGAGGGAATGGTGGATAGGGAACGTTGCTAAATATTTACAACTTGAGGATCAAGTATTTTCAGTCTGCTTGCGTTCCTAAACTTCCTGCAGCTCTGAGTGCTGTTTGTTTTTTTGTTGTGGGTTTTTTCTGGGGAGGTGCAGGGAGGGAAGAAGAGAATGAAGATTACATGTCATTCACACTTAAAGATTTCCTATACATTTTGCAGAACTGATCTTTTGTTCTTATTTGATCAAAAGAAATAGACCGGTTCGTCTTTGCTTCTCCATTTGTTTGGCTTATGCCACCCAAGCAAAGGAGCTCCTATCTGCAGCCTTTTTCTGAAACTCGAGTTGCCAGGGATCTTTAGAAATAAGAAATAATAAGCTTTTAGATGATGTATCTCAGTAAGTATGCTAGAGCAAGGCCAGTTGCTTTATTGATCCCAACTACTGAAGTTTTCGCTCTGAAGATGATTTATGTTTATCTTAAAAAAAACCCAATCAATGAGAAAAACAAACTGCACTTCATGTAAGAACTGATTTAAAACATACTCAACTTTTTCTTTCTCATCCTTACTTTCTAAAATCTTCTATGGATTCAAAAGAAATGGGTGCAATTCTGCTCTTGCATAGGAGCATACCCTTTGAAGAGGAGAGATGTTTCTGCTTTTGAATTGAGCTTCATAAACTTGCTGGAAAAAAATCAGTTCGGAGGATGTGTTTTGAAGTAGTAGTTTCTTGGGCACTGAACCGTTCATTTCCTAAAAGGATAAAGCCACTTCTTTGTACCTGCTGACAAAACAAAGGAATCGGTACTGATAATATGTTACGTGGGGACAGGCTGTAATGTTGATAAACGTTACTCTGGCTGCTGAAAAGCACCAGTTCTATCTGGCCTCTCATCCTTACCAGAACCAGCACATCTGCCTCAGTGGCAATCATAAAAATGGTCTCCAATTGGCTTTGCCTGTGCTTCTACTAAATAGATGAATCATTATTATGTTTTCTCCAGTTTAGATACCAAAGGAAAATGAAGCAAAATGCTACATTCAGCTGCTTCAAGTTGGGAAGGTCTAGATAATCTTCATTTCTGAAGTGTGAAAGAACTGACACATAAAATTGCAGGTCTGGCAGCAAAGATTTTTTTTTTTTTTTTAAAATAAGTACCTTACAGTTGGAGAATTTATCTTTCTTAAGAAAAGAAGACATAAGAGACCTGAAGTATCTATGCTTTAACAGTAATACTGGAAACAGTAGGGTGAGAGAGAAGACAGTGTTGTTACAAGTGTGGCTGTATAAACACTGGCTATGAGCTTAGGCTGGGAATGAGCAGAAAGCCTTTATCTTCCAGAGGTGCTGAGGCAGCCTTCCAGTATTAGTGGGGACAAAGGAGTCATTTTTAAGGTTCTGAGTTTATGCTAAATATCCTATACTGTGGTTGACTGTGGGGTCAACTGTACTTTTAATCTTGTTTAACGTAGTTCTTTTAGTCTTCATGTTGGCATTCCTAAAGATACGATACTGAAGTTGTGTTGTGCACTCTGTGATCCCAAGTGAGTCTCTGATTAGGACAAGGCAACCATAGATGTGATAGTTACGACTCAACAATGATTTTGGAGCTATGTATAACAGTTAGTAAAGAAAATTTGTGTCTGAAGTTTAATTTTATAGTGGAAAACTGTTATAAATGAGATTTGAAGATGCTGGGGAGTTACCTAGTATCTGTGAAGAGGGAGAGATTACTTAGTTATTCCTTCAGAAGTGGCATGCTTTTCCCTGGTGGTGGTAGGGAGGGAGAGGCCTCTAAGTGTTTGAAAGAGATGATGGAGAAATCCACATCTAGGAGGCTGACAGTCTGTAGAAGTGTGGTATCAAATGATTAGATGGTTTGTCCTGATGTGGGTGTTTTGAGAGTGCACATCAGATAATCATCATCTTCCTTACCTCTATGCTCTGCGAACTGGTAACTGCCTCAGTTCCAAGTTTCTAAAAAATATTCTGCTCTTGCAGATTCGAATGAGAACTTGATTTTCAGAAAGTGTTTGGGCAGTGGAACTCAGCAGTCCTTCAGAGAGGTATATGAAACACTTGCAAAAATTTGCAGCCCATCTTAGTATCCATTTGTGTTCTTGAGCAATGTAAGTCTATTGCTTTAGAGGTCAGAAAAAATGAAAATGATGTTAGTGGATATCTTTATTTTGCCTTTAATCCATTAAGAGGGAGTATGTAGTCTTGTCTGTGTAAAATGTTCCACCTGCCAGCACTGTTGTATATATTCAAGCCTAGGAAGAATCAGCTACTACAACTATGTGGTTCTTTGAAGATATACTCCTCCACCTGAAGTTTGGACACTTAATTACTCATAGCCTGACCTGATTTGTTTGTGTGGCAAAGGGAAGACTTGGATTTCCTCATACAGTTGGTATTTCTGCTATTGTAAGAACATAGCCTCTTCATTTTTAAATATAAGCAAAACTGTTGACAGTACTAGTTGGTTTTATATATATGGTAAAAGTGGAATCACAGTAGAGTAAATTAAGGATTAGAGTTAAATTATGGATTACTAGTTAATATCAGAGGTACATAGGTACAACATAATTACATTCTTTCAATCTTTCCTTGAAAAATCCAGTTTATAATCCCATTTTGGTAGCAAATTGATGCATTTTATACAGCTGTCGTAGAGTATTTGTGCTTGCAGATGCAGTGATGAAATGAATATTTTTGATTAGAGTTGCAAGGATACTTCTATCTTATCTTAAAGTTGCTAAATCAGTAAGTTAATTTAAAAGGGGTTCAGTTTTAGAAGAACTCGTGTATCAATTTTATGTAAACAAATTAGAAGCTTTTTAGAATGCAGTATTCCCAGGTATTATGCTTTATACTGTGATGTTCATTTGTATCTGGTTTTAGTCCAGTATGCAAAAAATAACAACATAATTTCTTACCTACTTGTACAGAAAAATTTCTAGTGTCCTCTATGATGATGATGATTATCTTGTTCTAATTGCTCTTACAATTATTTTGTATATACTTCCTCTTCCTGGTCTATTATGTGATAAAAAAATTGAGGTGGCATGTTTGTTCATTTTAAACAAAGATTATCTGGGAACGTCCTGAGATGGTCTGGTTTCATTGCATTCTGGTTTGGTTTTCTTTGAGAAGTTGCATTAAATAAGGGTGAAACAGAGTAGTAGTCAACAAACAGTATCTTGAGAATTCTTCAGCTGGGGTGGAATCAGTTCACTTAGTGTTTACAGAAGAGATGGCCCAATGTGTGATACAATAGTCGAAGATCTGGTAAATCACGGATCTCTTTGAAAGCTGCTCATTTGTAGCGCTGAACATGGTAGGCTGATGTTTTTGGAAGCAATTATTTGGTTGAACTGGAGTCCCAGACTCACTGAATCTGTAGATTGATTTTAGAAGTCCAGAAAAATTGAGAAAGTAGAAAATACCTGCTAGTTCTGAGGTTTTAAATGGATGACTCTTTCTGGACACCAGTAGCCTCATTTTCAGAGGTCTTGAGTATTTGCATTTGCAGCATGATTTCCTGGGAATTACTGAACTCTGAAATGTACTGTGAGGATCTGCTGCTTGGTTATGAGGCAGTTTGAGTGCAAAAATCTTACTCAGTTTCCATAGCTGCTGTTCCTTAATATGTCCTGGGACAGATACTTAATTTTGTGCAATTAAAGTGTGATTAAAACCCAGTGTGTGTGTATATATATTTTTTTAATTTTTTTTTTTTAAGAGGGTTCTAGCTTTGTCCTTTTTTGAAGTGTGAGTTCATTTGCTGTTGAAGTTAACTTTGAAGCAGGTGGCTATAGCTGGTGTAAAAGTTTTCTTCAAAGCCCCAATTATCCAAAGTAATGGTTCTTCTTACTTCAGCTGCTTAATACTAATGATAGGATTTTATTTGTTTATACTTATTCATAAAATTGGTAATTAAGTATTTTATTTGGACGACAAAATGAAAAATAAGTTGTTTTTCTTTTAAAGTGGACTTTAAAAAAAGGGGCTGGGAGATCTGTGAGGCTTTTTTAGCATTGCAGAACCCTGAAGCTCAATGTCAGTGCATTTATCCTTGGCCAAGTGTATCAAAAACTTGTTATGGTTTATTGGTTTGAGAGATATGGGCCTGTGGTCGGACTGGCTGGATAGCAGATCTGTTGAAAAGGGTCAGTGAGTCCTGGTGGATAGTAACATAAATCAACGACCTGGAATGAATCAATGGAGGACCAGCAAGATGGTCAGTCCCTGACACTCTTGCCCTGTGAGCAGAGGCTCAGGGAGTGGGACTTGTCCAGACTGGTGAAGGGAGGACTTCAGAGAACTTGACAGCAGCCCATGTACCCACAAGGAGATGGAGCCAGGCTTCACAGGGGTGCATGGTAGGAGGATGAGAAGTAGCAGGTACAAGTTGAAATGAAAGGTTCAGACTGCATATAAGGGGGGAAAAAAAGCACTTTGAGGGTAGCAGGGTATTGGAACAGGTTGCCTTCTCTCTGTCCTTGATGGTTTCAAAGACCTGACTGAAGAAAAGCCCCAAGTAAGCAGTTTCCGAATTCAATGGGGCCTGTGCTTTGAGCAGAGGATGGATTGGAGATCTCCTGATGTCCCTTCCAACCTGAACCATCCTATGATTGCACAAGGCAGTTAGGTAGGAAAGATTAATTTCATCCTCCCTGTACTGTTTTAGAAAAACGAGGATGTGGCAGAGTGGCATTGTTTCACCCTTTGCCTGGAAGGTCTGTGCAGTGGGAGAACCAAGCACTGGTTTCATATTCAGGATAGCTATCTTAACTCTGATGGTGGAGAGTTTGCTTTCTAGTTGAAGAGCTAGGATGGGAATCCCAGTCCTGCAACGTGTGCATGTGTGTACTGATGTGAGTGAGCTGATAACTGTGACCTGTCTAGAGCATATGGATTTAATACAGCCAACTGGATACCTCTCCCTTTGCATGTTACATGTTAACTCCTGATATCCTAAAATAAATTATTTTTGTTGAGCTCCATGTAATCTTGCTCTAAGGAATTGCTAGTTAGAGCCCATCGGTTTGGTTTGGCAGGTGTAACAGTGTAGAAAATAATTGTGTGTAAAGACTGTTTCTTTCAAATCCAATCTGGAATATGTGTCACTGGTACCTGTTAGCTTTCTCTGTATGATCCAGAGGAAAGTGGATCAAGCATCAGAATTTCCTATAAACCCTGTTACTTTTCACACATAGAAAACCAAATCGCAGTAGTTTAGCACAACTTTGGAGAAGTAGTCTTCCTAGAAAATAAACCTTTGTTGTGCACAACATTCATGGAAGAATGTTTCTTGTAGGAAGCTTTCGACTTAAGTAGGCATTAATTACTGCATACCTCATTTTTTCTTCCTCTCTAGTTTGATTCCAGTTGTTCGTTTCATAGAGGCTAAAGTGCCCATGTGTGAGACAAATGAGGAATATGATTAATTTTAAAATTATAGATTGAATAATTTGATACTTTTAAAAGTCCTAGTTCCAGCCTAAATGTCCGTGGTATGTAATGGTACCCAAAATGCTTGTGTGTGGTAAGGTATTTTGCAGTCTACATTAGACACTGGAAGAAGTATCTGATTTTCAGACGATGGATATTATAGTTATGAAAATGAAGCCCTTTAAACTGTCACATGTCCATGTTCAAACCCCTCCCCCTAATCACCATCTGTATGGTAATAAATTAAGCATTGACTGTTTAGTGCAGTCTGAGAATAGGAAGTGTGAGAATCATCATGGTAGTGATTCAGATCAGTATGACAAGAGAGTAGCCTAATCATATGGCTTTGTTTGGGGACAGGGGGGAAATGGGATAGGACAGGACCCAAACACTAAAATTGAAAAGAACTCGTGATTGTCTTCCAAAACCAAAGATTTCACTGTCATTGAGATCTACTCCAAACGTTAAAAGGAGTGGTAGATTGAAAAGTAAATATCACCACTTCTATATCTTAGTATATTTCAAAGCAGCTTTTTTATTCTTATTAAAGTATTTTATAATCATATCAATTTTTTAATCAGAAATACTTAGCTTTCCCAGCTTTAGAGACATTAGTCACAGAAGTCCTAGAGAACATGAACCAGGATTTCTTAGATCCGGCCAAAGCATGGCGCTACCTTTCTGGAAATGGAGCTTTCCCTGTATTCTTTTGTATTAGTTAATAGAAACCCTCCTTGAAAAAGGATACTCATCAAAGAACATTTTATGAAACAGAAAAACAATACTCAAACCCTGTTGGACTCCAAGAGTTATTACATTTTACATCATATACAGTTTATTTTTCCAGATGCTACAGTTCAGAATAATGTATTTTTAATACTACTTGTAGAATTCTACAGATTCATAATAGCACGTGACATGTTAATATCCTCTGTGACATCCTACTGGTCATATCCAACTGTGATAAACAGTTGTATATGCTATAAAAGTGACATCTATTATAAAAATAAAGATAATGCAAAAGGATACAAACAATCCCTTAAATTTGTAAGGACTGTTACAAATCTTAATGTTAATTTGAAGGAAAAAGTACATGCTAATGCTAAGTTTATGTCTTCAGTTAATAGTCCTTTATTCCTTCAGGAAAAAAAATCAGGCAGCTATACTTTAAATGAATTTAATGAACTGCAAAGACTGACATTTTCACTATAAAAGTCACACTTCATTTAATGAAGTAGTTAAATATTGATGCTATATTAAAATACAGGCTGAATAAAAATGGCAATATGGTTTTCAAAATAGGAACTTGAGCTGTTTTTTTCTTGTTATATTGAAAATTTCATGAACTGAGAAAAGGGAAATACAGCAGAGTATCTCCATAATAAACACAAAGGACTTTGTTGAAATAGCATTAAAGTTGAAAGACACAGACCTGTAAAAGCAAGGAAATTAAGTCACTGTACTCTTAACTCAGCCTCTTTGTGCTTAAACACTAAATCTCTTAAATGAATGGATCCAACATTATCACCGCTCGTGTGCAATATTTTCTAAAATTCTTGAAAATGAAGACAGATTGTAACCCTGTGCTACAGGTGGCACATAAAAGACCTAGCCATGTGTTTACCCAGGATGAATAGTTATATCATGATATTGTTTGATCTTAATTCAAAGTAATTGTGCTTTAAGTGCTATGATTTCAATAGCAATATTCTATCAAAGCTATGTTGCCTGTGTTGTGGCTTCCACACATTTTCATTGATATAATTTGAATTTTCAACTTCATTTTTATATCTGCACTTTCACCATAACAACATAATATTTTCAGTGGATGAAGAAAAATTGCTGACAAATGTGGCTGAGGTTTTTCCCAGCTCCAATACCTATATGATGGTAAAGGGCAAAGAAAACAAGAATGGTTATTACCGTAGATGTGAGTGAGAACAATGATTGAGTGATGATGTGATTGGCTTCCCTTTGATGGATTGAATTATGTTGTATTGTACTTCATAAAGCTGTACTAATTCTGACATTAGGCTTCTGCGTATAGTAAAACACTGAGGATGACATCTTTGGCCCATTGAAGTCAATGGCAAAACTCCCATTAATTTTAGCCATCTGTGATTTCATTCTCAGTGGCTGACTTGTAAAACAATG
Source organism: Athene noctua (assembly GCF_965140245.1). Lineage (NCBI taxonomy): Eukaryota > Metazoa > Chordata > Aves > Strigiformes > Strigidae > Athene > Athene noctua. The sequence goes on from NC_134045.1 coordinate 10,230,447, forward strand.
GCAAATTGATTTAGTACATTTCTTTTTTTTCCCTTGGGAAGGATCTCTGCTCCATGTAAAATGATTTGTCTTTTGACTTTCATGCTCTTACTCTGAAAATATGAATTTTAATTCAGGATAAATATAGTCAGGTTTCTTTCCCATACCATATATTTTCATGTAAACATACAATATCATGTAAATATCAAAGATGATGGAAGAAAGTGGAGCTGTTTTGAAAGTGGTAGGTTGTATACCCAGTTTTATACACAATCACTAACAGAAAGCAATGATAAGAATGCAGCTTTCCTATGGAAGACTATTGACTAGCAACTATCGCTTGTGGTCTCTATGTGTGTTGGTAGAAATGTGGTTTGGGTGTTTGGGATTTTCCCCCTTATGTGCAAACAGTTTTTCTTTAAAACAACAACAAAACCCAAAACATTGGAATCTGAAGAATTAATTATATAAATGTATTTGGAAGACATGCAGTATTTGTGTTTATGATAGTGATCCTCAAAATTCTTCGTAAGATGCTAGATTGCATCTATTTGCATAGTTACGTCTCCTGATATCTTGCCACAACAAGCACTGAGATGATCTACTTAATAGAACACAAAATTTTGTAGGGTATTATGTAAAATCAGAAAAATTTACCTAGGATTAATAGAGTGTTGGAGAACTTCTTCCTCGTCTAGACATCCTTCCAGAAAAAGGAGGAAAATGAATATCAAATATATGTTCACACTATTCATTGTCCTAAACTAGTTCAGGTTCTTCAATAGTCATGGCTCTTGGTCACTGATCTGCTTTCTGCTTACGATAGTGTTCCCACTGAACAGAAAAGGATAAGCTATAACCCAAAGAGAAACACTTGGTGACATGTTAAGCAGTCTGTGTCCTTATGTAGGGAAATTTTTAAAGAATTACAAAAGGTACCTGAAAAGGTATTTCTATACTGCAAATATTCAATAGTTACATATTAGAATGGTAATATTAAAACTGTAGCAGTGCTGCTGTCTTTTACAGTAGTACAGGGAAAAATGTTTTATTAAACCCTAATTTCGCTAGTTATTTAAGAAGTAGCTGGCTTTGCACACATTAATCTCTTTTTCTTTTTAATTCAAGGTTGATGGTCTAGGTCTTACACATTGTATTTATGAATAGGGCACTCAATAACTATGCAAAATATCTATTTCTCCCATGGGAATCTGTGCTTTGATATATTCTGATCCTTATTAAATTTAAACAGGATCAAATTTATACAGCTTTGGCAGAGATTTATTAAAATACACTGAGTGGACAGCTTGTGGGAGTGCAGTGTGCTGTAATAACATATGCCTCTTACCAGAGAATAGTAATTATTGAGAATCAAATAAATCTGTAGGAGGTTAAGTATATATGGAAAAGATATCAATTGTAGTTTTCTACAACCAGACAGAAGTACTATCTGAAGATTTGTTGCTGTATAAAGAAATGAACCTCCCTTATACAATCCTAAATATTCAAAATGTCATTGACCAACAAAGCTAATATTCCTCCAATCTTCAAAAAATGGTAATGACATTTGCTCAGTAGCATTAATTTAATTGTTTAGTGCTCTTCATCTGCATAAGCAGCTATTCACATTTATGCTAAAGATTTATTAAATGTAATTGAAAAATGTTTTTTACAAAGTTTGGTAAATTTGTTTCCCTAGTCAGAATCATGTCTTTGGAAAGGAAAATCCAAAGTAATGATTGCAGATTATCAAAATATTTTTTTTTTAAGTTAAAAATATATAATGTCTATCATTCATCCATAGTTCAGCAATGGTATGTTTAATCTTTTAAATTATTGTATGTGGTAATTTCACTAGCATAGGAATTGAAGAATTGATAAGTGGGTCAATAAAAGCAGTAACTTTGACATAGTTGTGGTTTGGATGAAGCTCTGTATTTTGTGATACAATTCTTTGGAATTTCAAAGCTTCACATGTAAAAATGGTAATTTTGACACTAAACATGGAAAAAAAAAAAAAAAAAAAAGTGTGTAGGAGGGAGAGCAACAACATATATCCTATCCCTGTCTTCAATGCTCCTGGCAAAAAGAGTCATGGTTACATGTAACGACAGGAGGATTTGGAGGAATACATTCAAGGTTGTCCCATGCTCTAGGGGAGGAGCACAGCAGAGGCAGTTGGGTGGTTCTGGGTCTTCCATGGTTTGGATCTTTCAAATAAATTTTCTTTGAAAGGCCAAAAAAGAGTTCTTTTCAGACACCACACTGGTTATTTCAGTTGCATATGGAGTTTGCTACCTTGTTTTCCATCAGTCTTCTCTACTGATTGTTTCAACCTATAACAGATTTGGTTTTGAAGCAGTAGTTAAAAATCTGCAGGTTTTGTGCTGTAGTAATTTGTAATAAGCCATTATAATGATTTTTATGGGTTAGGGTTGTCTGAAAGTTATCAGTGTCCAAATAGACTATCTGTTATGTATGTGCACGAGTGCGATTCAGCGCTAATGTGACCTTCGGACTCTGGGTTTTCCTAGAGATGGTTTAAGTGAGTAGAAGTCATTTGGAGTGTCCTACTTGCATTTCTCCCTGTGGCATGAAAGGAATGGAGTAATTTCAGCAGAAAATTTATTTCTCAGGGCTTATTGTATTAAGAAAGTGACTTTTTAAAGAAAATGCATTTAGATAGAGATTTGATTTAAAACTGGTATCGTCAGAATTCCGTTGCATTTTATTTTGAACATCTAGTGAAAGCTGTCTAGTTTCTTGGTAAGAAATGTAAAAGATATTAATTTTGGTAAAATTCTTTATGCTTGAACAATTGTATCCTTTCTAAAAAAATCACGGATTCACATTGACGTGGATGTGATACGAATCTAGTTCACTCCTTATCAAATTGGTGACGGTTCTTTTATTAGTCTTTTGTCCTATTCTTCTTCTTTCTTCCTATGTTTCCAAACATAGTTCAAAATTTTTCTAAATAAATGAATGAATCCTGATTACTTCAAGCTAGCAAGCGTATTCTCTTAAAATAATGTATGTTCTGTTTCTGTCCTTTATTATAAGAAAAGAAATACTTTGTATTTATTAAAATAAAAGTCAGGGCATTTGGGTTCCAATCCCATTTCAGTTATTACATTGCTGTATGACCTTGGGCAAGCCGTTTATTGTGCCTGTCCCTCCCTGACTTTTTCCATGAAAATAGGGATGATAATATATAGGGACCTCCTGGTAGTGATCTGAAGTTTAATTCATTGCTATCTGTGGAGTGCTCTGGGACACCTGCCCAGGCCCTGCTGCAGCTATTTCTATATATTCATGCATATTATAACTGTGCATAATACATGTTGTTATATATGAAGTATATATATCTATATATAATGGGTATCGGCATGTTTGACTACCGTCTTGTATAATTATAGTTTATATTAATGAGTCATCTTGTGACACTACTGACATTTTTGTTTCCACTTATGATCATAGTAGAATAAAGATGTAAGTAGTAGGAGCAAAATCTTTTTATTAAATCCACAGGTGTTTTGACTCAGAATGTTTATTTCTTTGGGTGTCAGGATATTTTTTTTTTAAATGGTTATGCTGTAACTATATACGTAGGGATTTTAATTTATATGGGGTTAATAATAACTGAATAATTATGATAAAAGAGGAACCGCAAAGTCAGATCACTAGAATAGCAGTCTGCTTACGTCGTTATGCAGATAGCAATTCTGTATGGTAGGTAGCTACCCAGTTGTCCTAAATTTTCATGTTTAAGGCCGTATGGAATCAAATAATTGTTGAATAAAACTGGGAATCTGATGTCCTGCAGTTCTAAGAAAATCTTCATCTCATCTGTTAAATATTTCTAGGTCATACTTTTCATTTTCTAAGTCAATTAAAGAAAACACAGTGTTTTGCAACTGATTCCGGTTGTGTTTTCTTGGGAATATACTATCTTCCTTTTGTGCAATATAGACTAAGGAGTCCTTTGCTTATGAAGAGACACAAGACAGTTCCTAGTTTAAACACAAGAAGTTTATTGTTAAAAAAAGATAGCTTTATTTGTTGATGGAGACTAGCTACCTTATGCTAGTTAGTGTTTACTTTTATTAAATCTGATACATGATAGAAAAACCTTAAATATTCTGGAGTTTTTAAGTATTGTATAAGGACAATCATCTTTTGAAATTATTTCCTCTTTTAATGTCTCAAATCAGATGTATTGCGACAAGCTATTAGGCTATAAATTTATACATTCATCACAGTAAATCTTGGCACAGTGGCTTATAAAAGATCATCATCTATATTGGTATCTTCAGGGTCAATCACATCGCTTCTTACTTTGAGTTGCTGCTACTGTCTATCTGCTTTAGTATAGAGAGGAAGAGTCTTGACTGTATTGAAGGAATTATTAAGGATTTTTAATTTTTTTTTTCTTAGTAAAATTTTCTCTTAACTGCAGTAGTTGGATGTTTTGTATAATGCAACAATAAAATTTGTTTGCAGCTGTAAATGTAATAATTATGTCATGGGTTTTGTGCATGTTCTACAAAGACATTGTAAACTAAAGGTTATTACCTTGTAGTATTTGAAGGCAGCTAAGTGTCAGTGGCTGTTACATTCTAAAAACACTGACTTTTGAATGATGTCTGTTTCCTCTTAGAATCACATTGATTAATTAATAGTGCTCAGATAGTAAAAGTTTTAATTTAAAGATAACACATGAGGTACAAGATATTAATTGCACCAAAGATAACATGCTAATTAAAAGGTTCATGACCAGTTGTCTAAGTTTTAACAGTTTGCATTGAAATACTTGGAATAGAAACCTAATTATAGTCTAGTATCTGAATGCTGTATTTGTGCAAAGGTAGCATCTTTTGTGCTTTCTGATTTTCTTTTTCCAAGAGAGAATTCTTTGTGCAATGTTCCTTTTGCAGTGAAGGTAGTTCGATAAGAAAACAGGCATTGTAAGCCAATGTTTAGAGCAGTATAAGTAGTTCTTGCACTGAGTATTAGTTCCAAATGCAGTTGCAAAGATTGTGTCAAAAAAAAAAAAAAGTATTTAAAGTCACAGTGTAGAAGAGAAATAAAATGCAAACCTCTCACATCTTTGAAACAAGGAAGTTGTTTTTACCTGTTAGAGGCTTCATTTTTAGGTAGAGGAATGATGCACAGTGTAAGCAAGGTAGCTGATAAAAGTCTTAAATATTAGTGCCTGCAGTTTATATGGTAATCTGGAGCCTGTCTCCTGGGCCAACCTCTGTCTCATTCTCTTAGCAAAAATGGAAAGGAGAAAAATGCAACTCCTGTGGCTCTCCTATGATTTATTCTATTGCAGTGCAATTTTCCAGCACAGCAGTTTCTACCATTCCTTCCTCTGTCCTCGGCAACCTTTCGGAAGTTTCAGTGTCACCTTGTCTAGCTCACAGGAGTGAAGCAGAAGCTTCTATCTCTGGAAAGCATTGGTTTTCATCTACAGGAAGGCTGCATGTCAGCACTGGCTTCAGGCTCAATGAGATCAGTCTGCCACTTGTGCCATGAGTAATATAAATAAAGAACATACATAATGCAAGTGTCATAGTTTAAGATGCAAATATTATCTCACATTGAACATTTATGACTTATTATGCATCCTCCATGCAGGGCTATATATACCTTTGTGTATTTCCTAGATTAAAATGAAACCAACAATTTCACACCAGAATAAAACTAGATTAAATGGTAGTGAAGTAGATTCTGATTTCTTACCTGCATGGAGGAATGGCTCTGGACATTGACTGTGATCTCACACCAGTGTTAACATTCATTATTTGTTGGCTGGGAGGGAGCAGCCATTCTTAAACTCTATAAACTGTTTATAAAATTCACTGACTCAAAGTGCAGAGGCAGTATCACTTATATTTTAAATCATCAAGGTGAATAATGGAAAAAAGTCTTTGTGTAAGAGAATTAAGTAAATATTTAAAGAAGATAAATCTTCAGTCTTGGCTTTCTCCAGTGCTACTATAGGTAGCAGCAGCAGTTGCTGCTCTGTAGAGTTATGTGCATGTGTAGGGGGAGGTATTGAATTGCACATGAATACTACGTGTACAGCTGAAATAGCTTCATATCACTAATATTCTGCATTGTACAGTCATCTCCTTCTACGAAGAAAAAAAAAGTTGGGAATTATTTTGAGTCAGCCAGATGAGTTACCAGAATAAAATCCATCATTCGCTTATGAGTGGTTGTTTCATTCTGTGATTCTGTAGTGCCAAGAACTAATTCACCGAGTAATATTTCTGTCATTTAGAAACCTAAATGGTTGAGAAGTTTATACCCTAGTGTGTAGGACTGAGGTCTAGACAGAAAGTGTCTAAATCCAAAAGTATGAGCTTTATAAATCTCTGCTTCAGTGTTCTTTTCCCTAAAGCCCATAGAAACCTGTGATTTTTCTCAGTGTTTATACCTACAGGTAGCCAACAATGCCACCATTCTGCAGAAAGTCTGGTAAAGAGAAGGCCCCAGCTCGATAAGACCTAGATCAAAGAGGAACTTTGAGATCGTGAATCCTGCTTTCATTTGGGGCTGTAGCTTCTGTTGTGGAACTCAGATGCCTACAAGTTATGTGCAGGCAAGAATTGAGGACAATGTTTTGCAGATCTAGCCCTAAAGCCAATGGAATTTTGTGTTTTAAATGTGGCACTGTTACACTTAAGGAGCAAACAAGTGCCAGGGTATCTGTAAAGAAAGACTATTACATCTTAACTCAACCTGTAAGTGTGTGGCTTTCTCTTGTTCTTTTGGTTGGCAAACAAACGTTACATAACAGATGTGAAACAAATATAAAGAATTCGTTTCTCATCAGCAGTTTTCTGTAAACAGAGGCTGTATGAATATTACCACTTCTTTTTGCCCCCTTAATTTGATACCCAACTGGATATTAACATATGACCTCGTGATTAAATTTTGAAGCCTGATTTATCCTTTATTCTTATAGATTTTAGTGCGTTTGCCTTGTTCTCTTTGCATTTGGAAAAACAATACTTTTGGTTTTTCTGCTTACATTTAGTGTTACCTAAAATTTCTACCCTGTGATGTTAGAAGTTTTATTATTTTCATTAGACATTCAGGGCCAAGAATTACAGAGAAGTAATTTGATCAAGGCCATGCATACTCAGGTGGCAGAGTTAGAAATTGTACACATCTTTTTTTAGCTGTAATTCCATCCTTCCTTTCCTAGAGAGTGTTTCCTAGTAAGATGCAGAAACCCATAGGTAAAACTCCCTTGAGACTGTTACATGTCTATCAGTGGCTTCCAGGGAAGAAATTAAAAAGCTGCATTGGACTGTAATCAGTAAAAGTCCCCAGGCTGGTTACAGTTCCCTGGGCTCAGGAGGTTGCACTGTAGCATTAAAACTATTTCCCTCTGCCCCTTGGCACAGGTTGGGTTTTCCTAGGTTACCCCATTTGTGTGTCTGAGGCCTTTCTAACTCTTCAGGGAATCATGTTCAAGAAATAAATAAAAGAATCTGTCTTCCAAGAGTAGTGATTCCAAATCAGCCCTAACAGATGTGAGAATAACTTCTTGTGCCAGAAAAATAAAAAATTCACAGGAATATGTTCCTGTTGGTTATTGCTCAGGGATAGAGACACTTTCAGATTTGATTCTAACTTAAATTGTTTAAAAAAAGCTCAAAATGAGCATAGATAGACATAGAGATTTAAGTTAGCAATGTTATGTAGAGTTTTTCATAGGGCATTTGCACTTTTAGTAAAGTGCTTTTACTTGGACTAGACGTTGTTTAGGTGCGCTTAAATTTCTTTTTTCTCTTCTGCTTTCAAGAACAGACCTTACCATCCAATATGGTGCTAAATAAATTTCCTCCAAAATAAAAAGATATCTGAACTACCAGCTATTTCTTAAGCAGTAAGAGACAAGGCACTACCCTTTGGAAAATCAAATCCTCTGCTTATGTTTTTTCTTATGTCGACTTCAAAATGCACTAAGACCTATAAAAAAGGTAACATTTGTGAATATTTTCCTGAAAAATACTGAAGTGCGTATTCAGCATCACATTGCATTAAATTATTTTCTTGGCATTCAAAATACTCTCTTTATTCAAGGCAGCTTATTTGTAGCATTGGGATTTTTGAAAATAAAGAATCCACGTTTGATAGTCAGTAACATCTCAGGCCTTTTCAGCCTGTAGATGTCTGGGTAATAAAAACTTGATTCGGTTGGTGCTTCAGTTCAGTGAATGCCAGAATTCTCCATTACTTATGATTTATTTTTTTTAACATAGTGTGGTTCCATGTAAGAAGATGCTTTTCTGTAGACAGTACTTACCGTCTTCACTACAGAAATGAGTTCAATGTTCTTCTGAACAGAAGCCTGAAAGCCTTTATTTGAGTGGAATGGGCTGAATTGTCCTATCCTATTGAGCCAGTGATGGTTAGTACATTGCCCAGTGGTGTGACAACCTTAAGACTTTGAAAATACAGCCTTTAGGGCAGTTTATCTAACTGTGGTAACAGCAGAAGTTAGGACAGTTATATAAAAGCTCAGTCTTTCAGTGTTTCACAGAGGTTATTATTTTGCAGTCATTTTATTATCACAGGGATCATTGTTTCATTGTAACAGAGGTTCACATCAGAAAATCTGGAAGATGGTGCTTCAGGGAATTACTGTCTTGGCAAGTCATAAACAGATGTTTAGGTTCAAAGCTGGTGAGTGTGCTGTGTAGAGATATCAGTAGAACTCCCTGTTAGCAGAATATTCAAGGGACAAGGGACCTTCTTTAGCACCTTTTGATCCGCTCTCTCTAAAGCAAAGTGTTGTTAGGAGTATTACTGAAAATATGTTAGTGGCACTGTCCTGGAAATGATCATCAGCAACTCCTGGCACAGCATGTTAAGTCAGAAGTATTATAGCCACTGTAATAGGTGTTAGGTAGGAAAAAAAAAAATCCTTCTGAGAACAGTTTAAACAAGCTGTAACAAGAACTAAGGCAGATTAAGCTACCACACTAAATGAGGAAGAAATGCTCAATGAAATTATATCCTGAGGACAACATATGTCAGATGCAAATATATTACTGCCTCTACAGGAAAGCAGTGTGGTTTTTTTAAATTTTAAGTGTAATAAACAGTTGGCGTAACTTACTGTTTTGATGATTCAGGGCTGTTTATTGGGGAGGAAAAAGAAAAGGAAATGGAATTTTAAAACTATCATAGTTAGAACTCAGCTGTGTAGACCGCAGAAGCTGTGTACATGGAATACAGAGTCATTGCTACTCTTGGGGAGTGCAGCAATGCCTTCCTGCAAGTAGTTGAAATGATGGACAAACAGTTGTCAAAATCTGGGCTTTTCTTAAGAAGCAGACCATCTGAAATCAGTCTTGCCCAAATTGTTTGAAGCATACTGAACTGAACTTGGAAAGAATTCTTTCCTTTGCAGGAACTGGAAACTTGCTAGGTAAAGCTCTCATGAAAGTCAATGGCTTTCTAGGCATGATGCTATGAAGTGCTTAAATTTTGAACCTGTGCATTGAAGTCTTTCCTTGCAAGATTTTTTATTGATGCACATTTCATAACTGAATGGGTTCAGTATCACAATGCAGTATCACTGTATTTGTTAAAAAAAAATCAATGTGTGAAAGTCCAATTTTGAACAAGGGAAGGCTGTAGCTGTGCATACATAATGGTTTGAAAGTCCAAGCCTGCATTGTATGTGCAGTCTGTTCTGGCAGCAAGTGTTATTGTTCACTAGGTGATTAGTTGGACTTCTACCTTGAATGTGCTACTTATTCTTGTTAATGTTATAGTTACTATGAAATGCTTTCCTAATCTCTATTTCTGATGCCCTGCTAGTATAGCAAGCAGGTCTATAGTCCACTTAAAATATAAATGAGTTTTCTGTGTTTTTTCTCCTTCATGTCAGCTCGTGGTATCGTAATGAAAAAGAGGAAGAGAAAAACTATGACAGTTTAAGTTTTCTACTACTTTGTTCTGAACAGTACTTAAAAAGTTTTACAGAAGGGACAAGAAAACTTACAAAGCCTTTATGAAAACTTATTCCTTAATTTATGTTTGATTTTTCTACTGGAATAGCTGTATTGGAAGGGGAGTTCAAGGGTCTTAATTTTTAATGTCTTCTCCAACAGTAAGAATGTATCTTTGAATTTTGTGGAATCGTTGTAATAACTTCAGACCTTATATAAAATTTCAGATTTTTGCCATTGTTACAACCTCTGCTAATGAAAATGTCCATTAAAGTGCCACAAATATTTTAAATACATATTCATGCAGTGCTTGAAATCCTGCACATCATTTTCTAAACTAAGCCATTAGCATTGATAGATACTATTATTTTGCAAACCTTCACTTCAGCAATTTGTACATGTCAAATTTAACCACTGCGCAATACCTGTATAGAGTAATAAAACCATCTGAGTTTAGTGCTATCTATACACTCAGCTCTCAGTATCTCTTTTGATGGTTGATAACAATCATGCTGCTAGATATGTTTTTCACTGTATAATGCAGAACACAGGTCACTATTGGTAAACCTATTCTAATCATGGCTTCTCAGAACACAAATCCATTAACCTGTAGTGATAACCCTGCTACAAAGACTCGACACAAACAATGCTGCACTATAAATGAGAGAGTTCATGGCTGAACTGTGTTTGAAAGGGCATACTGAATAAAGTTAAGAAAGTAGCGTAGAAGAAAAGTTAATGAAATTTAAGATGAGTTGCCTCCTGTCAAGGTACAACTGCTTAGTGAAGTTTCTACTTGGAGAGAGACCAATTCCAACTAGAATATTACTAATATGAATACTAATGTATGCATAGCCTAACTCAAGCAGTATAGAATACTTTTGCTTCTTTTTTTCTGAAGGTGTTTAGCAAATACTTTTACAGGTTGCTTCAGTGTCACTCAGTCTTGAAGAATTGAAGAGTCACTTCATCATCAAGAGCCATAGAGTAATTCTAACATGACAGAAGATGGTGATGGTAAAGCTGACACTATCATAACACATCATCGTCACTTTTGATGAAATGTCCTATAGCAAACATCAGCTGAGGTAAAAATCTGCTTTGCTTCTTGTACAACTCCACTTCTTGGAGTATCTGTTGTTTGTCTGGGTTTTTTTCCCCTCGAAGTGCAGCATATAAGGATTGTCCTATATATATATATATGGTTTTTTGGAAGCAGATGAAATGATTGCTTTTTTTCCTTAGTCAAGACTTCTGAGATGCCTTCTTAGACTTTCATATAACATTTTATCTCTTCCTATTCATGTGATCGTCTTTGGGGCTGTGCTGAGATCTCTCTTACTTTTTTTTTTTTTCCCAAGAAGTTCCTTGAAAAATGCCTCAGGCCTCTCTTTTTCATTGTTTAGTGCTTTGATTTTTCTAGCTACCAATCTTGGCAAAGCAATTGTTTTAATCTTGTTGGAATCGGGCTTCATCCAGGAACAGAATTCAGTAAAATATTGAAAAGTCATTGTCATCTTGTATACAGAGACTCCGTTCAGAGCAGTTTGTTTCATTGTTAACTTGATATTAATCTTCTGGAAGAAGTCGCTTCAGACAAAGAAAGTGGATAGGTAATGGACATGTGGCTGATTTTGAGAACCTCTGGACCTGCAAGCTGATCTTTCCAAGTTTTTTATACGGAGAATCAACTGTCTGCAGCAGCTGTAGACTGAACCACACGTGAAAACCACTTGTGAAGTTTTTTAATCTCTCTGTCATCACAGAGACATTCGTTCATTCTTGAGAAGAATCTGTTCATACAAAGAAAATGGCCAAGGCCTATGTCATCAGTGAAAGAAACGTGACAAACTTTGAACTTGGAATCAGTGCAGAAGGCCTGAAATCTTCAGCATCTCAGACAAGCAAGTAAGGGAGAACGCATTTTTTTTTCCTTCGAAAGGGAGGCTCACTGTGTATTGGTAAAGGCATTTGCAGTCACAGATACTAATGCAGATAATACTAATACAGCATAATAATGTCTTGGCTCAGGTGAAACCTAATACCACCGATGGCTTTCCTGTGAATTGTCTGTTGTCTTGTAAAAGCCTGATGAAAATGTTGCCAGGGATTGTTGTGTGATGCTCTAATGCTGATGTAAGATCGTATAGTTATGATTAAAAAGAAGCTCAGATCAGCATTCCAGCTCACAGAGAAACATTCCTAATGTTGTGCAGGGAAGTGCACCACCTTATTGGTGATGACTTAGTTACTCCCTGTAATGTGTTCTGTAGTCAATAAATTAATGTATCTGCCATAAATACACTTATGCCAGGTCTTGATTTTTAAATTGCATATCTGTTAATAATTTCTCTTTTCCACAATTCTGAAAATGTTTTCAGTATTTCAGCAGTTTCAGTATTCAGTATTTCAGTGGTTTCTGATACTTGTAGAACCCAGTAAAAGAATGACAGAAAATAAGACGTTCTGTGTTTTCACTTGAAATCAGATACCGTTTGAACACTTTTTAAAAGAAAAATAAAAATTTTAGTGCTATACATCCAACTTAGCATGACTGGAGTATCTGTTCATGAAAGGACTCGATTTGTATAAAAGAAATCTCTGGTTATTTTCTGGTGATTACAGTGAAATCCATCTTACCTCTGTGTCACCCGTACATATTTTCTGTTTGATTCTGCAGTCTTTACTTGCATTCAGCCATGTTTTCCTGGATGAGTAAGTCCCTGGTGTGCTTAGCAGCTGTATAGAACCACTCATGTAAGACCTGATCAACATGAAAAAAGGTTGAAGAACTCAGTGCGTAAAAGAAATCTATGTGGGTGTATTTTAGTTGCTGCATTACCATGACAGTCTACAATATTTATTTCTAAAGACTTTGAAAAAAGAAAGATAAATGACTTGTGTGCAATAGAAAAACAGAGTCGATGCATCAGATGTTTGTCAGATAAACATTGTAGATCTACCCTAATGAAGGTATTGTAATTGTGTGAATGTCTGAGATAGTTTTAATGTCAAAAGCTTAACGCTTTTTGGTGCCTTTAGCCTTTCTGATTTCCCTAAGTGATCATAAAGTTATAAACAGTCTTTCTAGGAGGTCTCTAAGAATCCTGTTTTATTATACTGGCAAATTCATATTGAATTGGTATTCATTTTCACTATTACAGAATAATCAAATCAGTGCTGTTATTATTATACTGTTGAAAAAGAAAATAATGAGGATGTAATGTAAAACTGCTAATGTGATGAAGCGCTCTTATTATGTTAGGTTAAGAACGCTATGGCTGCTTGTCCTAGGCCTCTTCAAGCAGTGATAGAGGGGGGGAAAACGAGGGCATTTTCTTTGTGGCAAGAGGTTATGCACATTCTCATTTGAATGTGTAATTCTCTTTTGATGTCCAAAAGGGTGTTTGCTTTTCTGCCAGGCAGTATTGTTGGTTCTGGACTGTAAGAACACTACTGTTCCTACTGTCACATATACAGTACTGCCATCTCCTTTTTTTGATCATGACTAGTATCTGATGGTTCTCTCTCCAGAAGAAATGGCTCATATATTCTTTTATGTTCATCTGAGCTTTTTTCCAAAAGGGAATAGAGCTTTTAGAGTACATCGTTAGAAAGTACAACAAGCCCCCCGAAGGTTCAAATTTGACAGGGATGTTAGGAGGCAGGTCAAGTGACTGCCTAATGAAGATGAATGGAGAAAATTGCCAGTACAAGAATCACGTGGTGGGCGCTTAGCCCAGGTTGCTGAAAGTGTGATGGAATCTCACGGCTTCATTTATCAGTGTCATATTTGGGCTAAAAGTGAGCAGTATTGTTCTCATTTCTTCCAGATGGATAGGTCAACTTTAATATTTATTGCTCTTGTAGAACATTTGTTTGATGTATTTCCATTAGCTAGGCAATAATAGAAAAGCAGTGGAGAGAAACATAAAACAGCTCCCTTCCTCTTCAGCTGAAATATGGCATACACTAATGTGTAAATATTTCTAAGACTGTCACTGATTTTTTTAATTTCTTTTTTTTTATTTGATGACATGGTCATATATACTAAGGAGTTTTATAAAAATAATGGAAAAAAACACATCAAGGAAATATAGAATATTTGACTTTTGGTGTGTGATTGTTAATCTTTTAACTTTTAATGAGTTTATTGTGCATTTCAGGAGTGACTTTTGCTTAAGAGTGTCAACTTTATATGTATAGAGAAGACAATCACACTGTATTTGAAGGACTGTTACAAGATTGGAAATATTTTAGCAGAATCAACTTAGAATTTTGGATTTCTAAAATGGAATATAAAGATGTTTGTTTCTGTCATCTTATTTTCTTCATTTCAGTTGTTGCAAATTACTTTTTCTTTGATGGGAAGGGACTACTTAATCTAGGTTGATGTAAAATTTTAAATAAATAACGGATCTAATAATTACAAAATGGTGGCTTGTAGCTAATAGTGGTAACCCCTGGTTACTGTTTATTAAGTGATTTTTTTTTTCCCATTTATAGGAATCAGGTTTAAGTTGTTTAATATATATTATTTTATACTGTGGGAGAAAACTTAGCTGTTTGTGAAGCAGGTGTTGTGTTAAGTGCAGTGCAAACATCCTAGCCATATGTTTCTATAATTTAAATTAATTTGGTACAGTCATACTGTTAATCTTTAGTGACTTGTTGATTGGCATTTTGCAGACATATTTCTGGAAGGCACCCAATACCATTTTCTGTAGCCTTTCTGGCAGTAGCAGAGAGTAACATTTCCACAAATTGGAATCTTGTACAGCTCTGGGAAGAGAGCCAAGATTTAAATTAGACAATAACCTCTGCTCTGTATATAGCTTCTATTCTTCAGCTGTAGGGAAAGTGATTTGTTTAATACAGTCAGCTCTGTAGCATATAATAGACTGATATATGAGTCACTCCTTGGCAATGTGTGTTTCTTAAATTTATATAGATTGAACAACTAGTTGGTAATGTACTTAGTTACAGTTGTGCAAACAATAACTATTAGCAGAGCTGAACAGATCTAGAAAAAAATGCGTTTGCTTGGTGTTTGCTAAGGGTTCTGCAGAACTGTTGGATTTTAGAACAATCCTTCTCTTCAGGTGCAGAGGAAACAATTTCATAAACATGAGTATTGTTTGAGCTCTGGAAAATCAATAATAAAGCTTTTATATCATAGTTTAATATTTTTTACATTTTGTATATTGGATGTGCTGTACACAGTGTTCCTTAAAAATTAAACTTAGCATCAGTCTGTGTTGTAGCTACACAATTAGGTTGCAGCTCTTTTTGTTTTGCCCTTGTATATTTTTTTTCTCTCTTCATGTTAAAATCTGTTGCTGTCAATTGATATCTGTGAATGCAAAGAATTCTTTTCTTTCCAAACAGCAAGGATCTTTTCTTAAAAGGAGAGCTCTTTACACCATTTGGTTCATGTTTATTTAAAAGCTTAAAATCATTAGACCAAATCTCACTTTTTGTCCAACAGAAAATTGATTTTGCTAACAGAAATGGTGTGGGCCTGAAAGAGAATATTCAGAAATATGCAAATAAGTAGAGATAGAAATCTGTTTGAGCAGCTGAACAAAGCAATCAAATTTTTCCCATTGAAAGTTTATTTAGCTTTACTGTGAACATTTTTGAACAAAATTATGAACTGCTGTTAGTGAAATACTTCTTTTTATAGGGAAAAGGGGATTCTTTTTAAGCAGAACTATTTTTAATACTCTAAATTTTTCTGCCAGGTCTTATATTTACAAAATAAAGCACATGGTAAATATTGAACAATGCGCAGATATATTTCCTAACAGTTTGTAGTACGCTGCATACTCTGGTTGGGTTCCAAGCAGTAGTTAGTATAAATGATATGCCAATCAAAATTATTTTTGCAACTATAACCTGTTATGATGCAGTCTCTTATCTGAAGCGTCAACTTGATATAAGCCAGATCTCTTTTCTTAAGCTTTAACTCTTACATGTATAATTTCCCTTGTCCTGAACTAATCCTGCTTCTGTCCCGTAAGCTTCTCA
Source organism: Athene noctua (assembly GCF_965140245.1). Classification (NCBI taxonomy): domain Eukaryota; kingdom Metazoa; phylum Chordata; class Aves; order Strigiformes; family Strigidae; genus Athene; species Athene noctua. Next base: position 10,246,439 of record NC_134045.1, read on the forward strand.
GTAGTGCACAACAGCAAAGCATAGTTTATCTACTGGTTATATAAATCTTAATCATCACTGCTTCCATTAGGTCACGTGCATTTTATGCCTTAGTCAGGAGTGAATTGTGTACAGAATATCTGACATACTTCGGTGAGTAAATAAGATTTGTAAATGTCCAGCGTGGCCCTTCCAGGCCAGTTTGCTAGTAATTCAGCTTCTCTGTAAAAGATGACTTTTTTGAAAAAGTTTCCTGTAGTCAGCAAGATGATTACTGAAAATTTGGCTATTTCTATTGGTAAATACATGTGTGGTTCCATAGTGTGCCACGTGTTATTATAGCTAGCTTAAGAGTTTCTTCTTCCACTCCTCATTCTAGCCCCAGATGAAAAAGAAACTTGAATCGCCTTTACCTCCCCAAATCCTGACGAGTTCAATGTTTCATTTTTGCAGTGGGACCGCAAAAACAGTTGTATCAGCATCTATAAAGGGATACTGAATTATAGAGTGAATAACTAAGCAAGCAAGTGGGTGGAGGTTTGAAGCATGATGCAGGAGATCTCTGGAACTTGAGGTCACTTAACGACGTGGCTGCAGGTGGCAGTGCTGATATTGTGACTTTGTCACTGGAATGTCCTTTAGTTTGGTTCCCACTGCTGCTGATAGCTGAAATTGAATCCTGCATATAACCATTTTATGGAAGCTGGAGATGCTGTAAATCTCCTTCATTGTTGTTGATGATCATTCTAAATGTTGACGACTCTGTTTAGATGACCTAGGAACTCCTGGTGTGAGGGGAGTGTGGGAAATAGCCATTTTTAGATTCTAGTAATAAAAAAATCCATTAATGAGGTTGAAGCACTGTGATATTCACAAGCTGAACACCATTCTATATCTCTGAAGGAGACAGAGGTTACTGAGCCACCAACATGGGTTGTGCTTCTGAGGGGATGAAGAGACTGGGAAGGGGCCTGACTTTTCCCAAATTTCTGTTTATGGAGCAAAATGTAGGAGGAATGAATACAGTAGAAAGAGAATTTGCATTTGAGAATAATGAAGGGTTTATAGAGACTTGCCATGTTTACAGAGATTGGGTATTCTTTCAATTTGATCTTCTGTTTATGAAGCATTTAGTGTATACATCTCTGCAAGGAATGTAATTAATGCGAGCACCCTCACTCACTCCTTATGCCCTTTTCACACATGCATGGTTAAGTATTACAGTATGGCAGAAACTTTTTTTTTAAATTTCAGAAGGTGTTATATTTATATGCTGACATGAAAGTTGATAGCCCTTTTATTTTTTTTATAGTAGCTAGTTTAGCTACAGATGATATTCCAGTTACTGGAATATAGCACAGAACTACCACCACCATCTGAATCAAACGGTACAGCCTGATTTATGCTAGCAAATAACCCTTCGCTGTTTTTCTCCCTGATAAGTACCACTGCAGATTTCTGGTTTTCCTAGATGACCCTTACACAACTTATTTTTTGCATTTTGATTTGTGAGAGATGTGGGGGTTTTGGAAGTGTTTATTATAACCAGTGGTTTGTATATACAGTTGGATGAGAGAGAGATTATAGCACTGGAAGAGAATCCTGTGTCACTTGTCATCTGTCATTGTTGGTTTTAGTGGTGGTATAGAAGGTCCCGCACAGAGATGTGTGAAGAATCATCATGGTATGTTACCCAGTTTCCCATGGATGTATGTGAACTTGAACAAAACATAAGATTGTATGGGAGACAAAGGGAAAAGACATTTTCCTGTAGAACTAGTAGTGATCTGGAATTCTAAGATTAATTTAAATTTCATATTCACTATTACAAGCTGTCCATTTTTTCAAAATATGGAAAGAATGACGTTTATATGAACATCTGTGTAAATACTTATGATTTGAATTGCTTCTAGATGCTCTCAAAATCATGTTTTACAAGGTATCACAAATTTCTCAATCTTTTTTGTTTTAATTTTGAATACCTTTCCTTTGCTATGTGTTCATCTTTCCTCAAAGTTTATTTTCATCCCTTTTCTGTTACCAGTTTTCAGTTTATCTTTTCCATATCTGTCTGATAAGCTAATTTTTATTATCCTCTGATAATAATTTTCTTACTATACCTTTCTATGGACCTTTCTTCCACCGTTTCCCTGCTGCCTAGTACCCAGCACTTGTGCATCGTTTTTTAGCACTTACATATATAATTTTATTCCTCTCAAAACCAGACTATGTATATCATATTTGACAACTGAGTTCTCCCATAAAATACATGCGTATTTTTTATGTTGTTCCTAAGTTTTGAAAATACCATTGAGCAACCTTGTTTTGATTAGCAAAGGAAATCTCTTTCACTGGAGAACTGTTACAATAATTCCAGGGCAGATCAGGCAAGTAATTACAGGCAAAACCATTATCTGGAGGATGGCTTGGTTTGGGTTTGGGGGTTTTTAAGTGTAAAAATCACTGAACAATAAATATTATCAGAAACGGTTCCAGATGCTTATACAAATTAAATGAAAGTCATGATTCATAATATCATTTTGGTTTTTACTGTGACCATTTAGTTATTTCCCCACCCTTGGTTGGTATTGTTCCTCTTTTGGTGGCAAGAGAGCTGCCAGAACATTGTGTGCTGTTCCTCTGTTCCTGCCTTCTTCCTTGTGTTCACACTAAAAGTGTGCAGGGTCTTCCAATTCAGGTAGATAAAATGACTGAGAAATTTTATGGTAGAGCAAAATCTCCCTAGTTTTGCAGAGAGGGAAGCAATGAACTTTGTGGATTTCCTGTGATTTTTTTTCTCACTGTGAACATATAAAGCAATTTTCATGTTTCATGCTCCCTTGCGTGATTTTGCATCATTTCACTTACCAAAACTGGATGTGGGATTAGTAGTTCTTAACTTTTGGGCAATTTTGATATCACAGAAACATAATCTGTGTTGTAAACCTTGGCTAAAGTTATTATGGGATCCAAAAAATACTATAGTAACGAGACAGTTTTAGCCTTGGGTATTTGGTAAAAAACCCCGAATATATAGGATTTTCTGAGTGTACACTGCGTACAGGTCTCACTTCTACTATGCAGAGATTTCTTATCTCTGAGAAATTTTTTGTTCAAAAAGTGGGATGGAATTATAAACTTCAAGATATAAAATAAAAATGAGAACTTGCAGTAGTTTGCAGCTAATTGTAGCAGGATTCTTCCTGCCGGAAGCACGTGGTTATGGTACAAAGTAGTATTTGGTTCCATCAGAATAGTTTCTGTGTCAAAAACACTGTTTCAGAGACACTTAAAGAAATGTTTTTGTGGAGCTCAGATCACCATCGTGCCATCAGCTGGTAAGGAAGACTTAAGAGTGCTACATGAATATAAATTTGTCTTTTCCCATTTGCTCTCCAATTATTAACCTGGCTTGTGATTGAGAGGAATATCTAGGAATATCTTGCATGGTTTCTGAACATTCAGATAAAGAAATTTCATTAAGAGATTACAGCTAATTCATACATCTAGTTTGACTTCATACTAGAGCTAAATCTGATTATTTTAAATTCAACTTCTTCCACATCTTTGGTGTGAATAGCATAAGACACTGAATTGTCTCAGTCCACTAAATTAGGAGATTATTTTCAGAGCATGAGTTTTGAGCAGTGGAACAGCTTGGCAGCAGAAATGCCACTAGGATCTGGTGTCTTTTATACTGTAAGAAAAGAAACTGAAGAATTTGCATGTATCAAATCTTAGGCTTGCTTACATCGAGACATGAAGTGTGGTACTTGACTATTCAAGAGAACTTCTGTTACTATTTTTAGTCATATTAAAAACCATTGTATTTTCTATGGCATCTGAAAATTATGAGGAGAAATCACATTACTGAGATGCCTGATGTACTTTTTACTGTGCACTTACTTCTAAGGCAAATTAGTCATTAGTATTTTGAAAGATCACCTGAAGACTTGAGTGGCCTGGCTTTCATATGGTGCTAGGCATTGCCAGCCGTGCATCTGTGAGGCTATCAGTCAGGTGGCATTTGAAATAAGATTGTAAACAGAGCAACCTGATTTTTCTTAACTGTTATTAGTTTTCTTAATATAAGATTTCAATAATTTAACATTAGGATTTTCATGTTTTTATTACTAGTAGTGAAGGTTTTGAGTGAAACTTTATTCCTTTCACACATCATAAATGGAATTTGCCATATACCCTTTGTGTGTCCTCAACTCTTTGCAGAACCTCAGGGGCTGCAACCAGTATCAGATGTAATTTCTGTGCCCACTTACAAGAAGAAATACAGTGACCCAATTAAGTGAAGAAAATGTTAGACTGTAGTAATGCATGAAAATGCAATTAAAGTAGGTTACTCACCTACAAAATAAAGTTTCTGCTGCCCAAAACGTTGCCTTTAGGTTGGAAGGAAACAGTGGGAAGCTAAAGATAGATAAATTAAGCCTGATTAGTCTCAGTGGCATAAATTAGGAATACAAGCTAGTATGAGGGATTATTCCACTCTTAAATTTAATTCTCCTCTACCGTTATTGCAGAGCATTGCATTCGATTCAATCTTGCATGTTTAAATAAAGTTAGTTGCTGCTGAAGACTCTCCAGAGGCCTCCCTGCTGTGGGATTTGTAATCCAGCCCCAACTAAAAATAGTGGAGAAATTCTCCAGGTTTAAGGTTGATGCAAGGTAAAGAAACAGGAGGAAGCGATGTGTTATGTCCCAGTTTCCAAAATGCATCTATAATCTGTATTATATTGACACACATAATGTTTCCAAATCGGAAAACATTTTTGCCTGAGGAAAATTCCCAGATCTTGTGCCTATCGGTCATTTTCTTGTACAACCCCTGTTCTTACAAGGTTAGCATATGAAATCCTTGAGCCTCACCTGTACTTTCCTGTTCTTCCCACATAGAAGGGCATTGCTTATTGCATGCTGCAGCTGAGAGCTTGGGTTGACGGTAGCCATCACTGAGTCTAGTGCTGGAGTCAGTGTATTTCTGGGTGACTTGTCTCTGTTTCTCGTTTGGATATGTGTGTAATAAGAGCAGAGTTACATCCTACAAGTTGTCTTTGCAATAGATGGCTTGTTTTGTACAACCTTGCATATAATGAAGTGGAGTTAATACAGACTTTTAAAAAATTCTATTTTTCTATTTAATTATGATTAGTATTTCTAAAGTGGAAAGTATTTAATTTCAGAAAAAATTGCAGGAATTCATGGTATCAACATGACTGAGAGTTGAGATAGTTAAGATTTTATGCATGTACTGATTTTAGCCTGAAAGTGTCTTGACTGATCCTCTATTATGATTATTATAAAACATCTGCATCTGCTTCACCGTTTCTCTATCAATTTTATATTTAAAACTTGATATAATTTGCTAGTGTAGTAGAGCTGAATCACAGTCTAGAATGGAATTTACAATTTTCGCTGCAGTGAGTGAAATTTGATATAAGATTCTAAGAAAAGCTACTTAGAGCCCAATTGCAGTGTAATCACATCACTTTAAATTTGTGTGAGAAAATGTTACAGTAATCTTGAATATAGTGATATAAAACTATTTCTTGGGATTCTAAGAATAAAATGCTGTCATTATGTTAAGAAATGCTTAGATTCAGTGCTTAGTTTATATAAAATAAATGAGGGGGTAGACATGTTTAAACACCTTGGTTGTATGTACTTCGTGTCTCCAAGAGGAAGGTAAAACAGAAATGTTCGTCTGGCAAAACCAGTTCTGTATTTATGCATTTCTCTACCCATCCCCCCCAAAATAAAATCCCTTACAGCAGTTAAAAATAAACTGTTGGGGGTAGAAGGATACTCCAATAGAGGTACAGAGTTGTCTTCTGAGGGGGAGTTAAGAGAAGGGCCCTTAATACGAACCTTGGTATGTTAGGGCAGAGGGGGGCATGGTGCTGTTTGCTCTCAGGACCTCGCTGGCTTTCAGGTGCCATGTGTGCTGGGGATCCTGTCCCCGCGTGGGACACCAGTTAGTGGCCCACAGTCATGGCACCAGGCGCTGGCAGTGGTGCTCCTACCACAGCCCAGAGGGGCACGGGAAGGCAGATTGGAGAGGCAGCCCCAGTATCAGGTCACAGGTTTGGTTGGGGTCTTCCCTGCAAGTTGTTCTGCAGTACCACGTGTACGTGTCGAGGCCATTCTGAGACTGAGATTCCTCCATCTGGTGAATGTCATGGAGAATAGAGACATTTCCACCCTCTCACAGGGCTGTGGAAAGGGAGCAATTGTGCTTTACCCTTGCTTCAGTTCTTTAGAGCATTTGTGGAAAAAAGCATAATTTAACTGCCATCTGTCCTCTGATGTCATCAGAAATAAGATCTTACATATAATTTGAGCTGTTTAGAGAAATGTAACTCGTAAAATACCTACATTGAATGGATACCGTGAAACTCCATATTTGAGAAGACCTTTTTCGTATGGAAACCTAATTGCTACAAAGTTGTAGAAAAATATATATAAACAGGAGACCTAGTCATATAAGTAAGTTCTTTTTGCATTTCAGCAATATATTTCTTCTGTGACATTTATGTCTAATCTGGTTTCTTCCAGCAATGAGTATGTGCTCATGAGAGTGATAATGAAAATAATTTCATGGGCAATCACTTCAAACTGCTCTAGATTAGAAAGCAAAGAAAGAAAACATGTTCTTTAAATATTTGTATATTTTTAAATGAATACTTAAACTACAGTGGCCTCTGTTACGGAATGTGTTTATCTTAACATTTGTTCTCTTCCCCTGTTTTAATCTTCAGACAACAACAGGGTGTGATGATAGTGAAGGTACTTCAGCACTCTTTGAAGTAACATCTGTGGATCTTGTGGAGTCTTTTATGTGAAACTTAATCGGTTGGTCTAAGTTTGATATTTGTATTAGCCTTGTACAGAGGAAAAGTAGTCTTAGTATATGTAGATGGATGGAGAGATATACCCAGAATCCATGTTTGATTCTCCATTTTACATTTGAAGGCAATGTGGGCAGGATGGAAAATCCATTCTTGTCTTCAAAGAGCCAAAACAGTAAATTGAAACTCACTGAACATGTGACAGTAAAATATTTGGTATGTTTGTCTTGGAGAGAACTGTCAAGACTCAGACTAATTTTGCAACACCTCAATCTTGCATAAATATTAGGACCAGAACTGCGCCTTGGACCACCTTTTAATATTTATGCATTTAAATATGGAATAAGTAGCATTAAAAATCTGGCATATATTGAATTGCCTTGACTGTCAGTCAACAGAATAATAATACTGTGCATATTCATGCAAAGTTACTTCTTGCATATAAAAACTTTTATAGACTGTATCCTTCTTAAGAGATCTGAAAATGTCTAACATGAGACTATTAAATACTCTTTTCATTACTGTTCCTAAGACTCACACAGTATCACACTTTGCAAAATATTCTTCAGTTACAGCTTTTGGCCATGGAATTCACTGAAGGAGTTCACATTAAAGAGCTTGGCTGGAATCAGAGAGATTAAGTCAGTGCTATTTATTGTTATTGTCAAAGTTTTTATTTGCTGGTTGAAAGCTTTTAAAGTAACTTCAAATGTTTTCATTCTAATTGCTTATCTAAAACTTTTAAATCTGTAGTATCTGCAAATAGTGTGTCTGATGGAGATTTGAGGATATAAGAAAAAAATATAAATGTCTATTTTTCTTTAGGATCTTGCTCAAGTATTTTATCCTACTGAGATTTTTTGGCTCTAAGCAAAGAGTAGTGCGTGTGTGTATACATATATACATGCATAGGCACACGTATATCAATATATGTATAACAGTTACTGCAGCAGATGTTTGAAACTCAAAAATGAAATCTAAATTGTAGGGAGAGGCTCTCGGAAGATCTCGCGATGTACGGGAAGAATAGAGGCGCATGAAAGATCTTGTGATGTACGGAAAGAACAGGGAACTAAAGATCTCGCGATGTACAGAAAGGCGTATATAAAGCAATTGCGCAGTTAATAAATTGAGCAAATAGCAACCACCGTATTGGCGTTTGTGCTTTTGTTCCCGCGAAGGTTTTAACCTCCTGCAAGGGTTAGCTGTGATCTGAACGTTGCATTTCTGTGGCTTGGCAGGTAGAAAAAGACAGCTAATACCTTACCACAACACTAAATGGTCCCCTGAATTCAAAGCTTTTAAGATTTTTAAATATCAAAAGACTGTCAAATGTATGATTGTACAGATGCTTATGTACAGACTCAATAATTAATGAACCCCTAATGAGATTATTCATTTGCCTGAAATTCAGCATTGGGGATGTGACTGCAAAACTGTGTATGTAGATACATTTATTCTAACATTTGCTGTTTCTGTCTGTTGTCAGCTAGTTACTCATCATCAATGTGCTCTTAAGCAAATTAAGCTTTCTGGTGTGAAATCCCCTATAGGAACTCCTTTTGTTTTTAATGGGGCCTGTATTTCCTCCTGATCATTGCAGGATCCTGATATGGTGTGTTAGAGAATCCTGGTGTGGAAGAAACTAAGAGAAGTAACTATTGTGTAGTAAGTTCTGGTGGCCAAGGTCACCAAAGGTAACACTTCCTAGGTAGTTTTTCACATGTATAATACATGAAGATCTTTTCCTAGAAAACTTGTAGGCAAAATTTAGCAGGAAATGAACCCACTTCCAGGAGATATTATCTACTGAAAATAAGAATAATACTGTAATCTGTCTCAGAAAGGTGATTTTTATTGTATTATCCTATAATAATCAGTAATCATAAATTGGATGTAAGAATATGAATGGAAAAGCTCAACTATAAACTTCATATATAAAATACATCTTACCTAGTAGCCCAGCACTTCATGAAATTCTTCAAAAAGTTTATCTTCTGCTGACAAAAGCATTGTCTCTGTGAATATATCCTTGCCCTTGAGCACACACGCATGTAGTGGTTTGATCTTTGATGTAACCGGGATACATTTTCTACTTACTAATATTTGGTCAAAGGCTGACCCAAAAGGACAGCATTTTGACTGGATCTGGTCCAATTCTCCATCTCCTTTATACTTAGTGACTTGATCCTTAACCTTCAATAGCTGCATGTAGTCTGTGGTAAATAATACCTCTTGCATCTGGCAGTGCGTGCTATTTCTTCCAAAATTAGCATCCTGCCAGAGGAGTACAGAAATTTTTACAGGTAGTTATGTAGTGTCAAAATCGAGAATACCATTTTGCATTCATTCTGAGATAAAATTACTTATTTATTTACAAGGTTTTAAAACTCTAGTTTTAAAATTCTGTTTGGGTTTGGGTTTTTTTGTCATTCACTTACAGTGATACAAATCCCTGACCGTTTTAGTGGCATTGCATCTGTGAACCAGCTACTAAAATCTGCCTCCTTGTTTCTAGTAGCAAAAATAAAATAGAATACTTGTATTTTATAAAATAATATGAGTACTGCATCCTGCTTCTGAAGTATTGAAACTGTCATGAAGGACTTGCTCTTCCAGAAAAGAACACACTGCTCCTGCTATGAACACATCATACTTAAAACTAAAACCTCGGTAGAGATTAGCTGTATATCCATCTAGAACAGAAATGATTGGAGAATTCTTGTCTGTTACTTTTACATTCATGAGAAAATAAATTGTGTTTCCTGATGAGAAAAAAGCAATATTTAATTTAATACATCTGGTGAGGACCGTGCTGTTCATAGATGTTGATAGTTGATACTAACAAAAAAAAAAAAAAAAAAAAAAAAAAAAGGCAGCAGCCCCCTCTCCAAACCCTCCTCCCACTCCATGTACTTCTGTTGCCAGAATAATTTTAGTGTATATTGTTTTGTTTGGAGTAATCAGGCTGAAGTAGCATTAGTCCAGCTTCTCATCTTTTAATTACAGACAGTTTATTGTCTATGGTGTCCCACTTTCTGCATGGTTCCCCACCAGCCAGCTAGGTTTAGCAATCTCCATTAATTTAATTTGGCATTTCATTCAATCAGACAGGCTGTGAACATGATGAATTTTTTTTTTTTAAATAACACAATGCTTGTTCTTAATTGATGTCCTTATCAGACATTGTATTTGCTGGAGCTGTAATTATTGGTCAGGCAGCAAAATCAAATCTGCCCAAATGCAGTGAAGATGTTCTCCGGTGAAATTATTAAGATACAGTACTTAGACCTGCAAAGTAATTTAGTTTTGGTCTGTAATTACATCTTTTGGGATCGTTATCTTTCTTTTTACTCATAAGGATAGTGTAACCTCAGAGGAATTAATTTGCTCAATATGAAGATACTGAGATCTTTGCTATAATATATATTTGTGCGAGTAGATGTTATTCTATATAAAAAATATGAGCATGCTCACACCGTAAAAGAATAATTTTATTAATGGCTGTAGTTTTAAAAATATGGCTTCCAATTTTACTGCAGAAATACTGGAAGTGTGATCAGTTGAGGCTGCCATTTTCCATAAGCAATAAATTGGCATCAGAAATGATGGAAGTTGGATGTGTCACTATCTAAACTACATATGCAAGTGGGTATGTAGTGCTGTGACAGAACTAGTTTAGAGCTAGTTCTGCAGGCAGTAGTTCAGCATCAAGCCAGTGAAAATTTTGTCTGGAGATACTATCCTGAGAAACCTCAAATGTGTATTTTGACTAAACATTAACTGATAATTATGAAAGGACTGTTAGTGTTATGATAACTAAGTCTGAATTCTGTTTTGCACTAAAGGTTGGGATAGGGATTTCTTTAATTAAAAAAAAAAAAAGGGGAGGGGAGGGGATTCTGTAATAACTATTAATTTTTTTATTTATTCTGGGATATACGATATGCAGTCTTTGAGTACAGAATTGCAATCACTCCTTTTAAGCAAAATGTGGATTAGTTATGAGAAGATGATAAAACGTGTTTCATTCCTGTTCTAGATATATTTTGTTTGAATTATTCATTTGGGACATTTATTCACATTCCATGGTTTTGGTGGTATTCTGTGGTAGAATAATAACCCTTCCAATGGTTTCTTCTTCCTTGCGGTTGCACTATTAAATTAAATAGCAGTATTATAAAAAGAATTATTTAGAAAATCTAATGTATTTGCCTGATTAATTTTACTGTTAAGCATAAAAATACTAGTATTTTAAAAATTCATTTTTTGTTCCACTGAGATGCTCAGATAAAAGTCTGGGCTTCTCTATGTCTGGTTTTAAGTTACTTATGTATTTCTGTATTTGCATCTTTTAGGGAATGAATAGTGGGTGTTAGTTCTAATGTTTTTCAGATTAGAGTTGTACCACAACAGAGTTGATTTAAAGAGAGAAATGTAGAAAGTTGTAATAAATACTAATGACCAAATATTTTAAGTAATTTCTCCATTAAAATCAGTAGCAAAATTTCAATTAACTTTTATAGGTTCAAAATGTTATTTTTTGTGACTATAACACCTTCAAAATTAGTTATTTGCTTTACATTTTGTGCTTTTTAAAATATGGCTTTATGGTGTAAACTTCTCTTTTGCGTGTTTTATTTCTTGCGGTGGCTTTTGACTCATCACAGTTGCAAAAGTAGATCCCAGACAATAGCCACTATTTAACATTCTGAGATTTTTCAGAATATTTTTTCAGTAGGAATTTGGACTCTGTCGACATTTAGTCACTGATTTTTATCTCGAACTGCTAAGGTTTTCTGTGATGTTCATCATGTAAGACCTCTTTCTTAAAACCACTACTCATTAGCCTCAGCTTTCATAACCAGCCAATTTTTAAGCTCTGGTGAGTGCAAAGGGTGGTGTGAAAGCCCAAGTAGCATTGCACTGTGCTGATTCAAGGTGGCTAATCCCTTGATTTGCAAACAGGTATGGTAATGTCTGGCCTGGGAGGTTTGGTCTGTGAAAACATGCAGTTTGTAGAAATGGGGCAGTGATACAATTTTTATATCCCCAATCCTTGGCAGGAGTTGGTTTGGTTTTCATTAGGACATGCACTGAGGAAAGAATAGAGGGCATTAATTTTCCCTTAGTATTGCAAATGTACACCCTTTCTAGGAAAAATGAATAAGGCTAGATGTTGGGCTTCTGGTTTGGTAGTCAAAGCTAAGAGAAGATCTTCAACAAGCTATTTTAGAAATAATCAATTTTATTGATGTTCTTTATACGAGGTATTAGTAAGCAAACATCCATGAAGACTGTCTCATTACAGTCTTCATGTTGGTTCTTATTCTTCAGTAGGACCAAGATTCAAGTGCCCTTGCAACATAAAAGAGTAGAGGAGCTGAACTGTCATAGTTTTGATGCAGTGATTTGCATGAAGAATGAAAGCTGCGATTCACAACAAGTTCAGGAGAGGTTTTGTTTGTTTGCAGTCCGTTTCATGAAATCAGCATATGCGTGTGGTTTCCGTTGGTTTGCTGTGACAGTAGATTGTGGTACTCATGTTTAATATATTTATCAAAACTTAAGATGAACTCCTGAAATCAAAGGAAATGAATAGTAGTTTGTAATGCAATGGTATGTGTCGCCAAAGGAAGCTGATAATATATTATTTTTCCTTATTTACACAGTGAGGGTGCTCTGAGATCTTTAGATGCAGAAGTTTATGCAAAACCTTGCTAATCGCTATGGCTAAATAATTTGCAAAGCACCCCCGTGCTGGTATGAAACAAAAATACAGCTGGACTAGGTGCTGCATCTCAGTCTTTTTTTGTCCCAGGGAAACCCAACAGGCGGGACCCCTCAGGAGTCTACCTGGGTAGACCAAGTTGCTGGATCTCGCCTTTAATTTGAATGCCTGCTGTCAACTCTAGCAATGCTCTGAGATGTTTGTGAGGGGTCTGAGCGAGGGATCCTTTAGAAAATAAATGGAGAAAAATGTTGACTGCAACAAGAGTCATTTCACAAAAAACATCTTTCCCAAATTATTTTACTAAAATAGACAAGAACCCCTTGCTCTATTTAGAATGATTTATAACTGTTCCCAGCTGATCACAAAGTGTTTCTAAATTAAAAGCCATTAATTATAGCCTTATATAGATACAAAGATATGCAAGAAGTGCTTTGTAATTCCAGCTCTGCACTTCAGGTGAGAGCTTTTTAAATTACTTGGACCATTGGAGCCACCTGCTTGACTAAATGCTGAGGGCCCTGTGTTTCAGTACTCATCAGTGCATTGCAGTGTTAACATTGTTACTGATTTTTCTCATTTCTCCAGGGCAAATACTAATTAATGGATACAATTCACAGCTGATTAGCTGTAGTTTCTTCAGTAATTACATTCGCAGACTAACTGTTCAGAAGAGGATTTCTAACCCAGTTCTTATTTCACTCTAAGCTTAATTTGTTTTTTGAATTGTTTAGGTCCTTAAGATAATAACAATTTTATTTTCTTTTGTTGTTATAGGTACCATTAGATAATAAGGGAGTTTAATCTTAGAAATACTCACTGATAATTGTGCTGTGCCTTCAATGGTTTTCTAATTCAAAGACAAATAATAAATTTAAATAATACTGGTTATGATCCATTCTAATCAAAGCCTAAGTATGCCAGGTTCTGATATCAGTGCCTGAGTCATACACAACAGGGTCTTAAATATTGTAGCCCAAGAACAGAATGAATTTAAGGATATGTACTTGTAACTTCTAGTTTTGACATTCCTCGTTACATTGTTTGCTTCCACAGTCTTAATAAAATGGAAAATTATGTTGTCACTTTCCCCTTTGTTTTACTTTAATAATACAAAAAGGAAGAAAACCACTTGGCAATCAGAACAGCAGCAGCTCTGGTGTGAGGAATACCCGTAGATCAAAATAATGTAGAATTTTACTCTTCAAGGTAAAAATCAGCTTCATTTCCATTTTGAGGCATTGGAGCCCCTAGGATGCTAAGCTCATTAAAATAGGATAGGGTTTGTTCCCATTTATTTGTCCAATGTTAGAGCTATACTTGCCTATTGTACCTTTGTACTTAGGTATAATTTGAAAGCTTGATTTCATTTTCTTTTTTCGTTACTGCAGAAAGAACAGCTCTATTGAAGCCATTTCAGTTTTTCATGTAAATCCTTCTTAGTTTGCCACTAACTGACATGAAAAAAAATCTGTCCTGTTGATCTCACTGTTGAGCCTGAAGTACTATGTCTTTGTGCAACAAATCCACACACACATCCTTATGTGCCAAAACAGTAATTTGAATGTGCAATTTTATTTGAATTTTTTAATCTCCAAAAATAGGTGACATCTGGGCTTTTAAAAAATGGATGACATTACTTGAGTATCTGCATAGCTGGGGATAACAGAGTTTTAATAGCTATGAGGCAGCCTACATATTGTGTTAAGGCCTCTGTTGCTTAACATGTGTTATAGGTTGAAAGATTCAGCATGTTAACTACACAAATGGAGTTTCATACTTCAGAGTGAGAAATCTCATCTCCTATTCCTTCCTCCCCATGATTGTCTTCTGATTTTGTTAACGTCCTGTTTTGTCAATTAGACAATTAATCGGGTACACGAGCCTCCAATTCTTTGTGTCCATTTTCCTTTTTTCACCCTCTATTGCTATAGTTTCCTCTTCTTCTTTCTTTTTTCTCCTTCTAACTTCTGGTCTTATTTTCAGAAATGGATTTTGGAGTTTTCAGGGTAAGGGACTTTCTTGAAAGGCTCGCTCTGGCCCCTCCACTGCTCTGGGATGCTGGGGGCGGGGGGGGGGCTGGAGAGAGTCAGGGTCTGAAACACTTCCCTGCTGAAAACAGTCAGGCATCAAGTACTGCAGGAGCAAACTGAACTGTAGGAAAGTAGTTTTCCTTTCAAGACAGGTTCAGCTGCTCTGGAAGCACAAGAGAGTTTCTTTCTTGAAAAGAACAATCAGTGCAAGTGCCTGGTTACCCATTCTCATTCACTTGTTGCAGAGCTTGTGCTGCAACATAATGGTGGTGGCATTTGTTTGCTGTGGTGTTTTTTTCGGGGGGTGGGGTGGCATGTCCACCGAGATCTGTCAAGATAAAACAAAGCCTTCCTGAAAAAAATTGCTTTACAGCACTCAGAAATGGGAATTAAGGAAAGAATGTTTAGTATGGCAGGGCATTGCAGGGACAGCACGGGCACTTTTCTCTCATTTGATACTCTTACTTTGCAGTGTGCACTGTGCCTGATAAAAATGTGAAAATGTGAAAGACTGTGATTCAGTGTTTTAGTGGTAGCTGCTCCTTGAAGGAGCAGGAGAAGGTATCTGTTCCTTGAAGCAAACTCTACACGCCTGCCTGCTCCAGGAACGTATGCAGAAATAGTTACCAGAACACCTGCTTTTTGGAAGTGCTGTTTAGAGGAATAAGGCACACTAAGTGCAGTTAACCAAAAGCTGATAATATCTTTCTTTTCTGTGCTCAGTCTGTAAAAGTACTTATCTTCATCAACAATTGTTCAGGCTTGAGAATTTGGAGAAAGTGTTCTACGGCATCCGAGAGGATCCTTTCAGATCACTTTTGTGTGAGAGGAGTTGCATCTCGGTGGGAGCAAGTGGGCACTCGGCCCACTCCACCCTGGGTAAATCTCAAGGTCTCGGTGTCATACAGTTTCTCTGATTTGCAAAATTTTCTGGTGTTAATGTTCACTGGGGGCGTGGGAGCTCAACTGGAATGAAGGATAGACAAAGGGGGATTGTTTGGCTTTTTTAATTCTGTGGAAATAATGGGATTTTAAGAACAACGCTGCAGATTCTCATTCTTCCCCTTATTGACCTTCATCTCTCTAAAACCAGGTCTACTTGGAATGGTAATTCGCCAGCTACTTCTAACTGCAGCAATTCTCCAGATCAGGATCATCTGCAGAAATATTATAATGCGTGTCAGGGAAGATGTAGTGGAGTTGAAATGTCTTTTCTGGAGAATAGTGTTTTTCTAATGGACACTTAATTTCCAAAGTCACCTCTCGGTCTGTGGGGTGGCTTTGCTACGTGGACGAAGAAAGTTGAAGAGATACACTTGGGTATCTTCCATGTACAGACCTGGGGATGCAGAGTATGTAATAATAATAATGTTGAATCCAATCTAGTTCTGACTTCAAAGAACATCTGAAAAATTACATCTTATCTGTTTTGTTTTTGTTGGGGGATTTTTCAACTTTTTTTATGCCGGTGATGAGGTAAAGAAAAGTTTATTGTGGCATACATTAAAATCCAAATATTTATTTTTCTTTCAGTTTGGAAACAATAACAACTACATGAACATGGCAGAGGCAAATAATGCATTTCTCGCTGCAAATGAGGTAGATGTTTTTTTCTTTTTTATCTATGCTCATGTTCTGCTGTTTGCTGTGATAATTTAACAGACTTTGAATGGATGAAGAGTGAAGTGCCGAATTTCTGTGTGTTTTATGGAGCACAAAATAAAGACTTTAATGAGAAAGAAAATAACCTGACAGCTCTCCATTACTAGTCAATTTAGCTGTCCATAAGGCTGTTACTTACATAGCATGTCAATAGAAACAAATCTGCTTTATGTATGAAAAAAATTATACACAGAAGGAAACAAATAAAAAGCACAGTAGGTGTACACTTTGAAAGCAAGCTTAGTAATAGTCATTACTAGCTAATGTGCTAATTTTGGTTATAAATACAAACGTTTTAATTTGGGTTCTTAATACTCAATATAAGTTAGAAAACGAAAACCAACTTTTTTGCCTGAAGTGTATGTGCTATGTGAAGGGAACTTCTGACCAGGATCAAGAGCAAACCCAGGGGCCAGGCTGTGTTGTGGAGGTGATGTATTTGATCACTGCCTTTGAGAACGGAAACAGGAGAATGGTTTGGCAACCACAGGCTCTCTGTATTTGTTACAGTGGTGCCGCCTTACAGCCAGTTAATAGACTATCAACATGCTAATACTGACTCCAGCTCCAGACAGAAACACCTTTTGCTCGCCACTAAAAATCAACAGCTCTTATTCCAAAGGGAAAGATGGCAAATGCAAGATGCACTGTCTGGTAATGTGCATAGCAATACAGAGAACAAGAACCAACTGTTTATATGGGGTGCAAACCATGAATGGTCTTAACATGAGGAAAGCTTAGAAACTGGGCAGCCTTGATTTTACGTGTTGTAAGTGGTGATTCTTGTGCTCTTTTAAAAAAGCGATCTCAGAGAAAATAAGCGGAATGGTGTAACAATAAATAAGAAGGTTAGAATTAAGAGTAATATTTTGTGAATCATTTATACAATGGTCACCATCTCTTTTTACCCAGCAAGACTGCTTAGATAAGGGAATATTGTTTGGCACTAGCTCCAGTGTTATTTGTGATAATGAACACAAACCCCATCTGTAATGACAACATGATGTTTCTTTCTGTAGAATTTCTTTCCTACGTTTGAATCAAACATTGATGAAAGCTCTGCTGCCAGCAGCTGTTCAGAGACAATTTAATTCCAGCTGTGATAATTCACCGTGTCAGACATTGGCTGTTATATGTTGATACAACAGTTCTCCAGATTTGCATTTTTATCAAAAGGAACAAATGTTTTGAACATTTCAGTACAGATGGCATTTAACCATGCACACAGTTTTTTTTTAAATGTGTAAGATATAAATATTTGAAAAGTTAATAACTTTAAAAAATGTGATTGGTAAGATAAATCCCACAAATGTTATACCATCTTTTGGTCATAACAGCACCTTTCTGCAGTCTCAAATTGCATACTATTCAGGGTCTTTTTACAGACTTGAATAGCCCAGTGATTTGGATTTAAGACGACTTCACTAAGGGGCTTTCTTTCTTCTTAGATTACACCTATTTTATCCTCAGTCTTTGGTCCATTATATGTTTTTTAAAAAAGATATATACATATTTGGACAAGTTATATTGTGAAAATTAAATTCACATTTAGAAAATGTTAAGATATTCATACATTTACTCTCCCCTTTGTAGAAAAGTAGCATTCATCTTAATACTTATAGCTTACTAAGTAAAATATTGTCCTATTATCTAGCTGTGTTATATATTTATACAGCTGTCCTCGAGTTATTCTGTTAGATGGGGAAAAAAAGATCCAGTTCTTATAATTACTACTATCTCATAAATATGTCAAGTAAAGAGAGGTTCAAACATACTATAATAATAACAATTTCACTGAACCCTTTTGCTTGAACAAGGAATAAAAATATGATTAAGTGTTAGTATTTACATTAAAGCGTGAACCTAACTTTGCAATTACTGCATTACAATGTATTTAATTATAGTGTTTTTACATTAACATGAATGTAGCTTTCTTGCTATGATTTTGGGCCTGAGCACTGCTGAGCTAGAAGCCCATTTTATTCCTGTAAATAATGCCTTAAGAGTGTAATCCTAGAGCACATTCAGCCTTAGAAGCCACACATTTGCTTTATGTTTTCTGTCTCTATGTCATGATTACTATGACCCATTTTAAAGCACCTTAAATATTTATTGAAATAATATTTCAAGTGTTAATTACAGTGGTAATGAAAACAGCCAAATGCCACATATCAAGAATGAGTGTTTATCCGTATTGTTAATGTGATATGTTAGATTTCATTAAGCAGTAATGGGGTAGCAAATGAGTCACAAATTACAGTTGCATCTGTTACTAGACCACATTAGTGCCAAAATAACTGCAAATGCAGCCATAGGGTTATGTTCATTAGCCAACCACTTCTCCTGGCCAATCCATCCTTTGTGTTTGTGAACTACGGGGTCCACAGGAAAAAAATTCACACCTTTTGTAATATAGAGCAGTGAGGAAGTCAAACGTTGCCCTAATCCAGGCCCAGATTTCACATCCAGAATTAAGTTGCAGTCTTGCAGTTTGAGCAAGATGAGTAGAGTCTCAGCAGACTCTGACGGTACTGCAGACTGCAGCAATCTGGGACCTCATCATTTCTGGTGTGAGACCAATAATGACAGCTGACAGGTTCTATGTGCAAGCAAAGGTTTTTCTTGTGTTTCAGTTTCTGTCTTCTTTCAAGCGGTTATTAATTTATATCATCATTAACAGTTTGAAGGATGACAATTTGCAGCAGTTAATGAGATCTTTCACTGAACTTATCATTTTTAAATTAACTGGCATTAAGTCACTCTTTCAAACAATGTAAATAATACATAAAACAATTCCCCCCCTCGAATCCTGAACTAATGCAAACAAACAAATCCTGAAGCGGCCTTGCATGTCCAGAACAAGACAAGAGTGCCTATTTTAGGATTGCCAACTGCCCAATTTGACTGAGACAGTCCTGATTTGGGTACATTTAAAATGGCCTAATTTCAAGCACTGTATTTCTATTATTAAGTAGCAGTGGACCTGAAATAATATATGAAAGTTCATTTAACTCACAAGAAATTTGAATAAGCATAGCTCATTTGTTTCCCAAATAAAAGTCAGCAATGTTGAAGCCAGATACAGACTCTACTTGAATAAAGATTATCTTTGACAGACACATGCACACGTACAAACACGCACAAACCCTGAAGATAACTGGCAGTAAATGTTTTGCCCAAGGCATCGTAACAGGTGTCTAGTTCGTAACAAACCTACTGTTCAAACAAAGCTGGCTTGATTCAGAAAGCACTGGAAGCTGCTGTAATCACCCTCACTCTTTTATACGTGTCTCTCCTCCAAATTACAACCCTCATTTAAAAGGATGCATTGTACTTTTGAGATGGAAAAGAAGTAAAGACCAGAATTATAATATTTCATGTTTATTAGTGGATAAAAAGGACACAAAAGATGTGAAATGGTCAGTGCTGAATTAATGTTGTGTGTGTGCTACAAAATTGTCAGTATTTTATGAAGCATGAGAGTAATGTAAGCTGTTTGTGCTATTTTACTAACATATCAATAAAGCAGCAATTTGTTATACAGCCAAATCCAGTGTAGCTGATATTCAGACTAACAACAAAGACAGATGTTGCTAATTAAGTACGCATTAAAAAACTGTTAATACTGATACTCCATTAAAGCCATATGATAATGAGATTTAAATCTTTAATCAGAATGATCCACGAACCCCTTTAGTATATGAAACTTAAAAATTTTGTTGCATATAGAGTTTGCATCTGAGAACAAAACAAGATTTGGACTGCAGGTCCAGAGGTGGTTGCCGAGAGCAGTGTGCCCTAACGTGGTTTTGCTTGTCCTTTCCTTTTCTAGCAGACGTTCCATACGCCGAGCCTTGGGGACGAGGAATTTGAAATCCCACCCATTACCCCCCCACCCGAGTCAGACCCTGCACTGGGGATGGCAGATATACTGCTGCCCTTTCAGGGCCTTGGAGACCAGCTGCCTGCACAAGGAAGTGAATTTACACCTCAGTTTCCCCCCCAGAGCTTGGATCTTCCCTCTATTACAATATCCCGAAATCTCATGGAACAGGATGGCCTCATCCACAGCAATGGATTGCATATGGTAGGTCCAGTTCTTTGTGTGTTTCCATTGCCCAGTGTTGTCTGTCAAAGCATGGTAATGTAGTTTTTTTTCATCTGTGGGTTTTAATTGACCTCTCAGAAGATCTGTATGACATCTTGGTATTGTAACCTGACCAGGCATTTGCCAGTGTTCTGTATCATGCACAGGCATATTCTGTGTGAAGGATTACACGTGTTGTCAGTGTCACACAGCAAGGCAATGATGTGCTATTACTCAGTTCTCTAAGGAGGTTGGCAAATGGTTAAGGGTTTAATATTGGTGAATTCAGGAAGATAAACGTGGTTGTTAATGTACAGTGCAATGCTATACTGTGTGTAAACAGATCTCTTGTGAAGAAGTAGTCAGGCTTTATAAACACAGGATTTTAATTTTGGGAATGGACCTGGAAGCCCATATCCATTGGCATCATGTGCATCCCAAGTGCTGCTAAAGTTTAAAATTGTGTTATACAGTTGGCACTGGCATAGTGTTGGCCAGGGTGAAACTAAAGAATTTAGAAGTAATTGCTTCTCTGTATTTCAAATATAGAACCCACATCTGACAGCCATCAGGATATTATGAAAACACAGTATTGAGAGTAGCTCAGAAAGGGAGCCAGACATGGTATGCCAGCAGTAAAAACCCGTATATTTCCCTATATTTTGTATATTCCATGAGCTAAATGTTGTGGGGTTTTGGTTTGGTTTTTTTAAACTCATAACAGAAATGATAGGGATATATTACTTTCATCATACTCGGAAATGCAGGGCCATAAAAAGACTTTGTTCTGTCCAGTGCTCTTGTTGGCCACAGAGACTGGGGCAAGTTGGGCCTTGTTTTGGCTAGGATAGAGCTAATTTTTCTTCTTAGTACCTAGAATAGTGCTGTGCCTTGGATTTGGTATGGGATTTGGTATGAAAAGAATGTTGATAATACACTGACATTTTCAGTTGTTGCTAAGAGCTCAAGATCTTTCCAACTCCCATATCCTCCCACGTGCAGGTGCACTAGAAGCTGTGAGGGAGCATGGCCAGAGCACCGGCCCCAAACTGGGCAGTGAAATATTCTCTATCCTGTAGCGTCATGCTCTGTATATGAAGGAGGGGTGGCTGGGAAGGAGTGGATTCTCTCTCGTTTCCAGGACTGCGATTGTGGGAGCTTCATATTTTGGGATCTCTAGCTAGGAAGGGGCTGGGTAACAGTCAGCAGATGGTGAGCAGTCACATTGTGCATTACCTGTTTATTATTGTTATTGTTCTATTTCAATTATTAAACTGTTTTTAATTCAACCTACGAGTCTGTCTCCCTGCCCCACCCTCTGGGCAGGGGGAGGGTGAGCAAGCGGCTGCATGGTGTTCGGCTGCCGCCCAGGTTCAAACCACAACAGCCCGTTCTCCTGTTCCTGGGCTCTTTCCAAGTCCTTCAGAATGGGGAGGGACGATCCGAGTCTGGGGAAGGGCTGAGTGATGGGACTGTTACGCTAATTCCAGTGATCGTTCCTCATGATTGGAACAATCAAAACCAGGGCTGTATGGAATCTATACACACTGTATGGCTGCAATCTTAGTGGGAGGGTGTATGGGGCAGTTTCCACTTTCTTGTATTTTCCTTTCAGCTTTGAGGGATCTCCGTGCTTGGGTTTCTCTAAGCTTTGTGCAGTTAACATTCATACTCAGTGATGAGATGCAGCTGTCAGTCAGTTTATCATACTTAGCTTTCTTAACTCAGTGGTGCCAATTAGAATTAGTTTCTGTATTGCGTATTGAAGACAGAGTGAATGTTTAGCTTGAACAGATATTTTACATCAACTGTGTTTTGTGTGATTAGCTGTTTTATATAGGACCTTTTGCTAAACTTGGTGTAGTGAAAATACAGATTTATTACTGGACTGTAATAAAGGTCATTGTGGTGTTGTGTTATAGTTTCATGTAAATCTTTTTTTCTTTTTTATTGTTTTGGCAAGCAAAAATTAATTAAAGATTTAGAAATCAACACACAGCAAATGCTTCTTCGGAATTCTGCAGACTGCTGGCTTCATTGCAAATTTTAATATTTCCTTGGAGGTCATGAAGAGTAGCTAGCACTAATACAGAATTAAGCGTTAACTGCTCCCTGCTTGGGAGGTACTGAATTCAGTAATTCCACAGATAGAAAGCAGAGACTGCATAAAACAGGTCTTGAAGGATATGTTACTTGTTTTCAGATCTCATTTTGCATGGGGTTTTGTATGCACTGGACATGTTGGGTGACTACTAAAGCAAGATCAGATGAATAAAATGGGAGAGTCAGGAATGTTATGCTTGAAAACTAAAGTAATGGAGCGTGTGTACACTGAATACAATGAAACTTGCTCAGAAATATGTAATAAATATCATGGGCTGGATCACTTGTGTGTATGAGTTGTGTATGAGTATCCCCTCAAATGTTATCAAGTTGTTTGTAACCTGACCCAGTTTTGCCTTTTAATTTTGCATCATTTAACTGAATGGGATTCTTCCATATGTAAATGCTGTTACCTTAACAGTTCGAACCAGAATATGCCTCCTGCTTAGATATCTTTTCTCTCACCTTTTCTTGCACTGGATGAGAGGCTTTACATCTCTACGTTTTCTCCTAGACTGCAATGTGGAAATAAATGGCATGGTCTACATTGACTTCGGTGGTAAGAGTTTGTTCCTGTATAGGTCAAAAAGAAGATCTAGAGAAGCTCATGTCTTATTAGCCCAGTAGTCCAGTGGTTATTTTCTAGGGTGATTGCCAGTTCAAAGCTGTGGGTTGGGAACTTACACGTAATTTTGCCACAGAGACTTGATGAGGAATTGTGTGATTTGGTATGGAGGAGCCACGTGAGGAAATTTGTGTGTCAGACACGTCCCCACAACCGGTTGATTTGCTTTATACTGTGAGATGGAATGGCTCCTGCCATTGTGTTTTAGTCAGTAGTCTTTTTCTCTTCTACTCATAAACACTGGGTAGCTTCAGGAAGTTTAAAAACATTAACAGAGGGTCCTTGCATAGGTTTCCCCTGAACTCGGATAGCTCTCTTTAGTACTCAAAATTTCCAGCAGTTAATCTGTATTTCAAAAATAGAATATGAAAACATTATATCATATTTTATGTGGAAAATGTGCACTTTATTAAACCGGTAAATATTTATTAATAATATTAGAATTCATCTTTAAATTAGACATTTCATGAATTACCTTGCCTTGGAGCTATAAAAACTTTATTGCAGCAATAAAAAAATGTAAAGGAGGCATTTTGACTATGAAATTTCATTTCATGGTCAATTGAATTTACTATATCTGAAAGAACTAAAGATGGGGTTGTAAAATAATTATGATGTTCGTATACACTTACAGAACAATGTTCTTACCCAGAGATACTAGGATAGTCTTATTTAAAGGCTGTATTAATATATTAATAGTGTATTGCTAATCGCTAAAGCTTCTTTAGCTGAATACAAACTTAAATTATTTTAATATGAACTACATCGAGTTTATTGGTTATCTTGTGAAGCATTAGAGAGCTCTACTGTAAGCAATATTTAATATAGATAAATGTACTTGTACCCTATTGAAAAGTCAGGTAGAAGAATTTCACCTTGAAGAAATGTCATGAGATTTTAAATCACAAATGTTGAAAAAATAAAATGGGCTTGGACAGAATTATGATTAATACTGTGTGTCTTTGGCTTTTTTCTATGTACTACCTGACATGTTCACCTATAAACTTGAATGCAGAATTGCCAGAGGCATGGTTAAAAATAGGTTATGTCAAGGTTTTCCTATGTCTCCCTTAGGGTATGGAGTTGGCTAGCTACCTTGTAATACTTCTGCACGTATCTTACATATTTCCCACAGGAAGACCAAAAAAAAAAAAAAATCATTCTCTTTTGAACATACTCTTTGGGTATTATTATATTGAAAAAATAATTCACAATGCAAAAAATATATTTATTCTCAGCATAAAGGTGGCCTAGCAATTATTAAAAGATCATATTGATGAGTTAACAGTTGTTCATACTATTAATATATATATATACTATGGAAAGAATGACGATTTGTCACAATACTGATTGACTTCACTATTATTGACAACAAACGCAATGCATTTATCTTAACAGCATTTTTTTCTACATTTAAAACAGACTACAGCCATAAAAAGATAAAATGGAGGAAGTTTGATTAATTCTAATATTTTAATAATACCCAAATAAAATCCTGATGTTCAAAAATGAGTCACTGAAAAATGGAATATTGATGTACATTTGACTTCAAAGAACACATGGATTTACATGATGCAAATATTATCCCTATAAATACTTGAATATAAATAAGTGGAAATCAACAGCAATATCCTAATTAAAAATCATCCCCCAATATTTTATATTAATGTTTCATTTTCTGTTGAGCTGTGCATAGAAAAATTATTTTAATCTGCAAAGTGTGGCAATTCTATGAAACTACAACTTGTGCTCCTGAGGGTTCCTTTTTTTAACACCTCTCTATAATCTGCCCAGCCTGCTGAGTAGCATTGACATCAGTAGTACATCAATTTCAGAAAGTGGATTATTTTTACTAGACAGCTATTGTGACATATTGGGTCAGTCATAAATGAAAGATATTCATGCAAGCATGCAATACTTGTAATGAAGTCTCACTCTGACCTTCTGTATGATTGATTCTGTAATTTAGTTTTCTCAGGCAGTGCCTGAAATGAAATGAAATCATGTTGAACAAGTTTTGAATACCCACAGTGCACCAGGAGAAGAAAAATCTGCAGCCCCAGAGGCTTGAGAGAGAGCAGCTGAACGATTTATCTCCATGCTATTATAGCCTTTGCCAGCATTCAACATTTCTTTTTTTTTTTTTTTTTTTTTTTTCTTATTTGGCTTAAGTACTTAATTCTGCAGGTAGCTGTAAATGGGAAAATAAAATGCTGTTCAGATTTAAAATGACAGGACAGGAGTATGTGCAGGGGACTGATAAAATATCTTGAATAGAACTGACCTTTCATGTAGCTGAAAGTTACTGGGGGATTCATCCTCATAATTACCATATAGATTATTTTTATTTCTTTCCTGCAATGAAACATTTCAGAGAGCAGTAGTGCTGATTGAATGAAAATTGAACTTGTTAACATTCTTTTCAGCTTAGCCTGTTGTACATAACAGAAGGTTAGCTTTGATGAATTTCAAAATTCTCTTTCTGATATCTAAGAAACAGACAGTAAAATAATTGTCTCTTTCAGTCTGATTTTTTTCTTTTATTCAAAAAAGTACAGATGTTACAAAAACAGACTGATAATTTTACATATATGGTTCCCTATATTACTTACGCTGCTAGAGAAAATGTTTCGTATTTGATGAAGATTTGAGCCTGTTTATATTTTATAATTGTTGCAGTGCTGCCAATGCATTCAGGATTCTGCACAGATAAGGCTAATTCATAGTGGAATACGCCCATCTTTAATTACATTACTAGTTAAGAGTGGCACTGTGCTGAAATCAAAGATATGATGGTGACTATTGCTTTTATTTCAAGGAGACCTTTTAAATAAACAGCTCAATGATGTGGCTTTAAAGAGCTGAGTTGCAAATTTGAGCATATTAAAGGCTGGATATAACAGAAATATTATTAATGTTTCAGAACAGTGGTGCCTTTTACTTAAAGGTCTAAATTTTTTAGTAATTTAAATACCAAAATTAGTAATTAACTTTAAATGAATAGATTAACAGAAGATTGCAAGAATAAAAACTTTAGAAGTTGCTTTAAAATTGGCAAGACATTTCACTGCTTACCTGACTGCGTGCCTCTAATTTATGTTTAATTTCCCTTTCCAAAGAAATTTATTTGTAAACCTCTCTTTTAATACCCAGTCTGTAATCTCCTATCTAGAGAGAATGGAGTAGGTTTTCAATTAATACAATGTTATAACAACAGTGTTTAATGTGTTACAGATGAAACAGTTATTTCATGGGTCATTAATGTGTGTAACGCCTGGAACGGTTTATTAAAACAAGCCCTTGTTATTATTATGAACATGTTTATTGTCATCTTTAATACAAAACATATAACTAATTCCAGAAGGATATAATTATTCATTTATAGGAGTAGCAACTATTATTACTAGGAAAAGAGATTATCTTCAGAATTTTTGTATTTCTATTTTTTCTTTGATTACTACAGTGGATTACTAAACTCCAGTTTTAAACAACAATGTTAGTCTGATTTGTACTGGACTTTCCCAGCAGAAATGGTAGCTGTTATCAGCACTGTTTTTAATACTTAGTGGTACCAAGAAAAGCTAATCTCAAAATTAAGTAATACCAAATTAAATGATGCTCTGGTGCCTCAGATCAGTGACATTTGGCCATGTAGAGAACCTTTCAAATGGTGGTGGATGCTTTGTGAAATTAGACCTTTAGGACACAGTTGGGATTTTGCAGCTCTGGTGCCCGCTATCAGCTCAGCGCTGTGACAGGCTGGTTTCTGCCCACAGATCTGAGCTCTGTGCTTTGCTGATGAACTTCCAAGTCTTTACAGAGTCATTTTTTCTGATTGGTGTATAGTTAATATTTTATTTTATGTCTGATGACATAATTGTGCATTGTTAAGTTACCTTTCAGAGCACATGTGTGCGCAGCTCATGGGGCCTCGGGGGAAGGTGGACAATGGGCTGAAATCCCTGGAGACGACAGCAGTGGCTTCTGCACAGAAACTACATGCTACGACTTTAACATGATAGGAAGACGGTGTTAGCCTCATGATGTACTAAATAATAGGATTTTAATAGTGTGTAGATTTTCATGTCCTCAGTGACATTGTAATACTCGGTGTGGATAATATAGTCATTTTTCTGAGACATGCTCTTCCCTCCTTTCTCATCGATACAGACACAATGGGCCATCTGTTAATGCGCCGTTATGGTTGGAGAAGGAAACAGATTCTGGTGCTGTTTTCAAAAATAGGCAACTCATAGTAACTTCAAGAAAGAACCTGTCTATAGGAAATAAAGTGGCCGCAGTTGCCAAAGACACCAATCTGAAGAGCAGGTACTGCTGGTTCCAAAAAAAAATAATTGAAAAATTATGCAAGTAGGTTATTACCTATTGAGATACATGAGGGACTTCCTCATGAAAGAGAAACACAGTAACACTGGCAGAACAGTCCGGGGAAAAAAGAGTGTGACTATATTAATAATGCCTAAATCATGATCCATCAGCTCCAGAAAATATTGTGAAGTCCCATATGAATATGTGGAAAATGATACACCCCACTGGGAAAGCTGTCAGGAATTGGAGCGGAAGCTGAATCTCTGATATTCCTAAGAACTGCTCGCAGAAGGAACGCGAACGTGTGTGACCGTGGACACCAGCTGGGCACCAAGCCTGTAACAGGGCTTTAAACTGTTCTGCCTACTGAGTTTAAGATCAGGTGCTGCTTTCTTTAAACTGCTAAATGAGGCAGATGCTGCAGCTGATCTGGATATGTTGTACCTGGCCAAAGGCTTTGCTGGGCCCAGCCACCCCCTCGTTCTTGGGTCATTTGAAAACTTCCTTTGAAATTTCTGCTATTCTCTGCTGTTACCTCCTGTGTTTCCCCTTCCACAGCTTATCCAGTACTCAGCTTCCACTTCCAAGTTCTCAAACTATAAAGAAATGACACAAATCTCTATAAGTTTTAAATTATTCTGTGTTGCCAGGTAGCTGGAAAAAAAAGTACCTGGCTCTGGTAATACAAAAGATAATGAGACATACTTTTTCTGGTTTGCTTTAAAAACCAACAAAGAAAACCCAAACAAAACCCCCTACCCCAACCCCAAGAAAAAACACACCACCCTCCCAGAGCATGGCTACCAACACTTGTAGCAATTTTTAAACAAATGCCATGTAACCCCCAGGCATGTCCCCCCCAGTTGCTTGCGCAATTTTTGTTACCTTTGATAATGTTTGTTAGTTGTCATGCTTCTTTGCAGTCTCTCCCCACGTTGCTTACTGTGTATCAAGGACCTTTGAAATCTGCCTTTGATTTGAGAGCTGAAGTGCCTGAAGTTGCAGAGGTTGTAACAAAACTGCTAACAGCATTTATCTGACATTCTGGGACTTAATTTTAACTATCCAGGATTTGTTTGCAATGTGCTTTCACTGTTTGCATACAGCAGACCTAAACTTGTACTGCTAATTTGGAGAGAAGCTCCTCATGCCAACAGACTCATCAGATCAGAGCCCAGATCTGTGATCTGAGTCACACATGTATTGTGATCATGCTGTTGGGTACCTTGTCCAAAAGGAGTGTGATGCAATATGCTTTAAAGTATGGTAGATGTTTGGGGAGAAGAGAGTGAAGAATCTGTTTTTAAATGCCTCTACAAAATGGTGTAAAAATTAAATTATAAAGAAGTTGTGAATTAGGTGATGTTAAAGCATCTGTAGCAGCCACTGTGGATAGGTGGAAGGCTATAGCAAGCCAGTGGGGCCATCCATCTTGCAAGAGCAGAAGGACTCCATATCAACTGAGGCAACCAAGAGGCATTATCCCTTCAGCCCACTTTGGGCACTGCATGAAGAATCTGCAGGGTCACAGGAAGGTAAACGGGTAAGAACAAATTTCCCAAAGAGCAAATGCTCCATGCTAGAGTGGTGGGGCATCTTGGGTAAGAATTATAAGCATTTCAGAGAAAAGTTGTTGTCTCTTAGTTTGATAGTTGTGTGATTTTGGCCTAGCTGTGAACTTCTAGTATTTCTTCACCATGTAATGCAGTATTTTGTTATGCTGAGCATGCTGTGAATGAGCTGGTACCAGCAGAGACCACAGAGCAGTATTGCCAAGGTGCCTAGTCCTGGGACCCAGAGCAGTGCTGGTCTGGCAAGTGCCCAGCCTGGTTGGACCAGTTCCTTGGCACCTTCTTGCTTGGAGTCACATCTCTGAGGTGGTGCTGCACTGCCTGGTGTGGGTGGGCTC
Organism: Athene noctua; assembly: GCF_965140245.1. Classification (NCBI taxonomy): domain Eukaryota; kingdom Metazoa; phylum Chordata; class Aves; order Strigiformes; family Strigidae; genus Athene; species Athene noctua. Next base: position 10,275,760 of record NC_134045.1, read on the forward strand.
CTAATGCCCAAATGGGGTTCCATAGAAGAAATGGTTTTAACTTGCTATTTGGTGGTCTTACAGCACTCTTACCCTCCCTGTAACAGGTCAGGCTGTCTGCTCTGATGAAAGCTCTGTGCTGCACAGGAGAGTATGAAGAACACCAGCCATGTGAGGGCTTACTGCAAATGTGGTTGCAGATCAGATCCCAGAGAAAAGCAAGGGACGGTAAATAAGAAAGATTCCAATAAAACATGCTGAACTAACTTGGAGGTTGCAGCTGAATAAGAAAATTCTATCATATTGCAGGAGATTAATTTCTAAAGACATCTGAGGTTGCCAGAACAAAAGGAGATAGCTGCTCAGTTTTGAGGAATAAATCAGTGGGCCCTCATGTTTGTTGGTTTGGGTTTGTGTTTATTTTTTTTCTTTTCATGTCCCTTCTCCAGCTTACGTGCTTTGTGTGAATGAGAAATTCTGATGTAGTGGGACTGGGGGAACACACAGACCAAGAAATTGCACTTACTTCATGTTCTTCAGGCAGCAGGATTTGCATAAGCCTTCTGTCACCTACCAATCTTTTAGATCCAGCTGCAGACATAATTTTTTTCTGAACCAACATGTAAGAGATGACTTGTAACTTTCTGAAACAAAGCCTGAGAGAAGCATAAACAATGGCGGGAGATGAGACTTGGTAAAGATAAGGAATGGGGGGTGTGGAGGCCCCCCGAGCCAAGGAATGTCTCAAATATAAGTGATGAAACTATCGTCACACAATGGATAATGTGAAGTCCGGAGCTGATAAGGCTGCCTGGATGCAGCTGGAGGAGGGAGTCTGTGGAGACAGGACAGTTCTGCTCTGGTGTATCTTGTAAAGTTTCAAGGGCCATCTGTCCAGTGAACAACCTTTGCTTCATTGTCTGCGAAATGCATATTGAAGTTGACATCCCTGCATACGCTAATGAAGATTAACAAAATCAAGCTAGTTACATCATCCCATGAAGTGCCTTATTCCTCCCCATACACGTGATACGTAGATGTTTAGGTCAGTCTAAGGGAAGGACTAAGGAAAGGTCTGTATAAATTGAGGAGGGGCAAGGATAGCAAAAGTGAAGTGAAGTATGAAAGATGCATCCTTGGACCTCGTTGGCAGGACCAACACAGGAACCTGGACCAGTGGTCTCTATTTCTATTCCCAGCTCTAGCTCTCTTCCCTTTTCCCCTTTCCTTGTTATCATTAATTAATGCAAGTCATATTGTACCACTTGCCATAATTTGTTATATACTTAGTCAGTTATCATGTATCCAGTTAATACATTGTGGGAAATTACTAACTGTTGATGTCTGAACTTTGAGACCTGTCTCACCGTTGTCCACTCCATTGGGGATTTATGAATCTAAGTCATTTGTCTCCCTCGTCTGAGCAGGATGTGACATTGAAATTGATTGACATCGTGGGCACAATTCCCTTGGTGTTGGAAAGCCCTAACAGATACCAGTTCTCCATCTGACAAACACAGACATGGAGAACTGGGAAGTGACCTCTTGGCTATAAACTAGGAGACATTCGAGCAGTGGCAAGCCATAACTGCCTGGGAAGTGTCCGTGCTTGACTGCTTCCCTATTCTTGAGAAATTGAGGGAGTATAAGGCACGTCCTACTCTGCCAAGTATGGTCTGGGCCCACGATAATTGGCATAATCCAGAAGCAGTGACAAGCCATATCATTATCCTTGCAAAGGAGCAAGGATTGTGGCCAGGCAAAGGAAAAGCTGAAGTGTGTGCTGTGTTAGGGACAGCACTGACCACAGCCCAAAAGGATAGACGCTTGACCAGGCAAGCAGAAGGGGAAACAATCAGATCCTTGCAAGATTTGGTATAAGCTCTCCAGGATCAATTGGCCAAGGAACATGATGCTACTAAAACGGTCAAATCTTTGCAAGAGCAAATTGAAATTTTGCAAAGCCAATTAGTTACTGAGCATAACACCACTCAGCAATGCCACGCAGCTCTGTCTGATATCCTGAACCAACAAAAAAAAATATCTTACAGTCTGAAATAGAGGAGAATGAAAAAGAAACCCGCAACCTGACAGATCTTAATTTTCTTCTGGATAGTGAACCAGGATTTTCAAGTCTGGCAAAACTGGCTGATAGACCCTTGTATCCAACAAAGGAGTAAGAAATGAGCTGAGACCTTTTTTACCCCCAAAATGAGGGGAAACCCTGAAACCATTCATTAAAATGGAGACCACTAATGACCAGTGTGAAGGAGCTCCACAGATCACCATTTGAGTGATACTGTATTGACTGAGTTTTTGAAAATTCAGGAGAAATATACCGGACAAGCTTAGAAAACTGAGACTGAATATGTATGGAGGGTATCTTTGACTGGTGGCAATCAAATCTTGTTATCAGAAGATGAGGCACAAGGGTACTGGGGGCCCAGAGTATTTTTGACCACTTACGACCTGAGAGTGCTGTGGTTGTTAACTCAACGAGCTGCCTATTGGGCGGGAGGAATGGACCCTTTGGAAAGAGGAGATCCGGTATGTATTGAGACCCCAACTGTAAATATTTTCACTGAAAGTCTGCAGAAGGCTGCTTGTCTTTCTCTCCTGAGTGGGAGGAGACACAAGTGCTGTTTGTTGTAGCTTTTATTTGGGAATTAAATTAGGTAAGGTTTTCTTTTCTGTAGAGACACGAAGCAAAACACAGTTTTCTCATTGCAAGAGAAAAGAAGCTGCTGCTTGTAGTGGATATTCTGATAACTGCAGTTTGACAGATCTATTACTGATGGCATTATCTGAGGAAGGGAGAGGAAGGACACTTCTTCAGTGGTGGCAGTACCAAGTGCAACTGTTTTGTATTCTATTAAGTAAGGATTTAATCTCTGGCAGAGAAAAGCATTCTGTTAGTTTGATTTGTTTTGATTGGCAGTGAGTTCCAATCTTGCAAAAATTTAGATTAATGGATTCTTTTATCTCTACTTGTGGAGAAAAAGAGTATTGAGAATTTCTTCTAGAGATATGCTGACTTGCCCAAAAGTAAAGGAAGTAATTTACAGACAGGGACAACTGAGTATTTCACTTTTTACATTGCAGTGCATTTGCTTCAACTTAAGTATATCCTTTAAAATATTACATCAGCTTATGTTACATTGACAGTGACAAATTCCTGAGGCAATAGAATATATAATGTTTTAAGTCAGCTTCTGAAACCAGGGCACAGTGAGCATAACCATAAATGTTGGGTTTTGCATAGTTATTTTTGTTGGCAGATTTCTCACTTTCCTTAAAAAACTAGCTCATGCAGTATAGGGTCAGATCCCAGCCCTGCATCTTCCTGTAGGCACTTCCATGGGCTCAGTCCTGACATGGCTAGAAAGAGTCTTACTGAAGGTGTTGCCTATTTAAATGTTTGAAGGCTGTAGACATTGATTTTAATGAAGACTTCAGTTTTACTCAAAATGTTCTAAAAAGTAATTTCCTAGCTATATTTTTAAATATCATGTTGAATGTTCTTGGAGATTAAAACTATATTAGAGTAGAAATCCAGGATAAAACTACTGTATGTAAATGATTCTCAAAATGCAGAGTAAGTGAAAATTAGGGCATCTCTTGATGTAATGGCTGGATGCATTTATCTGTCAAAATAAATGCTAGCTGTATTAACCACTGGATGCTTAATGAGTCGATAATGGAAGAACGAACTATCTTTTATTACCTTAATTTTTCCCTTAGTACTCAATGGTATGTTTCGCTTTTGCTGGCTCAGGTACAGTAATTGTTGAAAAACACCTTTGATAATACTGGATAAATTAAAGCGTGAGACACATTCCCTTTTTTTAAGTCTCATTACTCTGTTGTTTGCTTTCCAGTGGCTGTTGAGGAATTGATATTTTATCAATTTTTGAGAACTTACACTTTTACAAATCAAAAGTAAAATGAGGTATATATTTGGCATATGCCGTGAGACGTCCTTGGGCAATATGACTTCTTTGGCATGACTTTTGAAATAGATTAGAATAGTTGAGAGTAGGATAGTTTGATGGACAGATATCCTTACAGTTCCTTTGATGAGAACTTCTATGCATCAAATGCTCAATGCCTTTATAACATGTGCTTTTGGAGCTCTGCAAGCAAGTGGTGATAGAAAGCCAGTGTGCCTAGATACGGTCACCATAAGGTTATTTTGTGAAGGGGGAAACGTTTTGGACCATATTTTGCTTTTTTAATCCATGTGTATAACTGAACAGACCAGAGAGGTGGCTGGCATTCCCCTCAGAAAATGACTCTGTACCTTAGGTGGTTTTGTAGCACTTGTGTAGGATAACAACAGAGAGATCTGAGACAGTCATTTCAGTCTAGAGAGGAATCACACAAGTTATTTCTCTTTGGTTTTCCATTTCACACATTGTGTCCTTGTTTGACTGTCATGCTGAGTAAGCCAGTGGTTGAGTTTTTGCCTGACTTGTGTTAAAAGCACCTAGCTTCAGTCCAAGATGTTAAAGCAGATCAGGCTCAATCAAAACTTGCTTCTGTCCACTTGAGAAGTTAATTAATTTGTCAGAACTAATCTGTTGTTTTTGCATAATGTTACAAAAATCCTGAATGCTTATAATACTTGTGTATCACTTTTACTTCTGGTTAAGTTTATGTAAAAGAGCTTTATGATATTCTCTAAAATTTTCACAGTATTCTCAGTGGATTGTTTTGAATACATAAGCTTTTCTGTTTTCATGTAGTAATGTAATTAGGATGTCATGTGCAAGTTTTAGTGCGCTTGTATTTCTATGCATGCTCCTGATATAAGATTATTTTTGTTAAACATTTCTTTGATAAAGTTTTTGTGGATAATGAAATGCTATTGATCCTTTTGGTTCAGTATTTGTATTATAAGGGAAAAAATAAGAGTTAAAATAATTGATGGAAATTTCATTTTCTTTATTATAGTTTTCTCATTGTAAGATTTTGTTTGCTCAGGAGCTATATGCAAATGCTGTGAACTTTAAGGTTCCCTACCTTCTTGCTACTTGCCAAACCACTGTACAAACATAACAACTTCTGTAGGGACCATAGGTTGTTGATGGCCACAATACTATACCACAAAGTAAAAAATGAAATTCCTATTCCTGCCTTTGTGATTTTTTTCAAAAATATTGATTAGACCTAACTTTCGAACTTAAATTCAAAGTGCAGAAGATGTTATCATTATCGTATGCACATGTGATGAAATGATAAGAGATTGGAAATTATACAAAATATTTTCTTTTACATAATATGTCTTATCTGTTTGGTACTAGATAGCCAGTTACAAAATATTGTTGTTTCCACTTCTACCTTTTACTGAATTTTTAAAGATTTTTTTTTTTAAAAAAAGCTGAAAAAGTTAGGAAAATATACAGAAAAGAAAAACTGGAATGAAATAAGTGGATGAAAAAAAGATACAAGAATTAAATAGTGTTAGAAAAAGGAACAGTTAAGAATTCATGGGCTTCTGTATAAAATTAGATTCTGGGTCAGTGCAAGTCAAGAGAATTCAGTCTCAATAATATCATAGATGCAACCAAAATGACAAGACTTGGAGTAAATGGTTCGTAGCCCATGTCATCCATTTTTTGTTGCCTTGGTGGAAAGACCAGAAAGGCCTGCACTGCATAACCATAAAGAAAGACTAAGAGCTAGCCTTTTAGGTGTAGAACACCTCCAAGAAAGTACTGCCTCCAAAGTAATGAAGAAAGTTAATTTCTATGAGAGAATGTCATTCTAATGATCTCCACCTTTTTTTACCAGCATAGTTTTTCTTCATGCAATAATGTCTGTAAACTAAAGTGAATGGAGTAATATGCAGAAAGTGATATCCTTTTACAAAAGACTTTGAATAACTTCCAGATGCCAGTGCTAATACAAGTCACGGTCAAAATGACCCTGTAGTTAACAGCAGTAAATTTTCAGAGAGGTGCCCTGAAGCAAATGGGTATTTCAGCCAGTAAGTCTGATGTTTTGATCTTTCTCTATCAAGTGCTCCACTTTTGGCACATGCATTGATCTCTAAGGATCTACACTCCTTCACTAAAAATATTAAAAGAATTTAAGAAAGGCAGCGTGGTGCAGTATGGATGAAGAGCCAAGATGGCAATGGCTTGGAAAGTATGGGGAAAATGGGGGTGAGACCTGGTGTATAGGATCTGTATCATGAGCTTGTGGGGTTAACTTCAGCTGTACTGGATCCAGGTGCAATACTACATGTACTTTTATGCTAAGAAGGATTTCTTTTTTCTGTATAGGCTTCAGCAGAAAGACACATGAATGCCAAATTCAGAATTAATATGATTTATTGCTGCAGGGAAGCAGTGTGCTGCAGCACTTGTACATAAGATGGATGAGGCAGGATGTACATCCTTTCTAACACATGTATTGCTTCTTTGTATGGCTGCACTTGTCCCATCTAAAAAAAGGCTTTCAGGAGCACATAACCACAGCCTCTATTGAGGGAAGAGTTGTAAAAAGTAAGAGGAAAGTCGCTAGGGCTAAACATACCTCCATGTTGACACAGATTTTGAAAATTGGTGTGGTCTTATCCATGCTTTAATAAGAGAGCACTGGGAAGGTCAGAATCCATTGTGGAAGTCCAGTGGACTGTACACTGGACTCCCAGCATTGCTGTTTTGTCCTATGTCATTTCATTAAGGAACATTGTGCCTGCTACTAATTGTGATGTAGGTTATTAATAATGAAAGAATTGTCAAAATCTTTTTTGTTTCTCATGTTTCTGTCTATTCCAATGATGGCTATAGCTTAATCAGGTTACTGAATCAATTTGGGAGCTATTTATATTCTTCACTTACTAACTGTTTTAAAAATCTTTTCTGTTTCAATGTTCCCTCATTGTGTCTTGATACCTGTGGTTAAAAATAAGAAAACTGAGTTGTTCATAGGCAGATCCCACTTGACTTTACCTTCAGGGTCTTGCTTCTTTTAATTTACAAATGTGGTAAGTGTTGTGCAGATGTAGAAGACGACATATTTTGTGCCCTCAAGAAAGAGTAGAAACAAAACCATGCAAGCACTTGAGTTTCTGAGACATGAAGTACAAGAAAAAGTCAGTGATTGGTACATAGCTTGCTACTTCCACATGTATTTGATTGTTGGATTAAAGATAAAAGTGTGTAGTTTTATGTGGTACTTGCAAACAAGGATTTTTAGGAGTGATTAGAATTACTTGAACAGTTCTCCAGCATGCTGCAGTGTCTGCACTCAAGAACTGGCAGGGCTGTATTCTTTGTTTAAAACAACTTTAAAATCCCACTCAGTCAGGATTGTTTTATACCTACTACTGTTACTAGTAACAGCTAGGAGTAATTGAATGTCAGTAAAGGAAGATGCTTTTCTCTCTCCCTATATATATATATCTCTCCACCCGCCCCGGTTTTGTTTACTTTCTGCATTTGACAGCAGTTTGTGTCTTCTCAGTTGCAGTGTTTTCCCTGTATTGTCAGTCAGCCTGTTTCCCCTGTTGTTTATGTGAGTATTTCAAACTGTATCCAGAGAAGAAATGTTTAAAAAGGGGGAAAGGCAGTTTTTATTCCACAATAAAAACCCATCCACAAGTGGGGGAGAAGTGAAATCCAGGGCAAGTGTGGTAACTGTTGCTGCATATAATTTATCAAAAAATGCATTTAATTCATCAAAAAGAAATTAAACACACTGCAAGTTGACAGCGTCAGTTCTGTAAGCCTGTGAAAATATCTTTATGTGATAATGCTATATGGTAACTGCTAATGACTAAATAACGTTTCATTCTCTTTTAGGATCAGAGTCACACACAGGTTTCCCAGTATCGCCAGGATCACTCTCTGATTATGAGATCTATTGTCCATATGACTGATGCTGCTCATTCGGGAATTATGCCTCCTTCTCAGCTAACCACCATTAACCAGTCTCAGCTAAGTGCGCAGCTGGGGCTAAATTTAGGAGGCACTAATTTGCCACACACTTCTCCCTCCCCTCCTGCAAGTAAATCAGCCACTCCTTCCCCATCCAGCTCCATAAATGAAGAAGATGCAGATGAATCAAATAGAGTAAGTTATTCCATGCACTGTGGTGAGTAAGCTTTACATGTCTGTATGCGATATTTTCATGAATGTGGCAGTATCGTCTCAGCTGCAGTGTGGTCATATAAAATACAAATGTTACAGTATAGTGGAAAATGATTCATTTGCTGTTTAGCTTCTTCACTTAAGTTTCCATAATACCTCCATAATAATAAATGTAAGAATATACATATATATTTGGTCTAATACATTCATAATTAATTTCAGATTTTATAGATCTGGTGAATCTCTTTGCTCATCACCTTGGACAGTTTTGTCATTTTGGTATTCTCTGGACTCATATAAAACATAGACAGAAATAAAATTTCATAGACAGAAAAAAAAAACACATTTAGACAGAAATAAAATAAGCTTTCTTCTAACTGTAAGTTTAGTTAATTTACATTTTGCTTTAAATAAATCTGTTCTAAAGGGAAAATTTTATCAATAAAATAAAGCGCAAATGTTATTATAGCAGTATATTTAAAGGGCCTAAATTAAACTGTTCCATGAAAGGTTTTCTCATTAGGTTTATGGAAATTCTGCATATGGAAAAATCATTGTACAGGATCCTCAAAATACCAAAGTAAAATGACTATCACAGAGGTATATTTAGAGCCCCTCTACGCCCTTGTTGCAATAATCTGTGCATAGTTCAACACAAGAGGGTACAGGGCACGAGGTGCACACAGGGACCAGAGTTGCCCACAGGCCTGGGTGTGCTGCTCTGGGGGTTCCCTGGGGTCCCAGAGGCGCCTGGCCCTGCGCAAGGGCCAGTGGAGGTGGGTCGTGGGCACAGTGGGTGTTCGTTGCAGGTGGATACAAACTGCGTAGCTGCTGCTGCTTTTTGCCTGAAGGGTGGGCTTTCTAACCCCTGACCCATGTCTAAGTTGACAGTCTTAAGTCTGGGAATCAGGAAATGCCTCCAAGCTCTTGCCTTTTGAGTCTTTACTGCTGAAATTACATCTTAATGGAAAAACATAGATTGACTATTCAAAATATACTCTAGATTAAATCTTAAATTTTTAACATACAAATTAGCTTTGGGATGTACTTTTTCAGGTCAGGCTTGTAGGCTTTGACACTCTAAGCTATGCTTACAATAAGTAGTAACTATTCATGTATTAGGTCCAGTAGATCTAATGAGATTAAGCTGAGACTAAGTGTTATTTGATGGGAGAAAGGCATGCCCAACAGGAACTCTACAAAATGTTGCCTGCATAATAGCTTTATCATATATTAGTAAGCCAAACTGTTGATAATTTTTCAGAATTGATCTGATTTATTTCATGCATATATTGACTGTTCTGTTATTACTGTTTCTTAGGCTACTGGAGAAAAAAGAGCTGCCCCAGATTCTGGCAAGAAGCCCAAGACTCCAAAGAAGAAGAAAAAGAAAGATCCCAATGAGCCACAAAAGCCAGTGTCAGCATATGCCCTTTTCTTCAGGGATACACAGGCTGCCATTAAGGGACAGAACCCGAATGCCACATTTGGAGAGGTTTCAAAAATAGTGGCATCTATGTGGGACAGTTTAGGAGAAGAACAAAAACAGGTAAACAATTGGTGCAGAGTTGTCTCACAAGAAGTAAAGTAGTAATCCTTGTAAAAAAAGTCCTACCTCTGCTCCGAGTGGATCATGCTACTTGCTGATGTAGACCTCTTACTCTGTAGAGCTACAGTGATTTTGAATTTGATGAAAACTTGGCATCTAGAAAGCATTTTGTTATAAGAGCCAGTAGGTAGTATTAAATGTCTGTATTTGTCTTTAAATTTTAAAGGGCAGTTTGTAAAAAAGCTCAGATGATGTTGTCCCAGAGTCTTGTTGGGGCCATCTTTTGATGATTCCTATTTCAAAGCTCTTTTTTCCTATTAATCAGAAGTTAGAAAAGAAAAGAAGAAGGTACAGCACATTTTCTTTGATCTGCCTTATGAATTTCTTACAAAGCATGTTGATTTCCAACCTTTAAAGCCAATCCTCCACGCCTCATTACAATGTCGTATGTGAAATGTTATCTCCAACTCAAACTTGGTACAGAAAGATGAGGTTTGTTCTTCCTTGAGGGTTATTCTTCTTTCTATACACATGTAACTCCTACACATGGATTGAAGGGGGAAAAAAAAAAAAATCCTTTGAGGCTTTTACCTGTTGGTACTCCATGCAGCTCCCAATAACAGTTAATGGAAGCTGAGATGGAAGAGTAGGTTCCCATATAGGACACCTTCTGTCAAGATATGAATGATACTTGTTTGTGAAGTACATTTGGAAACTTTTAGTCTGATCCAAAAGATGATGGTGAACATGATTTAAAGGTGAACATTAAATTTACTGATGATTAAAATTACAGATTAATTCATTTTTGCCTAACTGTTCTTGTTTAACTCAATGGGATTCTCTCAAACCGACTTTGGGGAAAGCAAATTGTCCAAGCTCTATGAATGACCTTTTCTAAACATATAAACATTTTTTTTTTTATTTGTAGTTTGAATATTTGTTTAAAAAAAATATTGCATGGCCATTTTTTTCTATTTTATACTACTGCATATACTTTTTAGCATCTGAAATACTGTCTTCCAGTATCCTGGTTACTTAGACTCATTAAAATATCATATCCTGGGGATGTAAAGTGTGGATAGGTAGTGTTGTCAAACAGTTGGCTGCTCTAGCAGCTTTTTTTATTCACAATAAATCAACATAAATTGTGATGCAAATCCAGCAAGTAGACCTGAAAGTCTGTAACCTCCTGCAAGAATACTTAGATCTTTCAGGGAAGAAAAAGCACATCTAACCATAGACTGTTTTCAGGGTTTTGGTCTGTGTTTTTTGTTTCTTTGAAAGTGATTTTGAAAGCATTCTGGCAAAAATGTCTTAATAATTGAAGTTGGTGAAATTGTGGTCTCTTTTAATAGGTATATAAAAGAAAAACTGAAGCTGCCAAAAAAGAATACCTAAAGGCACTTGCTGCCTATAGAGCAAGCCTTGTTTCTAAGGTAAGCCTAATAATGCCTTCAATGTAATGGAAGTTAGCTTTTGGCAATGGTATTTAAATATTGGGGGTGGGGTGTTATGCAGAATAAAAGTAGAATCCTAGGACTTCTGTAATACAGCTCTACATGATGTGCTGCTGCTTGAACCCTGCTTAGTCTCTGCAAAAAAAAATCATCTCTCTAATGGCACAGTAATGGTTACCAAACAATAACTTTGTAAATGCACATCTTCCTTCATCTATGGAGGCAAAATAATGCACTTCACTACAAAAGTAAAATTCAGTCATGAAAAATACACTGACCTTTTGGCATTAACATTTGCAAGCTATTCACAGAGTTTTGTTTTTCCTAAAGTGCTACTTTTCAAAAGACAGTCTTACTTTTTGTGGAGCTGGAGAGCTGTTACTGTATGACTAAGGTTAAGTATTTCTTGCAGGTGAGGGGAAAAAGTGTGATAGCTCTGAATTTGGAAAGTGCTTACAAATGGACTAGCTGGCAGAAAGCCACGTGGAGTATTTTAGCGCATCTTGAGTTAAAATAAAACTTGTGAAGAAAACAAAGCTCTGCTGTCTTATTTGAGAATTACCTTTGTAACTGGCAGCACTGCACCGGTTGTAGATCTGTTGCATCTGAATACCATAAATGAAAATATGCTTATGGACATCTAAAACATGGGTAAAAAATAACCAAGGTGGTTGATTATAATAATATCTCTAATAATATTTCATAAAGATCAATTACAAAAATAACAGAAGAAAGCAGAAGAATGTGATGATGTCTAACTCCTGCGAATATTTATTTGAATGTACAATTGCAGAGAATTAGTAAGTTGCAGAGAAAGTTGCTGTGTATTTTAATTAAAGATTAAAAATACAACAGCAGAAATTATAGATATGTGTTCTTCAAAGCTAGAAGATTTATTCTCCTTGCGTTGAGAAGCTGCGTTTTTCCATTGTCTCTAGGACTCGATATTCTCAAAGCCTTTAGTATCACAGTGCTAAGTTCAATAGCAGCTGCAATTCTAAATACCTTTGAGGGAATTTATCTTGTCAGTCCTGTCACTCCTTTTCAAAAACATCAGAAATCATATTTTCTCCCAAAATTCATGGGACGTTGTCTGCTGAGTAACTTGTGGGAAAACTGCAAGTGGAATTTACACTCTTAAGTCCAGTATTCATCTCATCTCTAATTTAAGACATCCTCACTGGAGCTTTTTCATCCAGTGTGGTGGCTGAGAGTAGGGATGGAATAGACACTTCTGCAGCACAATTTGACACATTTTAAGGTAAAGTCTAAAACATGTCAGTTACAGGATCACAAAATCGTCTAAGTTGGAAAGGACCCTGAAGATCACCTAGTCCAGCCATTAACCTCACACCGACAGTTCCCAACTACACCAGATCTCTAAGCACTATGTCAACGTGACTCTTAAACCCCTCCAGGGATGGGGACTCCACCACCTCCCTGGGCAGCCCATTCCAACGCCCAACAACCCATTCTGGAAAGAAATGCTTCCTAATATCCAGTCTAAACCTGCCCTGGCACAGCTTGAAGCCATTCCCTCTTGTCCTATTGCTTATTACTTGGTTAAAGAGACTCATCCCCCCCTCTCTGCACCCTCCTTTCAGGGAGCTGTAGAGGGCGATGAGGTCTCCCCTCAGCCTCCTCTTCTCCAGTCTAAACACCTCCAGTTCCCTTAGCCACTGCTAGAAGAGACTTCTTCTCTCTGTTGTGTTTATATAGGGATTTTACATGTCATGTACAATGCAGATGTGTAAAACTGTGAAAGACTAATCCTACCTTTGGTGCTTAAATATATCTAATTTAAGCATACTCAGTATTTTAAATATACCTAATAAAACTATGCCTTCAGGGCACCAGAACACCTCATTTATTGCAATAGGCCTCTCTGGATTGTAGTTTTCCTGCAGGTGTGTCTCTCAGAAACCTCCAGGACACTGGAAGTAGGCAGGATTCCCTAAGCAGGGCACCCCGCTGATGCAGCTGTACCCCTTCCAGTGTATTCACTTAGGTGCCTTGACTATGTTCCCTTAGGATTGTGTCTGTTGTAGATACCTAGGTCTTGATCCCTTAGATGTGAAGAACTACAATAATCAAATTTTAAAAGCTGTTTGAAAAGTTTCATTGTTTGTTCACTACTCTTATGCTCTGATAACTTGTGTGTGGGGATATGCTTCTGCTCAGATTTGTCAAGAACAGGTTTTTTTTTTTTTTTTAAGCGTATGAATCTAGAAAGTGTTGGACCCTTTCTGGCTCTCAGCCACAAAACGTATGTGACATTTGTGACTTTCTGGTGTTGAACAAGGGCATGGGTTAGTTTTTTGTCCAAATAAGAACTGGAGGTACAGTATACAGAGATAGATGAAGAGGTGATGTGGATCAGTGATCTTTCTCAGACTGTTGATAGATCTTTTCTGATAGAAAACAAAACACAAAAAAGTCTCCCTTAGTAGCTGTGACTTTTTATTTCAATGTAAACAGTAACAATGTTTTTTTCTGTTAAAATATGATGAATTTCTTTTCCAAACACAGGCTGCTGCAGAATCTGCTGAGGCCCAGACAATTCGCTCTGTTCAGCAAACACTGGCATCCACAAATTTGTCTTCCTCCCTTATTCTGAATACTTCTCTTTCTCAACATGCAACAGTATCGGCATCTCCTCAAACTCTTCAACAGTCCCTCCCCAGAGCAATTGCTCCAAAACCTTTAACTATGAGACTGCCAATGAATCAGATTGTAGCTTCTGTTACCGTTGCACCAAACATGCCAACAAACATTGCAGCTCCATTGATAAGCTCCATGGGAACAAATATGGTGGCAACGCCATCTTCATCTCAAGTCAGCCCCTCAATGCAAAGCCAGCAGCACCAGATACAGCATCTCCAGCAGCAACAGATGCAGCAGATGCAACAGCAGCAACTACATCAGCATCAAATGCATCAGCAAATACAACAACAAATGCAACAACAGCATTTTCAGCACCACATGCAACAACATTTGCAGCAGCAGCAGCATCTTCAGCAGCAAATTAATCAACAGCAAATGCAACAGCAGCTGCAGCACATACAGCTGCAGCAAATGCAGCAGCAGCAAATGCAGCATATGCAACACCAGTCACAGCCTTCTCCTCAGCAGCATTCTCCGGTAGCCTCTCAGATCACTTCTCCCATCCCTGCCATTGGGAGCCCTCAGCCAGCACCTCAGCAGCACCAGTCACAAATACAATCTCAGACACAGACTCAAGTATTATCACAGGTCAGTATTTTCTGAAGATAAATGATCGTGCAACATGGCTTTGTGTTGATGGAGGGGGTAGGGGTAAACCATATTTGGCTGAAAACTGTAAATTGTTGATGGTAGTTATGCAGGGATGCATAACAGATCGAATGATCCTCTAAAGTGTCTATTAGATAGGCAATAAAGAACTACAATGTAGCTGTGTATCATCTTTTAGCTGACTATAAATCATTTTGTTTAAAAAAAAAAAAAAAGCTGTGCTCTTTTTCATGTGATGCCTTTTTAATTTATTTAAGCTTTACCTACAATATGTGAATCAAATGGCCTAATAAATACCTGGACCTTATGACTGCAAAATGGCCTTCCAGAGTTATGTGATATAACCCTTCTTTCTCTAAAATTGAATAATGCACTTCAAGGCAGTATGAACTCATGAAGCCCTTAAAGCACAGTTGTAACTACCTGTAAAATGATGATTGGATTTCATACAATCATACTTGTATGACATGAGTTAGTTGATGGCATTTTTTGTCATGAAAAAATAGAGTAAATCACAGATTTTTGCCAAAGCTCTTAATTTTTTTTCTCTCCTAAATATCTTCAGAAAAATAAATGCAAGTAACTGAACTTAAATGTTTGACCCAACCTTTCACTTCATTTCTCCAAATAAACTTACCATAGTTTGTAAGAAAATATATATTGACATTTACCCTCTTACGTTAATTCCAGTTACAGAACAAATGTGAATATTATATTCTGTGTCGAAGTGATGAGTTTCAGATTTAATACACTGTATTTTTAAAAGGGAAATGCACTTAAATAAAACTGTTATTACAGAAAGCTAAGATGAAAAAATGCAAGAATTTTTAATACGCTGCAAAACCAGTAGAATATTTAAACGAAACTCCACAACCGAATAATCAATGTAAATATTTTCTTTAAAAGTTGTAAGTTTTCATATCATGTGTTGTAAAGTTTTCATAAATGAGGCTTTAATGTAAACACTGGTAACATGAATTATTAATTGCTACATTGCTTATTGTGTTTTTATGCTGTTTTATACTTTTTTATGAGTTATGATAGCAGCAATTAAGTTGTTTGTATTTTGCTTATCTAAAATAAATGCTTTTATCTTGCTATAGAATAAACACATTTCAGTAAAACTGATGAGCCATAAGTCTTTGATACAAAAACCAGAAATGATTCTTTATGCAAATACTTTCTTGGAAAGTTTCTTTAACTTTTTGGCTTTTTATCAAACATACTGGGTAAGCAGGTACCTATCAGAACTGAGACCAGCTCTTGTATCCATCATGACGTACTGCTGAAGAGTCATGTACAACTTCTCTGAGGTTTCAGCGACTTCAGAGAGAGAAAGCAGGTGGTAGAATTACAAAGCATTTGTGGTACCCGGTGTCAAGAACAGGATAGTGAACCTGTCCCTTGGCAGTAGTGTTCAGAGATGCAAATAAGCACAAATTGTGGTTTTCTTTGTGTCTTTGAGTTTCAGATTTAAAGGCAGCTACTGCTGTGGGCTTCCTGTCTGTAAGCCCCCAACTCTGACTCAGGCTGATCCCGAGTTGTCTGACTTTTATTTTATCATAAAAGTAGGACATGGTAGATGGAGGTGGGGGAAGAGAACAGGTGAGATGGAGAGGGCAGGTATTTCCTATGAAGGGTTTAGAAACATTCACATCCAGTGTGTTGTCAGGTTATTAGTGCTGTTTATATATTTTTATGCTGGACAGAGAGGAGAAATCCTTTATTTTCTTCTTTCCCTTCTTTGCCTGCAATATCTGTGCTGTGAGTGCAGCCTGACCACTATCCCCAGTTGTCTTGCATGATTAATTACAGCATCTGTCCTGTCAGAAGCTATAATGAAGAGGTCTTGATAAAAATTGCAAATTACCACTGGCAACAATCTTAAACTGCTTATGATAAAATGAAAATTAAAACCAGCAAGTGTCAAACCTGAGCAGAATCCTAATCCTGTTTGAGGCGGTGTCCATGGCTACCAAATTCAGACCACAACCCAAAAATAATGGAATATAGATCCCCCAAAAGTTGCAGTCAGACTTGAGGGAAGAGGTACTATACTGTGTGAGTTTATTAATAATGAATACAGCTTTCAATATTTCATCGTCCTCAGGTACTCTGTTTATTATGTACAAATATTGAACAGCAAGAGATTCTAATTATAAATTTATAGATTTCTTGAAGCAGAAGAAATCATGTATAAATTGAAGCTTTTCATAATAGGTGTTAGTTGACAGCTACCCGTGCTCCTAATAGCCTTAGTGTGATATCTAATAATGTCTGCGATGGAGGATGTTTATTCCAAGCTTGCCTGTGTTAGAAATGGCGTGGCAGAGCCTGGTTGGGAGAGATTTTTGTGTGTGTCGGTTTTAACCACCAATGTTACATAACAAAGGGAACCATTTTATAGTCGTTTTGAAACCTTTAGACAAATGTCTTCAGAAATAATTGCTAAACTGCATGTGACAGTAATTGTGTATTAGTTCTGTAATTGTCATTTTGAAGACCTATGAAGTATCGTTGGAAAAATGTCACTAGTGATAAGAGTTAATTACAACTGAAGTCTGTTTTCAACTATTTGCAGCGAGAAGCAGGTGTTATTACACTCATTAAATGGTTTCATAAATCCTGGGTTTTATCACATTTGATTAAGAGCTGCTGAACTACTGATGGTCAATTCCAGGAAAAATAGTTTTAATTACTGAAGCTAAAATAAATTAATCATCATGCGGGACTGTACATTTTAAATATCAAAATTTGAATCTTGAAAAACTGGAGCATCCTCCTGCTTGCTACAAAATTATATTTTACATTACCCACAATAGCATATTGCAGAACATCTTGTGTTTCAAACTGTGCAAGTTGGTGTTCATATTCCCTAAGTCTAAGTGAATAACTTTGCTATCATAGGTCATAAATAAAACTGTTAATTTAAATTGCTTAATATGCAATTTATACAGGAAAAATGCAGTATCTTTATGATTTCAGTGTTGTATACGGTTTAAAGAATGTTTTCCTTCATATCATTTACAAGCACTTAACTGCTCCCTTCTTTTCCCAAGGTTTCAGATGCTTTATCACCTCGGTTAACCACATTCTACTTTCACATTAACCCAGGTTGACACATGATGAAAGAACATAAGGAGGTTTAATTTTTAGCTGACACAGGGTCATTAGTTTCTAACTTGGAGAACAAAGCCTTTAAATACCTCTATGCAACATAATCTCAATTTTATATTATCACCTGACCATTGTGGTTTGCAGGACAGATGGATTAAATATCTCAAGTTTAACCAGAAGTCTTGCACTGACTCTTTTCAATGGGGATTGGCTATTTGAATGGCTCCTTTTCCATTTCTCACTTCATGGAGTATTCTGCAGCACTGGACTTCATTCTAACCTTTCCCTCCCCCCTTTGTTTGGCTTTTGTTTTGCAACAGCTGTTATTATCGTTTTTGGTCAGCTGTGATTGCTGGAGGCAAAATAGGACCAGATGGTGTTTTGCTATGCATGAATGGCGAGTTAGAGGAGTTTAGATTGAATAGGCCAAGTTTGAATGGTGTCTATGCACCACCTGCCCTCTTCAGCAGCAGCATACACATCATAGGAGCATGATCTGTCTCAGACCTACTAGAATTGGATGGGAATGGAGAGAGCCTCGTTGGATTTTCTCCATATTTATTGATCTTCCATGCACTAACAGCATAATGCAGTACACAGTCAATTTGAGTTAATTGGATATGACACAGCATGTACATGTAATCTATCACTGTAGTCTCCTGGTACACTTTAGGTTTTGCTGCCACAAGAACATGCAGTATTAGCCTGCATTAATAGGCTAAGTGGATGGAAGTAAAACAGGATCATTGTGTAGGGCTTGATTTAACAAAATATACTGTAGTTTTAAAATTATACCCTCAAAACTACCAGAGATGTAGTTAAATATGAATATTTTGGATTTGATAAACTGGACTGAGCATTTTGGCACAGAATAAAATATACCTCCTTCCCATACTTTTCCGAGAGGTTTGCCAGTGAAATAGAAATGAACAGTTGACTAAAAAGTAGGGAGCAGCATCAGTAGTGATGAGCCGGTGCCATACAGAAAGGGGCGTGTATTCATGTGGAGGAATCTACTTCGTAGCAGAAGGGATATTATGTTAAGCAAATTCTGATTACCAGCCCCTACAATGCAGAAATTAAAATTAGGCATCCAGATTGTGCTTAGAGTAGCGAAGGGCCACTTTGGTATCCTAAAGCTGGTCATAGAGGTAGAATTTAAATGTTACAGAAGTTTCAGATCTGTTGTGTCCTCTATCTGTCTATCTCAAAGACATTGGGTATGCAAGAGTTGTGTCTGGATGTTACGGAATAAAATGCGTATGTTACAAATAATGAATAAAATATAACAAAAACATATAATACATAAATTACTTGAATTGTTACAGCAGTTGGATGTCTAAAAGCCTACTTATGTATGTAACCCTGGGTTGTGATCATGCTTTGCCTAAGTTGGCAGGAGCTGCTTACTTGGTGTCTTTGTCTGTGGTGTCAGGTAGCCGAGTGAGCTACTTTATTATGAAAATTGCATTCAACTGAAAAAATGCTAAATATTTTCAAGTGCCTGTGGGAAAAGCTAGGTTTGTATTAAAGGATTTGGTTCTCAAAGTCACCAAGAAGTTAATGCTTCTCAGGTGCATCTGAGGGAGAGAATTTTCGATTATAACACTAAAATCTTTCAGAAGAGAATGTATTGCTTTGAATGAGCTGTTCTGACACTTCAATAGGCTACACCGGAGATTTATAATGTACGCTGTTTACCTCAGTTAAAAGGTAGAAGTGATATTTTAAATAGTGTTTTTTTAATCCAAGTTCTTGTAGCATTAGCATCTTCAGCCCTTACACAAACCACAGTAGTGCAGAGTTTTCTTACATGGTTTGAAATTAAATTTATTTTAATCTTCAAGGTAAAAAAAGTTTTAACGGATAATTATACTTGATTTGGTGTAGTTGTATGGGCACTTTCTACAGGTATCATTTATTCTCTTTTCCCCTCTGGGACTATCTTTTTTCAATCAGCCACCTTTGGTCTGTTATTTTCTCCAAACTGGAGTTGTTACATTACTTTAACTCTGCTGCTCTAATTGAAACAGAAAGGCTTTGATCCAGCAAATCACTTAAAATGAGTGGATAATTCATGTATATAAGTAGTAATTTCATTAAAGTGACTACTCATATGCTCTGTTATACATTTGCTCAAGTGCTGTCATAGATCAGGGGTCTAATTGCAAAACGCTGTATTTGTTTTCCAAACAATTCCAAGTAGCGATAATAAGAATAATCAGAACCTAAAAGCAACATAACCTAACTTAACATATTCTGCATTTTCTTTTATTAAATTCTATTCTAAACAAGTCACAGGTTTGATTTTCAAGTACAGGTATCTAACCTTTGTGCTGGTTCAGTGACTGTCATCATAAATGTGTAAAGAATTAACCACCTGACTGGTGATTTCTATACTCAGTCATTTTGATGGGTTTCTACTGTGCATGGGTCTGAAAACCTGTACCTGGATCAGCAGTCGCAGCTCTTGACTGAGCAGATGCCTTGACCAAATATTTGTATTTACAAAACAGAGGAGTAAATGCAGGCAAACAAAGCACCATTATATCTATTGGCAATATTTGTGAAACCTAAAGGGTATAGTTACTGCAGGCGGGTTTAGTTTTGATGCTATATCCCATAGTGTACTGATAACAACTATATACCTGGCATTAGCTTAAAGTACCTACATAAATAAATCCCATGTGTTATACTTTTCTCACTGGTCGTTATTGGTGCTTAATTTTGTAATTGGTTTTGGTGTTCCACAAATCACAAGACTCGACCATACAGCATGGATATTTAAAAAATAATAAGTACCATTGCTTAATTTCTTTCCTGTTCCTGATTTTTGGAAATGCTGAATATTCAGTGTCTGAAAATCAGAGCTCAGTTTTGAAAATTCTGCTGTATCAGCTGTTGATCAGGGGATTCTCACTGCTGCACCAATGTATGTGTGTATATAGACTGATAGTAGCAGGCAGTCCATGTATGTGCTCCAGCTTCATACGAAAGCAGCCTTCCTTCCCTGTGTGCTCTTGGCATGGGGCAGTGAGTGTTTTGCTATTGACTTCAGTGGTATGGGACAAACAGCTGTGGAGCTGCACTGTGGCAACAACCAAATCACATTCCCTGTTCCTCCCAGCTGCTTTTCACTTTTCCTATCATCCCTTTCCACTTTTCTCTCTGCTTTGCTAATCACAGTACTATCCAGGGCTTACTTGCCCTATGCCAGCTCTTGCACCCTGCTCCTACCCAATCACCAGCTATGGAAAGCTTCTCCTGAAGAGTGTCTCCTCTTCCAGACCCCCTTCTTGTTTCTCCTATTCCTGGTGATCACAAGGAGATGCATAAATAGTCCACATACATATTTGTTTAAATAAAGAGAAGTCAAGATGTGTGCGCTTAATTTTATGTGGAAATGTCTAAAATATATGTAAATATGAGGCATACATTTGGGGATTTGGAGGGAATATTCTAGGTGCTTTGCAGCATGGGTTGCTGAAGGATTTGGTTACTGCTTAGCATACTATGGCACTGGCAGAATATAGATGAAGTTAGTGATAATTATCATCTTTGTATTAACAGACTTTCTCCCTTATAGATTTATCTGCCACAATATTATAAGTGTTTTGGCCATTTACAGCAGATAACATATTACAGCAGGTCTTGAACTCCTGGTGGAATACAGGTAATTTCAAGTGTCAATTTAGAGATATTTGTGTTTCTATAAGGAATGAGCAGCCTTTCCTTTTTTCTTCCTTTTTTTAAAACTCCCAATGCAAATGAAATCCTTATCCTTCACTTCAGAAAATGGCCAGAGCTTGGTAGCAGTTTTGGACAAATTAAACATCTTTGAACAGAAATAGTAATAAAAATGTAATTCTCTCATTCACATCTATTGAAGTCTGCTGAAGCTGTACTTGGCTTTAAACCCGAGGCTGAGTTTGTTCTGATTATTTCTTTCCATTTTCAAAGCTGCTGATCAGCAAAAATTAACTGATACATGATTCTGCATCTCTGCCAGTCCAGCTGCACACCAGGCAGACCCTCTTTGGGGATCTGTGCCAGGCGCAGTGCCTGCGGCACAGCTGATGGACACGACAGGCAATGGGGGTGAGTCCACCAGCGCAGGCTCCATTCTCATTTCATGTCATTTTAGTGTTAAAAATCAATGCAAGATGTAATGGATAATTTCAAAGGCAGCTAGATCAGCCAGTCATGGACCACTGCATCATCTTGGCCCTGTCACGATCGGTTGCGTAACTGCAGTCACTTTAGTGGGGGCAGGAGATCACTTCTATGCCGTTAGGCCAAATTCTCTGCATAAGCAACTCCACTGAGCACCAGACCTATTAAACCAACTTTGCAGCATGCTCAGGACTAAGTAAGAGGTCATGAAGACAGTAGAAATAGTCCCAGTGTTTTCAGGGGACTTCGAGCCAGGGCTTAGCTGAAGATGGGCAAAAAAATGCAGCCATTATGAGCATACTTGTAATTTTTTTCAAATTATGTAGGAATAATTCTTGCAGAAACATAATTCGAAAGAGGGAGGAACAGCAATTTTCTTCCTGAATTGAGAAAATGAAAACTGTTGGGTATGTGTTGCTATCACAGCAGAGTGTTTCTATCCAAGCTCAATGCTTCAGCATGCAAACAACTTTCCCTGAAATCTGCAAAGTTACTGTGCAGAGCATCTGGGAAAATATTCGTGATTTAAATGCATTAAGCAAAATGAAATGTTATTTGACTTTGGTTAATCAATAACAGAGAAGAAATGTAACACTTCAGTTTGATTAACCTTCTGCCATACAACACAAAGTCAATGAAATCAGAACTACTTTATTCTTTTTTTTAAATTTGCATAAATTATAGTAGGGTTTCATTTCTGGGAGTGTGGGGTTTTTTCCCTATGGTTATCTGTATATTTTATGTGAAGTTTGTTTGTTGCCTTAGAACAACGTATTTGTCCGCTGTAGACAAAATACTCACTTTGTTCAGTTCCTTACTTGAGGTCAAATTCTCTGAGGAGAACAAGTGTGAGTTCTGTAGCTGTCAAAAGAGGGTTTAGTGCTTGACCCTAGGAAGCATTCAAAGCCTAGATCTCTCTTTTTTTTTTTTTTATTGCTTTTCATTTTCATTGTTTGTACTTTATACTTAAGAAGGGGCCTCTGCAGAGGGGAAAGCCCCTGCTTTGGTATTCACAACTAGCAGCCTTCTACTGAAACACCTCAAAAGCTTTTCATGGCAAGAATTTGGAAACCACTGCTCTGTGTCAACCACTGGTGCATAATCGTAGCCACGCATGGAGGGGTTGGGGCAGGACGCGGGGGTACACGCGCCGCCCGGAGCCCAGGGAGGGCTGCGGGGAGGTGGAGTCAGGGATTGAGGGCATATGCATAAATGTTCTTGCAATAAACAGAAAGTACTGGAGGTATGTAAGCTTGGATGCAATGAAGCAGAAGTGTGAATCCAAAAGGGTAAGTTACTGAATTCATGTAGTTTAGAGGAAGATACAGACAATAGCTGTTTAACTGGGTGCTCACTGAAAAGTTGATGATGCAGTTTTATATATCTGTTCTCAAACAGAAGTTGCATCTTAAATTCTCTACAGATGGTGTTTATATAGTGTACACAAACTCAGTGTTGGAAATAGCCATAAAAAAGCCCGAGGTTTTGTATAGTTGTTCACAATTACTATTGTGTAATCGGAAAGTGTAAGTATTATATTACATTTTATTTTATAGAACTACAGTGCAATTATACTTGGTAATAGCTGCTAACAGTATGAGGTGCCTTATTTGTAAAAAATGCAAAATACTTGTAGTATGCCTAACTGAACATGAGTTTTGACTAACATACAAATGTAGCTAAGGTGGATTTCAAGTCCTTTCCATCCCAGTTGGCAAGACTGTTGGCCTTATCTTTTTTATCTCAGGTAGTAACTCACAGTTCTCCAGGGCCATTCCAAGGGAGTCAGGAACACAAAAGGACCAAACAAACAGATGGACTGAGATAACACCAACCTGAGCAACACAGGAAGGTCACCTCTTTGGAGAGTTACACAATTCTTGTGGGAGCCTGTCTGTGGCAGGGCTGTGGCTCTCATGTGGGGTAATTTTGGGTGCTGGAGGGTGGGGGCTGCACAAGCCCTCCCCTCAGCTGGTAAAGGCATGAAATGGAAGCAATCTTAGGAAAAGGAAATTATTAAATATTTTTTCGTTTATGTATCTTGGGATAGACTACATATACCGTGTATTCTGGGATAATTTGCACCCTTAAGAAACCCTAACAATGAACAGTTGCTGCCCTACTTGGACCAGAGACTCCAAATAAGCATTCGTATGGGGAAGCATGGTTTTAATTACACAGATCTTCAGCCAACATCTGGGAGCCAAGGAAATGCAAGGGTACATCAGCACTCTGTATCAGCATCATTTGGTCCAGCAAACCAGAAGCAGTTCACATGGTACTCTGGACAGAGAACACAGGCAAATAAAAGTTGAGTAAGTCAAGAAAGCATACAAAGAAGAAATAAAATAGCTTTCAGGTTATTTGAGAGTAGCAAACAAATGAAAAAAAAATCTCTCAGAATTATGGACTGCTTGTGCAGCAAAAATTCCTCCAAAATTGTTTTTGTTGCTTGGAATATTCAACTGGGAATAGCATGACAGGCTTGCAGAGTCCCTGCAGGGCGCAGTGCACGTGTAGGCACTATCCAAGCTACGTTCTTGGGGGCAAATGTTACTTTTGGTTTGTGACCACTGGTTCGGTACTCTCATTCTTATGCAGACTTGAGGCTATATCATTAGTCTCTGATGCCTGTTCTCAACAGCCAGCCGGCCCCAGCTAGGCAACGTCGATAGTAAACTGTCAGGATCATCACAGGGAGTCCCTGAGACATTCAGGGATCTTCCTGCAAAACAGGGCATGTGGGCTCGTGCTGGCCCTGCTGTGGGTTAAGGGCATTTTGACTGCTGGCTTCATCAGGTGTGGGGAAATAGGAACGTGCTTAGAGCCTCACCCACTTTGCAGGTCTCCTCTGAGCACTTACCTGGGAGGTCACTGCAAGTTCTCTGTCTTGCTGATTTAAGTCTCTCCTGTAGGTGCTGCCTGAGCAGGGCGTTATAGGAAAGAAAAACTTGTCTGAATTGGAAAGCTATGTCTGCTGTGCTGGTGCTCAAGGGTGCTGGTGGCCTCCAGGGACCCGCTGTCGAGGAGGGGCTGTGCTCAGCCACGGGCACTGCCACCGGCCCAACGGAGGCTCCTCGCAGAACGCCAGCAAGAGCACAGCCTGTGAACCGTGCAGCAGAAGGAAACAAGTGGTGGTTGGTGACTTTTTTTTTTTGCCTTCAGACACTTTCACTAGAGGATCCAGAGCTCCAGCCAATATGAATTTGTTGGAAAGGACTAGCTTAATGCACATGCAGAAATTTTTCTGTGCTCCCTGTAATATTAAAAGCTTGGGAAGAAGAAGGGGGGACAGGAGAGAGATAACTTTCAGCCTGTAATCCTGTTTGATGTTTTTCTGTTTCTGCAGCTAATGCCACAAAGCATTAAATGACACAAAGCATTTAAATTGCAATGTCTTGGGGTCAAGGATACTTTGCTGTTGGGCTAGTAGGGACTGTAAAGTGGCACTGATCTGTCCAGTGGTCTCTGTACACTGCTGAAAAAAAACTGGTAACAAGGCAATGGGAAGAAAGGTGGGACTCAGTGTAATTGATTGGAAATGACTACAAAAAAAAAGCAGTTCCAGGGTGTTCACTGCTATCCTTCCTGTTGCAGTAGCTTGGTGAGTGAGAAGAAGAGCGTTACTAAACAGACATTCAGCAGGCTGATTTTGTGATGGATGTTGGGATTGGGATTGAGTATTGGGGCACTAATCCCTGCCAGCTGGCCTAATTGTATTTCAACCCTTATTGTACAGTGCAAAAGCATGTGTTCAAGCCTATTGAGATTCAGGTGATACTGATTCGGCATGTGTTTAGATGTTAAAATCTGCTTAAATTTCGTAGATTTTAATTACAGAAAAATTATAAACACTAATAAAAGGCCAGATCAAATCAAACCAGTCCCACAGGCACCAATGGCCTCTGTGAACCTTTGAACCTGGAGATTAGCTAATGATACCTGTGGCCCGCCAAGAGACCATTTCTAGTTGCCAGCGTCCTGAGTCTACCTTGTTCTTCTTGGATTCAATGACTCGCAAGCACATGCTTAAAGTTAAGCTCCTTATGAAGTATGTTCCTGAGTAGGAAACATAATTAAGATTTAAGAACAGTAGAAAAGCCTGTAACTGCTCATAATCCATCTCATCTTTCTCCAGACCTTGGAAATAGAAATAATGAGAATTCCCAAAGGATTTAAATTTTACTGGTTTTTGTGTTTTGGTTCTGCTAAGGATTTCACTCTATAAAATTGAAGTGAGAAGTTTGTTACAGAGGTTTTTGTTAAAACTGAAGCAGCAGATTAAATAGTTGACTTCAGTAAAAGCTGAAGCAGGTCACTATTATTCTTGGTGATTAATTAAAGTCTGGGATGTTTAAGTGCTGATAACTGCACCTGTTTCTTTAAAACATCCTCCTGGGTTTCCTATGTGGAAATGCACATGGGAGCAGCTGATCATCTGCAGCTCAGGGCAAATATTGTTGCGACTGAGATTTGCTGGTCAGGTACTGAAAGAAAGTGAGTCCTTGGAGCAGAGTAGATAGATGATCCCTCTGTGAATTAAACAGCACTTGAATAAAGATTCATTAACCCATTACTGTATCATATATATAGCATTTCCATCCTATAGTTTTAGTTTAGTGCCAGTGGGTTTTTAGCCATCACCTCTTGAAATCAATTGTAAAGCTTGCAAAGGCTTTGGTGCTACTGGACCAAATCCTGACAGAGCAGCTTCAATACTTTTATTATGTAAAAGAGTTATGATAACTCAGAGCTGTGATGAAATGCCTGCTGTAAGGGAGGTGAAGGCTGTTTTGGCTCAGAGCCCAATGCAGTCCTGTTTAGCTTTGCAGCCCTGTATGAACAATCGTGAGCAATACTGACCTTGGGGAAAATTTGGGGCTGTAGTTGGTGTTGAAAGAGTTGACACTGTTTCCCCTTGAAGTATGAGTTAATTCATGTATTTGTGAGTGCAGTGTTTTGCTTTCCACACCTAGGTAATTAAGCAGATAGTCATTACAAAAACAAGATGCTGCCTCCACCTTCATGATATTTGGTCACAAAGCAAAATCAATATTGCTGTTTTTCTTGTATTCACATTGTGTTGGGATTAGATTCTCTTCCCTACTCTTTTTCCCACCTTTGGTCCACATACAGCTCTTTAAAGCAATATAGTTTTGCTTAAAAAAAACACAACCCAGCAGGATAAACCAAAAACAACTGTGTTCCTTGAAGTGTTTTGTACATCATAGCTGCTACTTACCATTCTTATTCATCTGGCATTTATAGAGAAAGCCTGTCTTGATATCTTGAAGGCACTTTTAATGAGTACACATCATGAATTTTCCAACTGCTTTTAGATTGAAAATGATTTCCTTTCTATTTGTCACAGAATCATGTTATTTTGCATTTTAAAAGGTTCTTGCACACCTCCCTGGCACCTGGATTGTAAGTGATTATTGGCTATTGTAGTCTGAAAATGAAAGTTGGTAGAATTTACTTCAAGCCTGTTCAACTAAATAAAAAAGTTAACTTTTGCTTAAGAAAAAAGAACAAAACTGCCATATAGCTAATGCTGTATGAGAGCTGTACTCTCAGCTAAAGACCTGCTCTGACATATTCATGGAAAAAGTGAAATCCTGTGCTCCCTTGGCTGCAACGCTCCTGTACTGGCCATCCCATTGCTCTTGAGGAACAGATAATCAAACTGTCAGCCTCCTCCTGACAGGATGCCAGAAGTTTATGTGGGTTCAAAGGACGGACTGGTCAAACTCATCAAGGACAATCTATTCAGGTTTATTCAACACAAAGACACAATTTCTCATTCAGGAAGCCCCCTAGATAAAATCTGTTGGAGACTGGAAGGCAGTATGGGACAACACCATGTTATGTGTGTCTTGTGTTTACCCACGTCCCAGAGCAGCTGGTTTTGGACACGGGGAATGGGCTGGGTAAACCTTTGCTCTGTCTATTTTTAGGTTTTATGGCTAAAAGACTAATTTTTAAATCACTGCAAAGGTTATTCTGGCTTTGGGAAGTTTCAGAAGGCAAAGTTGAATTTCATGAACAAACTCTATAGGCAAAATCTGTGAAAATGCGAGGCTATAGTAAGTCTTTTCCAAGCCTTAAGCCTAATTGTTGAGCACTGAACAGTAACTAGTTTTCTTTCTTTATGAAACTGTAAGTACATCAGGAGTATTTCCTTACTTTAATTTTCAAATATTACTGAAGTTGAATACACTCATCTTTGACCTAACCCTGCTCTGCTGAACTGGCTGAGTAACTCTCAGTTTTGGTGGGAACAGATGGAGGCTCCTGCCTGTAAGATCATGGCTACTCTTTGATCCCCACTAATCGGATGACTTTACCGACCTTCACAATTTGGTATAAGAAAATAGTGCATATTCGGTCATAACCTTGTAAAACTTCAGTCTGCATTTAAAAATATTTGGAGTGAATAGGAATAATGAACTTTCACTACCCACATTAAATAGATAATTAAGAATATTAATATTAAGAATCTCAGTTTAAAGAGATACTGATTGATTTGCTGCAAGTTACTGTGAATAAGGTCCACAAGGAGGGAAACAGGATTACAATTTAAAGACTGCAATTCAACGGGTTAGAATTTGTACTGTTTCCCATTCTCACTACATTTGCAGGAATAAAGCACTTCTGTTACACAATTTAGCAGTTACGATGGTAAAAGAGATTTATCTTTTCTGTTGTTAGTTATTTTGACAATCATGCAGTTGATGCCAGAAAGCAGCCAAAGCATTGCTACTTTTAATGTAGGTTGATGACATGCTTTACTGTCTGGGCAAACGAGTGGTAAGGACCATTGCTGATGGATGTCATGAAATTAAAATCTTGCTTCCATGGTTTAACAAAATGAAGCAAGCACTCTGCTGTAGAGTGGCATGCTTCCCACGGTGACCCCTGGAGAGTGCAAATCCTTCCAGCATCACAGGGGTGACAGAGTTAAGGGCTAATCGTTTTCTGTGGTGTGGTTGCCTACACTTGAGCACTTTTCAAGTGTTCCCACTCTGAATCCAGTTGGGCAGGTTTGTGGTCAGACCACTAATAGTGGCCTTTGAAAGGATTTCTTGAAATGGGAGGCTTGTCAGACTCCTGGCAGTTCTCTGGGTTTAAGCAATTTAATGCTGATGCCTGATGCCTGACACCTAGGATCTGACATACAGTCTGCTCAGTGTTCATATTTAAGGACAAATTTGCAGACAGGGAGCAGAGAAATTACTTGGTTTTTAGCTAGCTATCACATATGGCTGTTCAATTTTTGTGTGAGGTCTTTACAGAGAGATCTAAGACTTGTTTTCCAAAACTCGCCAGCAGAGAATATGATGGCAGTTCTTATTAGGAAACAAACACAGCTCTATTTATGCAGAAAAGCTGTCTGTTTGTTAATGATCTTATGTAGGTAATAGCTAGCAGTAGTGATGGTAATTCATTGCTTGGAACACATTTACGCAAAATTCTTGTATTTATTTTCAGAGAAGATGACATATACTGACTTGTTCAATACAGATATAAAGAAATATCTGTTGTGTTTTACAGAACAACTGTCTTTATTCTCTCTTTTCCTTTGTCCCTCGAGCTTTAGAGTATGACTATTTAATTAAAGATTGAATGAGAGACCAAGTTTAATTTTTTCTAAACAATAAACTCCAACATATTCAACAATGTCTCATGCCTTCCTGGCATTTTGACGTACGCCTGCAGCAGAGAGTCTATTGAATTTGGTATGTGACTAAAATCTAACAAAGAACACTGTCTACTGAACTCTAAATCTGCTTGGTTAAATCATTCAGTGTGCTGTACAAGTTGTACAGCTGAAACTGAAAATAAGCAGAACCCTTACAAAACAAAGCCAAGAAGAAGCTTAGCTAAAATTCTTGAGACACGACTTAGGAGCTTTGGGGTAGTTTTGACAGTACAAAAACCACAGAAATTGTTACTTTATATGAATTAATCTTGTTTACTTTTCTTGTTACTTATTACTACTCTATTACTATTTACATTAAAACTGGGAGCAATGTGTTTGGTTGGAATCTTGCAACCAGTTGTCACTATGATGGTTATTTGGGTAAATATATTATTGCAGTAAGAACCCTGTCTGACTGACACAGAATTGGCTCAGCATTTACATACATACAGTTAGACAATAAATCCGTCTTGTGTAGGATGTAAAATAAAAGCCATCTAATGAAAAATAAAAGTCCTCTTTTGCAATTCTAGTACATTTGTCTGTCAGACTGTACTCTGCAGGGGAGACACTTCCATGTATTGGCACATTGTAAATAATAAAAATAACAATACGTACTTTATCACATTTAAATTACAAGTAAAGAAAATAGGAGGCAACATCCACTGAACTTTGAGAGATCTATAAAGACTACATTTCATGCTAGATAGAGCCTAGAGGAATGGGCAAAAGAAGATGAGAGTACTCTTCGTAATTTGGTGAAATGCTGTTTGTTATAAATCCTGTACTAAGGATTCATCTTTGGTCAAACTCTGTTGAAAGCAGTGATTGGAAATACAAAGTGAGGACATTTATGAGCTGTTTAATACAATAATCTGAAGCCATGTTAAATCTAAATGACCTGTTCCACATGGAGATTGCACCCTGAATTATATCAGTTATAATGAAAATATCAGGTGTCCTATTGCTTTTGGGTCAATTACCATAGTTAATGAAGGAAGCTATTTTTTTTATTACAATTTAATTACCCGAGCTTGTTCAGCTCACTTGCAGCATCTGTTTTTTTGCAAGGGCCTACCTTTGAACCCATTTTTTTTACAAGTAGGTCATCTAGAGCACAAAGAGCTTGATCCAGCACAGTGCATATGAACTTCTGTATCCAGAAGGCTGAGAGGTGAGCCCAAGGCCAGGGACTGCACCCTCTTGTGTTTCAGACTGGAACTATTGCATCCACCTTGGAGCCAAAGTCTTCCAACCTTCTCATTTTTTGCCAGAGCTGTGTTTCTGAGAACTGTGTTTATCAGCACCATGTTTCTTTCCACCAATGGTCATAACCACCAGCAGCAGAATGATGGGATTAATATAACTATGGTCTCTGGTTTCAGGCTGTGACTTCTGCACATATGTAAAATCAGTTGCCTTAGCCGTCAAAGAAAGAGTTGCTCTTAAGTACTTTCCCCGGATGGCTGTCCTGACTACTCTTTCTGTTGCTGTACCCCAGCCAAAATGCTCAAGCAGTTACTATTAGCCTGATCACTCCCAGCCCGGTGGTCTCTAGCCCAAACACAAAGGACCCAGCTCTTACAACTGGGATGTCAGGACACTACAAGAGCGCTTCACTGCACTCTGTAGCCTTGACATATTCATTGCAAAATATCTTTATGGCTCACTGTGCCGTAAATATCTGTGGTACTGAGATGAACTCCTGCTACCAGAAGACATCAGCTCAATAAATGAATTATTGAGTAAAACTCTATAGTCAGACTAGGTAATCACAGTGATCCCTTCCGGCCTTAAAATCTATTATCTTAATTCTCATTTACCCTAAGGCCATTTTACCCTCCTCTAGCAATATAAATGGACCTTAAGGTTTGAATATTTATATCCCCTTTGAGGTATCTTTATGTTGCCAGAGTGATGCCTCAGTAAACTTTGTGTGAATGAGAATGAGGAGCTCTGAGTCCCTCAGTTGCCATGTTGGAAGTTGGCTTAGGGGCTGGAGTTTTGCTCCTTTCTGTAGTTTTCCTTGTCTGATCAATACATGTAGACTGTTCGGGAGTCCTTGTTTTAATATTTTATTAATATTGATTCATGTAACTTTG
This sequence comes from Athene noctua, assembly GCF_965140245.1. NCBI lineage: Eukaryota > Metazoa > Chordata > Aves > Strigiformes > Strigidae > Athene > Athene noctua. Next base: position 10,307,211 of record NC_134045.1, read on the forward strand.
CTTATGCCTTTTGTGCTGGGCATTGACTCATTAGTGACATAACCAATAGATCCACCTGCTTTTGGCATAGTGCTCAAATCAAAGTGTACACATTTCCCAGATGTGATGTGAAATAATACCAACCTGTGCAGAAGTGAAAAGAAACCAAACAGTAAATCTGAAATGATCTGGGGTATAATCTTGTAAATGAGTCCTAATGGCCCACAGCTGGACATCAGTTGTCTCTGTAGTGTTAGTGAATCTGAGCTGGTGCAAATCTGGGTGGAACCAGGAGCTCAGTGTGAAAGTAGAACTGCTTGACCTAAAGGCTACCCAGTAAAGTTATTGTGGCTGTACCTCCAAGACTGGGTTTTCTGCATTAAAACATGCAGTAGGATGGCCCTGATGAGCAACACATACATGAACAGTCTAGTAGCAACCTCATCTTTTTTGTGGTCTAAACATGATCTAATAATAAACAAAAATTCACGGTGGGTGCTTGGATTAGATGAACATCTGCTCACTAATCTGTTTTTAAACCGCATAGTGGCTCTTCCCCATAAGCTTTTCACTTGGATGAAAAGAGTAAAGAAAAAAAAAAAAAAACAAAAACCCAAAACAAAGAGAAATTCAGATGCTCCAGATTCCCACTGGATAAACACTGGCGTTCAGCGCTTCCTGGAGCACAGCACAGTGCTGCCTGCATGGAGCCCTTCGTGCAGCTAACGTCAACCCAAATGCCTCCTACAGAGAGGGGCTCTTTTTCTTTCATTGGGTATTGAATGCAGTGTTACAAGCCATGACTTATGGCAGGAGAGAAGCAGACACCCGAGGACAGATTCCTCTGTTGCATAATTCCACGGCCGAGAAATGTACCACAGAATGCAGAATTATGACCGACACTTTTCCAGCTTGCTTTCTAGTTGTCTTCATGGCCCAGTAGAAAATTGTGGCAGCTGGAAGTGAGGAAAAAATGGAGCTTTATTGCTTTCCTGACTAGTCAGCCTTCAGCAATTATTGTAAGAAGTGAGAACTGGTCCTCTTAATGGATCTGTCACAAATCTGTGGACTTGGTCTGCGTATCTGTCGTGATTGTTCTCCTAGTCCCAGAGTGTTCCTGGGTGTCCCTTGATAGTAAATGCCTCCAAGAGCTTCCCACTTGCAAATCCAAAACTGCAGCTACTTCCTGCAAGTGTCCAAACCATCGCTCTGCCTCCTCAGTGCAAGGAATAGCAAAGTGGGACAAGCTGAGCTTAACACTACAAAAAAAAGCACCATTCATTTTCAACCCAGAGTAGAAGCTGTTCAAAGTAAACAGCAGGGAATAACTTTTGTTGCCGTTGCTTTTGGGTTGGTTTTATTATTTTTATTTTGAAATATTGGAACTGTCAGCAGGCCTGTGTTAGGGTGTATCCCTGTGTACTCCAGCTGCTCCCTCTGCCAACGACTTTTGGGAGCAGGTGATTGCAGCATAGTCTGGCCACCCCAGTTTGGAGAGTGGTGCAGAGTCCTGTGTTGACCCTGCTTGAAGCGGGGTGCAGGGCTCAGCAGACTGGGAGAATTGATCGTGGCAGCACCCAGCCCCGGTGCACAAGTGCTTTAATGAGGCAACAGGCTCCTTAGAGCTTATTGCTTTGGATTAGACCATGTCACCTTCTGTTACAGCGCATGAAGGCCTAAGCTGGGCTGACATGGTGTAAGTCAGGGGACCTTGATGTGAAATGACATTACATGATGCAGTGTGTGAGAAAAATAAAAGTTTTTCTCTCCTGGCATTGAGTACTCACTCCCTGTTTCCACAGTGGCCATGCAGTCCAGCTTTCAGCAGGTGATGGCAGGGTAGGTGTTTGGAGGCACGGGAGATATTTTCATTAAGCAATTTCAAATCTCATTAGCAAATTTTCATAAAGTGATAAAGCAGTGGCAATATTAGCCTTATTAATCTAATATGAAATTCACTCTCATGGTAGAGAAAAGTGCCAATAAAAGCCTTTCATTTTGTACAGACTAACAGCACACGCACCAGTGTGTTCTTAATGAAACGATGCAGAATTTTAATCTCCCAGAATCAGTTCAAAGATTTAGAGTACAGTGGAGTAATACCAATGGAAACAGTTTTAAGTTTCATTTTCACCTTCATGACAACTGCTAGTACTTGCTCAAATCAAGAATTGTTTGGTTTAATAAAACCCACAAAACTAAACCACCCCCCCAAAACTTTTCATTTAAGCCTGACAAGCAGAAGAGATTTGTATTGTTGTATAGCTCCAGATAAAAGCAGCATCTAGAACTGTGTTTCAGTTGCCAGGACGACTAACCACTGCCACACACTCAGCCCTGCTGACTGCAACGGGGAAATCAAACAGTGTGTGGTGGATCAGCTCAACCATCAGCCTCGTAGCAAAATAAAATAGCAGGGCTATGGTGATTTCTGGACTATGCTCATATTTGGCCAATACTTGATCTGAAGAGAAAAAATAGGACCACCATCTGTTTCTAATTTCATCTTCATATCTTAAAGGTTTTAGTCAGATGAATTACAAAATATTTCCAAAAGTTTATACATTTTGCAAGCCACTGTCTTTCCTCTTTCAAGTCATTTTGCTCATGGTATGAAATCAGTTTTGTAGACTACACCATCTGAAATCAGAAACCATGTCTCGCCCTATGACTGATTGCAGGGGCAGAGGGAATAGGTGCAGGGCAGCACTTGCCCTTCTCCCATCTCCCAGCTGGTCCCATCTTGGTGGGTCACAGTGAGACGGACCAGCCCTGTCAGCAAATAGGCGAATCCCCTCTGCCACAGCATGCTTGTTCATGCTGTCCCTGGTACAAATATCTTGTCATAAACTCAAGCTCGTATACTAGCAGACACTTTGAGGAAGGTATAAAACCTGTTCTAAATTTCAGGCTTAGATCAGTCTTCTTCACATAGGGAGCATCAGCTGGTGTTGAGGCATGGTGCAGAGCTGTGCTGGGTCTGAGGTGAGGTCAGTAATTAATTCTAGCAGCAGTTAGTGTTACAGACGAGGACTGGTTTATACACAACGAATTTAATTAGGTGCTGGTTTCTCTTTACTTTTTCATCAATTAGTGTGAGTGTATAGTGGTTTGTAAAAAGATCAATAGTGTAGGGTTTTAATTACTTAGAGAACATTATTTACATTATTTATCCCATGGTCAGTCAGATGGTTTGTGTTTATAAAAAGGACTTGGAAGTTACAGGGCTGGTGCTGCTGTAGTCCCAGTGAGTCTGGTTAACCACTCATTGTGTAAGGGATGCTGCTCATGTGAGTAAGTGCTCTACAGTTTCTTCAAGAGATGTAGATAAATGCTTCCTAGAAGTAATCAATTTCTTTAGTTTCATACTGCATAAAGAGTTTCTAACTTTAAAGACTCTTTTCATGAATGGGAAAATATGAAATCAATTCCATTTATCTGAATGAATCTTTCAGCAAGCTCAGGGTTTAGTGTGGGGGCACTGCAGGCAAAATGTAACAAATGCAGTAGCATAAAAATGATTAAAACATGATGAGCAAGGTTATAGAGATAAAAAATGAGAGCGAAGGAGTTGCAAAAGTGAAAACAAGAAATCTGTGTGATACTAAAGGGTTTGTCTATTTTTCATGTTTACTTCTTCTGTGTTCATAATTTTTTGGTCCATCATCAATCACTGTCAATTTGAAAAAGTGCTATACTTAGGGTCATTTATCCAGGGCTATTGGAGGCTAAAATTATGCAGTTTCAGTCAAATATACATGAATAAAGACTGTCATTTCTGATTAATGACATGTGACTTCAGTGTGTTACAGAATCATCTTGCCATCCAAGCTTTACAAAAAGGTTATTATGTAACGCCTTTTCCATAATATATCTACTTTTCCTCTAAGAACACTGTAGAAGCCATTTTGCTCACATTAAGTCAGTGCTGATATCCCTTATTATGCCAGTGGTAATTGTTCCACAGATTTTGAGATTGCCAGAATAAGTACATTTTTGCGGGACTTGAAATTACATTACTGAGGATCGTTACCAAGCTTGTGGTTTTGGTTCTCTTTCATAGTTTGCTTTTTATTTTAGCTGTAAGAGAAAGCCTAGTCTTTGATTAGGAAAAAAAAAAAATCATCCATATAAACCACTAATCTCATGCAATGTATTCAGAAAAAGCCACACATGGTATTTCAGCATTAATGACTGTTTTTCATGATTCACCATTTCCCTTATCTCCCTGTGCATAATGCAGGCCTTGTACGCAGTTGTCTAAGAAAGGAGAATGAGTGAGAGTTTAGGAACTTAAGGGAAATGTCACAAAATTAGAGAAAGAGGGAGAGCAGGGAAAGGAGGGGAGATGCGCCCGTGCCAGGAGCTGCAAGAGCTTCCCCACAGCTGCTTTGTGCATACGTTCGTGCTCACAGGGAAGATCTCGTGGCTGCCTCTGAAGCAGCGCCGGGAAGCACAGACCGCAGTGTGCCATATGTTCTGTTACAGCCACTCAGCTCCTTCTCACTCCTGTAAGCGGACTGCATATAGCAACCATCAGACGGCCTGTCTCCTTCCAGAGCTGTTTTTTCACGCCAGGACAGATCATCCCTCTTGCAGGAAAGCTTTGCTTTGAGGGGAAAGAGAGGGAGCTTCTCTGCTGTTTTACCTCCCATCGCTTGTGGCAGGGGCAAAGTTTATGGTCTTGCCAGAGATCTTAGAGTCTCCCTTCTCTTCAGATCCTTCTGGTACCAGCAGCAACATTAATGGTTGCAGCCCTCCAAATTCCCATTGCTACAGCAGAAATGGTTAGGTTGCAGCTGTATTTATTAGCCATCATATCCTTTTTCTTGGTACTGTTGCTGCTAACAAGTGCTGCTCTATCAAAATACATAAGGGCTGCTCTGAAGTCTGGTTCTCACATAGAAATCTGGATTTTTTGTTTTGCTTTTCCCTGAATGCCATTAGAAAGACACACTTCACTTGGGCAGCCATAAACCAGAGAAAGGTGTGATGAAGGACAGGAGTATCAGAGGAACTGGGGCACCTGCTGAGAGCCCAATTGCCCATAGTGCTGAGAAGGCCATAATTCGACTTTTACCCTGGGTCATCCTCTAAAACCATCTTTTACTCCCCCCGGTCCTTAGAGAAAAAGCCCAGTGCCAAACACCCTTCCCTGCCCCTTCTTTTGATTGTATAACCTACACATATGCCTTGATAGCAGCAGGTGCTGTGTTTGGGCCTGGATTTTCCAAAAGAAGAATTTTCTGGTCTTGCCTTAAGCCTTTAGTAGCAAACCTCAGCAAAGCTGCAAGGTGAGCTTTGCTGGGAGGAGGCAGGTTGTGCAGAAGGCTCCCGGGTCTGTTGCTGCTGGCGCACCTCTCACAGGCCTGCGACTTCACATTGCTACTATTTTCTAACTGTGCTGAAACCTGCGGTATAACTCTATGTGTCTCTGCACACAGTAATAAAAACAGACTTGGGATAATCCAGTAGAAAGGCCTAACAGTCAGGTGAATAGATGTTTATCATATCAGGTCAGAACAGAGCTATTGGTCCAGGATCTCCCCTTGAAATCTCCTAGTTTTACTACTTGCTCTTTTTACTATGGTTTATTAAACTGGAATTTGTAATTCATATGAATTTCGTACAACGAATGAAAGAAATGGCCATAGTAAGGAGTTTGAAAAACAACATAGGAAAAATTATTTAAAAAAAAATAATAATTTTCTAAGGCATATAATTTTGTTATTTCTCAAGAAAATTAAGGTAGAATATTCTGTTGCTATGTAGGTGTATGACATATTTTACACTTCTACCTTTCTATTTTGTTTGTTCAGATTACTTTAACTTTGTTGGGAATATCCTTTGACCCAAATGGAAACACATTTTTTTAGAATAAATGTTGAGATAGACAGAATGCTCCTTGGGAACTGTATTTCCAGCCCCACAAGGTGCCACTGTTGGTGAATGTGCTATGAGCTGAGTACTGTCCCTCGGGGAGTGAGTGGTCCCAGTCCATGACAGAAAACACACTGGAAGAAGAAAGCAGCTTTGGGGTGAGATGAGTTTGAAGTCCACAGCATCTCCAGGAGGCTCTGTTAGCTAATCTCTTAGTAGGTCTTTTGCTTCTAGATTCTTCTTTTGTAAAAGCCTTCTGTTGTTCTGATTCCTGCAATGTTTAAATTGCTGAGTTGCCATTCTCTACTTCCCCCTCCCAACCCAATTGAAGGTTCATGTATTATCCCTGTGTGTTGCAAATTTTGTTCATTATCCAAATGGTCAGTCAGTCTAAGTTTAAAAGGAAAATTCCCTAAAATGTTATTTTCTTCCATTTCTTTTGTATTTATTGTTAATGGTACTGTTAGTGGAGAAAGACATGTGTTTGCCTGTGATAATTTATGTAGTATTTAGTAGTGAAGAGCTACAGACATGGTCAATGGTTCAATAATCTCACCTTCTGCTAAGTGATGTGCTACGGGAATGTGTCTGTACAGGTCCTAAATGGCTGCAGAACATCAGGTCACAAAGCGTGTTCTGCTAGGACACAGCAGCAGCTCCAGGGGTAGGCATGCGTTTTGAGAGACCTACTTAAGACTCTGTTTCTTGTGAATTAGCCTACATGATGTAAATAGAATCAAACTTTGTTAGTATATGTATATGTATATGTGTATGTGTATGTGTATATGTATATGTGTATGTGTATGTGTATGTGTATATGTATATGTGTATGTGTATATGTATATGTATGTTAATGTTTGTGAAATGTGCATGCACACACACACATGCAGTGTCTATTATCTGCATTAATGTTCAACTACTAAGAGTATTAATGGATAAATTTACCTACGGCAAAGAAAGGCAGTGCTCAAAATATGAAAGTTTTGCTAGGAAATAAATTACATGATGGAGGAGAAAATAAGAACAAGGGGAAAAACCCAAGATCACTAGCCAAAGGAAAAAGATTTTGGGTGATCAACAGACAACAACAGAGAGTAGTGAGGAATGTGCAAAACCCCTCCTATTTGCATTGCATAGTGCAACATTGTCCTATTTTATGCTATTTTTTCTCTGCAAATCAAATGATATCCAGAATCATGGCATGATATAGCTGAATTAACTCTCATCCATTATGTTTAAAGACCACAACACAGGGCATCTGTAATATAGGACTGTACATATTTCTTGTGGTTCTGATACTATTAAAGCTACTTAAGTGTCATGACGTGTTTATTTATGAGATCATCAAAGCCACTTAATAACTTTCTCTTGGTTACTTGTTTACATCTGTGTAATACAGAGCCAGATTGTGCAGCCCACAGTCACATCAGTGAGCACTTACTCATGCAAGTTGTGCCACTGACATAAGGGTTTCACAATCTGGCCCATAATGTATCAAAATACAGGAGGCCAAGATCTTATCACTTACAGTCATGTAAATCTGGCATTAATCCACTTAAGCTCCAAGTTTGGTACCTAGATATAAATCAGTGAAATTTCACTGGTTTCAGTATTTGATTCAGTGGAGCTATTCTGATTTACGTGGAGAAGATCAGGCCCATTAGATTTGCAATTTAGAAACGCATTCGCTCCACTGCATGTATAAACGTTAGGATAGCTGAAATTAACATCACCACAAAAAAGATAATTTTCAACACTGGTTATTATATCTCTTTGCACAATATAAACAAAGAGAATTATGTCAGAGTTAGAAGCAAGAAGGTTTAAGAGTCACATATGTCTTAACCTTTACACTGGCTATGAGTACATCAGTTCCTACAAGATGAACTGCATTATAAAGTAAATAGATCTGCTTTAAAGAAAGGTCAGGACACATGTTCTGCTAAAATCTAATTTCAGTCTATTGCCCTATAACCTACTGCTCTCTGGAATACAACAGATATAATAGTAAAGAGCCTGCATTTAATTATCTGTGATATAAAGCCTCCTTATCCTCCTGAGACTATTCACAAGAATAATAGAAGGTATTCTCAAAATACTGTATTTTCTTCTGTATAGTGAGTGCATTCTGTTTTAACTGTCTTTCCTGCTTTCTGGAAATATTATTCTAGCACCTCTTGTACCCTTAATCCAATGTTATATTACTTTTATGTCCTGGAAGAGTAGGTTGTTTTACAGACCCAAACAAACTGTGTTGCATACTGTTAGCTAGTGGTAGGTTCCTGCAAGTGTATTAAGAGCAGGCTTTGCTGATCATCCTTATGCATTAACTGTTTGCTGCTGCCTGTTTAGAAGATGAATTACATTAAGATTCAACAGCTTAATAATAGCATTAATTTTGCCTGATATAAGCCAGAAGAACTTTAAAGTGAAGGATACATGCCACAGTCTCAATGTTAGCCTAGCAGAGAAACACCTAAAGATAATGTATAGACTTAAATAAAAGAATAATTAATATGGGCTTACTCATCTTATAACTGATGTGCCACACAGTCCTAAATCAACATGTCATTTAGAAAAGAGATAGATGGTAAGCTAGCTTTTAATGGTGATCATTCAAGCACCTGCCTGAAATATTTAAAAAAATTTCAGGAAAGAAAAGAGAAAAACACCTGTCTAGGGCTTAAATCTAGATGAGGAAATTTTTGTCTCATGTTTCACACTGCCTGTATCATTGCAAATGGGCATGTAGAAACTGTATTCTGAACTGGTATCACCTGGTCTAATTACTGAATAAATCAGAGTAACTCCACCAAAATACAACAGCTGCAGATCAGTCCTGAATGGGCCATAGCAATCCACCTCACCTGGGTTCTGGGAAGGACTGTCCTGGAGGATGCTTTGAAAGTAAACGCCCACTAAGAATTAGCATTTTAGCAGAGTTTAAGAGGTTCCTAATTTGATTTTTGCAGATGGGTAAGGATTGATTCCCTGTAGTTTAACTACAGAAAATGACTGAGCTGACCGCATCTATAGTGCACCCTTCTGCTTTTCCTCCATCCATCACTAACTTGACTATCTTAAGATGACTGTTCAATATGTAGGTGAATTAAAACTTTGTATGTTTATACATGTACTTCCCTGCAGTCTTTTCCATGGAAGGCAGTGATAGTCATTTAAGGTAGTATTCTGTCATCATTTAGAACTCATTGTTCCCAATGAAGTCCTGGGTATTCTGCAAAAAGGAAGAAAATGATGGGAAAGGAAAGAAAAAAAAAGAGGAAACAAGGAAAGGAAACAGGATGGATCCTAAAGCTGTCCCAGGAAAATGAATAGCCTGAATTCCTACATCTGTGAGTAGCTTGGGAATCGGATTGGAAATGCCTATGAAATTGCTACACAGAAAGATGTGACAAGTTCTTATGAAATGTTTTATTGTGTTATTGTCTTGTTGGAATGTGCTGCTTCGGTAGAGTTTATGGCAGAAGCTCCTGATAGGAAGAACATCACTTTTATTACCGCTGCACAGTTGATGTTGTATCCATGAAAGTCCTCCCTGCTGCCAGTCTCCCAGTAGCTGAAAGCACATGGAAAGTCTTGCAAGAACCAGATGATTAAATGTTTTGCTACAAGCTCTGCCAGGCACTGTATGGTGATGAGCTGAATAGCACTCTTTGAATCTTTCAAGAAAAATGTAATTTAAAAAAAAAAATCACAAAATGGTAAATACTTATGTCAACTGGTTTAGTCTCGCTGCTTACCAGTTTCCTGGCCACATACTTGCAAAAGGCCCTCACTCCTGGTAAAAAGCCTCAGTATGAAATGAGTTACTGGGCCACTGGTAAGTGCAGATTTTTTTTTTTTTTATTTTTTCCTGTGGCTCCTTCAGGGATCACCATGGGGCCTACTTTCAGTCTGGGATTGCTCTAGCACAGTTTCTTTCTGGAGGAAAAGGGCTGAGATGACCCACTCTGGGGGGTACTGAGCGACCTCCCTGGTGGGCATTTTCTTGTCTTGTTTGGTAAGTCCATAGAACTGTTGAAATCTGATGCACTTTAGGATTATAAAAGCTGTTAAGGCATATGACTCTGCTGGTGAAGCTGGTTTAATCGTACCCAAAGGAGAACAAGAAATTCCACCTAGAAGCAAGAAAAATGCCTCTAATTCTCCTTTAGGGAGCATCTATATAACTAACCTTCCTATTCCAATGCAATGAGACCTAGCAGTCCCTGCAGAGTCTCCTGGTTTTACAGTTTCAAGTTTTCTTAGAAACCTTAATACTTCCACAGAGGAGAGTTCCTTCTGGGGCATTAAAATACAGATCCCTAGGACCTCTCTTCCATTTCTTGCAAAATTAATGGTAATTACCAAGAATGATTAGCAGGTTCAGTGCTTATTAGTCTTACTTTTTAAAATTCTGAAACAAATGTTTTTTCTTCCACTGTAACTGATCATTTTAATTTCCCTTCTTTGTAATAAAAATTGACGTTAAAGGATGCCTGAGGCAGTGTAATGAGAAAATGAAATTAGTTTTTCAGTTGGCTGGTCAAAAGCATTTTATACATGATAATAAACAGTTTATTTTACTCTTTTGCTTATGACATAATAAATGATAAAAACATTTTACTGAAATAGATATTGCCCACTTTGTTACAGAGAGCTCAAGCTTTTCCATTCATGGGGTCACATAACTCTGAGAGCTGCCTTCTTGATCTGTTTTTCTTAACCTTTTTTGGGGTCATACACAACAGTGGATCTCCACACCAAGCACAACCAAAACTTTAGGGATTTTTTCTTCCTTCTTGAAGACGTTTCTCAGAAATGCAGGGTCAATTATACTGTGTAACCTAGGAGTAAATCTGTGTAAAGGCATTTCTGAAGAGTGGCTCAGAATTCTGTATAGTATCCTTAAAGCCAAGCCAAACCCTGTATTTAAACCAAATTGTGCCGTTTCATTCAAAAACCTTTGAGCAGGAGCACCATGCAGCCAAGCAATCCCACTGCACTGGATGAGCCCATTTCTTCCCTTCTGTTTTTAATCTTAGGAAGGGCAGGAAAATGGGGTTGTTAATGGTTTACATAAATTCTCAATTTTCAAATTGTTCACTGATTTCTGAGGCCATATTGAGAATGTTTGCAGATAAGGGGAAAAAGAGGCTCAGATGCTTGTTCAGGGTTCAGTGGAAGTCTGTGACCACTTTGAGATTTGTCCCGTTTCAGCTACCTACCCCTCCATTCATATTTTGCATGAATTGGAAAAGCTTTTTCTCCACATAGGCTCTTTCTGAAGTGAACATATGATATTCCTTGAATTGTTTAGATTGATTTAGATTGATTATAGCGGCTTCTTCAAAGCAAGAAATCAAAATAGGCTAGTGGTGAGGTGAACACAACATATTGATAAATGTAGTTACATATATGAAGTGGGCAAGAAAAAGAGAGAAAAGCTGAGTTTCTTGCATATGATTCTTACAGTACTTGACAGCTCAAACTCCCACATGCTTGAATAGTTCAATACTGGATTAGTGTGATGCCTGCTTGGCGGATCCTGTGGGGCATAGACTCAGCAAGAAACACATCATTCAGGATTTTGGGGACAGCTTGTAAACTGTCCAACACTACTGGCAATCCCACTCCAATCAAAGTCAAACTTGAAGATGGAATGAGTGGGGAGGAAAGAGACTCTCTCTTATTTATGTTCCCATTATTTATGTTCTAAATTCTGATTATTCCGTTTCTGTAGAACAGTGTCATTGAAAGATTTATTTATAAAAGAATACAAACTGCACTGAGCAAGCTAGAGCATGCTTAATAAAAAAAACAAGAGAGAAAAGCAGAATGGACATGTAAAGACTGAACTGAAATCCTGATTATATACTTATTTTTACTGAAGCCCATGGCAAAACTGTAATTATATTTAATAATGACCATTATATATTGTTAATATTATATTTAATAATGTTATATATCGTAAAGTCAGAGGATTACCTATGAACATTAGGACCTGATTTTTTTCTGTGTTTAGGGAAAAGGAGAATTGTCCCTAAAGTACATGCACAACTTCTTTGTAAATGGCAAGAGATTGTGTCAAAATTTTGGTGGGAAAACAAAATAATCCATTGTTTTAAAACTATTGAAACCTTTGGGATCTTAACTACTACACCAGTAATATTAATATTTCTGTTAACATGTTGGTTGATAGCACCACTTTTATTATTTTACTAGAATAATCAAGATTAAAAAGCAAAGATCCTGTTTGCATATTCCTACTCATATACATTTTCCCATTGACATTACTAGGAGTGTTCATAAAAGTGAAGATTGCATTTTTGGTAAGACCGGTTTAAGGTAACAAATGACATGTCTATATGATGAATGAAAACCTTAAAATAAGATGTGGGTATATATTAGAAACAGAGATATGACACTACAGTGCTCATGAATCCAGCAAACAAACCCAAGTCATAATGCAATAGGTGAAAAATAAACATGAAGAATCAAAACAAAGGATAGCATAAGTTTATGTTGGAAAGATTCCTCAAGTGGCCACCTGCTCCAGTTCCTGAGGGCAGACACACTACGCCAGGGTTAGTGGTTTTTTGACAGATGTTTTGAATCTGGAGATTCAAACAGGGAGACCTGTTGCATCTTCAACTCCTGAAGGGGTTGCCCAGTGCTCCCTGCCATAACCATCACCCGTGATTCATCTGTGGTAATGTCTTCTACAGACTTTTGAAGAGTACTGCTGATCTGCCCTCAGTGTTCTCTCTCTCTCCTCCTTTCTGCTAAAGAGTGGAAGTTTAGCTTAATTTTTCTTCTTAACTGAGTGAAATTCAAACCCAGCTCAGGTGCCACTTCTCAGCAGGATATTATAAGGGTAATTAAACAGCAAAAATGATTAACAAGGAATACAGTAATCTGTCCGTTATTTAACATCCTTAGATCACAGCGTATCTGCTGGTACAGTGTATCTGCTGGTACAAATGCAGACTACTTGAATGGATTATTGGGTGAGATTTGGTGGCCTCTGCTGTGCTACCAATTACAAAACTTTCTTAGAAACATTACTTCCAGATATTTCACAAATTATAGCAAGCAGCTTACTTGCTACTCAGGTAACAGTGTTAGTCTTCATATATGTGTATGTGAGGAAGGCCCAGGAACATGACAAAATATATGACCCTTACATCCAAGGTCTATTTTCCCTGCTGAATTACGGATATTCCAGTTTTCAGTGCATCCCTAATGGGATGGGGCTGTGCAGAGTCTGACCATAGCTGTACTTCCCCAGTACTAAATCCAAACCTGAAAGTCTGTTTCTTGTCTTGGTCCCAGCACAGACCTAGAGATGGTGGAGGAAGGCAAGAATATGACATTTAAAATCAAGCTAATACAGTAAGACTGATTCCCTAACTTATACCTTGAAATTTACTACATCAAACTGCAAATAAATTATCTTTTGTAATTCCAGATATATTTCCTGAGAACAATCTAATTTTGGAGGCAGTAAATACTGTCTCTTACATTTCTCAAGATTACATAATTATCAAGGAATTTCCTTCAGATATCCAGAAAATAATATTTTAGTGAATTAACATTGTGGTAGCAATAGCAAACTTGAACCCATATAGAGCTATAATTAAAATAGGAATTGTTCCACATATATCTCAACTCTTATTTCTCCAGTGGTGAAAACGGAGGTAATTTCTGAGGAAAATGTCATTGATGCTATGTATTCTTTGCTTTTATAAGACTAAATTCCTGAAGGTTGGGGTTGCCTTTTGGTTTTGTTTTTTTCTTTTTGTTTTCTTCTATGCAAAACATGCAGCTGTTTCCTAACTAATTTTCTTGAAAATGAGCAAATTGATATGTTAGCTAAACTAACATCTACCTCTGCTTAACATATATTAAAATTTATTTTAAAGATATTATCCCCCAAATATTTCATTTAGTTCAAGTGTTTGTCATAAGTTAGATGACAAATTGAGTTAAGAATTTCACCTGGCTGCCCCTTCTTGGGGTGTGCGGAAGAGGTCATGATATCTTCCACGTATCTTTGACTTGACATAATTTTCCAGGAAGCCCAAGGATGAGCAGAGTGACCTCCCTTTTATTTTAAAGCTCAATTATAGAAAATAGAAATGGAAAAGGAAAAAACAAACTTTTTTGGAGAGAAAGCAACCACTTTTTGGCCCTCAGTATTGCTTTTCCCTTTTCAGCTCAGCCCCCACTCATGTGCGGTGTCCATGTGGATGAGGTTTATGGGTGTATATGCTCTTCTAACATATCAAAATATTTACCTTGTGCATTTCAGTACAACATCATTAATTTTACTAACCTCCCATTCTCAGTAAGTACCAGCTGTCTTTGGGTTTCCAAGGCACTTGGATCTGGTAAGTGAGCTCTTGTGTTAGCACTGTGATGGTCAAAGGTCCATGTCAGGTCAGGACCTCTGCTCTGTGGGAGAGATAAACTGATTTAAAACTACCAGAGGAAACAAGTAAAGGGAAAAATGGAATTTATAAAGCTTATGAAATGTCATGAGACATGTTGCAGCCTTTTGGACAAATGCTGAATGCAGTTAACCTGGAGGAAAAAAGAGGAGATCAAAAAAATCACCTGCTGCTAGAAAAAGACCTGGTGCTAAGGATGAGTGGTACATAATGAGATCTTTTTTAGCTGTATCAGCAAAGATGCTTCAATTTCCTTGTAAGAGACTGGAAAGGTATAATTAGGAACATTTTTTTTTTCCTCTACAGATTCAGCTTGTGAACTTTAGTACAATAAAAAATCCAGAGAAATAAAACCATCACATTTAATTTGAGTTCACAGTATAACATTTGTTAATATTTGTCTTTTTTTGGTTAAGTGGATAAATCACATAACTATTAAAAATGCAAGATATAAACCACAGTCATTAAATGACAGCTAAGGTACTGTGGCAGACCTGATTAAATTGGTGTGTTATTAAGATTATATACACAACATTCGTGGAACTACATCTCAGATATGTGATGTGAAATTGAAAAAGAAGTTTGGTGGAGTTCCAGCCACCCAGACATGGCTCCCATGTGCTGGATGCAAACCCTGAACCTTTGGACTGTCTGGTCTGTGTGCATCCTGCATGTTGGTCCCACCTACCTACAAAGGCAATCTACACGTGGTATTTATTTGTATCAGCTGCCGCTAAGGGAAACAGCAGGAGACCTGGGTGGAAGGTTCTTAGGTGCAGTTATTCCTCTTTCCTCATCAAAAGGTTGTGTCCTGGGAAGGATCCCTGGAGTCAGGGAAAAGGCAGCAGCCTTTGAAATCGGTGCTGGCTGCATTTCAGAGTGGGATTTAGCCTTGGACATTCAAGGGTTCAGAAGCATGAGCACCACTTCATCTCTCCTCTTTTTTTCTCCAGTAGGAAGTGCTCACCATTGAAGATCAAATGTAACATTTAAAATCTTTAATCAAATCCTGTAAAGATTCAATGGAAAGATTCATGCTGGCAATAGGGGTTTTCCAACTGTCAAATCTGGGACATTATTAAATGTGTCACAACAGAATTAACATTATCTCTTCTGAAATTCTTTTCCTAAGGTTTTTTGATCTGAACACGTGAAGATGTTAGGGAAAAGTGAGCTAGTTAAGAAAATGGAACTAAACTGGAGATCAATTTGGAACCAAATGAGAAATTTTCAGGTTTGAATTTTGAGACATCTGTTAACAACAGCAGGAAGAGTTATAATGCTGTGTAGTATATCATTCTTTTTAGGGTTTCCATCCACCTAAAAAATTGGATCAAAATAAGATCAGTCTTTTTCCTAATAAAATTTTGTAGATTTGAATTAGTAGGAGACTGATTCTGCAAAATCTAAACTCAATAAAATCTAAAGAAAATGCTTGTGTTTGACATTATAACTAGTCTCAGGGAAAGCAATAGTTGTTCAGTCCTCAAGCATTTTCTGAGATGGTTTAAGACGGTATTATAAAATTTGCAGAATTTGTTTTTGAATGAACTCAAAAGATTTTGATTTGGCCTTTTGCTTTTCTGCAAGATATTTGCATAGGAATAGAATTGCTGGGAAATACAGCCCAAGAATTGCGTAAGTCACCATTTCTAAAGCAGATACGTGAGTGTCACAGTTGCAGCATCTCCCCAGGTACACCACGCATGGATGGCTTTTGTTTCTGCTCTACCAGCTTTTCCAGCGTATATAAAGTAAAATTGCATTATCTTGGCACTTCCTATTTTAATTTCTGCATGGCTAGACTGCTTTTCTCCTCCATTTTTGTTAAGAAGGGCTAGAATGGTGCAGAGTTTTGCTAAGCTTTGCCAGGAGATGTTTCTTGCCTCTCAAGAAAATTGGGCAAAAGCATGATCAGACAAGTGTGCACATTTACCATCTTGCTCTGCTCTTGCAGTGCTGACTCCTTTGTCAGGGATAATAACATCAGGGAGATGACCTTGTAAGGTAAACCACACATTTATTTAGTCTCTAAGGTCTAGCTAGCATGTTGGTTGAAGTATGATCTTTGTCAAGCCCAGTGATGTAATTACCCTGAGAGTTAATGCTAATTGGTTTATTGAGTTT
This sequence comes from Athene noctua, assembly GCF_965140245.1. Taxonomy (NCBI): domain Eukaryota; kingdom Metazoa; phylum Chordata; class Aves; order Strigiformes; family Strigidae; genus Athene; species Athene noctua. Next base: position 10,323,650 of record NC_134045.1, read on the forward strand.
AATTGGATATCATTAAAAATACTGTCATCTTATGCAGAAACTAAGACAATATTCTTCTAAAGGAAGAATGATGATTCTTAATTTATCATTCATATATAACCTTAATTTTAAATCATTATTTCACAAGAAATTTTGGATGAACAAGGTCCACCACTGAGGACTTTTTATTTTTAGTTCTGCTTACTACTCTCAACCTTTATTAAAGTTTTGGATTAAGAACTTGATAAAATGTTTGATGATATCACTAAGGTTAATTATAACTTCAGCTATGGCAAGAGACATGCTGTAAATGATTTAAAGAATAATAAAACTATAGAGGTCAAAAGAGCTGATAAAGGAGGTTTCAGTCATCATAATGAATAATGAGTTGGAATAATTAGACAGTTTTAGTGATGATTATCAGAAATTAACATGTGATCTCACTAAAGAGTTTCAACTGCTCTTAGATGGGATTACTGATGAGGTTTTGAAAAAGAGGGGTCTTATAATTAATAAGGGTATTTTTTGTCATTGCTAGGACTGCGATTCAGTATGGCGTATATTATATAAGGACGCGTAAGTTTAGATGGTCCTAGATAAAAACAGAGGTAGAGTTTTGGCTTTGGATGCAGAAAGTAGGAAAATGACAACATTTGGGTTCATTTATTTGTAATTAAGGCACCTATTAAAACACCATAATCCTTTTTTGTGGTCACAGTAAACAAAAAAAAAAAGTTTATTTCCTAAAACAACAGAAAAATCTTAGACATGTGGTCAGTTAGCTACGTTATGGCTGTGGAACTGAAATTTTGGGGATCTGTCTACAAAGTCCAACTCTTTTGTGCCACTTAAAAAACCTGTGGAAAATAACCCATATTTTGTTCCACTAATATTAAAAGAGATGGAGTGATCTGGACCTTCTTCTATTTATTTAATTTCAGTGGTGATAGGTCTTGACCAGAGTCCTAAACCCCACTGTTTTGCTAACAACATGAACCTGGTTGTGATGGAGAGGTCACCAGTAGTTTCTCTTTGAACGCTGGCTAAATCCCAACACAGGTCAGGTTAATTTCAAGCCTTCTTCGATAAAATTTTGCAGAACTGTGTCCAAATGTGGCAACACATAGAAAATAGGGTATATTGAGCTTCCCAGCTATTCAGAGTATATGATGATGTAGCATACTAAAGATAAGGATCACAGAGTGTAAATCCTTTCTAAAACTTAATTTAAGCATTGTACTTAGTATTAAAAATGTATTAGCATTTCATTCCACTCTAAGGTCTATTTAGCTCGTTTCCTTTAGTGTCTCTGACTTGTGGTTACTAAGGTAACTCTAGCATTAGAGGGAGGAATACAAAAAAATATTATGTTATTTACTTAAATTTAAAGCATTTCTTATTAAAATATTTTATACTAAATATACTTAATATATTTTTGTTACAAAATTTATTTTATAAAACTTTAATTCTATAAAATATGATAAATTCTGAATACTTTTAAAATGTTTAAACTAGAGACAATATTTAACAGATTGTTTTTCCTAGATACGTGGGGCAAAGAATATCCATATAAGCCAATATTTAACAGCAAAATTTGACAAGAATTTTAAGAGTACTTGTGTGGGAATGCCTTTGCCTCATATCCACTTCACCAGTCATACGTAAAGCTCTGTCCTAAGACAAATGCTGGTATAACTGCCTTTTATCAGGCCATCAGGATTAGAGACAGACAAAGCCCACGCTGTGAGAGCTTCTGGGTGAGGCTGCCCCTCCACCTCTATCAGATTTTTGCAGGTGAGCCCTATAGAGTTGCTATTGAAGTCAGCTGAGTCCTATTTTGACTTCAGCTAAGTTTGGCTGATGGGAAGTTATAAAGAGATTCATTATAAAGCAGTAGTAAGAATTTTATGGTTAAGCTTGTTTTCCTATTTTCTAGCTAAAATTTGGAATTTTCAGGCTGTATTATGACCTTAATTCTTCCATATAACCCATTATCTGCTCATTATTGAGCTCTAATAAACATGGAGTCCTTCAAGGTCTTTTTTCTCCCCAGATCACTTTAAGAAAGTACGTTAGCTATATTGAATCAAGGGCATATCATCAAATGGAATAATTTCAGAGTAAGCAGAGTTTTCTTTAAATTATGGCTGGCATCTTGGATAATGGGTATAATTTTTTAAAAAAAAAAGCAAGGCTGGAGTTTATATCTAAGAATGAGCTTAAAGAGGATTTCCAACAGTCATTAACTCTGTTTTTTCTTCACATGTATCTTATAGCAAAACTAGCCATAACAGCATTGCATGTTTTCCTGAATAATATGTAGTATGATGAATTAGGTTACAAAGTTAAGCGGCTGTGTATGACCAGCAGCAAGGAAGTTACATGAATAAACCAAAATTAATTAAAATGTTAGCAAATATAAATAATCCAAGGTTAGCGAACATTGTTTCATTTTGAATTAATAAATATGCAAAGGTAATGTTTATAATTAAAGCTATAATTTATCTTCATGCTCTGCTTGTTTAATAACAGTGGTAACATAATGTTACATGCAGAAATGTAGTAATAGATTTGTTTAGCAGTGACATTATAAACAAATGTCTCAGTCTATTTATTCTAAGTTATGATACAGATTCTTTTCACATGCATCTGATGGCCTTTAAACCATTTAAAATGAACTACATTAATGTAATCTAATCTTGATACTGAACATAACATTTCAGTTTGAATTATCCAGAATCCATGATCCATTTTATTACTCACAAAGCACTTTATACATTTATGATAATGGAAAACCTTGCTCTGTTATTTAAATCCCATTTCAAATGGGATTTTTTTTATTATTTTATTTTTTAAAACATTTTTGGTAGTAAAATACAAATAAAGAAAAGTCAATGCTCAGTAAGCCCTTTAACAAAGCAAACAATTCAGTTTTTTATGACATTAGCAAATAATAAAGAAAAGATCTGACATTTACACTTGATGAAATTTTATGCTATAACAGAGATGAAGAAAATGGAATGGAAATCACACATGATAAAACCTGTCCGTGAAATTCAGATGGGGCTTAAAAATAACCACTGTTAAATATTTTGGGAGCTCTCTTACTTCATTGAGGTCCATGTCATTTTACCGGAAAAAACTGTCCTTAAAAGTCAGTTCTTCAACATATGCAGATACTCTGTTTATTTGGAGTCATTCTGGTAAAATAATAATGAGAGACTTCCGGGGGTGTTTTCCTGTAAGGAAGAAGGCAAGGTACATGATATAGAAATATCCAAATAGAAGTTTGTAGGAATTGGAATTTATATAGTAGTTACAAGAATTGGATTTAGTTTTCATCACAACTTCTGGAAAATATTATTGAAATTTGTATTTAATCAACTTGATTTTGAATTCAAAGTATCTTATATTTATAGTTGGTCTAGATTTTCAACTCATGTGCCCATGGCTGCATTTTCTGGTGTTAGAATACTACATGTGATGCTAGGAGCAGTTATGTATACTAACTCATTGCAGTGAAATTTACAGTTAATTCACCCTTTTCCATAGATAAGATCACTTATGCATAAAAATAGCACACACAAGACCTAAACCTGAGGCGAGGAGCTACTTGCACCTTCCTTTAAATAATAAACTAAATTGATTAAATATCAGATTTATTTGCTTAGACTTTAAAAGCACAGTTCAGGCTGGCTTTCCTCATCTACTTTGTTAGCATCATGTTGACACAGAGATGCAGAATCAGGTATCCAGTTCATACACAGAGCAGTGCCCTCCATACTAAAGGAAGATGACTGCTATAGCCCAGCATCATGAATCAGAGCTTATCTGATCAATTCACCAGTCTGAAATAAAAAAAGACAATAAAACATATTCATTGTCTGAATACTAAAGAATAAATTAAAAGAACATTCTGGATTTTATGAGCTTGCTTTGCTTTTGATATGTCACAAAAATAAGCTCCATAGTAATTGTGTATGCATAAGGCCATTATTAACTAATTGCCGTTTTAAGAAAGTATTTTTAGAATTATGTTATTCATTCCTGTGGAAAGTTTGTCTTTTGAAAACTTCACCTTCAATGTCATACTCAGCAGAACTTAGTCCTTAATAGAAATGATGCATGAATATTTCTTTTCTCTTTGTATCTGCGTATTAGCAAGGGATTTCAGGAGAGACATAAAAGACTGAAATACAGCTGATGTTATAGGGGGAAAAAAAACCGGAAAATCCTCATCACTAAGCTGCATGTACTGAAAGTGTTTCCTTATAGTACAAAAATAAGAAATTAACAAAAAACCTAGTGAAGCATGGAATGTATAGAATTTCACAAAGCTGTAATGAGTAAGGAAATAGGTCATAAGCAGGTAAATGTGATGGTGTTTAAAAAGATGACATCCAAGAAAGGTACAGAGTCAGAGAGTGGGAGATTTACATTCTGGCTCTCACTGAGATTTTGGTGTCTTGGACAGTGAGTCCCTGTGAGGGTTTTGAGGCATACATGCAATGTTTGGCCAAGAAGAGCCATTAGGTTTAACCACAGAGGAAAATTAGGAGCCGGGAGCTCCTGGATCTTAAATTTCAGTCCTGAGACTGCCTTCTTCAGTTTTGTTGGACAACTTGTAACTGCCCAGAGGCATTTATCTCGTTGTGTGAAGTTGGTAGTAGGTTATTTAACTATCTGTAAGGAGTTTGGATGGTATTGTTTAAGTCATGACCATTAAACATCTTTAAAATAATACATGCATTTTGTGTAACTTTTAATTGTCATTATTAGGACATAGAATATTTAGACCACTAGTTCTTAGATGTTTCACTACAACAAAAGGAAGGCCTCCTAAAAGGTTACTTTAAATACTGTATTTAAGGACAAAAAAAGGAGAGAACATTTTTACAAGAAGTTAAACAGCAGGTTTCAGCTGTATCATTCTCTTTAAATGATCTTTTATAATAGGAGACAAAACAAGAAAGGTACCCTCAGAAGTGGTACCACACTGTTTTCATGTTGATTGCAATAAGTGCTGAGAGTAGAGTGCATTCTGTGTAAAATCAATGTCTGTGAGGGGGGGAAAAAAAAGGAAAAAAAAAAAGCAGCACAAAGACTTTGGGATTTATCCTTTAAGTGCCTCTCTGGGAACAAAGCCATGCCCAGCAAGGGCAGGAGCAGAGGCCAGGAGGGAGAAGGTGGACAATAGAAAGGCTATCGCAGGGTGAAAGGGGTAACGCAACAGGAAGAGCATCAGGAGAGAACATCTTCATTAATTTTATCATGTATTTACTTTCCTAAACCTTCTTGTGTGTTCACTCAACCTTGATCCCATTCTGTGATATCCTTGCAGATTTACAGTAAACATCTCCCTTCAGGATAGTGAAAAAGAGATAAGCCTGAACTGTAAAAGAAAAAAATATAACCTAAACAAGAAAAAAACCCACCCAAAAACAAAGGGAAGAAAGGAAAGCTTGGTACAAAGCTATCATCACTGGTATTGTCTGATAGCACCTGAAACTGACAGTCACAAGACCCAGATACAATATAACCAAATTACTCCAATACTCTCTCACTAGAGAAATCTTTTTCCCTTTCTTCTTCAGAAAAATCTTTCCTCAGAATAATTATTAAGGCAGGCCTAGGGAACTGTGTTCATTTCAGAGCTTTCATTTTTAGAAAGACTGTTTAATATTTATATAAAGCTCATGTTAAGTTTATGCACCTGTCAAAATACTAAATTATATGATAGTGATTGCAAAATGAGCTATTTATCAGACAGATGTCTCTACCAAACCTGGAGTACATAGATATGGAGGGGCAGATCCCTCCCGCTACAGGGTAATGGTGTTTTATTTGTGACAACCTGCTGGGGAGAGGATGTGTTTAACCCTGCTGGCTCCGAAAGCTGCGTGGGGTGAATGAGCTCTGCCAAAGAATGCCCTTTCCACCACGGGAGATATAACACTAATAACTTATTCTTGAATAAAGTCTTGCAAAGCACAAGTCACTATCCTGATGTATAGCTTACCTTCAGGTTTCCTACAATGTTCTTCAAAAGTGGCTTTGTTTTGATACCGGGTGGCTTCTTTCTCCAGCTGTGGCCTTAGGAGTGAGGAAATAATGTGAGGATACATTTTCTTACAAAATAATTCTATAATCAACAACATTGTGGAATAATGCTTAGAGGTGTTAGTCTGACCTTGACCAGCTGTAAATTGTAAACTGAAATGTGCTGTTTGTTACTGCCAGGGATAGGTCAGAATGTCAGCAGGCTGAGTGAAAGAGCAGTGCTCAAGTGAAAGGTTGTAGCAGGAGAGGGTGGTGAGGTGACAAGTTGAGTAACACAGAGCATTACTAATACCATAACCCATAGGAGGTTTAAGCAGTTTGCTGTAACTTTCTTCAGATGTCTCTGAATTTATGCCTTGCATTTGCTGGGTTTTTGCAGGGTATGTTTGCCTTGGAGCCATCTGGGATTCCTGTGCCCCTGATCTGTGTCACTAAGGGGTGTACGGTGTAGTGTCTTATTGTCATCTGTAATGAACAGGTCCTGTGCATCAGAAACCCCTGCATGTACAAACCTGGATATATGTTAAAAGACAAGTATGCTGCTCCTGGACCTTAGATGCTTGGATCTAGCATCTAGGAAATGTAACGCCTTCCATCTAGCAAGGCTTCTTTTATAGTATCTCAAAGAAAAATTCAATGTCTCTATGTCCAAACTAATCTCATGCTGCTTTTTTTTTTTTAAAAAAAAAAAAAAAAGAAAAAGTATTTATTTATAAAGAATAAGCTGCATGGGCTTCACTCTGCTTTGGAGAGAAATTCTTTGTAAATACAACTAAGACTCTCTAATCCCTGTTATAATAAACTCCACTGATCTGAACAGGTGTATATCACAGTTGCTGCTTTTCAGCAGCACAGCGCTTCCTGCATGATCCACGGAGCAAAATTTCTCACACTAGGAGAAAAACAAGAAAAGGGAGGATGTAAAATAGCTGAGTTCCTCCCTCAAATGCAAATCTAGCATTTGTACCAGTTTGCTATTAAGCTCCCTTGAATGTCTGTGCACTCAGAAACCAAGAAGGAAACCAGCAGCCACTATCTGGCTGGCAAATCACCACCCATATTATCCAAAAAGCATGGCAAATCATGGTAAATGTATGCTGGTAAGCACATAGTTTTTTTAATAAGTCCTCAAATTCAAAAGCCATTAGGGAATTTTGCAAAAATTATTGAACTATATTAGCATGAGAGAAAAATATACTGTGTATCACTTGTCTGTAATGCATATCTGTACTTATTCCAGTTACTTAATGCATATATTAAGTCCACTGGGGAGAGAAATAGTTTTTTACTCAGTTTGCATTTGTTTTGATTCTGTGTGATGGATGATGAATTACCATGCTACCGATATACCTATGCAAAACCACAATGTAGTAGATGTCTAATTATGACCTGAAGTGAAAATGAATTATAACTCCTCTTGATACTTCTTATGATTTGCTGCATTATAAATAACAGTGATTTATTATTGTTTCACCTACTGCTCGCTAGTAATGGATCATAATAGTAGATCATCATAATTTTGAAATCAGAACAGAGCTGTTTTTTCTTCCATATAATTCAGTTTTAACTCCACTACTGAGGTTGTTGAGTATCACAATCCATCTACTTTACGTTATGTTTTATTAGAAATAAGATATATTAATATATTTGGTAGCTGTTCATTACTAACATCTGTTTATTAGACTTCTCTATTAAACTGTCCAACATACCTTTTGATAGTCTCCTTATGCTTTCAACATGACCCACATGGCAACTACCAAGAAAAACAGATGATCAAGGACCAGTATTGGAAAGGAAGACTTCCCCTTCCATATGTACTGTATATTTAAATTAATAATGTTGTACCATTATTGTAAATTTTCAGATCAATATGGTCTTAGCACCATAGTATTCAGCAGTTCAGTAAGACCCTTCTTTTATGCATTTGGTCCCTGGTAGTGCTTTATATTCAGTTATTCCATATATTGCCTCCCTGTTGAAACAGTTGGGCTGGGTCTCATCCAGGCAGTCCTCAAGCACTGGGGCCTAGATGAGGACTTTCCCATCTCCTCTGTGTGTGTTTTTGTATGTTCACCTCTGCAGCGGGAAGCTTCTCACAAAGCAGGAGCCTCCCTACCATAAATCCAGCTCACAGTAGGTGCATGAAGCCTGAAATAATTTTGATCTAAGGAAGTACACTTATATTTCCTTCAGAAGACTCTGAGTTTCCTCTCCCTCTTGATGCCACCAGATTCCCTTCACACAGCTGTCATCACGCTCTGCTTTCTTTTGATGCTTCAGCAACCTGCACTCCCCTTCTTGCTAAGGGCCACGGCATGTCACTGCAGCAGATGCTACTTAGCTAATGAGTGGCTGAAGCAAGACTCTCACTGGCAGCTAATAAAAACTTTGTTTGTAATGAAGTCCCTTCCCCAGAGAGAAAACAGCCTTCTCCAGCTTCACTGATAACAAGAGAAGGAGCTGACACATCTTTTGGTGGAACAGAGCAGGCACCACTGGCCATTGCTCTGTTTGTTGTGCACAACGCCCTTGTTGCTAACCGTGATGGACAATTTTTCAACAGCGGACGTATTTATAAATACAAGGCTGTGTCTTTAAAAAATCCGTTTCATTTTAATAATCTTATTCATTTAGTCCATGGCTGCATCCAAAAGCCTCCAGCTGCTTCTGCAGGTTCCTCTGAAGTGGACTGTGCCAATGTAACTCTCTAGAAAATAGCTGGCAGGTTAACGCAGACTGGCTGCCAGAGATGTGGAGCTGGTCACTTCGGCTCTGTCTAACTCCATGGAGCGTGGAGGGGCTGCTGTGGACAGCTGTTTGGTGGCTCTGGCTGCCGAATATGAACAGCAAAAGCATGAAGCAAGATCTGCCAAGGCAGGTGTGACAGGGTCTGCAGGACAACAGAGGTGGTGCTTGCTCATCTTTGCTGAAGTACTAAACCTCAGCTGATGGTAGGGGCTTGGGAAAAACGAGAGAGATACAGACAGACCAAAACACACAGTGGGAATATTATTGAAAACTGTCCTAGATGGCTTAATCTTTATTTTTAAAGGCAATAAATGATTCATTGAACCTCAGATAAATTATTTCAGTAGTTAATTATTAGTTTGAAAAAAAAAAAGATTGGGCTATCTCTGGCTTAACAACCAAGATTTTGGTAGTGTTCTTTCTACATGCTATGTTTGCTCATGAGCAGACAGGTTAGGTTTGCCTGTTTGTTTAAAATGATTTCTGTGAGCATACAGCAGTCCATAAAATATTTTCAAATTATTTTCTGGCTGTTTGCATTTGAAAACTGGAGGTGTTCTGCCTGGACATAACACCACCTACAATTTCCCTGACACCCTATGTGGAGTAGTTACTTTTTAAATTTGGCTGAATGAATATTTATGATGCAAAGTGCATTTTCTCTGAATATTCTGCAACATCAGTTCAAAATATTTTTTATGACTGTGTCTACCATTAACTTGTAAATGTATGGAAAACAGGCACAAACAGAGTAATTGCATAGCTGCATTCACTCAGCCCCTTTTGTAACAGAAAGTTTCTGTCATCTAACAGCTATTGGGAGACTCTCTGAAAAGAGAGAGATGGTGTCAGACCCGCTCCTCAGAAATAAGTCGCTGAGGTCCACTGCAAACCTGCAGTGAGAACTGACACTAAATTGCAGGGTTTTGAGAACCTGACAAAAGGAGGTGAGAATGGAGTGGGACAGGGTGTCCTACCTTCGTCACTAGGTGACTCCTTAATTGCATCTGAATAAAACAGGGCAAAAGAAAGAAGCTTGAATTGTAGTTGTCTGCTTTATATGCTCTGTAGATAATGAGACGTCAGTCTCTGGAGCTGTCTTTGGCGTATTCTACCACTGCTAATTTCATTAAATGGCCATGAGAAGGGAGTACATTAACAAGTCAATAGTTTCACTTTTTTGTTCCCATTATTGTTTTCTTAGACATCCTAAGTATAGGAAAAAAAGCATATGAAGTTGTATATCCATTTCTTATTTATTGAAGGACAATAAATATGAGCATCTGAAAACTTTCACAAAAGCCAAACTTTAATGGACCTAAGAAATTTGAGAAGATATGAATAAGTAAAAAGAAAAGGATAAAACAGAAAACCCTAGAAGCATGACGGAAATGTGTATATATACAGTTTTAAAGGTCCTGCTCTACAACTGAATAAATAACTCCTTGAGCAATAATTTATTTGCATGCTGTTAATTAGAAGCATAATTAATTTTGTAGATTATAAATAATGGTGCACAAAAAGTCATTCCCAGCAGATCAAATGGAAATAATATAAATATTCTTAAGAAGACAAGAATAGCTTGCAAAGAAACTGATTTAAATCAGTTATGATTTTTTGTGATGTCTTGTACTAATGAAAACTATGAATTTGTGTTTGAAGTTAGTAATTTATTGGTAAAATGCAAGGGTTCATTAATCATTCTACTTTCTCTTATACTTGGCACATATGGAAGGAAAATCTCTATGTTTATCACTGCTTCAAATAAACAGTAGCATAAGTAGATTATTCCCAACAGAAAGATATTTCCCACACCCTAATCTCAGAGCAATCATTCACTGATCTAAATGAGCAGTTACTTAAACCGCTAAGAAGGGATGCTAATTAGCGAAGGAAAACTAGGCAAGAGTATTTAATTTTTTTAAAAAAAACGCCACCATTTTTTTCCCCCTGTTATCTTATTTCTAATGTATTATTTACTTTCAGTATGCTCGGGTGCTGTCTTCATGACAATATCATACTTCGGTGTAGCTTCTCGGGCAGATGAGTTCTTACAAACTTCTCTACTCTGAAGCTTTGGTTGAAGCTTTGTAGCCTCCACTCAGCTGTGGTTACACCTCTCGCTTCCCAGTTAAATTAGGCACGTACTGGAGTAAAGATGAGAATGAATATGAGCCCACTTTACCCTCTGCAAGCAGAGAGGGTAGATCTGGGTCTGCCTGGACTCTAAACACTTTAAAATATGTGAATGTTTTTCTAAGGATGTCTCATGCTTCCAGGTCCAAATAGCTCCTAACAAGCTTTGTGCCTGAGAAAGAAATCTTTTAGCTCTTGATACAAAACAGAATCTGCAGCATGTGATGCACAAATAATGTCAGAGGTCTGCCAGACTTGTAGATAATGTTCGGTCTCTGGCTAAAGAAAACAAGCTGCTATGAAGTCAAATTGTTCAGATTTATTGGATCTTCTCTGAGGAGGTCTCCCAGCATCCTGGACTTCCCAACAAAGATGCTCTGTTCACCATCAGATCCTGGCAGCCTCCTCTGATCTGGTCAGCAATGGGGATAATTAGGTGGCACTCAGAAGACATAAGGAAGGAGGGGTTTGTTTCCCTTCCCAACTATGGGAATCCTTGTTCCTTTTCCACACCTCAGCAGTGCTGAGGAGAGAAGGATCGGCATTATGGTCACCTCTGGCATGGCATTGGTGTTTATGTGTTAATCCCTGGTTGAGCACATCTGGATGTAAGTAAAATAGCTGTAGAAGACCTTCTGCCATTAGGTTTCTGGCCAGCCATAATGGTAGATTTTTGCACTTGAAACATCACTTCATCTCAACAGTTTTGCATTGCTAATCATTCTGCTGCTGCCATGGAGTCAAGCTGGTGTAAAACTGCTGCTGTGTCCTGGAGACACAGGTTGTCTTATTTTTTGATAAGTGTTGTCTTCAGTACTGTGAGGTTCTTACAGTAGACATCATGTGAAAAGGGACAATAATCAACCCCAAATAAGGCTAACTCAACATTTTCATGGATTAGAAATCTGATTTTCAACTTTTGGTTCCATTTTACTAATTTAATTCTGCTCTCTGACTTGCCAATGTTGAGGTATGTAAGGAAGGGTCTTTTCATGGAAAATATATGGACATTGTCAATAGTCAGCTAATGGCTGCAGGCAAGCTTTCAGATTTTAAATTTATGTATTTATTCCATTAAAAATGAAATGATTCTACAGAGGGGAGAGGCACTGTGCAACAACAGCACTATATTGGAATGGTTGGAACATATTGGATATGGATGAAATTCTTGAACTGTTTTACATGCCATCTTGTTCTTTCATGCTTGCCTCTAATTCCAGCAGACAAACAATATGTTATAGAGTTGACTTCATCTAAGATACAGTTTATTTCCTCTTGATAAATTGTATTCCCTTTACGTGTTCTTTTGCAAGTACAAGAATCTAAATCTCTCATACACTGTTCTGCAAAAATCCTTCCACCTCATTTTTTGCTTTAATTCTTCAACTAGAATTTTAATACGTTGTTTAAAGACATTTTCAGGAGGGTTGGCAAAGACAAGGTTCTAACAGATCTAGGTGTCAGAGATTTTGCTGATATTTCTAGAAGGCTGCAAAAACTGTGTGTGAGTGGTAGAAGCACAGCTGAATGTTGTTGAGCTCAGGAAAATACATTGAAAAATACATTCCTGTGTACAGAGATTAAAAATCAAGCACATATAAAGTGTTTAGATTGGTCTTTGTTTTGTCTGTGAGCTGTGATTCACCAATCTGGCATTCTGTTGAGTAGCCACGCATCATTGTGGACCTTTGATGTATTCTCCATTAAAATGCATGTGCTGTACTTCTGGAGGATTGATGAGAGGTGGAAAAATTGAAGACGTAGTGGAAAGAAAACAGAATAAGAAAGAATTCTCATAGGCTACATAGACACAATTCATGTCAACATGTGAATAAATACTTCATGTACCTATTGCTAGACAAAACCCACAGACTTCAGTGCTCTGCTGCATTTTGTCTACAGAATTACTAGCCTAGAATATTGTCCTAAACAAGACACATTCTGAAATAATGCTTTTATGTTCAAAGCACTGTATTTGGACATCTGCGATTATGGGTTCTGTTCTTAACTCTGCCACGGACTTATTTTAAGATTTTAAAAAATCTTGCAAAAACTGGCCATGTTTCACATTATCTGTTGGTAAAATGAGAATAAAAATGCTAGTCTGATTAGGATGTTGTTAATTATAATTTGTGAAATGCTTTGAGGTCCTCTGAGAAAAGCACTAAAGACATGAAAAGAAGTATTATTTAATAAAGATTTAATGAATAAATAGCCATGGGGCAAATACACTGACTCTAAGGATAAATTGTTTTATGATAGGTACCTTCACCTGTTTAGTCTAACTGCTATGAAAACTGGAAAAAAATGGCTTGAAGTTGAGAAAGCATCTAAACAATTTATGGTTTAGCCTGCGTATTATTTTAAATCCTGACCTCCAGATGAGATCTGCCATTGGATAGGTGCACAGTTTTATATCGTAATATGCAGAAATAATTGAAAAAGGGAGGATTCAGAGCTATGTGATTGAAATCATGAAAGGCCCCCAAAGCCTTTCATGTTACCATCTTTGAATAGTGCTTTGGTCTTTTGTTCCTCTTATGATAGATGATGCTTTAGTGTTGCAATGACAGTGAAGCTCCTACTCAAAATTGGGGGGGAAAAAAGTTAACAGAGACTAAATATATGTTCACTTACCCACAAAATATTTTTATAAAGTTAGTTACCACCAATAGTCTGTTCATCTGTTATTGATGATGTATTACTCATGTATGACTGCTTTGCCTTATGTCACAGTTAAATATATTGAGCTGTGTACTATAGCAAAAAATGTTAAATTTCTTCTTTGAGGAAAATAATTAGATTTTGAAAATATCCTAAAATAGCACCATAATGAACTTTTGTATTAAAATGCCAGACAGTGGTTTCTTCTAGACATATATGCATCATTTCTGGTTTTCTCTGTTCGGAATTAGTTATTTTTTTACTATTCTGTGCCTGATTCTACAACTTTTATTAGAGCTATTCCAGAAGCTTTAGTGAATCCAATCTCTTCTACAAGTTAAAAATTACAGAATTTGGCCTTTTATTATTGAGAGGGAAAATAAAACACATGAAAATGCTGGCCTCTTGCTCTGGCATCACCTTTTCTATATGCAAACTAGATGGAAAGGTTTTTTTTTCTAAAGTAGAATCTGAGGGTCTAATTACTGAAGGAGGAATTGATATGCTGTACTACAGAGCTTCTTGGCTTATGCAGCTGCTCAGAGAAGCAGGACAGTCCCTCTTCCTTATACTATTTGATACAATCATGGAGCTGCCACAGCCTCAGCTCATCCTTTTTGCAGGGTTATGTGGATAATCTAGACCAATAAGCATATATAAAATAAAAATAAATTAATTCCGAAATGTGTGCTTCACTGAAGTGCTCCTGTAAGACACATAGTTTCATAATGCAAGCCCTCCCTAACCCAGCCACCAAATTACCATGTAAGCTTTTCTTTGCTAATTATTAGATTAGCAAAGTGTTCTGCCTCTTGCAAGCCAAATTAAAAAGCTACAGGAAGCATTGTAGGAGATGACTCGGAAAACCTCAGGAGAAGTCCTTTAGAGGTTGCACTGAACATGTCCACTCTTATGCAAACACTACAAGGCTACATTTTATTAATCAGCACCGGAAAAGAGTTCACACTGGTTATACTTCATTGGGGTTACCACCGCAATGCTTAGATCTTGCAACAAGACTTACAACAATTTGATTCAAATGTAGGTTGTTAACAATTCTATTTTACGTGGTTTTTGCATTGATTTTACAGACTTTCTACTACTCCTGTTATATGCTTTTGAGTTCTGTTTTTTTTTTCAGTCCAGCCTAGAGCTGCTGAAATGCATACTCATAGGATGAAATGAGGGAGGGGGGATACTGCTAAGTGCTGTCAGCTGTTGTGGGTGGGCTGTGTGCCCTAATCTTAAAGGACCACAAAATGAAAGTCTTTAGAAATGCGGAACTCAGCTGTAGTCTATTCCCTGATGGCAAACTGGTATGTTTCTGTTAGTAGTTGTCACCTTTTGACCATGATGCCTAAAAATTAGAGAGAAATAGAAGAGAAAGGGGTTTAACAGGCTCATACTGGAGAAATACTTTACAGGAATGATGAGCTTGTTTGATTTGTACATAAGTACCAGGTGCTACACCACATGCATAAGCTGTGTTATTCACCATCCTGAGTTTCAGGAACACTGTTGTGCCTGGCCTCTTGTTTTCCTGAATCAGTTTATACTAAACTTCAGATGGATGACAAAACCTCCAAAACATTTCAGATTCACCCAGTACTACTGCCTGATAATACATATGCAGGTAATAATGCATTCAAAGCAAAATACCTGGTGTTTGTAGGGCTGTTTAAATCTCTGGATGCATATTTTGTTTGGTTTAAAGGCATTATATGAATGATATAATCTACTATATGAATAGCAAATTATGGAAATATTTGTATTTTATATATTTTAGAACATCTTACTTGGCATCTAAATGCAAAACAACTTCATTTTTACTGAGATGACATGGTCATGAATAGGAGATATTGAGCAATAGAATAGATAATGACCCATATGTAACAGTTGCCTTTAGATATACAGCCATGTTTACAGAGATTATGGGAAGGCTTCATGAGCTTCAGTGCAATTTACTAAGTACAATGTGGGATGAAATTGCTGTTGTTGGAGCATAGGACAGCTTTAGAAATGAGTAGCTTAAGGGGGGGGGGGAAAGCCTTATGTATTCACCCGGAACAAAAACCATTAGTATATTTAGATGATTGTTCTCTTGAAATAATTTACAAAAATGCAATACCTTTGTCAGTGAATTTCAGTTAATTGATTTACCATAAGAGAGCACTTATTTTTTTTCCAGGAACAACTCCCTTATAAACCTCCCCTAATGAAGTCTTGCAGGTTTCTGTCCAATTTATTCAGATGTGTTCTGTCATGTCAGGATCTTTATTTCCCCTCATGATGTCTTCTCCATGGCTGTACCTCAAAGTCTTTTCTATGTTCTAGCCCTGTCTTCTACTGAAGTTGTTTAATGTAGTACTTCATAATCTTTCCCTAATAGCTCGTAAATTCTTGCATAGAGGGACAAAAGTCAGCACATGTCATTGTTAGTCCAGGGGTAAGCCCGTCCTCAGCATGAGCAGCCAGCAGTAATGCTGTAAGAACAGGCACAAAGTCCTCTGAGCACATCCTTAATGGGGGACAGTATTTGGCTCTGGCTTTCATGAAATCTTTAGCAACAATCTCTCTGATAATACTGCCTATCTGTCAAAGGTAACTGGCCAGCAGATTCTAAGGGGTAGACAGAGGCACAAGCACAGAAGACTCATATTTTTAGGAGAGCAGGCTAAAAATAATTTGGCCACTAGATATCTGCAATATGTTACAGTTGTATGGTATGTTAGAACACAATTCCCTTCTACCCCCAGAAAAATGTGTGTGTGTATACATACATTTATTTATTAAATATGGTGAAGTATTCAAGGGTCTCTGTGTAATGTTATCCAAAACATCAGTGCATGCTGAATTTAAAATAAGATGAATGCAACTTAACTGCAAAAAACTTGCAATTAATTTATGAAATACCTCCTGAAATGGAAGAACACAGCTTTCAGTGGAAGTTTTGAACACTAATGGAGATAGCTAATAGGATTGGCCTAGTATAGTTGCAACTAATAGTGTGCAGTGGGATTTTCAAAAGCACTAAAGGAAAAAAGACTTTAATAGAACTCCCTTACTTAATCTTCTCATTGTTGCTAAGCTTCCATGATATGAACTTCTAACTCATGTTAGGAAATATCCTCTCTACGTAGATGTATGTTCTCAGGTTAGAAAATTGGAAATTCAGTTTTATAAAGTGTTGTTTTTCATTATACTTTTTGTACTTTGCATTGTTCCATGAATCATAAGCCTAGTTTAGGTGGATGTACATATATCTGATAATGAAACCAGAGTAATTCTTATTTACATTGAACAACTGAGGTGTTTATGAAGCCTTAATGTAGTAAGTGGTATAATCTGGATGAACAGAAACAGGAAAAGCATTGTCTTCTAGCATTCTTACAAGAGGGAAAGTGGCTCATATGAAACCTGTCCGGAGTGGCCATTTGTAGAGTATGCATGCTTGCTAGGTAAGTAGCAGGGTCCAAATTTAATGTAAGTGTTCTATTTCATGACAATTTAGTTAGTTTCCATGGAGATAATTATGTTGTCACAAACTAAGGGTAAAGATTTCAAGTGCAAGATAAATAGGAGGAGCACATGGACTTCCAAGCAATAAAGATGTTCTTTTGCTCTGTAGTAACAAAAGGCAACTGTAATCACAGCAGTGAAAGAGTGAGCTGTCCTTGCTATAAACATTGTTAGCATTCAGTATATCAGCACCCTGTATTTCATACTATGCCTCTCAATACCTTTTTCTTTATGATTGTGCTTTCAGTGGATAATAGTTTTCACCAGTTACACTAAAATGGGGCCAACTCTTTAGCTGGAATAAATCAGCCCAGCTGGACTGCAGTCAATGAAACTGTGCTAAATTAAAGCTGAATTAAGCTGTGCTGAATTAAACCATTTGAGAATTTGAGTTCACATTGTTCACCTACCCTGCCAAGTGATCAGGTCAATAATGTAAAAAACAGAAGATAGATACCTGATGGATTATTTTTTTCCCAAAAGTAGATGCTCCCTTCAATCCTCTGAGTTATTCAAGATGACAGTTTGGTCAAGCTTCTGGCTCACCAATTGCCCAACCAGTTCCTCACCGAGGGTGCTGGGAACTCTTGTGTTTTAATCACCATTCTGGTAAATGAGTAAGGCAGCACTTTGTTTTTCTTATTCTTTTTCTCTATTTTCCTTCTTTTTTTCCCTTCTTTTATTATTCCTTTTTTCTTTCATTTTCCCTGTCTTTTTTCCTTTTTTTTTTTTTTTTTTTTTTTTTTTCCCCCCCTCCAGCCATAGTTCTTTAAGTTAGTGACAAATGCTCATTAACGAGACGGGCCTGTCATGTTTCCTAAGACTATTTGCTTTGCTGGTTTGTGAAATTCTTGGTTGAAACTGCCCTCAATTTTTTAACTGTTGGACTGTGGCAGTACTGGACAAGAGTCTGGATAAAGCCTGAGTAAAGGCATCTGTGTATACTAAAAGATAAACTACAGGTGAGGTGAAGCATTTTTGTCATTTGTAGAGCCATATCTGTATGTTATGGAGTTTATTAGCTACTGGTTGTGCTGTTTATTTTTTGGCTTTATAGATCTAGCATCAAAATAACAAGGAATATCCCCTTTGAGTGGGTAATATGCTCTGCTTTTTAAATTTAGAAGCTACTCAACATTACTACAAGTGAAATATTTGATATGTGTTGTTGATCATGGTTCTGAACACTGACAGTAGAATTTGGTTGCCTGAACACAAGCACCCACAGTGCCAGCCTGACTCATGGCTGCCAGAGCTGATGCTGGGTTTAGGAAGACCTTCATATGCTGGATGTGTGGGAAAGACAGTACAGGAGACTGTAATGTAAAGATCCTCTTCTCAGGGGGTGATTATTTCTACGTATATGATTGTAGCCATACATTTTGTATTTTCTATATAATGCTTACATATGCATTAAATACATTAGTTATACATAAATATTAGAAGGCACAGTTGTATCTTTCCATAAGGAGATATATTTGTAGCATACTTTATACACTTAGAGTATAAATAAACGTTGAAACTCTGTCTTTTATTTATTAATTCAGTGGCACTGCCTCAGTTGTGTTCTTTGTTTGGCACTGAAAAAGCTTTTGTAACTTAAAACATCTGAGAGAGTTCTAGTTTTCTTTCTGTGGTTTCATGTTACTTGAGTAAGCAGGATGCCCTGGACAGTGCTGCTCTGCGAGCCTGGGCTCTCCGCAGGAGCCCCAGCTGTGGGGGCTGCCACACTCCCCAGCTATGCTGGGAGCCCAGCCGCAGCAAACTCTGTCCATGTCGTCTTTCTCCTTCAGATCAGAAATCCTCCCCCATTCATGCTTTTTTTTTTTTTTTTTTTCATTCTGCCACCTGCTTTTAATCTGTGAGTGAGGCTTATTGCTCTTGTTGATCTCTCATCTGCTTATTTTGTCTTATTATCTTCTAAAGTATACGGTAATTAGAATGAGAGAATAGCAACATAACAACAAGCAGAAAATTCCTACACATTGCCTTCTTTTTCACTCGTAGTTGTTTTTCTTATACCCTCTTTTCACTGTGGATGTGTCTTCCTTTTTTGTTTTCTTTCTTCAATATTATGTCTTGATTTTAGCCTTTGGGCTGGGATCATGCTGTTTCCATCCTACAGTGATTATTTTTTTTTTTAGTATTTTTTTTCCAAAAGAATACACCTTTAAGAAATGTGAACTAGAGTCAGACAGTGACTCAGACTGAGCACTGAGCTCTCTGAATTGTATTTGTCAACTAGTACAGCAGTGGACTGTCATATCATTTAAAGCAATTCAGGTTTTCTGTCCAGAAGTTGGTTATGCTGTAAAATTGAACTTGGGAATGTTCAGGAATATAGAACTATGTGGATTTTTGAATAGTATTTCTAAAAATATTGTTTTCTTACGGTGGTGAGATTTTAATATATGAATTTCCAAAGTTACTAGGTAATCTGGGGGGGGGGGGGGGGGGGGTGTTATTGAAACCTGGTCTTCTGCAAACCATAGGTACTAAACATTAAGGCCTGCTCCCTGTGGAAACCCACAAAGTGTATCTCATCCTGCTGAATTTTCAGTGGGGTTTTCGATGTTTGCCATGTGAGAAAAGAAAAAAGGTCTCAGCTGGATTTCTTTGTCTTTGAATCTGAACTTGAAGCCAGGGATATCCCATAGAGATCCTCACTCTCTTTAGGGTTACAGGCACTGCTCCATCTGTTAATGAACTAGGATCACAGCTCTGAAGGGACAGGTTCAAGTCATTGTTTATATGATGAAGCACAAGAATATGAAGAGCAGATGCATTCATTTTCTTCTTGCAGAACCTGTGGTTATATCATGGAGTAGCACAACTCAAGCACAGGCAGCAATGCCTTGTTAAAGACTAGATCCTAAAAGTTTTACCGAGGCCCATTAGCAGAGCTGAGGGGAAACCTGTGGTACATCAACTCCTGCCTGGGATTTGTATTTCAGACTGTTATTTTTACTACATTATTTCTGCAAGGAGTGCATAAAACAGATATTGCATACAAAATCTGTATATCCTAAAATCAAAATATTTCTCAGACTAAGAATCTGAGATTTTTATTTGCATGGATCACAAAAGACAAGAGCCCAGGAGATGTTAAGCATCAGCATCATGAAGAAGGTAGACAGAGATGCAAACCCCTCTCCAGCCCCAACCTAAAAGAAGAAGCTATTGTAGGAGCCTTATTTTGTCCTTTAAAATTCCAGAAAGACAGATTTGGTCATTCATTTTTGTGACTTTGTGGCATTTAAAGATGTGGTCCCTCTTCTAAGATTTGATGCTAGTACTATAGCATCAGTTAAAATTCTCTGATGGTGGTCACTGTTGTGTCTGCTACAGTTAGATAGGGATATCTATCAGACCTTCAGATTATTTAATCCTATTGAATGACACTGTGAGATGTAATAATTGATTTATTCAATGATCTCTGGCTTGCATTTATACTGTCTACCGAAGGACTCCTTGGTCCTATCACCTATATTGAGAGAATTTCAAAAGACTCATAGGGGACGGCAATAACTCAGATTATATCAAAAGACAGTCTCTGTGCCTGGGAGTCTGGAGTAGTTAGCAAAGTGCTTCAGTGTCTTTAGAGGTCAAATTAACCACAGCGAGTTGTATAACTGCTCTTAGTTTGCTTGCAAATCAAATTACTATCTTTTTGGTAGAGCTTCAGAATGGAGCATTTTGTGGGAATATTCCTTGAAACTTTATTTAAAAAAATAAACCTTTTCAATACGGTTTAACCTTTCATGATGAGAATGTGCTAATAGCATTTCTTCCCTTTAGCAATTTATTATGGAAAGATAAACTTAGAAGCTGTTCTCTGATTTTGCCACAGTATTTCATATATCAATAAAAATGAAAATTCAGTGGACTATGAGAAATTTGCAATGGGAGTGTGGAGGAGAGGAGCAGCTTTAATGTCAGTGCTTGAATCATTAGGATTATATTTTTCCCTGGCCATTATTTTTCTTAAAACAAAAAAAAAAAACACCACTGCCAACACCACAGTGACAAACAGAATAAATATGAAGCAATGTCAAGGCTTGTCACTCTTACCAGCTCTAGCAGGGTTAGGCTTTCAGCTCCTTGTGTTGTTTTCTCCCAGCACCCTGCCTTCTCCATCCACCCTGCTTTCATTGGAGACAAAAGGATTTTTTTTTTTCTTTTTTAATTTTGGATGCTGAGGAATTGTGCCAGGTTGAGCTGGCAAAGAGATAAGTGCCGCAGCAGGGAGGAAGATTCATAAATGATGAAGACACAATCTCTTAAACTCCCTGGCTCACAGGTGTTTTGTTATTAATGAAGCTGAAAAAGATGCTCCAAATTATGTCTCCTCCTTGACATGAGGGCTTTGGCAGCCCTTTGTGACTGAAGGCTCCTGCTCTTGCAGGTGTGCTGGATAAACTTGCAAGCCAGAATGGGGAAAAAAGAGAGAGAAAGAGAAATATTCACATACCCAAGGGATGGAAGAGGGAGAAAGCAGAGAGAGAAAAAAACTCAGTGCATTGTGAAATGTATTCTGTCAATATATGGAAAAGAGATAACTACAAACTTCATCTCTGTTATAATCAAAAGAGCCAATTTTTAAATATATATATTTTTTTAATCGGGTTCAATTGATTTAGGGTGAGAAACAATAGACAAAGTAGCACTGGGTGCGCAGGGAGCCATAACCCTACCACACGCACACCAAGTTCAAAAACACACCGTTTTTTATACTTTTGTGCCACCACCTTTAACCAATCCTCTCTTGTCAGATGATTGTCCTGCTCTTTCTCCATTGGGTCCTTTGAGTTGCTTGGGTCTTTGTCCTCCTCGTATCGGGTCTTTTGAACGTCTCGAAGCCTTGGTCTCTTGGTGCGTTTTTCTCCTATTGGATCTTTTAAAAGCCTCATGATCCCATCTTTTGGCGGGCCTTTCTTCAAACAGCAGTTACATATTAGCTCTAGGTGATGAGGTTTCTGAGAAGTGGTTACAATGTTCCAACCAAATGGCATACTTTCTATTTTATCCATACATATATTCAAACATTCATTGTAATATAGGTTATAGTAATCGCAAATCATGTCAAAACCCACACAGGGTACCATATTCTATTTTTACAATACTTTAGACAGCAGGATAGTACGGTTTAACATTTACAGATCATTCAAGCATATCGTACCTGCCTTGCTTAACTTAGCAAATTAGTTACAGTAGTTTATTACAATCTCCATGCGTCTTATTTATTCTTCCAGCCCACATACACCTGGCAGCAAAGAGAATTGTAATCTGGTCTGTAACCCTGCACTGACATTCTTTTTAAATTCTTAAGCAGAGCAACTTAAAGCCTAAAAAGGATTTATGAAGTTTTGCAAGCTGCTTTCAAAAAAACAACAGTGATGACATCAAAGTTTTGGAACAAAAGAAAAAGGTGGTTTTTTGTGTTTTGTTTTGTTTCCTTTTGTCCCTTATGTGTTAAGACCTGACTTGTGGAAGATAATTATATTATGCTGGGTTTTATTGCCTTGTTATGGAAGAATGAAGTTCATTTTTGCCTTTTATTGGCACCATCTGTTTCTTTCCTGGCAAGTCTAAGACAGCATCATATGGTAATATCATACATGTAAGTGGCCTGGTCCTGAGGTATTCAGGTTGTACTGATCATCAGATGCTCAAGAATTCTGTTTTCCCTTATTCATCCTTCTTTTGCACAGTCTGACAAAACAAAAGAAACTCCCCACACACCCTAAAAGCCATAAGATACATTTTCTCTTGAGAGGTATAGCAAATAGTAGCCCATTAAAGATATAGAAAAGTTTAGATAATGAGTTTGGAAGGAGTTTCACTAGATTCTTCTCACATTTGCCTTTCTGAAACACTGGAAATATGAGTGAGGAATGTCCTCCTCTCTTGAACCCGTGGAACATGGTGCACAGCTGCATGATCAGGGTGACCGCATAGTTCAGCGGCACAGGGGAATGTGCTATATTTTTGAGGCTAGTTAGAATTTTGTCATTGACTTCATTTCCAGATACCACCTTACTCTTAGATACTCAATGACTTGTTATCTGACAGTACCTATTGATTTCTGTTGACTGTAAAGAAAGCCTAAAGAATGACGTTAAGCAAGATGTATCTGTGGTGGTGCAATTCTTACCCCTCCCTGCCCTCCTTGTTGGGCTGCTTGGTGCTAGGTGTGATTCCATCCACATCCCCCCCCCCCCCCCGAGGCATACACCAATCTGTGGAGAAAAGGACTGATAACCTTAATGAGCCTGGGTTCTGCCCCCCTCTGATTGCTCGGAAAGGGTTATAATGGCCCATCATCTCCTGATGGCCTGGCACAGAATTTGTGCAACTGCTGGTAGGCACCAGATAGTATTTGACAAAAGTCTTGAACTCTATAAACTGTGACCACCAGAGAGACCCTTTGAGTTCTCCGGGATCGCAGCGGGTCTGTGACCAGCATCTCCCCTGAGCTGGGAGCCTCTCGGGTACCAAAACCCTTAAGGTGTCGTCTGCTGCCAGAAGGCTAGGGCAAAGTCAGCCCGCTCGAGTCTCAACTACGGCCCGTTGCGGAACGCCAAGGCATTGTGAGTATTTGCTCTAAACTCGAGAGGGAAATTTTCTTTGAGCTACCTTCTATTTCATACGTTCTTTCCCTGTTTATTGGAGTGTGTGTGGGTACGTACCCTTGCCCTTTTTCCTGTGTGTGTTTGTCCCTTTTATGTACTGAATCCAAACACCTTTGTTTCTGTATGTGTATGTCTGTGTATGCGTGTGTATATATATGTATAAATTAAGGTACTGTTAAGTAAGTTGGAGTGAATCTTATCATTTTAGAATCTGAATAAGTCGCTTTGAGTTATTTTTATTGACAAATTGTTGTTAGTTATTAATAAATCTTGATTATTTTTACTAAATCATTACCATGTCAATACTTTCATTCATGACAGTATCCCACTTACTGTTATGTACAAGAGCAATTCCAGGTATTGATATAACAAAGTGATATAGCCTCATTTTAATATTTGTTGCAGTCAAATTTAAAAAATCCACCCTTTACTAAAGGCTTTTATAAAAATTGTTTATTTGAGGAGGTTTCAGAAATCTTTTTTGATGTCAAAGTTGAGTCTAAAGAGATACTCAACAATGATCAAAGGTCTCAAATTAGAAGTAGCAGAAAAATAAAGGTAAGGGGAGCTTAACCTCAGAATCCATTTTATATTGTAATCAGTATTCACAGTGTTTTCTTCAGTTTGTGAATCAGTGTCATGTGTAAAACATTCATAATAATTGGAGACCTAACGTGAAGTTTGGGTTGAACATAACTTCACCTGAGCATAAAAGAATACTGAGGCATCTATCCGGGTAGAAGTTTATTTGCCCCTGATGTAATGATTGTTTTGATTTTGGCTGGTTAGAGGCGGAAAACATAATTGTTTTAATACACTCCTACTAAAATGGTTTGTAGGTTTCTACGAAATCTGCCAGTGCTGACTGTTTGTGCGGTACATGCATTTACTAGGTTTTCAGTAAACAGGGTCCAAATATTGTGCAAATGCTCTATTTCGTGAGAACTCAATTAGTTTCTATGGAGACAATTATGTTGTCACAAGCCGAGCGTTATGACTTCAAGTGTGAGATAAATAGGAAGAGCATGGGAGCTTCTAATCAGCAAAAATAATCTATTTTTGCTTTGTAATAACAAAAAAGCAACAGCAATCCACAGGAATGAAATTAAAGTCAAAGCTTTCTTTAATGTTGTCAGAGAGTAATGTATTAATATTCTGAATTCATCCTGGGACCATGTACACCTGTCTTCTCATATTACTTCTCATGGTTCTTTCACTAAAAATTAGCATCAATTTTTAAACTGCTTATCCTGTGGTAGTGGAAAACAAAACTAGTAAAGCACGTATCAGGACAGATATTTCTTCAAGGACCATGTGGCAGATCAGATGACAGATGCGTGAACATTCCCCATCTAATGGTTCACTTGTGTGATGTAGCTAGGTTAGAACTATTTACTGGCATTTTAAATCTCTCTTACTTATGCATTAGAAAATGAAATATAGCCTGTAAGCTGGATGACATACTTAGCTTTTACAAATGCTTGCTGTTTATCCAGTGTACATTTTAAAACTACCGGAGCAAAAAGTTAAGGTTTGGTACCTATCATTTCTGTAGTTCCAAGCCTCTTTCCTTTACACTGAGCAATGCTTTGTTCTAGAGGAAAGGTAAGGGGATCGTGGTCTCAGGGCTAGACACAGTCTACACCTTTATTTCATATATCCCAGGGTCATAAGATGCTTTTCTTCTACTATCATTAGATAGCTGTTAACATGCTAAGGTTTGTTCTATCAAAGATGTGTTAAAGGGTCATTCACCCCAAGCAAGGAGAATATCTCCCCGATCTTTAGGTACAGTGTGTGGAGTTTGGGGATGCTATTCAAGGAACATATGCTGAGCATGAATAAGATATGGGTCTGGTAATTAGAACTAGTTTTGAGTAATGAAACACAGAAGAGAGAAATATATATAGGGGACAAATTTTATAGATTTACTATAGATCAGCATATGCCTATGTATGAGTGTGCATATTAATAATTATTTCCACAATTATCATGCTTTTCATGATTATGAAACTGTAGTAAATTTAGAATATTTTTTCTTTTTGTACACGCGTACACAGGCTTGTACATTATATATTTATATCGAGGCTCACTCTCTTTTATTCTGTAATTCGGTAGCACTGTCTTGGCAACACAAATGGCTGGTTTTCTTTGTTCAGCGTTGACAAGAGCTTTTCCAACTTAAAAAATCTGACACAGTTCCAGCTTTTTTTTTTTTTTCTTTGCCTTTTTTTTTTTTTTTTTTCCAGGGTTTCATGTTACTTGAATGAGAAGGATGTATACTGGTTGAACCTTCTGTGTTCAGCTGTTAAACTGACAGCTTTTTCTTCTGCCATGAGAAGGCTTTCAGTAATTTGGATGTGGTGCCTTTTTCCTGTCACTGCCAAGAACAATGCTTCTGTTCAGGCTGACATCAGAGGTATAGAATTGCTCTGTGTTTGACCTCTGATAGCTGTGCATAATAGATCTGCGCATCACAAATACTCCACAAATAGTCTATTTGGGTGCATAGCTCAAGTCAAAACAGCAGTATATATTACAAGGATGTGTAAGTCACAGGGGAGAGAGTTTAGGGGGGAAAAAGTCATTGCTAGACTTGCCATTCTGTATCAATGTTTACAAAGGACCCATCTTCCTTATGCAAATGTGATATACCCCATCCCTGCTCCTGCCTCAGATCTACTTCATACTCTGAACAATAGCATTCAGGAGGAAGGTTTCTCTGAAGTTTAGTTTAATTTACCTACAGATACAAGAAGGGTTTGGAAGGCAATTTAGGTTACACTTTCCATTACTGTTGGCTCAAATTGGAATATGAACTTTTTTGTGTGGTTTTCTAATATTCAGTATGCAGTGTAAAGGCAAGATGGTATTAGCCATTAGGTTGCAAAAAGATATGAGAATTATTTGGGAGTGGGGGACAGGCTGGTTCCATTTTCATGCTAGTCGAGTTCTTAAAAAAAATAAATCCCTGTTAATAGAAGTGTCATATTCTTCAAGAGCCTCTGAAAATCTCTCTTGGAGTCAGTTATTCTCTAATTAGAATTTTGTGGGTGTTGCTTTGTCCTTTTAATCACAATAGAACTGAGAAGCCTTTCTGAAACATGGTGAAATATCAGACTGTCTATAGATATTTCGATGATAAATAATCTTCCTGATATACCTGACAAAGTTGCCTGAAATCTATGGTTTTGATACATCTTTTTTACTGCTCTGAAATAAATAGGTAAGCCAGAAAAAGAATGAAGTCAGTCACACGTCTTTCTTTACATGTGGAGAATGAGGTGCAAGGGAATTGTTTAAGCTTCTAAGGCCACTAGAAAGTCTGTAGCAAGAGAGCTGGTGTATCCCTGAGCAGCATCCTAAGCAAATTGATGTGCTGATGAACTTCCTGTTTGGTTTTTGGTTTAATTTTCCCCTTCAAGAAGTACAAGAATTTTAAACTGCAATGGCTATGGGAAATCTGTTTTGATGTGTCTGTACATGAGTAAATGCTCAATGTGCAGTGAGTTTATACAGTCTATGTTGAGACTGATGTCACTCTCTTCAGTGCTACTGATGGCTGAGCTGGGTAGGCTAAATCAAGTTGAAACTTGGGGAATGTGTAGTACTTTCTGCAAACACACATCAAGTAATGTACGTCACCACCACCACATGTACAACTGGCACAGATGTTGTCTGAAGGCTGCCTCACTCTATCCCAAATATAATTAAAGGAAAGAAGGCTAATCTCATAATGCATCCTTCAAAACAAAGCTTTCATTACTTCTGTTTGAATAATAGTTGCATATTCATATTCATTTACTGATATTTTTAATAAATTCTTGTTTATTAGCATTAGCCCCCACTATTGGCCATATCTTAAATTGCACCATATTGTAGCTTTGCGTAATTATGCTAACTTGTGTACTTTGCAAGGTTTTACTTAGGCTTGTGATACTTCCTGTCTCTATACACATACAGTGGGTGTGTTCATATATTTATATATCTCTAAATGTAATCATTAGTAGCAATGGAAGATTAATTCCTATTATAATTGCCCCTTCTTTCCAGAAGGCCTTCAAATACCTTTAAAACATTAAAAAAAGTGGTACCTTTGTTAGTGGTGTTCCACAGAAAGTTTAACACAATTGAGAGGCAAAGCATATATATGTCGAAGTAAAACACCACTGTGGTCCGTTGTTGTTGCAGTAAAACCATTTATCCAGAATTACGTCAGATAAACTTGGCCCAGCAACTCTACTGAAAATTCAGTAACTTCATTTTTTTCATAAAAAGATATATCAAAGTTTTATGATCAGTTGGAAGGATCTCCTAATGCAAATGTTCTTAGCAGAAGAGCATATTTATATAACCATTTAAAGACAATTACAAATTGAAATTAAATGCGATAAGTCTTAGTCATATCCCTTGGTACAATATAGGAAATATTAACCCAAAGACGTAACTGAGAAGTGCCTAACCTGTCTAGTAATCTGAGAACTTAATTCGACCTATTATTGGCCCCACCATTTACAGAATCTGGTCCAATTAGTGATAAAAGCTGCAGCACTATGATGAAATAAAGAAAAGCTCTACATTTTTTGTATAAGATGGACAGTTCTTTCTGGTAAAATAAATATGGTAAAAGAAAGCTCATATCTACACTTGAAACACTTGACAGCTTAAGTATATCTTTTCTTGTTTCATAGCACAATTTTATTTGACATATAGCATTATTAACAATTTGCTAGTTGTTTACTGAATATTTTAAATACTTCACCAACTGACAAGCAATTTGGAGTATTTTATACTAATGGTAAGAGATGGTCAGAGTTGCTACTTGAACACGATTCATGGAATATGTATATATAATACGTGCCTAACTGGTTTGCAGAATATTGAGCGTCAAGTGTCTAATGCTAAGTCTCAAAACTTATGCTTGTATTTTGAGCAAACAATTTACAAATAGCTGTTTGCATCTTAAATATCTTGAGTATTTCATGTTAGTAATCCATCCATGGAGATAAGTAAGATACAAGAAAAACTGGCTGTTTCCCATGGATTTATCAATGTCTAATGCTGGATTTCTTAAGTAATAGGTAGATGGTATAATTCAGTGCTGTTCCACAGAGGTTTGGAATTTGGACCTATTCTAAATTACTAAAGCTGGGGATAGAAGTAGTTTGGAGAAGAATGTGAGGGAAATGTCTTCCTCATCGCTCAAGCATAGATGATCTTAGTATCATTTTCTTTTCCATTCTGTGAGGTCAGGCCTAATCCTCCACTGTGTATATACTTCACCTGGTTGACCAAAAGGTTATTAATTCCTGCAATTCTCTAGAAGTCTTCACTACCACAGAACTTTGGAAAATACAAGATTATGGCACTCTTGTTTTCTCATCCTCTGTTAAAATAGGCATCTCCTCAAGACACATGTTACAGAATCCTGCTTATGCAGTTTCTGGCACAGATCAAGACAGGATGGAGACAGGGCATGGGACTACATTTGAACTAGAACTATTAAAAATTAGCCTATATTCGTCAGATCTGTGTAAGATCACTGTATGTGACCATCAAACATAGCATTTTAGAAACTACACTAAACCAGGAAACTCTCTGGAGACCATAGTCTGTACATAGATAGAATCTGGCAATCTGCAGATATTTAATTTTATTCAGATAACTTTGTCACAATTAAAATGACATATTTTTAGGGAACGGTGTTTGGTTTGACTGTGAATTGTTGCAATACTCAATGAGTGGGAAGTCAATGTAAATCGACTGCCATCTTCACATACTGAACTCAGGTCATATCGGAACATACTAAGAATCCCCGGCCTGTCTCTATTTTCCTGTAAGATCTACTGCTGGGTCTCAATGATTACCAATGAGAGCATCTTAAGTCTACAATACAACAACTAGAACTTTATGTGGGCCTTGCATCCAAAAACTACAAAATATTGATTAGCAAAGATAATTGTTAAGGAATAGCAATCATGTAGAAAGGCATTTATATTGTCATGAAAATATTTATGATCACACTTGCCCCAGCACTGCCCAACTCAAACCTGAGCACTAAGAATGCTGCAAAGGCACAAGCATGTGAAAGAAATATAAGAGGGCAAGTATTTGATAAAGAACAAATCTTCCTCGCTACTGCTCTGTTTTATTCTTCGCAAACTAATAAAAGAGAAAATCAGGCAAGCTGTGTAAAAATAATGCTCCCTATTGTAACCATGGCTCTTACAGCATAGGAGGAAGAAAAGGTAGGTAACTTAGCAATACTGAATACTTTTGTAAAGACAGGTTAGTCAAGGGCTACTGTGAGAAGTAAGGTAACACTCTTTCTTTCCATGAGCATCTCATGTCAAGAGCTATGCAGAAAGAAAACTCTGGTGCAGATATTTTGGGAAAAGAGCAGTGGTTATTTGTCAGTATGGAACTGGTCCAGCTACCAAAATGTAGGTTAAATCCACAATAGGAGCAACAACAGCTGTGTCTTTATATAAAGATGAGAGAAAAAAAGTATTATTTCTACCTTTGTTAGCATAAAAATGATGACTTTCTTCTGTACTTTTCCAGAAAAAAATGAACCCTTTGAAGTCTGAACCCTGCCTTTTCATTTTTTAACCAAAGACAGAATTTTAGTTTGATTTCTTTGTAAATGGACACTATAAAAGAGCTCCCATCATGTTGGTGTCTACCATTTTCTTTTCATCACCTTACTAGTGGAGTAAATTGGAGTGAATTACTCATATTAGGTGAATATATTTAAGTGAAGTCCAAGGCCTACTGGTTTTCTTTCACCAAATTTGCTTTAAGCTAGTCTAACCAATTCATTATTTACTAACTTCTGAATATTACATACCTGCTTGCATACTTCATTTATGGGCTATTTTGTTAGCAAGCTGCTTTATCAGAAGTTGTATGGAGTGGTAGTTGCTTTTGCTTTTAGTTCAATACAACAAATTTATTTTCTTCAAAGCTTTTGCAAAGTAGAAAAGCAAGGTGATATTCTTAATTTTGAGGTAGACCTTTTCTTCAAATGAATTTCACTGTAGGGAAAACAGATTTCTTTTACAAGCTGGTATTTATGAACATTCCTGACCTAGACCCCTTCTACCAGCTGGGGCAGGCAAAAGCCCAGGTTGGGTTCTTAAGGTTTTCCTAAACAGTCTGCTCTTTTTGTTTGTGTTTTGTTTTTTTGGTTTTTTTTAGATGTTCTGCTACTAATGGCTGTATGCAATTTCTGATTAATTACTGACAAGAACCATCTCCAAAGGCAATGTAGTGTTTGTATGTACATGTATGAAAGAGAAATTTGTCAACTCACTGCTTTCAAAATATTGTAGGGGTCTGGTACTGAAACTGAAGTGACTTGGTGGAAAATCCAACAAATAAATATTCAAAAGTTTTAAGTAGGTTAAGGCCTGATTTTCAAAAGAGCTGAACTCTCCCATAAAGCTGCTGTATTTGCCAGGAAGTGAACTCCTGTTACTGAATACTTGAAAAGCTAGCCCTGAGCTCTCGACTACTTAGTTCAGTGCAAATAATAAGGTAAAATGTGTCTAGAAAAATATTTTCTCAATTAAATAATTTTTTATGTTTTTGACAAAGACAATACATGAACGTGTTAAAGTTTGCAAAAAGCAAGCTACAAGCCAGCAGTTCCAAGGTCTTCTGTACTTCTTGGTTTACATTACATTAATTAGTGAAATATCCTAGTATCTTACACATATGATCATACAATTATACCAAATAATAAAAGTTAGAAAATTATATGCAAAGTCAGTGTAAAGAAAAACTTTATTCTTGTGCCTAATGTAATTTTATTTTCCTTTTTTCTTGGTTGGTTTTTGTTTTTTTTTTTTTATTCCTAGAAGTATTTAAAATAATGTGAAATAAATATCAATTTTACTTGATACTTTCCTTAGGACCATGCATTATTAACATCTTATGGAATTTCTACTTATTTTCTTAATACAAGAACTACTGTAGCTTATCTCATGATTGTATATGCTGTCAACAGGTGTCTGTTTATCTGTGATTCTTCTAGCAAGACAGATTTGACAGATCATTATATCTGACAAACAAATGAATAAATCTGGTTATCACTTTGATGCTTGTTCACATGCATTTATTAAAAGTTAAACTGATTTAATTTTTAATATTCTTCTGATGATCTATACGAAAGCAAATAATTTTCAATCTCCTTAGAGACATCTGTTTAAAAAGTACCCTCTTCTCCATAAGGGATCTGGAGCATTACTAGTATTCGTGCCTTGAGAACTATTGATTATTACATGGTAGTAAAAATTATACTAAGGTTTAGAATCCTAAAGGCACTTAGGCCCAGAAATCCCATTGATTTCAATTGGAATTGAATCTCCATGAGTTCAGAGAACTAGGTTTATTGGATTTTAAAAAAAAATATCGTTTCATTCATCAAATTATCTTTGATTGGAAGACAATGAGTAAGTAGCAGCAATAGCCTTTGAGTATTCTTCAGATGGAGTTAATTCTGTAGCCAGCCTTAGTGCTGTTGTATAGTGGCAGACAGGTGGTTTTGTTCTTAATCTTTTTGGGTATACTGAGAGAATCAGAAGTTTCACCATTATTACAATCATTTTTGGAATATGCTGCTGCATTTTCCTTGAGAACACCCTGTCTCCTGCATTCCTCAAGAGTTTTCCAGAGTCCTGCAGATTAACATAATAAAAAGGTAGCACTGTGGATCTTCTCCTTTAGGAAGGAAAACAGGCGTTGTGTGTTTGGCTGAGGTTGACTTTCTGCAGTTTATGTACTTAAGCAACAGAGAGCTTGGATGCTAGTAATTAGAAGAAATTTAAACTTTTTGATTGAATGTTACTTAATTTGACTAACTTTCTTTTCCTTGGCAATGCATTAGTTATTTCAGACTGCAAAAGTGTCAGTTCATCTAGAGATTAGAGTTGGAGAACTTTGATAAATCATTGGTTTAAGATTAATATGGAAG
Source organism: Athene noctua (assembly GCF_965140245.1). Classification (NCBI taxonomy): domain Eukaryota; kingdom Metazoa; phylum Chordata; class Aves; order Strigiformes; family Strigidae; genus Athene; species Athene noctua. The sequence goes on from NC_134045.1 coordinate 10,356,365, forward strand.
AGATGTAGTTCCTTGAATATAATTTATTTTCTATTAACATGCTTGAATGTGAAATAGATTACAGCATGCACTGAGAACAGCTAACTACACTATTCCATGGAAATCTCTTTGTTTGAAAGCAAATTTACATATCTGGTTAGTCTGACACTTATAATCTCCGCTGAGTCATAACTGGTCACATGGAACAAAATTTCCTGGGCGTAGGCCTTGCGTGTGTTGTCCACTTGATGTGAACTTCTTATCTTGTGAACATTATGCATGCCTCTGCAGACTGACCAGCATAACTACAATCTTTTGAGCCTTTTGAACAAACAGTTCACAAAACAGAAGAAAAAGGGAGATAAAAGTATATGTGAGGACAAATGGTGAGAGGGAAAAGTTTTTGTATCAAACGGGGGAAGAGCACCACACACCAACAAGGCAATATGTCTGTACAATAAAATACTTCCCACAGGAAAAAAAATACTATGAGAAAATTTAAAGTTCTTAATGCGTATTACCAAATACAAATACTTTCAATTATTTCACTCATTTAGTTGTGAATTTTGAGTTTGTTCTCTAATGTGATAGATGAAAGACAAAAAGATGTGAAGTCTTCTGGACCTTGATTCCCCTACTGGTTTTGCCTACTTGGGAAAGGATCAGTGGTCCTGGGATATGACTGTTAGGTTAAAGGAAGCCCTGCCTAGCAGCATCTGTTTTACTCCAAACATTTCTAATCCCTGGTGGAGAAAGCAATAAAGTTCTGTGCTTCAGGTCACGTACCTGAGTACAGGCAGTTCTTTTCAATATCTTAGTTTAAATGAACTGTGAAATACTTGTTTTATTAGAAGAGCTTTAGTTTACTTGTGAGTTGTTTTCCAAATCATTTCTGTCCAGAGTAGCTTTGAAAATCAAGTAGTGTGTATTGAACACAGTGTTTAGAAACATTTTTAACAGTCTGATGCACAATGCCTCATTGTTCTGATTGTTAAAACGTTCATAGAGAGCTATTCTCCTCTCTGGATGTATGCATAAATCTCAGGAAGGCTAATGGGAAATTGTGTGCATGCAGGGAGAGCACAGCTCCTCTAGCACAGTTGGTAAAGGTGTGTGTACGTATGACACAGAATTTCTTGATGAAAAGTAGACAATGGAAATAAAGGTTTCTGCTCAAGGGGCTGGATTAGGATTCACAAGGCCCATGTAAACTTTTGGTTCCGCTACATGTTTGCATATGTCCCCAACGTGCAAATCGCACAGGATGCTTATGGTGAGAGCGCAGGTGCTGACACAAACTCTGTTCACACTAACCTCAGCAGGGACCTCCTGCTCTGGGTTGAGAACTAGACAAAGGGAATCCAGGAAGCTTCTCGGGTTTAGACTTGAGATAGTGAATCTAATACAGGAGGCATAATTTTGGATGTTGGCTGTCTCAAGAAGCTTCACATCATGTTTCAACTCTATTGCAGGCATCCACAAAGACATTTACATATAGGAACTGTGCAAAAATTTTGCTGCAGTAGTTTTGCATGTATGCATTCATTTCTGGAACCACACTGCATTTTATCTCTGTGCATTTGGAAAGGCACTAAACTATTTCTGCTCTGCACTGAGTTTCTTGGACGGTTTTCAGATAAGATCACCCTGAGCAGTATTCTTGTAGAGGAGTTGTACCTGGGGGGGATAAATGCCTGGGCTTTGCCAGAATTTCAGCTGGTGCTGAGAAATGCTGTAGCTGATGAGCTGTGATCTTGGGGTGTGAGCTTCTTATCTGGTGAAGTCCAGCCTGACTGTGTGATGTTCTCACTGGCAGAGAGCAAGCCAGCTCCTTAGCACGGACAGCAGGTAGATCTTCCTTCTAAGAAACATCAATTTTGGAGTTGTGCCAAGTACTTGTTTTCTGTTATTGATCTCTAGGCTTGCATATAGTATCTGAAGAGAAGGACTTTGGTGAGGTGCTCGGTTAGAGATTTGTTCTACCTTCACCTTGTCTGACTTGTCAGTACAGTTGAGAAACTTATCCAATATTTAATGGGTGCCAGGTCTAAAATGGAATGTAGATTTGAGAAAAGGCAGAAATAACATTTATAGTACAGTCAAAGCAATTAGAGAAGCCAGCAGAGACTGTATCTGCCCTCTTAATCAAGACAGATTACCTGTCTGTCCTTTGTCTATCACTTTCTGAGAACTGTCAGAAGAATACACTAAAATAGTCACCTCTCTTCACCTCCCAGTAAAACTGCAGTAGGCAAAGAAACCAAAACAGGTGGGAATTTGCCATATAATTGTCACTACCACAATTCTACTGTGAGCTGGTAATAAATGGGTTTAAAGAACATGGTCTGTGAAAGAATTAGGATGGAGTGAATAATGGAAAAATATTCAGAAATATGTTATTCAGAACACTTCATGTATTCATAAATTATTCACCCCCACAGAACTGCAGGTGCCTCAGGATTTTTCCATGTAATGTCAGATTCTCAGCTGGCACAAGCTGGCACTGCTGCATTTGTTTCCATGGAGCGATGCCAGTTTAGAAGGATCTGGCCCATGTTATTCTTTTTGTTTGTTTGATTCCTAATTCTTTTTCTGTTCCCAAACATTCAAATACATTTAACTCTACACAGGAAGCTGAGTCTGGAGATGAACCCCAGGGCACTATGAGAGTCAGTCTCTTTAAGCTTTACTTTCATAGTTTCCATGATAACATCGGTTCTTTTTTATATGTATTGTCAGTGTTTCTGTTCAGTTACCTGCATACACTTTCTCTTCTGTACCTGTTTGGTGTGTGTATGTTAAATAATCAAGTTCCATTATCCACCTATCTTCAGTTGTTATCAAGTTAATTTATGGATGAATGTGGTTAGCTTCATATGTATTTTCAAAACTGAGAGAAAACAGAATTGTTTTTCCTTATTTAAAATCCCATTACAGCAGCTGCACTATAAAGTGTATTTTTCTGCTGCTAAATATTTTATCTTGACCATAGTGTGCATATCAGCAAACATGTAGCAGTATGTTGACTGTTATCTTTTGTGTACCAAAGCACGAGATAGTTTGGAATAATTAAATAACATTACTTCTGCGTTATCCTTGGAGGGTTGATACTTTTTTCTTCTAAGAAGATAAAAGGTAAACATAAACTATAGCAAATCAAACTGTAGGATGATAAATACCATTGTAAACCAGGATAATAATATAACAAAAAGATGAAATCCACCCTCTCCCACTTGTATCCATCTTCTATATTTATTTTTGCTGATACAGCTATTGAAAAGGAAGACAATGTCTGTGGCAGTGCTTTTGCAAGGCCATTACACATTCCTGAACGACACAGTCATCATCACTCTGAACCTTATTTGTGCAAGGTTTTATAAATATAGATTGGTGTATGAGTTTACGTGGGAAAAGTATCAAACTTAAGACAGATACATAACTCAAGTCAGCACCATTTCAAAGCTTTTTTGAGATTCAGTAGCTTTTTTTTTTTTTTTTTTTATAAGATTTTCAGGATGGTTTCTGCAGCAGTTATGACCATGTGCTATCTGTGTCTTCCCCACGATTTCATTAGCATGACTGACAGCTATAGTGTCTGCAATTCTTCAAGTGAAATGAAGGCATTCGCAGGTACTACTGAAATTAAGATTTCGTAGGATCGGTGCAGAAGATATTTTTCATGATAGATTTGTATCTAGTATTTTTTCCATGGCATAGATGTTTATCCCAAGAACAAGTTTTCATTGACTTCTGGTCATTACTCAAGCGAACTACTCAGATGAAACCCATTTTTAATTTGAGAAAAGCCTGAACATTAATTTAATAGAATAATGGGTAGAGATACAGATATGAAATAGTTTTAAATGTAAAGGGTGAAGTAGTAGTAACAGATGGGAAGTCTTGAGGGAGTTAGGACTAGGATAGAAAAGTCCTTATGGCACAGATTCAGGGAAAAGAAGTAGAATAAATTGAGCATAAGAAAAGGGTGTGATGAGGATCAGGAGGTATCAGAGGATGAAATTGTAATTCAATCTGCTGATCTTTGCTACAGAACTTCATGATGATAATAAATAATAAGACATATTGCTATAGCTTAATTAAAACAAAAGAGACAAGAAGCATAGAAAATCCCCAAATTTTTCTCAGAAAAATTATTGAAAATTCATGTTGGTCAGCTGTCATGCCATTCAAGAAAATATGTTTTTAAATGTTACATATACTCTTTTTTCCATTTTATGTTGATATTTGAAGAGTCTGAATTAAAAGGAGTTTTCAGTTCCTTTTTCCTTTACTGTCAATTGGGGTGAATCTGTCACTAGCACAATACCTTCTACCTCCCTGCTATGATTGGCTGGAGATAAATTCCACTTAAATTGGACAGATAATTTCATAATTTTCAGTAAAAAATGGTGACTTGCATGACCTACAGATAAGCTCAAATATTGGTAAATACTCAGTTTTTAATGGAGCATGAAGTTCTCTAAAAATTAAGTTGCAGTGAATTACTCTTATAGTGTTTTATCATCATTCTGCTATTCTCAAAAGGTGCCTTTACCCATTTTTGTTTACATATAGCTATTATTGGAGTTTGTGCTAGGAAGTGTATGATTTACATAATCAGAAAATAAAGAATGCACATAAAGATGTGAAGTAAACCAGTAAACATTTTTATCCATGAAATGTTATTGCCTGACCTGATGCCATTTGAATAGTAATTATTTGTTATTTTGAAATACTGATATTGAAAATAAGTGAGGATTATTTTTTTTTTTTACATATTATGTGTAGAAATAGTAACCTTTTGTTCAGTTTAGTTTAAATCTGTGGGTTTTATAGAATTCTATCTGTTGTTTAATTGTAGCAGAGATAAGCAATAAATACTTGTATACATTTTTGCAGCTATAAACAAATAAACATAGTGGTCGTCACATCTTTTCAAGTGCTGCAGTCATAGGGAAAACTTTATGAAACATTTAGTTGTTCAACAGAGTAGCAATGCTTAGAGGTTGACCTTGAAGTTTTTGAAATGTGAATTGATCCACTGGAACAAGTACAAAGCCAGCTTTGGTGCTAAATGTAAATTGTTAAAAATGGTGCTGCGTAACATCTGCCTTGTAGTACGCCTTAATCAGCACTGTGAAAAATGAAAGTTTAACGATCTACTATAGTGGCTTCTAAGTGAAGGATAAACAAAGGATGAAAGAGTTTCCTTGCATGGTTTGTAACTGATGGCATGAAAAATGTCAAGAACCATCTGCCTCAAACTTATCCAAACTGTCATCAAGTATTCTAATCCAGTCAAAGGAGATACAACTAGAACAACCTATGTAACTTGCTGAAGGCTTATCAAAAGAGTTGTAAATAAGGGAAAAAAAAAAAAAAAGAAAAAGAAAAAAAAAGGGGGAAAAAAAAAAAACCCTATCAACTGCATAACCACAGATTTCTGCCAGCTTGCCTGTGGCTTTGAAATTCAATCCCATTTCTCTAGTCTGACAAACTGTACTAAATGGTAAAATGGATTTTTATTGCTTTCAGCCATTTTCATTCCAGCTGCTATCACTAGGTAAGTACTCAGTTTTCTAATATGAGAATTATATTTCTTTTATTTCGCTTTTCTCCTTTGTGTGTGTATATTGACTGCAATATGCACGAAAACCTATTTTTGCAGAGCTAGGGTGTAAATGGGGACATTTACACATCTGAGCTTGAAAAGCTGCTACTCCTAACCTAGCACACAAAAGAATCCCAAATACAGCTATGTCACTGCAGAAAGCTACATTTGAGTGAACAGACATCTTTTTTGCATTGGCTTTCACAACAGATAGGAAAACACGATTTTTCAAAGAAAAGAAATAAACACATTTAAAGCTGACATTCTTTAATGACACTAAGAAATAATCAAATGGCCATGTATTTGCTAGTTGGATTTTCAGTAACTTATGCAATTTTCGGCAAGTTAGGCCATTCTGTATTTTAGGCATAGATTTACCTTTTTGAAATGTCCCTTGGTAACTAAAGAGTACAAGTCTTATTGAAAGTCAATGAAAAGTCTGTTCCTAAATCAATGAATTACTTGAAGCGCCATGTCTCATCTACTGGTGTATGACACTGCACTTTACCAGAGCACATTGGTTTTTTTACTGCAAGTAGTCCTGCTCCTTGTGCCTAAATGATTTTGAGAGCTGGGAGATAAAACCCAAGGCTTACTCTTGCACTCTGTATTCCTATGGACATCCCATGGTTTTCACTAGTTTACAAAATGGGTGAGTTGAGGGCTTTTTGTTTGTACTAACGTGAAAAAGGGGCTTAATCTGGGCTAAAGCATGTATGACCCCTTTGTTAAAACTTCCTCCAAAGGCATTTATTGTGGATTGAAACTTTGGGAATGTTGGGTAATGACTTAGATAAGCAAAAGGAAAACATAAAAGCAAAAGCAAGTGTCACAGAAGGAAAAGTGAAAGGATAATGAATTCCAGAGGTACTTAGTATTCTCACTTGTATTTATGTATTGCTTTTTTGTAATATGTAGCGTAACGCAAACATAGAGAAACTATGAATTCTTGGCATGGAATGGGAAACATGCGGTTTCATAAGGTTACAGTTAAGGTTCTGTATTGGCTGTCTATATTGATGCATTTAATTTTCGCTCAAAATTCAGAAGTCTTGAATGCATACAAACAGCCATATATTGTGTTGTTTGAAGTTGTAATTTTTTATTTGCTACCAAGCTATGATATCTTCTAATAGCTATGTAGCGTTTAAGGGAAAAAGAAATCTTTCTATTAAATGTATCCATACTTTTCATTGGCTCTTGAGTGAATTTATACAATTGATGTTGATACATTTGTCATGGAATATTCTGGTGTACAGGTGGAAACAGATGATACGGTATTACTTTTTTTGGTGACAAAATGGTATGCAATGCATTGGAAGATTAGTTATCCATAGCAGTTATATGAAATGCAAATGTCATAACACAGATTACATTTCCATAAAACCAAAATAACACTTCAATGTATGTGATTTAGTTTTACTGTGCACATTTTTTATTTAGCAGAACTGACACATTGCTTCATATTTGCATCAGTTTTTTGCCTTTCACATTGAACAAAAAGGTGAAGAACTATTTCAATGTACAGTAACCATTTCAGTGCTGGCAAAGTCTCTCAAAAGTCATTCATAGTTTAATAACAATAACCTCCCATATTTTTTTTTTTATCTACAGTGCTAAAAGCAAAAGGGGATGCATAGGCCAAATACCGAATCTTCTCCCTGCAATTCCACTGTGGAAAACTTGCCTGTGTGAAGCCCCACTTTGAGGCACCTTTTACAGAAAAAGAACTAGGGAGAGGGAGCAGGGAAGAATATGGTAAAGGGACAATCTTTTTTTGGTATCGTCTATTCTTTAATATCCATCTGAATCAATTAATTAGGTTAACTAGGTATTTATAAAGATAAACAATTTCTTGTCCAATTCTTGGGACTGGCCTACTTAGGTAGAGCAATTCTCCATCCATCTAAGTTTCAAGTATACAGGAAAGAACTGGGAAGACCAGGTTTTGTAGATAGTTATGCATCCATCGGAGTCTGAATTTCTCTCTTTGTATTGTTTACTCAGTTTGCTGTTTATTTAAAAAAAAAAAAAAAAAAAGATGCTAAATGGGACCACTCATCCTCCAGAGAGCCCTGGTAGTCTACTTACTTGATTTTGCTTTTTTTTTTAAAAAAATAATTATTATCATGTGCTTATGTATGTGGATAATGCACTCATTTAGCTAGGATATCAACAGGGTACAAAAAGCATTTTTAACAAAGAGTTACAATAAGCTAAGGGGAAGATGTGAGGCAGCAGTTAAACATAGAGAGAAGCAGCTGTTCCAGGAATGAGAACGTTTGGTTGGCAGAGATCTCATCATGCCGTAGACCTCATCATACGGGTTGTAGGATGTCTCAGCCTGTAAAGCACCATGTGTAGCTGTGCAGATCACTAATATACTATGTTGTTGTCCATCTGTAAGATAAGCAACTACCATAAATTATTATTTAATTTCTTTCTATAATCAGTGCAAGGGCATAAAACCTCTAGGTTGTTAGCATCTATCTTCAGGCATCCCTGGAGGGGGATGCATTGCCACTGATGAGTGGGGGGAATAACTAACTTCATATTGCTAAAATGCAAAGAGACAAGTCCCATCCTCTGCGTGCTCTCTCAAAGAGCTGGCAGTTGTTTCTTGTGTGGGTTGTGGTGTGTGTGGTGGGTTTTTTTCTCCTTTTTTTTTTTTTTTTTTTTTTTTTTTTTAAATTTCTACACCTGCATAACTTCATCCTGTTAGTATTCATATCCAGAACACTTGGCATGCACTGGCATTTAAAACCAAATTACTGTTAATAGTTTGCAACACATCAGTAGTAGCATGAAGTGCTACTTTGTGAGATAACAATGGATGCTGTAAATGGAACTTGATTTTTCACAATATCTGACTGTGGCATGAAAAAAGTGGAATCTAAATGGTCATGATACAATAAAGCATCTGCGGACTAGCTGAGACACTAAATTAGCATTTTTTGATAAAGAATAGTCTGGTGCCTAGCCTGTAAACCATGCTAATAGCTGTATCTTTGTAATTCATAAAGCATATACAGCGCATGCAGGTGGTTTCTTATTTTTTTATGAACAGAAGTGTTTGAGTCTTGGTTACATAGCCAGGTATGTAACCCATGAATTCCTTTTTTTTTTTTTTCATGAACCTGATTTCTTGTTTACTGTTACTTTTTAATTGCTTTCACTGATTGATCGTATCTGTTGTATTTTGCTATAAATAGAATGTGATTTAAAGAAAAACCCTCTGATTTCATTTCATATTATTGTTGCTGCTATTTTGTACAGATGTTAAACAAAAATTTTATGTTATTACTATTCACCTTTTTATGGCAATTTCACTTTCAGTAGTCAAAAGATATGTCAAACTACTGGATGTGTGTTTCTATTTTTGCTGGGGTGAAGCAGTCAAGAACTATGAAAACTAAAACTTTCCACATAGTGACTCTCATTTGAGTAGCATCTAAACAGAAGTTTGTTGCAACAAGTTATAAATGGCAGGAGAAAACCCCCTTCTTCATGCTCTGTGGTTCGCCAGAAGAGATCCTCGGAGGTGTGCTGGTCGTGCAGTCATTTCCATTGAGATACATGTGAATTTCAATAAAAACAGACAGGCCTCTCCAACTGGGGTTTGCAGGCAAACTATATAAAAACACTGGATGGAAATCAGCAAAAGAGCTGGATACTTGTGCTCAGCATGCCTGGAAATATGTTAATGCACTCTTATATAAATGGACTTAATGGAGAGAATGGAAAGTGTCCAGCTACAATAGCTAACTTGATAAACCTCAGCATGCTGAGCGCTGTTCAGCCTGGCTGACTGAAAAGAAGATAAATCCAATCAGTAAGTAGGATGAACACCACTACCTACTTTTCCATAGTAAGGCCTTAGCACACTGGTATTTGGGCTTTGCATGCCACTCTGTGCACACCCCACCCTGAGAGAAAAAGGTGATTTTTTTCCTTTTTTTTTTTTTTTTTTTTTAAAGGCTGTGGGGCTGCTATAATTTTGTGTTATTCTCTGGTATTTTGTAGTGGGGCATACTCAGAGGCTGCTGCACTCAGGTTGACCGCCAGCGAGTGTGAGGCTGCAGGAAGCACCACACAATGGAGCACCCACTGGCCGGGCAGCAGGGTGGGCCCCGCTGCAGGGTCTCTGTCCTGTCCACGGGTGCAGGGGGGAGGAAGGGACGGCAGATGAGGCCCGTCACAGGGCCGGCATCGTGTCTGCTGGCGCTGGGGTGGGCACTGAGTGGGAGCATGCCAGGCCCTGCACCCACCAGGTGTCAGGGGCCATTAGCCAGCTGCCCATCAGTGTCTGTGGGGAGGACACGGTGACCCCCCAGACTGTCCCTCAGCAGGGTGAGCCCACGGGTGGAGGGGTGTCCTGCCTCTCCACGGGTACGAGCACGGGCTGTGAGGTGTGTGTGAGGGTGAGCAGTAGCGAGGGCTGGCTGGAATGGCCACCCTGCCACCTCCCTGCCAGTCGTCCATGCACAGCCGTCACCCTGCAGCCCTGGCCTTGCCCTCCCCAGAGGCTTCAGGGTGGGATTTGTCCCTGAATCCCGAGCTGGAGTAGGAGCACTCCTTGCGGAGGCAGAGCAGCTACGAGGGGCCCTGACCAAACGCACCGATACAGGCCCTGCATCTTCAGCTGGCCGCTGTTCGCAAGTGATGTGTCTTCCTTTGCCCTTGTTTGTTCTGTATCAGTGCAAAGTGGTTGCCAGTGATGTAAACAGGAGAATGAGAGAGCTGGCATTTGTGCCATGTGTAAGGGTGTTTTGTGTGCTCCCCTTTCCACACAGAGCTGAGCTGTTTATTTGAGGATGGGGTGGGAGAGGTTCTCCAGGCCGTGCAGGAGGGCCAACACCAAAGCCCAAGGGTGACAGGAGTGGACAGAGCCACCAGCAACTGGCACCTGCTCCCTGTTTTGCCTCAGAAAATACTGGAAATGTTTACCTTAATTTTGGATAAGGAGCTGAGCTAGTGCAGGGGGAAGAGTCACTACAGTGGTGAGGGAGAAATAAAGTGCATGAATTAGGGATTTCTTAGTAAATGTCTGTTTTTCCAGTTTTATATAAAGTGGATTTCTGGCAATAGTTTCAGAGGGCAGGGAAGAAAGCCTGAATATTGATTACTCTCTTAGGAGAAAAGGGTCATTTGTTAAATGTAACCTAACATTTGATTGCAGGCGAACAGGTTAATTTCAAAGAGTGATTTTTCACATTTTGTATATTGAACATATTCAAAGAAAGAAGAAAGTGATTGACCATGTTTTATTAAATCTTTCTTCCAGACCTCAGTAACTGTGCTTAATTGACAAGGACTTGAACAAAAACAAGCAATAAAAGATTAAAAAGCTTTTTAATTGTGTCTTAAACACCACTGTTTTATTGCAGCTCTAAAGGTTCAGCTTAGCATGGGTTTGGAAACTGGGCTTATTTTGCAGGGGTACAGAGGAGAAGTTGTGACTACTGTGAGGAGCATCTCTCATAGCATAACTTTTTCTTTCCTAACTAGGGTTTTCTGGCAACGTTTAGTCATATCATAGAAGGAAATTAGGAATATGGTTCCATATTTGTTGTTAATGACTTTGACTAATCTTGCAGTGCACATTTCATTTCCTAAAAGCTCAGTCTCTTGCTTGTTTAAAGCCCTCACAGTAAGCAGTGAGGTGTTCATGGCAGCTTTTGGGCTTGATGCTGCACATTAGAGCCGATCCTGGAATGAGTATCTATTGGAATAAGGTCTTGGAAAGAAATATAGCTGTGTGATCTTAGCCAATTTCAGGAGTTTGAATCATGTGACATGCATGATCAAACACTAAACCAGAGGTGATTAGTGCATGGAACCACCAGCTGAAGAGCTGACCACAGCTTCATCAGATCTTTTTTGCTCCCTGCTCTCCTTTCCCCTTGCAGGTGTATGTTGTTAAGGGCAGAATCTGTAATGATGACTGAGCCACTCCGGCTGTTAATGATGACTGCTGCTTCCAGGTGATGGGAGTCACATGCAGTATGGTGTTTAGTTGTCTTTTTCTTTTTTTTTTTTTTTTTTACCAGCTGATCAAAGAAGTAGTGATTTCCCATCATGCTGCAGTTTCCTGTAGAAGCTATAGTGTGATCTTCCTAGTGGAGCCCTATCAGGATTGTGCAAGCCTTAACCTTGGAGGTGTGTTTTGTTGTTTTTTCCTTTTAGGATTTGAAGGTTTCTAAAATGTGCTTGAGGCCACTGTCATCTTCTTAAGTGTTTGTGGATAGCTTTATCATTTCCTAGGAAATCTCTAGAAACTATGCTGTTTGTTGTGATGATGTAAGCTGTATCTTGGGATGAATTAACAACTGTGGTGACATTGTTATCCACATAACTATAGTAACATCATGTTTGGTTTCAAGTTCACTTTTCACTTTCTTTTCAGAGAGAGGTGTAGATATACAGGAAGGATTATGTTCATTGTTGCTTGTATTTTCACCAGTGGTGTGCCAAGAGGTTAGCTTCTATGGTCTTGAAATTACCAAAAAGGTTCCTAATAGTTAAGGTGAGGATAATATCCACTGTCATCTTCTGAAGTCTTTGGTGCAGGAAACTGTCAGATTTCTCAAGTTTGTTCTAAATGGTGATGCAGACATTCAACTCTGTGGACTTTTGTTTCAGAAATTAGTAACAAGCTAACAGCCTGACATTCACGCCCTCAGTCTTTACCTGCCTGATAGTTAATATAGATTGTTACGATCCCCTAAATTCACTGACTGTAAAATAAATGCATGGGGGGGGAACATAAGACCCCCCAAACTGAACAAGCGCAACTCAAAAAACCGAACAACTCTGCCTTCAAATTTTTTGTGAAACTAGACATTTACTATCTGGCAATAATTCTTGCTCTGTGGGATGTTACACCTGGCCTGAAATAATTTGTGAGAGGATGGAGACCTTATAGGAGAGTGTAGATGTGCAACAGCTATTATACGCAGCTGAACTCTTCCCCTTCTATTCAGCTAGATTCCTGGGATTTGGGGGTGGTTTTGTTGTGTGGGTTTTTTTTTTTATTATTTATTTTTTTTTAATCTTCTTCTGGGGTTTGGGGTTTTTTTTGGAATTACCTAAAGCTTTAAATGTGTTTTGAGGGGTGATATGCTTAAATTCTGAGCCTTTGTTCCTGAATTCCTGAATTCTTTAAGGTTTTTTTATTTCTTCCTATTACAGTATTATATGTCAACGCTGTTGACTGGTGTGACTAATACTATTAATGCTGTTAATCACTAAATCTGTATTTCTCAAAAGAACTTTAAGGTTTGTCTATTTGTTCATGACTTCAGATAAACAACTGTTCAGTGACATGACAAATTTGGCAGAAGTTGTAGCACTGAAGTGTTGAATTGTATGTATTTAGAATGTGTGACAAAGCTGATGTGTGATCAACCTGTCTTCTGATATTTCATTATCAAGCTAATATAATGCTCTTTCTTGCTCAGAAATGATTTTCTTACGATATGTACTTCTGTGACATGTGGTATTCTGAACAAAATCTTCCATTGGTTCAGAGTACAGCATTTAGAAGTGGGTTTGGTCTTGTTATATTTTTGTTTATTTGGGTTTTGGGTTTTTGGGTTAAAATTTAAGGATACTTCAACAGATCAGTTGCTGAGGTCCTGATTCAACATAGGGAAAGAAACACATTAACTTAGATGATAGGATTTGGAAAATAGCAGGGGAGGTTGACAGGCTCTAAAGTGGCAGAAGCTTTTGTACATCACATGTCAAAATATGTCAAATACAAATAACTATGTTGGGAATACTATGCTGCTAAGCAGGTTCCAGGTGTATGCTAATGAGATTCTGAAGTGGACAAGATGCTAGGATAACCTGTGGTATATTTTTGATGTCCAACAAAAGACATACTTAACTCCTAATCTATCAAAGTATTTAATCTGAAGTTAAAAACAGGTGACTTCTGGTTTTGCTTTATCTTGTAGCTTAGTTAATGAAGTAGAGCAAATAATTTCTTTAACATTTCTCCATGTCTGTTGTTTTAATGGAAGTTAATGAGTAGAGTTTTTGCACCTGCTGATGGTTAACACAGAAAAGACTTGTCTTGCTGGTTTGAAGTTGTTCTAGTGCTCTGCTAATTTTCTATAATTTATTGAGTTCACACTGGTCAGAAAATCAGCCATAATATATTATGGTTCATAAAACTAAAACCAAATCAGTCCAGAGTAGTATGCAGTCTTTCATCACATACTATTTCTTATCTTGATACTTAATGAAATCAGCTAAAGAGAGGATTGGATCTTTTCTCTCAAATGATCTTATCCACTCAGCCTACCAGAGAACCACTCAGTGAGGGGTGATGGAGAGCAGAATTTGCCTTTACAGTCATGGAGGTCTGCACCTCTAAAAAAGAATAAACGCTTAGAGGAATTAAAGCCTTAGTGTTTTCCATTTAGTGATTTCTTATTACTTTGTTAAAAGATGCAAGAATGGATTTTATTGTTTTTTTTCATCTGGGATGGATATGAATAGCAGTTTTCATCTAAGAGTCCAGCTAGCCTGGATGAAGAAAAATCCTGACCACTTCGAAGGAAATTGAAGCTTGGTCTATTTGAGGGGAAAAAAAAAAAAAAAAAATTCTTGTTTGTAAGCACAAGCTTCAGGTTTTCTCTGAGTGATTACCAGAAGGTCACAACTGTAAATCACTATTTTTCTGAATCACATTAAGTTCTTGCACTAGTGAAAACTGGATATCAATTACTATAAAGATAGAAATATAGTGCTTTGTGCACACCCTTTTAACATTGACTGATTACAAAAGGCACTTGAAAAAGTAAGACAAAGTATTTAAGCTCTTTAATTGGCACTAGTGAGCTCTAGGAAAGAGTAAAAAGGAGGGGGCTGAAATGATCATTAAGCACGTTTTGGGTATAGGTGGCATTTGACCTAAAAATGTCATGTTTCACTGTGAACATGTCTTTCACTATAAAGTTATATTGGTTCTCATTAATGCTTTTCTTTCTAGGCTGGATCATAGATTTTTTTTTTTTTTTTTTTAGGTTAGAAAATACCTTTTAACATTAATCAGGTCCAACCACCACTAAACCATGTTGTTTAAATACTTCCAGGGATGGCAACTCAACCACTTCCCTGGGCATCCTGTTCCAATACTTGACAAACCTTTTGGTGAAGAAATTTTTCCTAATATCCGAACTAAATCTCCCTTGGTGCAACCTGAGGCCACTTCCTCTTGTTCTATTGCTTGTCACTTGGGAGAAGAGACACCCACCTAGCTACAACCTACTTTCAGGTAGTTTTAGAGTGATAAGGTCTCCCTTGAGTCTCCTTTTCCCCAGGCTAAACGTCCCCAGTTCTTTCAGCTGCTCACCAAGGACTTTTTTCTCTAGACCCTTCACCAGCTTTGTTTCCCTTTTTTGGAACATGCTGCAACACCAAAATGTCTTTCTTGTAGTGAGGGACCCAAAACTGAACACAGTCTTTGAGGTGCAGCCTCACCAGTGCTGAGTATGGGGTTGTGATCCCTTCCCTAGACCTGCTGGGCACACTATTTCTGATACAGGCCAGGGTGCTATTGGCCTTCTTGGCCACCTGGGCACACTGTTGGCTCATATTCAGCCAGCTGTTGACAAATACCCCCAAGGTCCTTTTCTGCTGGGCAGGTTTCCAGCCACTCTTCCTCAAGCCTGTAGCGATGCTGGGGGTTGTTGTGACTCAAGTGCAGGTGCCAGCACTGAGCTGTGTCGAACCTCGTACAACTAGCCCTGGCCCATCGATCCAGCCTGTACAGATCCCTCTGTAGAACCTTCCTACCTTCAAGAAGTTCTAGACTCCTGCCCAGCCTGCAAACGTACTGAGGGTGCACTCAATCCCCTTGTCCAGATCACTGATAAAGAGTTTAAATAGAACTGGTCCCAGTAATGAGTCTTGATGAAACACCACTTGTGACTGGCACCAACTAGATTTAACTCCATTCACCACAACTCTTTAGGCCCAGTCATCCAGCAAAGAGTACGTACATCCCATGAGCAGCAAGTTACTCCCTGAGAATGCTGTGGGAAATGCTGTCAAATGCTTTACTAAAGTCTAGGTAGACAACATCCACAGCCTTTCCCTCATCCACTAAGGGGGTCACCTTACCATAGAAGGAGATCAGGTTTGTCAAGCAAGACCTGCCTTTCATAAACCCACGCTGACTGGGCCTGATTACCTGTTGTCTTGTATGTGCTGTGTGATGGCACAACTTGGCAGATTTTCTGTCTGCTTTTGGGAAGCTTTGTATGCTTAATACTTAATCTATGGGATGCTAGTTTCTTGTTTTGCACTTCTCTTTCTCTTTTTGATTTAGAAAGAATGGTCTTACAAGTTTACAAGCCTTACTTTTCTCATAAGTCTATAACCATAATGATTTCACTCACAGAACAAAGTCTGAGCTTTGAGATCTACACTACATGGCTTGCAAAATTGCATGTAGTATTCTTATGAGGATGTGGTAAATTTTTCTCTCGGTCTTTTTTCCTTTCTTATTTTTCTATGTGTTTGTCTAAGTCTTTGTTCTTATCCAAGCTTTAGCTATGGTTTATTTGATTATTTTCCTTTGTGTGAAAGTCTTGCAAATAGCATCAGTTCTAAGAATCTGTGCTTGGTTTGCCTTGTATCCAGGCCTATGAAGGAACATGACGTATCTCAAAACTTAAAACTTATAGCAGGCCACAGTCAACTGGTTCAAAAAGATGGAAGCCCAATGGGGTGGCCTTGTCTTTTTTATTTTCTGTAACAAGCACAAGATCATATTCTGCCAAGCATGGGTTATCTTATTTTAATTTATAAAAACCTCATTCAGTTGCTTTTTTTCTAATTTTGAGTAAAAAGCATCACCCACTTCTCAACTTAACACAAAAACATATAATACTTAAAATGCTGACAGAAAGGCTATGTATCACATGCTTCTAGCTAGCTAGAAATTCTCTAGGAATTGAGAATTGTTGACTAGAAATGTCAAATTTTAATGCTTATCTGAACAGAGTTGTAGCTACAGATCTTTTGTGGTTCACCCTTCATTGCATTTAGGCATACTGTAATTACTAAGGTTCAAGAAGGACATGACACAGAGAAACTGAATTTGATTTTGAAACATTGTCTGAAATGCGTGAAAGGGAGATTAGAATTCAACTCAGTGCCTTTCTCGATCTGTTTAACATATCACTTATATTTTACCAACCAGCAACTTGTCTATTTTGTCACAGACTTTTTCCTTTGTCAAAAGAATGTGACTAGAAATAATGACGCTTGAATTGTATGTGCTTCATACAATCCTTCAAAGGAAGGTGGAGGGGGGGAGGGTGCTTGGGAGCTCTTAAAATAGTTCTATATCAAAAATTTGAATTAAAAAAAACATTACATCAGTTTATATTCTTCACTGCTCTTCAGATGAGTGAGTGATGGTGGGCTCTATTCTCCTTCTGTGAACAAAGCACATGGGACTCTTGAATTGTTTGTGTGCTTTGTAGTGTCAATATATCTATACAGTATTTATGACAATAGAGTCTTATATTCTTTTATTGCTGGAAAATGAGGACAAATGAATAGATGATACAAGACCTCATTCCCATATTGTATGGTTTCTGAAGTCATACTTATTTTTATGAAAGTCGGTGAATATTTGAAAAGCTGTTTTTATAATAGCATTTTTTTAAGATCATGCCTTACAAATAAGTTTGTGTAATATTTTTTTGTTTGTTTCTTAATAAGGATGTCAGTTTTTTTCTTGCTGGCATTTAACATTGACTAAAATAGAACTCTTATATTCTGAATATCCAGTATTTTCAGGGCATTCATAATAGTGTGTATGTATACATGTTAGTGAGACTTGTAAAATGTATTTTAACTTGGGGGGAAATTTAGTTCAAAAACTCAGGTTTTCTACTTATTTGTGCAGTCCTTGGAACATTCATCATGTTAGCTTATCAGATAGTGGGTTTTCTTTCAGCTGAAATAGAAAAGTCTGGATGATATGCCCTTGGCACACTACTATAAACTAGCTCACACAATGTCTGTTGGCAAAGGTGAAATGTGCTGTTGTGGTTTTGTGAAGTCAGTTTTGACTTGGAGCTTCTGAAGTTCCTATCAGCTAGAGTGCAATAGGTATCCTGGAATCTCAGCATCCGTTTAGATAAGTGCCGTGTCAATCTCTTTCAGTCTGTATTAACTGCTCTGCATTACATGTATATCTGGAATGTGTGTCTTGGGGTAAGGAAGGTTGCAAGAGAGAAAGAAAAATTGGAATGCATCTTTGTCTGCTCAAATGTTGCTCCCTGATTCTTTTTAACATTTTGGGCTGCATATTGATCTCTTCTACGAAGGCATGCGTTTCTGCATAATGTGAAAAATACATGTGCTGCTTAGGTACACTTGTGACAGCAGTTTTGCAAGAGCATTAATGATGTTTGGGCAGATCCTGTGCTGATTCCAGGAGTATTCTGTGAATATAACGGAGAACCAAACTCCAGTGGCACAACAGAGGTCCAGACTATTATTAAAAAATAATAACTTGTGGTATAAGTGTATTTGGCTATAATATCTGAACTAAATTGAACTATGTTGCTTTGTATTTTGATCTCCATCTGATTCAGGAGAATAAGACTGTATTCCTGTTTTCCAGTGATATTTTTTGCTGAATGAACAGCTTTGTCTTCCAGAAAAAAATTAGATGACAATAGTTGACAGCAAACACTGGTACTAAGTGAATTTAGTGGGACTACCCTTGCTTTGTCTCAACATAAATGAGTGGAAAATGAGGTTGATGGATTCTTTAGTGGTGACTCTCTTATCCTCAAAAGCTATACTGAGATCTCTAAAGGTGTACAGACTTCAGCAAACCTTCCTCCTAGCCTTTGTGTCCAAGTGGTGCAGAGATCATGGGGATCAGAGAGGACTGCAGAAATTGAAAATTACTTGCATAGTTTGATCTAGTGTCTTGTTTTTAAAAACCAAAAAATTTGGAACTGTGCACTGGAAAAGAGACAGATCAGCCAAATAGAAAGACATTATTCAAACTGAAGTGTATGATGCTCCAGGTGAAAGTCCTATGGGATCTCTGAGGAAGCGGGTGCTCTTCCAGGATACCTCTGAGTGTGACCAGACCCACTTATAAGGGAGTCTTTGACTGCACAGCATCAAGTGTCTCAGCAAATCAAATAAAACCAGCTGACTAGAGAATGCATCCATGACAGGCTTTGTAAATATCTGAAGCAGGAGCAGCTAGAGAGCAGAATGAGTAAAAGTTTAAAATAATCAGAGCAAGACAGGGCACTGAGAGGAAGGATGCTCTCTGACTGAGAATGAGACCCTTCAGACAATGCAGTTCTCTGTTTTCAGTTGTATCATATAATGATTTTTAATATGGTCTCAATGCAGATCCTGTACACCGATGAGCTGGTAAGGGCTATTTTTAGAATTTAATAATGATATTTCTTGATTATGAGGCAAACGTAGATGTCATTGTGAGATGATCACGGTCTTAAAGGGTATACATCTATGTGAACCAGTCCTTGCTTTGAATTCCTGGAGAGCTGAGGGCTTTAAACTTCATTCTTACGACTCTAGTAGTTCATCCTGTAGACTGAAAGTCAAAAAGTAGAGGAAAAAACTTTCACCAAAGATGACTGGAAAAAAGTTTTCCAAAGGATATAAACAAGACTCCTGCAGAAATGACAAACTACATTTGTCTACTGAACTCTGCTGGCCTAGTGAGTAAGGAAAATGCCTTGTGGAATTATTTGAAGAAAACAGTGTGCCTGTGAAAAGTGGTGTGGAAAGGGAAGGGGGCTTCTTCATCAATGTCTTTGTACTGATGACCTGTAGAGTTGACCTCATGTTAAGAACTACACTTCCCCTTTTACTTAGGAGGTACAGCAATATTATCTTGGTGGGTTTTTCTTGGTCATTGTTTACAGTAAGAGGAGGGCTTGAACAGGAGGTGTTGAGAAATAACAGAACCTTATAACACTTTAACATCTACCGTTCACAGATCTTGGAGTCTTTAATGAACATCAAATAAGCCACTCCTGTTACACATCTAAATGCCACTGGCCCCACTTCATGAATGGGTAAATTGAGACTGAGAAGGGTTAAGGGACTTGTCAAACTTTGTTCAGAAAGTCTGTGTCAAAGCCACGCATTCCTGACTGCTTTCTAGCCAGCACTTTCATTTCTCTGGTGTTTAATTAAAAATCATAATGGAACTATATGCTTAACAGATAACAAAAATCTGTTGCTATTATCTGTTTGTTTTTCTACACGTGTTTTTGTAATGCTTCCTGATGACAAAAAATGTTTTTCAAATAATTTCAGATGCCTAAAGATAAAAAAGTCCTCTTAACCTGTCCAATCTACCTTTTTTTCTGATGCAGGGAGAGGTGAATGGAGGGGTCAGGTTCTGTTTCTGAATCACTGTGGATTATTCAGAGTGTGGTGCTGCTTCTCTCTGCCCACTGTCCCTCTCTTCAGTTTCTACAGTTGTGTGTTTGTGCTGTTTTTTAACACCTAAGTGGAGATATAAAATGGCTCTATCTACAATGACACATTTAGATTTGAGATGTTATACTGGCCAATATGCTCACAGTTAAGCTGTCTTTGTAATGTGTGCTTTTTTATTACTGGTGAAAGTGGTTTCAGGCTTGCTGTGAGGAGCTGTGGAAAAATCCAGTTAGATTTATCATAGGTGTATTCTCTGTAGACTTCTAAAAAGATACAGTATCCCAGAACTTATTTTATGTTTTGAAATGATTCTTAATATTTGTTGGAAGGCGCACGAAATGAAAATATCACAGTTTAACCTCTCACACCTGTAACATCATGTCATTGTGATTTTTTGCGAGGAAGTACGGTGAGCTTACATTTTAGAATAATGTTCTAAATCATTTATAGGGGGTTTATTTGTAAAAAGACCAGATTATATCTGAATGGTAATTTCTGATGCTATTAGGTATTCTGGCACTATCAGGCTCTGGTGATCCTCTATTATGATAAAATATTATTAAATATCAATTATATGATCAATAAAAATAACTGTAGATTTTTCTTGAGGATGTGTTTTGTGCACAAAATTTTCAGAGATGCATGTGATAACATAAGCAACTGAGTTCAAAGCATGCAGTTAAGGTCCAAGTGTTAAGGACATATGGAGAGAGCTGCCCCCAAAATATCCCTGTGCTTTAGCTTCCTGTTTGTAGACTGTAGGAAACTAAGACTTCTTTCCTTATATGCTTTTTACTGTGAACTATTTCGGGGTACTGATTCCTTTGTTCTACTGTGTATTGCCCAACAGATCTTCAGTCTTTTTTGTGGTGTTCCTGTAGACAAAAGTACTAATATTTTTATTTGGGTATTACACGATCCTGTCAGTCAAGAGGCACCGCTCCTTTGAGAAACCAAAAGTCTCACTTGCCTCTGTTGTAGAAGACTCAATCCAAAACCCATTCAAACTGGGGAATTGATTCTAACCTGTATCAGCTGAAATCAGGTCTCCTTGCCTCACAAGCCAAATCTGTATCAGACCTGAAAAAATCTTGAAGTGTTCTGAATCATGTCCTTGTTCTTTAATCATGTTTCTCTATTAAGGAGAGTAGTATGATAACTAGTGTGATAAATGTGTTTGAACATCTGTGAATACTTTATTTATGTTCAGGCACTGTGTCAAAAGTTAAGGTAGCTAAATAACATGTAGTTTTATTTTGTGGAAAATGTCATTGACACAAAATATTTGATTGTTGCACTTATATTTGCTTACTACTTTGCTTTTGATACCTAATTACTGGAGTAACTAGGCCTTCAATCATTAAAGCATAAGGAGGCATTAGATGCAACTGTATGTTTTTGGAGGGGAAAAAAGCAAGGTTGAGTAAGTAATATGTTAATCTGAGTAAATGGATCTTTCCCTGGAGATCTTCAGTTCTAGTGTTTTGCTGGGTTGCTGAACAGAGAGCACTGCTTTGATAGAAATGACTGCCAGATGTAGTTTTGCACCGTAAACAGGACGATGCTTGTACTTCTGGAGCACCAGCAAGCAAACATTTCAGTATAGATCTCAGCTTGTTACAAAGACTTAGATCTCTCTGATATCTGGTTCCTGGGTTGCTAGGACACATGAAAAATGTTTTCATTGTCCAAAAAAAAAAGGAAGCGAGCAGATGCTTTAGAAGACAGGTTACTAGTGCCTTGATCCACTCCCAAGCTGTGTACATGTGCCCTGGGGCTAGGTCCAGATGCAGGCCTATGGAGAAAGTCCCCAGGTGACATGTTTAAAAAACCCCCCCCAAAAGGTCATTATGAGATTTATTTGTTTGGGAAAACTGGCTAGGGTCTCTTTACCAGTTACAGGCAGAAAAGAACATCAGTGTGCTGCAGGAACCGCAGTGGACTGTAGAAGACCTTGTTAAGAGATGTTGAAAGGGCTGTTGTCACCTTTGCATGCTTTCCATGCATGTCTGGTAAATGGCTGCTATCTTATCCTGAGTGAGTGAGTTAATATTCATTCAGGTCTATCTGTCAGACAACATGAAAGCAATCAGATAGTAGAAACTGGGCTTAATATAGACAAGATGGAGTATCATCAGCAAAACATTTTGCAGTCTCCTCTGATGGCTAAAACATGCTGAAAGGCAATGAATAGACAAATCTGTGTAGTTATCATGTGGAGGGGTCCTTAGGTAAGAAAATTAAGCCCAGTGTTACCTTTTGGAATAATGCTGAGCGAGGGTAGGAGAAAGTAACCATTTCCAATTTTTCCTGTCAGATCTTAGAGTAGTGAATTCAGAACCATTAGTGGTCTAAAAGTCTTTTGGAAGGTCAATCATTTTAGTAACATTAGCAGCTGACTCAAGATTTCAACATTTTTTTAAACTTTTTTTTTTCAAAAGTGGCTAAAAGCTAATTAAATGAGTGGATATTTTATCACTTCGTATTTTTTCATACATATCAATATACACTCAGTTTGGTATTGGATTCCAGAGGGAGATACAGGAAATCTGTGAAACCAAGTCTGTTTACAGTTTGATATTGGCATTTTTCCATTTAAAAAGAAATTGGAAGGTTTAAAAAGAAAAACATGCTTCTTGGGGAGCAAGTTAAGTCTTCAGAAATGCAGATATAAATTCCTTGCTTTTGCCATGAGCTGCTTCTGCCCTTGTAGAAGTTGGTCAGTCTCTGTCTTGGTTATGCAAAGTGGGAATCACAGCACATCCCTATTTCCTAGTGATTGTGGTAGAACGTATTTGCCAAAGTGTGAGGCAACGTTCTGGCCATGGAAGCTGTGCTGGGCTCCCTTTTGATGGGACGGCAATTACTGCATCTGTCTCCAGAAAGGGCTACCAAACATTTATTTAGGAAGAGCTGACAGGTTACCACTGGAACATAAATTTAATAGCTTTAGCAAAGTTGTCCTAGGCTTTATATATTGTGCTGTTTGTTGCTGTCTGTGGCCACTTCTTTTTTAAAAAAAAAACCACCACAAACCCACCACTTCCAAAGGACAACTTCATACAGTGCCAACTCAGGTACACAAGAGCTTCATGGTTTTTTGCTTTCTAACCAGCACAGAAGGCATGAGTAGGAGAGATACTAAATGCATTCCCAGCTGCAAGAAACATGGCCAAGGTTGTAAAGAGTGTTTCCTAGTCAAGACTGTGAACTATTTTCTTTGAAAGAAAGCACAGCTCTGCTGCTTCATCTGAGGAAGGTTCCTCAACAGTCACTCAGCTTACATGGAAACAGTTCTAGTGTAACACATATGCCTGTAAACAATAGAGAAAGTTAAACCTTGTTCTTAGATTTGCCAGGCTTAATGAAATTTGTCTGAATTAGTGTTTGCTCCCTTTTGTGCTAAAGTAGACATATGACTATTATTACATGCTATGAAGATACATTTGACTTAGACTGAAGTATTTGTAACCCTTTTTTGTGTAGCTTTTTTGTTGTCAAAAATTTCTATTTTTTAAGTATTCTTTGTTGTGTCCTTCTTTCCTAACAAAGATAGGGGAGGAAAACATCCTACTGATTTATCTTCCCTTCGTTCTGTGACCAGTCCATTTTTGTAAAGAAAGGCAGGGTCTTTTATCTTTGCTGTGCTGTCTCACTGCCTTCTAGCACTGCAATAAAATGCTTGTAAGAAACAAGAACCAGCCAATGCACTTGACAGGTCTAAAACTTTCAGACTCTTCCTGTCCTGCAGGACTGCTTCTATAAAGTAATGCTGTACTCCTAATTTAGGGATACTTGACTTCCTGCAAGAAGGATACAAACTAATGGTTCCAGGCTTGTAGCTGTCACTAAAAGTTCAGGACCCTCTTCTGGTCTCAGATTTGAGATGTGAGATATATTTTACTAACTAGCCAGGCTTCTTATTAGTGGTCACTACTACATCAAAGAAAGTGGTAGCTTTGTGAGGCTGTAGTATTAGAAACACAGTCTGACTGATTTGGGGGAATGTTCTTGCTAGATCTGGCAACAACTATGATGGGTGTTTTGTTCTGTGGGGATGGGGGTTTTGAAATGAGTTAATCATCCAGGTGTCAGTATTATCCCATTGGACATGAGAGCTCTACCCATAAGCCTTCTCTGAAAACCCTTGTTTGGTGACTTCTGATTAAAGTGTTCTGCTCGGTCAATCTTTTTATAATTATTTGGTGTTTGGAGGCTTATATATTTAGACCTGGATGAAAGAAAATGTAGAAGTATTCAAATAATTAAATCGCAGTCTCCTTTTCAGTAGTGTGTGTATATATATATTTTTCTCCTTTTGACCCTGTTTGTTTTGCACTTCCCATGGGAAGTCCTGCATATCTCTTTTAGCTAGTCATCTACCTCATATGGAATTATAGCATATTGAAGATCTGGTTCTGTGGGGTCTGGAGAGTTTCCATGTGGTTTAAATAAGGAATACATTTGAGAAAATACAATCTGCTTGTGGATATGCTGGAAGCAGCAAAAGAGGCTAATTTTGTTTAGTTAATTATTCACTGATAATTATTTACTCAGCTCTACAAATTGATGGAAACTTGTAATCATGTTGCTATGGCACCTGATGTCATTTATAAATGCTGAGTGAAGCAGCTCTATTTAATTGTAAAACTGGACACAACTATTGAACAAATGAAATCTGTCAAATGGAATTTTGTGAAAGAAATCTTACCAACAGAGTTTGCAAGTTAAGCACTAGTTGTAAATAAACTCTTCCCTGTGAACCTGAAAAACACAGTTGCGCAGTTTTCTGACTCAAGCCTGCATATTATTATCTTGTTAGAGTAAGCAACATCTGAATAACAAATTCTGTTATCTGAAACTGCTTGAAGGCCTTTCTGAACTCTTTCTTCACTGTGAAACTATAGCTATTTTCTGTAATAGTCTTAGTCTTGCAAAACAGCCTTCCAGAGAAGACCACTATACAAGGCTTTGATGCAAAGACTTTCTAAATCTAATTTCCCAAGCAGTTTAGAAAGCAGTTGATGATCCTCCAAGCATTAAAATATGAATATTATCAGCCCTACAACATTTAAATGCTTAATCCGCCAGCTGAAAAAAAAGATTTAATTTCCTTAATGTAGGTGGACCTTCATTATTAATTCATTTGCTATATGTTTAATTGAGATAAATGCATATAGTACTAAATTCAGCTATATATTTCCATATGCTTTTTTTGGTAATCTGGCCATGTATAATGTATCGTTATTTTAACAGCCCTACCAGCAAATTATTCTGCATGTACTTCTTTTCTAAGTTCTTTAAACATTTTTCTATATTGTGTGATTTCAATTGTTTCTGCTCCTTTCTTGGTAAATAGTTGAGGAGTAAGCACATTTTCAAGAGCTGTAGGGAGGCTAAGATGCCAGTTGCATTTTAACGATATGGTGCATTATCATTCTTACTGTAGCCAATTCTCTTTTAAATCATTGCAGTTTCTGCTTTAGCCTCCAGCTATAGAATTCTTTTCAAACCGACAGTGAACTTGGCAGGTTGCCAAGAGAAAAATAAAGGTGTTTTGGTCCACCAAAGTATTTTGAGTGGTTCTTAGTGATACAGTTTTCTTCTCTACATCTGCAAAACATTTTTTTTCTGAAGTGAATTTTCATGTGAAAAGCCTCCTTAATAATCACCAGTATTGTTTGTTTCAATGCAGTTATTTAACTGCACCCCTGGGTGCTTACAAAATAAACAAGAGAGTCTTCTAAAGAGTTTTAAAAGTGGCAGGTGCTTAGTCTGTGCCCTATTCACTTAGTTTGCAATGACATTTTTGTGCTAATCTATAGACAAACAAGAGACAGGTGACACACAGCATCAAGTACAATGTGCTAAGTCGACAAACTTTGGTACAGATAAGATGTTTGTGCTGCGTATGCCCACAGTGGTAATATGCATTTATACTGTTTGTATTTAAGTTGTACTCTTTAGCATTGGTAATATCACAAACTTAAATGCTTATAAATTGACAGAGAATGAAGTATTTTGGGTGTTAGAGATTTCAAATCCCAGCCACCACCCCCCCAATAAAAAATAATTGCTAATTCCTGTAAGCAAAGCGTAGCTTTCATTTTTACTATTACTAAAATATAGATATTAACTAAACCAGACTGTTAACTGTAGATGAAATAGAAAAACTGTATCTCTGAAACTATGGCTATGAATATAGTTCATTCATTATAAAATACCATGTCTGTGGCTCTGTTAGGCGAACACTCTGAAGTGGTACATATAGATATTACGAAATGTTATATTGTAAAATATGGGCAACAGATAGTAGTACTAACTGAATTTAGCGGCAAATGGAAGAAGGATATTCATCATCCCTGCCCTGCTTTACAATCTAATCCATCGAGATACCAGATGAGCAACTGGCTCGAAGTTTTTTTTAATGATCTTGTTTGTAAGGAGGAAGTCTATTTAGTGAGGATGAGATTGGAGGACCAAGGGAAGATGAGACAGGAGGACAGAAGGTTGACCACTCTTTTTTTCACTAAGGCAGTTATTAACAATCTCTCCAAGGGGAGATGGTAAAGAAGAACAATATCTGCAGGTGTAGAGACATTGGAGTGGCTATGTGGTCCTACCATGCTATTTAAAAATGCCATTAATCCAGGCAGAGCTCTGTAAGGCCTGTATTCCCTGCAACTGGTAGTTGTAGGAGATTTCCTATTCCATCTTTGCATTCCTATATTCGCTTCCGTTTGTATACTACTTGTCCCTGACATCACAAGAAACAGAATAACCTATTATATTATCAGTGTCACTGCTTTTGCATGTAAGGCCATGTATCGAGTTGCTTTCCCTTACAAAATAAGAGGGGAGCTGCAGTGTGCACACACAGCTGTGTAGCTTTTGTAGTGCTTCACATTCCTCCTTATCCTGCTCAGTGGGAGGTGTAGTTGATGATAGAAAGGAATGGGCAGGGGGCTTGTTGCTGCAAGAGAAGAGAATGGCCGAGCTTTTTCCTACTGATTCATCCAAGCCCAACAAATGGGGCCAGTTTTGGGAACCAGAAGCTGGTTCTATGTAGCTAGTTTGTGCAAGTTGGCACACAGCATGAACAAAAAGCATCATCAGTTCACATCAGAATACTGTCCTTAGGTCAAGGACAGGTGTCCTTGGGAGATTTATGTATGTGTTCTCAACTATCCTTATCATGTTTGACTATTAAAAATCCTTCCATCTCTGAAGTTTAAAGATTCATCAAAAAAAGAAAATAAGATTGGAATAAATTTTATTAATAATTGAATGTGTTCTTGTGGCATGTTCCTTTTTTTTCTTCCTCAGACTGAAATTTGTCCTGGACTTTGGGAAATGCAGGGTAAAACTTTATTATATTTAACCAAAACACAGCCCAGGCTTTGATGCAGTTATTGATGCAATTCTTGATCAGCAGGTACATAATTATCACCAATACTTCTTGAAGTACGTTGTTTTTCATTATAGAGGGGGATAACAGATGTAAAGCTCTGCTTTCTTTATGAGCACTGATAAAATCACATTCCCTAAATGGAATGGGAGAGAGGCTGCTCTTGAAGATAAACTATAATCTAGACAATAGAGAGGCAGTAGATCTAATTTTCTGGACTTCAGTAAAGCGTTTGATAAGCTACCACTTGGGAAATGATTAGTTAACCTGTAGAAGATTTGGATTAGTAGAAGAAATGGATGGTGAGTAAGGAACAACAACATGGGTTTTTTCTGTAGAGGAGTCACTAGGGAAATATGCCAAGGTGTTTGATATTTAAAAACTAATATATCTAGTTTTTTTTTTTAGTGATTTCTTGGGTGGGGAAAAAAAAAAAAAAAGGGCTTAATAATAATACAGATGAGAAAGCAGCATTAGAACAAAAAGGGATAATAATTTTAAGCAAGTCGAATATGACTATGAACTCCCTAGAAAGACTGAGACCTGAATAGCACAAAGTGACTTTCAAACTCTTATATGTAAGGGGTTCCTGTTCCACAGACAACAGCAGTGGAGAAAGACAGTGCATGTTGGTGTACCACAGGATGATTTCAAAATACAGAACTGGGGAATGAAACACAAGGCCGGACTGAGCAAAATCTTAACATTGCACAAGGTATATATTGGTTACTGCATTTACATATGAGCCAACCATTTGAGCAGGAGGGTAGAAGTAGCAGTACAATCAAGAAAAGAGGTAACAATTTTATGAATGAAGACTTACAGCATACCTACATAGGACAGCAGCACTGTATGGGCAGAGATACTCATGCTGGCTCTGAACTCAGACGTGCTGATCGTGGGACTAGTATGAGTGTGGAGGTAAGAACATTATTAAGTTCTTAGCTGAGAATCGAGTAGAAGCAAAGCAGATTAATGACAGAACCTGGAAGCTGGAGTATAAATCTTGCAAATCTCAGTCAGGTGGTTTACTTTTTTTTCCTCCAGGTTGTGTTGTCTTCTGTTTATGACAGGCAAGCTACTGCTGTCACTTATGTGCAAAAGCAATTAAAATAGTTTCTGCTGTTCTGACAGCTGAGTTAGTTCCCATTTGCTTTGTTTTACAAACAAATGAGCTGCGTTATTATCTATAGTGCTGACCATCCTTCCAAGCAACCTATCATGTAAGTAGTTTGTATAAATAATTAAAAGCTGGGGTTCACAGTGGTGTCTGCAACAATGGGCTTGTTTTCTGCAACTTGATAGGAAAGATTTGATTTACATCTGCTCTGGGTATTTTATTCCCTATCTTATTAAAGCTTACAACTTAGATATACTATAGTTCTTTATGGGGAACCTTGCCAAACATTTTCAGATGAAGAGAAATTTTCTCCAATTAAGAGATAGTATCAGTGGAATAGAGCGTTGTCACAGGATAATGGTCTCCTGCTGCTTTGTTAAATGCCAAGGTAAACCTGAGGCATTTATCAGAAATTAATGTCAAAGCAAAGTCGAGAGGTTTATCTTGAAAGCTGGAAACACTGAGCCTGTGAAAACGTTCTGTTAAAAAATAGTCCATGTTTTCTTGTGCATCCCTCCTCCCCCCAATTACACTTGGAAGGAAGCAAATTTTCTTTCTGGCACCAAATGCTGCCCCCAGAACTGGAGACAAACTTTCTCTTAGATGCACAAACAGTCTGCTGAATCTCTAACTTTAAGGTGAAGATGTGTAGTTTTGTCAGTTGTTTTGCAAGTATGTGTGAGCTTTACCATTGCATCCCATTACATGGAGCTGATCTAGGGCTTTAATTTTGTTAGACTTCACACAGCCCTGATGCAAAGTATGTTGAAGTCACCTGAAGCAAAAGAGAAGTTTGAACTAGAAAAACATAAGTATCCCTCAAAGCAAATACATAAATCTGCTGGGCTTGCTCTGTTATCAGGATAGGGTTTGAAGGAAGGGGCAGGATGTAGGAAAGAAGAGATGCAAGATAAAAATATAGCTTAATCACTTGGAAAGATGCAACAAAATGTCTTATAGCACAGAAGCAGGCTTTAGTGCTATGTTCCCATTTGCTTCTCACAGACACTGAGTAAAGTTTGTCAACTTGCTAACAGAAGAACCTATTTGTTATATCTAAGGCAAATCTTGTCAGCAGAGTAAATCCCTTTAAGTATTCTTGCTCTTTAGTTGCAACGCAACACTTTTGCTAGTGTCACAAGGTGTCTGCTGCCTTTTAAACCCTAAATTAACCATGTCAAATCAACCTTAATAGCTGCTTAGTAGTGTGTTTAATCAGTCCAGAAATATGCATGAATTTTGATAACTGTCCTCAAATTTTCCCCTTCAATAAAATCTAAATTATTAATATTTGGAGGTCTTCTCTCCTTCCTCTTTTCTTTTTCTCTTTTCTCTTTTGTAGCAGTGACTGTTCTTTTGTCACTCCCCTTCCACTGGTGTATGAAAAAGCAATGAGTTGTTTTATCTTTGTCATTTAATGTTAACTCAATCATACTGTAAGCAAATGAGAAAAACTCTGGAAATTAATGTTTCAAATTTTCATGTAATCTGGAGATTAGAAGACGATATATGTTCATCAACAGAATTATTTCATTGATATGTAAAAAATACATTCTTACGAAAACTATTTTCAGTAAAGATTAGATTACAATGTATTATTTGCAGACCATCTATTGCTTTACTGAAAATCTAAAGGTGAAAACCACTGTACGTAGAAGTGAAGCTGAGCTGATTTGCTTTCTATTGTCTTGATCTTGGAGACTGGAAAAATACATGCATGCTGACAAGTCTAAGAAGAAATTAGTTCAATCTTTAAAATTGCTTGTTCTTTGTCTGACTTATTCAGGGTAAATATTTTTCATTTGGGAATGTTCTGTTTTTCTTTAAAAATTAAGATGACCCTGGGCCTCACTCAAAATCTGAATGCTCCCAAAACATTAGACATAGTCCAGGTACTGCAGGTTTGTCCCAGCTAAACCCAAAACAATCAAACCACTGCAACAATAACAAAAAACAAAACCAACAAAAAAAAACCCCAAACCACACACCCCTACAAAAAGCAACCCCAAAATGAAAACCCTGTGTTTCTTGTCCATATTGGCAGCATAATTTTGCTAAATCTTCATTTTAGATAACAGTTTGCCATTTTTAGGCCCTGGTAGTTACTTATCTAATTTACTAAGAAGCTGAAAATATATGATTAAGGAGAAACAGGTGTTTTTCATTGTTTTGTTTCTCTCTGAGTGGACGGATTCATTTCAGGGCTGCTTTCAGAAGGCTAGATACTGGGTTGTACTGCAGCATACAATGTTTCATCAGTCATGCTGCATTATGTCACATTAAGTGTTTCTATGAATTCATTTTAGTTTCTGAGATTTACTGAGGTATGAGAGATAAAGCCATTCCATGAATATCTAGAAAGTGCCCACCAGTGGTGGGCAATCCTCTACCACCAAATAGGGAAGACCCTTTTTCATTTAAAGTTGACAGAGTTTACAAGGAAATGCGGAGATGAAATGATGAAGCAGTCCTAACAAATTTGCACATAGTATTAAAACTTTGTTGAGAAAAGATGTACATGATCCCGCAACGTTCGTGGATGTGGCAGGTTTCCCAGCCTAGCCACCACTTCAGCCCCACAGTGTTACTGATCTAATGTCTATGTGGTGAGGCACGGATGGGAGTTGTGTGATTTAGCTATGCCACGTGGTGCAGGAGCATGTGTAATGCCAGACGGGAGGCTAACGTGAACTAAAGACCATATAGCACTCCTGGAAGGAGGAGGAGAGGATGTATCTGTGTGGCTATGTCTGTAAATAACCAGTTCTCAAAAGTGATCTGCAGAAAGAGATGTGTTAGTAAAACATGCATTAATATTCACAGAAACAATTTCTTCTTTGTTTTTAAATGTGCCTTGACTTGTGTCAAGCAATGAGGTGTCTCCAGAACCTTGGGATATTGTGCAAAAGAGAAATTGTTAAATTGTTTGGCCTGCTGAAATCACATTTTTATGAAAATGTTGAACAGCCTTCTGAGGTGTCTCTTTTTTTTGGTGAAAAACCTAATACGTTACCTTTGTTTCACAACCATGAAGTATTACTATACCATAAGTTTCACTGGGTATAAATAAAAAAGTACTTCACTGATTCCTTAAATTAGGAAAAATATTTCAGGATAGGATACAGGGAAATGAGCAAGTGACTCACCCCTTTACCTGGTTTTAGTCCTAGTAATAGGGTGGAGTAAGTGGTGGAAATTTTAAGTCTCTCTAGGTAGTTATGAAATAGAAATATTAAGATGAGAAATCACCTTCTTTATTCCTAGTTGGTGCATTCTAAAATTATATAGTCAGATGGCAACTTAACTGATTTATGAACTGAACCGAGGAAGTACTTTGGGCTAAAACTAGAAATACTAACTGTTGCCAAATTAACCTCATCAAAGAATGAGCTAGATCTGAGCTGATTCTGTTTCTCAACATGTGATGCTTTTTGATTACATATTAATTCCAGTATCACTGAGAGATAGGAATTTCCAGGCAATGCGAAACCATAATAATCGTGTAAGCAAAACTAGATGAAAGCTATGATGTTTTCAGTAATTGGTCTGCAATACTTTACACTTCAAAAGTAAAATAGTCTCGTGACTATTTCTTCTAATTGTGAACATATTAATATACAACTTAAAACCTGGATCTCTCTTTGCAGGTCATTGTTATAATTGATACAACCAATGTTCCTTTTTTAAATTCTAAACAATATAAGATCTTTTATGAAATTATCTTTGTCTCTGCTCTCCTTCTTTCAGTTTATCTTTTGATACATTCATAGTTAAAACAGCAAAAATTTGAGCCTTGACAGAAAATGTGTGTTTTATGAAAGTGTCCCAATATCAACTTGTGGAAAAAGCAGGAGTCCAATGTTCTGGAGAAAAGACAAACACATAATCTTGATGGAACAAGAGAATAGTATTAAAATGCTGTGCATTTATACGTGCTGATTTTTCAAGAGTATTTGGAAGCTTTGGAGGGATATTTGGAGGTTTACCTGCAATGTCCAGTCAAAACAATAGACAGAGCATCATCTTGCTGTAGGATAGCCATGATTTGGCTTTAGGTCACTGGTAGACCCAACTTTAATCCCAGAAAAATAAGTGAGGAAAAGCAGGAGTTTAAAACTAGGTCTTCTATACCTCAGTGAAGGCTCCCTTAGATTATAAAAATGAATCTAAAATTTAGGGCAAATTGGAGCTGTTAGGATGAGGAGAAAATTCTGTGGATGGAAAGACCATTGCATAGCTCCAGGACCTTTTTGTTGGTTTATCATAGCAACAGTGCACTTAAATAGATGCAATTCTGGAAATA
This sequence comes from Athene noctua, assembly GCF_965140245.1. Classification (NCBI taxonomy): domain Eukaryota; kingdom Metazoa; phylum Chordata; class Aves; order Strigiformes; family Strigidae; genus Athene; species Athene noctua. The sequence continues at coordinate 10,389,258 of NC_134045.1, forward strand.
AATCCCTGATGCTGCATTCAGGCTCTAGGGACTAGTCCTTTATCTCTCATAATCAGCTCTAGTTGCAGTATTGCCTATCTCCTGTAATTGTAAAGGCATTAGCAGTTGTCACGTTAGGGTGTTAATTGAAGAACAACCTCATGTTTCCATTTGTGGTTTTTCAGAGTAAATTGGATGCTACTTCTCATTGCATGGATGCAGTGTGATTGTTATGTAGGTGAAGGACTGCAGGGCACACCTGAATCCTAACTAACCTTTCACTGAGCAGTATTAAGTATACACTTTATGTACAACTGGGGTGCTAGACACAGTGCACCTGAATCTAGTTGGCTGAAACTGGTGAGGGTTTTGCTGTTGATTTCTACTAGGCTATGAACTGTGCTGTTGGGTCTGGTTGGCTTGAGTTGGAATATGCAATCCAACAGGTTTCAAGACAGAATTTACAAAAACATATTTTGAATTTTTAAAAAGTGAATAACTTGCTAAATTATTTGTCCAGATCAGAAATAACTGTGTAACCAGTGTCTAGGAGCTGAAGTTAGTAGGGACAGAACAGCGTGAACAGAATGTCATTCATAAACTGCTAGATATAAGAATAGTGTGACAGTAAAAATATACTATGAAATAGTTACACTGTCAAATCTCCAATTATAAAGACATATCAGAGGGAAGAGAGTTGTAACCCATTACATTGCTGCACATCCCCAAGGGTGATATCACAGTAAGGCTGAATACTGACTACTTACAGTAATTTCTAGTGGCTTCAATGGTTCATGGCAAAGAGATGAATATCAGAAGTCCCAATAATAGACTTTCTTGCCTAGGTTTCTATTTATAATGAAATTCTGTTCAGATTAGTGGAAAAAAGTACATCCAAAGACGAAAGGGAGTGAAAACTAAATAGAATTGCCACAGGATTTATTTTTGCTTTAACTTGTAGATGATGATTAAAAATGTGTATTGATTTGCAATTTGCCCTGATACTTGAAACTGATAAAAGCGTAAACTACTTCTTTGATTTAATAGCTTTATTAGAGCTGGGGCTGGGTAGAGTTATGTGGGGTCACTTTTTGCCTGGGGTTGCCTATCCATTTTCAGTAGAAGAAAAGAATCGAAATGAAGCACTGACAGATCCCATCTGGGCTCCCTGAGACAGCTGGTTTCAATACAGTCTGTCTAATGTTAGAATTGTGCCTTCAGTTGCTTTTGTTGGCATATCACAATAGCTTAATGTTTTGAGATAACACCTACAGAATGGACCGAGTCCAGTGTGTTAGCAACATTTCCATGAATTAGAGAAATATTGGATATCTGTATACTGATTCAGCTGTACAGAGTTAGGCGGTGTGTGTATGTATATATTTATAGAGATAAAATAGCCATAATAAGTGTGGTGAATATGCAAACAAGATAAAACTAGGTCTAATTTTATAGATTTCCTTTGGGTTCACTTATGTCTTTGACTAGCAGTAGGAGATCAAATAGACACTATATATTTATTTTTTAAAAATTTTAGCATTTTAGTATTGTATATTGATGTTTGGTTTGGCTTATAAACATGCTGTGTAGGTCACACCCTTATTTAAATATCAGATTTTGAAATCCTTGAGTGTCAAAAGGGCAGCAGAATCACCTGGACAAAGATATTGGGATCTGGTGAGATATTTTTGCTGTGACTGTTTTCCTAGACATCACATCTTTGCATTTAATTTGGCTTTTCATCTTGTGTGAAGTGGCATTGATCATATTTAATACTCTATTATTTTACTAATTGTTACAGCTATTTTGAAAAAAATTCAAACTTCCCCTGCTTGAAAACTACATGAAGAATAGCGCCCAATCTATAGGGCAGAGACCGTGAGTAAAACACCGTAACAAGCAACAGCAATTGCACAGGGGTTAGGACTCATTTTGGGAGAACTGAAATTGGAGTCTAATGTGGGGAGAAAATAGCAGACTGGGAAAATGGCCATATTCCCTCAGGAACTTCAATGCAGCAATTCAGAAAAAAATACTGTGAGATTTCTAATGTACATGCAAATGCACACATCAGTATTGGTCCCTGAATCCTCTTCAGCTGAAATCTTATTTTGCAAAAATTAAGTTGCCTTCTGCCAGGAAAAATTACTGTTTGTCATTTATTCCAAGAGACTGCCTTGTCTTGTGTGATCAGTTCACTACGTTTGCAATATGGAAACAACATATTTCCATTAATGCAGACATTCACTTCCATCTCCATAAGAATCCTGAAGCACACTACTCTAAATATAGAAGTGCTTGCTGTTCCTTTCTGCCCCCCCTTCTTCAATTTCTTTTTTAAATGATGTAGTTAGATAGCTAAGATTGATTCTATAATCAAACCCAGCCCGTAAGATGACACTCACTTTGTGAATAGATAGCTTATCCACCTCCTATCCTAACGTTCAGATGTACAGCAGAGAACAGTAATTCTTTTAGTCTCCTCCTTGCTCCCTTTATTTTTTTTTTTTTTTTTTTGGAAAGGTGGTTACCCTCAATGCTATACAGTGAGCACAAGTTATTCACAGGAAAGTATCTGTCTCTTATTGCCTGTTTCTGCTTAAAGTGAGCTATTTTGTCCCACCAACCAGAAATAAAATTACAACAGCATTTTAAGGGTTAGTAACAGGAAGACCCATGTCTATCACTTGCAACAAATGCAAGATACTCCACATATTTGTTTTCTAGGCTGTTGGATAATGCCTGTAAAATCTGTTTGGTTTTTTTCTTATTTGTTTTGTTAGAAGTTTTTTTTTTTGTCGTGGTTTTTTTTTTTTTTTTGTGTTCCTGACACGCATACAAACCATGAACTTGCACCCTGCTTCTTTAATTGCAACGCAGTTTGGGGAAATGGAGGTTGAAAGATGGTAATCTGTGTATAGTGAACATATATGAATGGCAGTATGCTTTAATAAGAGCTATGGAAACAATGAGAGAAGTCTAAAATCAGAACTAAAAGGAAGAGTAAGAACAGGAAAGGTTACGATGTATTTTTCTATTTGGAGAGAGATTTTGCTGAAGAGTTAATAGAACTTCGATATGAAGAACTTCTGTAATTTTGCCTTTATGCTTTACATTTTCATTATTATTTAAGTGGTGCTAAAATTAACTGCTTGAGCTGAAAGTAGGCAGGCTAAAAAAGGGCGGGGTGTGTGTCAGATAAAATGTGTAACATGCATTCTTTAGCATTTGTGACATAGTGTTTTGTTCTGGGCATTTTATGGTGTGTTCCAGAGCCTGTTGGAGTGGAAAACGATGCCCCTTATAACCAACTCCCATGTCTTTGTGTTAAATCACCCTTCCTTTCCCAGGTCTCCAAGCAACAGTATCTTAAAGATGAAATATTCATTTCTGAAACCTAATTTAATTTCAGAGTTGCCTGAGCTGCAGAGCTTATCAGTTCATGGAATCCACAAAATTCGATGAATTAACAACTCTTTTTCCATAGATGGAAGGTTATTTTTAATTTTTTTCAGGATCTCGTTAAAATTCATCTTCTGATTTTTAACCTTGGTTTGGTTGGCTATGATTTACTCATTTGTGATTAAGGAGAAGAAGAAAAACTTGAAGCAATAATCTTCCCATCAATAAATTTAAGGCATTGTTGCTTTGTAATAGCTATTAGCAACCCTGAACAGTGCAGAACCGTAAATAAATGAAGGTTGAAGCATTTCAGAGCTGTTTTCTGTTTCCCTTGGTTTAGTTCAGATTTTTAAAAACATATTTTGTCCACAACCTTAAGATTATTTAACAGATAACTAGTGGCATATTTTAATCAGTTAAGTCAGTAACAAATGAAACTGGGCGTAAATCATTATGGAAATAATGAGTGCAAGGGCTCAGAAAGGCTGAGCTTTGTAAATGCTGCTATAAAATGCGTTAAGGTGAGTTCACCAAGAGCATCTGAGGATGCTTCCTTTATTCCTGTGAACTTTCAGTGACTGGCAGTTGGATGTCTGTGCTGCTGATGTTTACCCAATTTTACAAATCAAATACTTCTGACAATTCTCAATTAATGTGTAGACACTGTTGTCTCCTTTACCTTTTCTTGTACTAAATAACTAGTAGTAGTTGGAGATTGGAATGCTTGGGTACATTTTAGAGGTTCTTATCTGAAGCTAGGATTAATCATTAGTGCAGGCGAATCATAAATATTAGGCATTTATCTATTCATAAAGACTGCCATTGTTCCTTGTAACTGTTGGGTTTTCTGAAAACACAAAGCAGCAGTGTGATGATCCAAGACCAAATACCTCCTCCCTCCTGTCCACCTGAGCTTGTCCCTTGTGCTACTTCTGGTCTGGCCTCATATTTCCTAAACAAACAGGTGTAGAGGTGTCAGGATTCTCCTGGAGTAACTCCCCGGGGTCACTGTGGGTGAAACAAGTGTTCCCCTTCTTGAATGTCTGCTGCTGATAGGTCTCATGAAGGAGATCCAGTAAAATCTGTTACTATTAGTCTTCTTGAGAAAAGCTTATAATGAGATGGTAGACAACATGAAATGAGTACTGTACTCTTTCTGTCGCTCTGCTCTACAGTATGGCTTCCACTGCGGCTATTGGGATTTACAGTAACCATACAGCTAGAAATATTTTCTCAAAGGGAAGAGTATCTTGGTGAGCTGCATTATTGTATCATAGGTGTATTATGGAGCAGGTGTATGCAGAAAGGACTTGTGCATCACTGACTTCAGCCCAAATATAAATAACATCTGCTGCTGCATAAGATATGTTAAGGATCAGAATTAATGACTAAAACCTGAATCTTTAACCTGACGAAAAAGATTCACTTAGCTGCAATTGGGCACACTCATGTTCTGAGGAACTTAATAATTTTTATCCTTCTGTATAAAAAAAACCCCCAATACCCTAGTAGTTGTTTGTTGTTGTTGTTGGGCTTTTATTTTGTTTTTCTTAGCTAGAATAAAAATGTTGCAAACGTTTGGAATTTGTAGATATTCCAAAATATTTCCCAGTAGTGGCATTGGGAGTTCTTAGAATGAATCTACATTTCAGGGCAAATTTTCAGTGTTTACTATGGTTCATAAATGTCAGTAACACAATCGCGTTTTTCAGCAGGAGAAATTACAAGCTTTAATTCAAGCATGCCTCATCACTTACTACCTATGCTTCTTTTGCAAACAACTAAGCAGAACAAATTCACATGTGCAAGAAAGGAGTAAGCAGAAAGTGCTCTAAAGATGTATTTTCTGAATAGTTTATATAAAACTCGTATAGTGTCTGCATTTTTTTTTTCTATTTATAATATAAAGATGCTTTGGTCACTTATGTATTTTTTTAAAATATCAGAAAATGAATACATTTTCCAAGCCTGTGGTGATTTACAACTAAATCAACCCAAATATAAATCATATAGCAAAATAGTAACCTTTTTGCAAGCTGAAGTATTTCTCTTGACTCACATGCTCAAGAAAAGACAGATAAAATAGATGAGTGTTACAATGCTCTGCGAAGGGTAGTGATCAGGGCTTCTGCCTGGGGAAGTGGAGAGCTTTGGCACCCTGGGCAAGGCAGGACCAAATTATCACCCCTTTATTTTTTAGAATTGTGGTTAGTTCTAATATTTCTTGCCACTACTTGTGCTGTGGTTTTACAAAGTTGTAGCCCTAAAACTTTAAGATTAAACAACTCTAAAAAAAGTCCAATTAAAATGTAATGAGAATTTTCTGGAATAAAAGCTTCCTCGCTGCAATGTAGGACACCTCCTAGAGACATATAGTGGTCTTCTCTAAAAAGAAACAAATCTGTGCAAAAGTATGATCCCAAAAGAAAGATCATTCCTGGAGGGCACAAGTAGTTTTGGATTATTTAAGATACTGTTGTGGAAGAAGAATTGAGAAGCAGGGCATTAGGCTGCTTCTCACCCTTTTGGCTAAGATCAAGTGTAGTGTGTAGTTTATCTTTGGGATGTGTGTGTTTGGTTTTGGGTTTTTTTTTTTTTGGTTGTTTAAATTACACTGTGAGGAGACAGGAGACTCCACCTGAATTAAGGCAGATCTCAAATCAAGACAGCAGCTATGAACCTGTTGTGGAGGGAGGCAATTCCTGTTCTTCGTGGAATGGTGAAATCAATCTTTGTTCAATTGCTCATCAGTGTGTAGGTCTTGACAGTGCTCAAGATGGAGCTATAGAGGAGAAAATACGCTATAGTAAAATTAACCAAACTGAGATCGCGAGAAGCGTCAATAAGGAAATCGTGGAATCAGTTTTTTATATCTTGTGCAGTCACACATGCATACGTTATTGTGGTATCATGCAATATATTTTAACATGCTGCAAAAGAGAGACCTCTGGATCACAAAGGCACTCAACTGTTTGATAACTTATATTTCAGAAGATAGGTTAGCCAGTGGGTGTTCTTCCTTTAAATGTTATTATTTGGGAGGAGAAAATGGTTTGGAACAACTGTTGTTTCTGTTAATATGTTCCTAATTATCAACGATGTGCATCAGTTCAGTGCAGAAAGCCTAAGTCTAGATTTCTTTTCACTGTTGCATGTATCTCCAGAAGCAGCACAATTTAGATCCTCATAATGGGTTGTGAACACTATGAGAAAGCTTAGATGATGCATACTGTGGTTTTTGAGAAAAATACACAGTACAGAAAAAGTATATGCCCTGTATATACCTGCTGGAATGTAGGACCTGAATAAAGCAGGAATTAAAGAACAAATCATAGAGAAACCAAAAGTAATTACATTATAGCCACTCCCCTTCTTACTGGCTCACCTTCAAGTTATCAATGTGTTTGCTGATCAAATGTAAACAGACCGTTGCTAGGAAGGAGAAATATTTAGAAACATTTTCTTATTCACATTAATAATGAAAAGTAACATTTGATTCCCTGGGCACTTTTTCAGCTCAGGCTCTGAAACTGAACCTAATTACCAATGTTGCATTACAAAGTGGAGCCTTTTCTGCTCAGAGAACAGAACAGGCATTAATGAGAGCTTTTATTTTTTTTCTTATTGTATTTTTAAGATTTTCTGCACATTAAGTTTAGTTTATTCAACATGCTACTTCTTGCTCTAAAGTAGCAGACCAAAAATCACCAAATCCCAGCACTCTTTGCCTTTTAGTTTGTGCTTGATTTATTTTTTTCCAGAGAGAAAATAAAACATTTTAATTTGACTTCACTGTCATATGGTTAGTTACCAACCAGAGATTTCAGTGAAATGTCCTTTGTTGAAGATTTAGAAAAACAATCAGTGTGCAGCAAATATTGATATGACTCTTAATGGCAATTTAGCTGATTAATATCCTTTCATGCTGCAAAGCAGCATGAAACGCAGTGTTTTAATGAACGCCAACAACAAAGAGCGTACCAGGTGTGTTACTAAGAAACAATCTCTAGTGTGATTTAATTAATCAAAGCATTGCATGGAGCAATTATGAGCAACCTTGTGTAAGTGGCAGTGGTACATGATCCTTGATTTAAAATTGGTTTTAAAGAAAGACATCATGGCTTAATAACTGTGTTTTGCCAGTCACAGAAGAAACCTTTGTTTAACCAGGTGTTTGTTTTTTGTGGTGGTTGTTTTTTTGAAAGTGAAGGGAGAAAGAAACTGCTAATGATTTTGAGTGTTGGTAACGGGATGGATGAAAAATCACTAGTCTATTGAATATGTTACTGATTCATATTCTTTGAGTGCTTTTCACCATGCACTTTTCCCTGAATCTGCTGACTTTTAAAATAATTTTCTGATGGGCTAAAGCTGCTCCTGCAGAGGAGGGGACGTTCCTGATCAGCCTCAGGTGGCAGCTAAGCATATGTATGTGATACCAAAGACAAATGGCCTGAACTGTGCTCTGCCAGGTTAGCAGAGCTGCTTCATGGCAGCATTTTGGCGAAGACAACAGTTCAGCTCACAGTCACATGATTTAGAAGCAAGAATGAAACATTTCCAGAACAAGTGCCTGCCTGTTCTATTCAAAGCCAACCCCAAATCAGAACAGTCCAGAGTGCTTAGCTGGAAACTTGAGGATTTTTCATTAAACGTATGACTGGAACACAGACCTATTAGGAGAAACCTTCCTAATTCTCATGTGTTTGTTGAAGGAAAAATTATTGTGACTGACTTACCCTCTCAGTAGAAATTGGGGAGGTTTATCCCCTGCCCCCTTGTTCTTTTAGTGAGATTATAGTTGGAATATGCTACCACAGTGTGGATAATTCCTCTGCTGTAAATAGTTTCCTTCAAACATCAAAGTAGCAAAAACATTGTCTTTGTTTAGATCTTAGCACAAACTACCGATGTGTGGATTTTCCCCTGCCCAAATCCCAGCTCCAACAGAACCTTGTTGTGCTTTAACAAGCACACTTACACTACTGACGTAAGGTCTTTCACAGAATTTAATATAGTGACATGTAGCTCAGACTCATTCCTTCTTGCAGAGGGACAAAAGCATGGAGAGTAGCTGTTAGACAGACGCACAATCATTTCTCTCTCAAAATTCTCTGTTAGGCATTTATAGATGAATTCCATTCCCTCTAGAAGCTGGAGACAAAAGGAGGTCACATGAAACTTCAGACATTAGTCCTGCAAGATAAGCATGTGCAAAAACTGCAGAGAATTAAAAACAATAGCTGTACTAAACATTAATGGATGGAGGAAACTTTATGTAAGATGAAAAATTCTACTACTATTCAGCAGTTTGATTTCTGTTCAGGGCACTTCTCAGAGCTTGTTAAATTAACACTTCTGTGTCATTGTGGTTTAAGATTTTACACTGAAAAAGGAAAGTGAGTAAACAAACTCTGGGACAACTCCCACTGACATTATAGTGGGGGAATAGAGAAAAACTGAAACTTCCATTCTTCAATATCTGCAGAATCTTGGTATGCAAATAAACCAGGACATGAAAACCTTCTCTTTGTATCAGGACTGTGTCCCAGGACATAAGAAGTACTGCCTGCAACTGTGTATACACTGAGAGAATACATGTGCATTTTTGAACAGTTTAAAAGTTAAGCTTAATTTTTCTTTAACCGGAGACACCTCCTTGGACCTTCAACTGTCCCTACTCAGCAGAGCTGAAACTCTTACCTGGACTGCTTAATGTTGTTTTTCTGAAAGCAGAGGGGTTGACATGCAGCAAACTATTTTGAAAATGACTCTTGGTCCTTATTTAGCTTCCTTCTAAGTTGCATGGAATCTTTGTACAGTACACATTGATATTTTTCTGGAATAGTAAGAAGGAAGTTTTTCAGTTTCCTCTCAAAACCTGGAAATAGAAGTTGAGCTCAAGATGGACTTTGTTCATATATTTAGGATTCTAGATTTCCTCTATTGTAAAGAAAGCTGGCAAAAAATTCTTTCTACTTGATGTGCTTTCTAGAATGTGGTGCCACACAGAGTAAAAACAAATACCCACTCCTTTGGGTTCTTATCCTCCACATGAGGTGAGTGTAATGGTTGTGGAAATGTATACCTAGGTTATGGATGCCGTGAATACCATGAAGTCATGAAGTAGCCTTGCCATTCAATGCATCTACATGGAAATGTGTCCTGCTGTGAGTGGGTGGCAGGGAGTTTTTGGCAGCAGTGGAGGGGTCTACAGCAGTGGCCCCCTGTGAGAAGCTTCTCAAAGCTCCCCCAGGTCCAAGCCGGACCCACCTTTGCACCAAGGTCGGGCCAGCTAGCTGCACCTCTGCAATAACGTATTTAAGAAGGGGAACCTGGGAGGAGTGGTGGGAGCTGTGAGGAGGAGTTGCAAGGAGAACTTCTGTGTGAACACCAAGGTTAGGGGAAGAACGGAGGAGAAGGGGGAGGTGGGCCAGAGCAGAGACTCCCCTGTATCCCGTGGTGAGATGGCAGGGCCGCCCCCCACCCATGGGGGCTACGGTGGAGCAGATACCGATTTGTGGCCTGTGGAGAACCCCACACCGACCCCAGTGGCTCATCCGAAGGAGGCCAGGACCGCATGGGAAGAAGGCCCCGCTGTTGTAGTTCGGCACTGGGAGGATTGCAACTCGCGGGGGTGACCCACACATCTGTGGGGTGACTCATGTTGGAGTTGGTGTGTGGAGGGCTGACTCCTGTGAGAGGGGGACTGTGCTGGAACGGGGCAGGGGTGCCAGAAGTTCCTCCCCACCGCAAGGGGAAGGAAGTGGCAGGATTGACCACAGCCCCCATTCCCTGCCCCTGCGCTGCTGGGAGAAAGGAGATAGAGAAATGGGGAGCAAAGCTGGGCCCGGGAAGAAGGGAGGGGTGGGGGAAGGTGTTTTCAGGATGTGGTAATGCTGCTTATGGTCCTACTCTGTTAAATGTTGCTGTTAGTGTCTATTAGATTTATATTCTGTTTTTCTTAACAAGTCTGTCTCTTGCCTGTGCCATAAAAAGGATAATGTCATCCCTCCCTGTTTTCTGAGCCCTTCCTTTTCTTTCTTTCTTCCCATCACTGAGGGGGACAGAGGGAGTGAGCAGCTTTTTTGTTTATTTTTCCCTTCTTAATGCTGGGGGGGAAGTGGGGAGGGAGAGACCGCATGTGGTCAGTTCACCTCTGAGCTCAGACCACAACAAAGTTGAAAGCACCATTTCTTTACAGGAGCTGTATTACAATTTCCCAGGCCAGTGGCAGTGGAGAATCTTTGTTTTCCTTGATGGTTTTGGGCTGCCTGACCAATGAGTATGAAGAAATGTTTGTGTGGGCAGAGAAATGTAGAGGCTAGGCAACAGAGCACAGAATTAGTTTCACCAGAACAGGACAAAGCAGCAAAGTGGTGTTGTGTGACAATGGGGCTCTAACACTGGAAGCACTGGGGAAGAAGGAAAGGACCTTGTCTGGTGCTATACTTGTAAGAGGTTAAGCAAAGCTTAGCTGAAGGGGTATAGGCAGAAATAGACTGTAGGATTAAGAGCACAATGAGTTACAGCAGTTCAACTCTGGACAATATAGGAATACTTAGACGAGGTCCCACCATGCTCTAGGTTAATTTAAGGAAATAATTCTTATGCATTTTCATAAAATGACTTACTACAATTGACTGAAAGTTACTCCTTTTTTTTTCTTTTTCTTTTGGTCAAAGAAGTTTCTTTAGCTTTAAGACTGTGCTTGTCACTTAACATTATTTAATATTATGTTGCTGCCTGCATTTTGTTTTAAAGAGTCATGGCATTTAAAGATATGCATAAAAGAATTAAGATGTCCAGGACATACAGTCAAACTTTGGGTTTTGCATTGCCTTTGAACATCATGTCTCTTATATATTACATGTGCTGAGGAAAAAAAACAGCAGAGAATGTTCTGGTTTACATTTTATGTGGTTCTGTCTTAAGCTCCCCTAAAAGAAAGAGAGCTTGAAGTTTAACTTGAAAGTCAACCTATTATGCCCTTTATTTTAACACACAAAACTCGTGGGGTTTAAGATCAATCATGTAGAGGCCCAGAGGAATAAAGTAGCAATAAAGTATCTCCATTGGCTGTTAATTTTCTCGTTAAGGCAGGATTTTAACTATGTACATTGCAAATCAGACCACTTTAATACCTCTAAAGTAAGTGCAACTTCACCACACGTTAAAATCTAGTATTAATCACAAGCTTAAATCCTTCATTTTCTAGCAGTGTCCTTAAGGAAGCTCTTAAATGTGGGATGAGATTCACTTGATTCCAAGAGCTGGAATTTTAAAACAAACAGATCAAAGAATTTGTGAATGATAAAAATCCTCTAAGATCCTCCATGAGGAGAAAGAGCTCAAAGATTGCTTCATTTCCCCTTCCACCTCCACAATTCACAGCCTTTAGGGACAAGAGTTTGTACTTCTTTCTATAGATGTTCTTCAAGCCTACTGCTGTCAGAGGCAGCAGTTGCTGCTTCTGTCTTTTCTGTGCTGACTGCTTTTGCTTCCTCTTTACCCTCTTTTTCTGCACTGGAAGACCATCTGGGTTAAAACTAGCACTGTCAGCAAAATAGGTCAGCCTAAACCCTCATGATTTCATACTCTAAGGAAAAAGAAGGTGAGTCCACAGAGCAGAGATAATCCTAGAGAACGTTTCCTCCTAATAGGCACGTGTAGAACTCTACATGCAAGTTTAACTGTTTTGGTGTGTTGTTTGGTTTTTGGGTTTTTTGTTTGTTTGTTTGTATTTTCATTCTGGGACAGAGGGATTAGATATGCTTGGAAAAAGGGTATATCTGAAAGATGAACATAAACCACATTGTGCCTCACAGAGGAATGAATGATTCTTCATTTTTCTCATTGTTTTACAGTGTTGATGGTATTTTGACTACATCTGGATGTGGTGAACATGAAGTAGGTGTTTTAGACCCTTGTGTCTTTCTCCCATTACAAAATTTTTCTGCTCAGAGCCCTGAACTCTGATAAGCCTACTTTTTTTAAAAAAAAAGTCAACACAGGAGACCCCAAAACCAGACAAAAAAACCCATTCACCTTTAATATTAAAAACTCTTGTTAAATTCTCTACATTGGTGTTTTGTAACTATGAATTGCCTGTAGGCTTGATGATTATAGGCAATACACAGTGCAACTTCTCCAAGATCACACCACTGCCAAACCGTGACTCATCCCCTAGTCCTACAGTCCTGCAGGGGACTAAGCTGTGCCAGACCTTTTCACAATTTATGTCTGTCTTTGTGCTGGATCAGCTGTGCTGGCTGACAAGCTCTATCATTAGCAAATCTAGGAATTCATGAGTCATGACTCAAAAGTTATGAAATTATCTTTCAAATCACAAGAGTTTATATGTATATATGCACATACATGTACACACCCTCATAAGGACACAAATTACGCAATATATAACTCCAAATTAGGATTATAGTATTTCTTTTTATTTGACACCTTATTTCAGTCTTTCAGGTTTACATTTCGTTTACATTACATTTACATTTTCTTTACATGCTTGAAAGTTAGAAGCCTTTGCTTTGTCTTCAGAAACAAAAACCACTCATTTTCTTATTTTACTGAAGAGCTCTGGAAACTAGTTTTTAAAGAAGAAAACAAAAAAAATTACACAAGTGAGCAATGTTGTTTTGGTGGATCAGAGTCAAGGTTGAAATACAAACATTTTCTGTCTCTGTCAGAAGCAGTTTTTCTCCTCCTCCAGTCTATGGTATGGTGATCTTACTTAGAGCAGTAGACCCTGCCTAAGCATTTATATCAAGGTATGTAAGGTTATACCTTTTCCTTGTATAAGATCCTAAATTTCTGTGCTGTACTTATAAGGTAGGAACATACATATGTATACAACTTGGGGTTGGAATGGGCTATAATGCGGCAATATGACAGACTGGCATTTGAAGTGTATAAAAGGCGTATTTCTGATTTAGATTGTAGGAGCATAGATTATAGATTAAGGCTTCCAAATTGTCAGTGCTTTCTGAATTTCCACATAGAAGCAGTCAATACATAATGCATGACTTGCACATATTATGTTGTTCTTATCCAGTCTTTCCCCCATCCCTCTGTTTTGTGCTTTGACAACATACGTGGTAAAGATAGTGTCTGTGCTCTGCAAAACTTGCAAGACTGCAGGTGTCTGCTATTGCTCTTTGGAGATTACAAAGGAGTTCTGTCAGCCTTTTCTCTTCTATGGGCCCTTAGTTGAAAGTGAATTTTTTTAAAAAAAACCACAAAAAACAAACAAACAAGCCCCACAAAAAAATCCCCCAAAGAAAACCCACAACAAAACCAAACCATCAGAAATGTAAACCAGAGTGAGTGGAAACTATAGACTTTGGTTATTTATTGATTCAGGTAGCTGCTATTTGCTGGAACAGATTTTGCATTTGACAACGGTAAATCAAACTCATTAGAGAATTTGCCCAGTGGAGGATGCTCTCCTGATAGCAGCCATGGCTTGGGTAGGAGACTGGATTTATTCATGGTGATGTGTAACCGGGGAGACTGCTGCTGATCTCCATTTCCACTGGGAAAAATAGTAATGAATTTAAACTGGAGCTAGGAAGATTTAGGTTAGACATTAGGAAAATCTTTCTAATAGCAAAAAAGGGTGAGTACATAGATTGCCTAGAGATATGGAATTGGTGAAGATTTTTTAAGTCAATACTAGAGTCTAACATTGGAGGAACCTGTCACTACATGACAAAGCTAACCCAGTGCATCATATCTCACTTTAGAAGCATTATTGTGGGATAAAATAGCTCTATATTAACATGTGGCCCAGTAAAAATATATGAAAAGCAAGGAACCCCTACATCTGGGTTATCTTGGTCTTTCAGGAAACAGTGGTTGCTTCAACTGGGTCACTATAGTTCACTGCATCTTTAAAACTAGCCTCTTTAGAAACCTGGGATCACTACTTGCTCATGTAATGAGCTGTTTTCTCTTCCCACTCCCAAGCTTTATTTCTGTGCTGTTTCTTCTAGAGGAGGAACAAGATTTCCCCCCATATATAAATAGAATCTTAAAATGGAATAAAACCTAGTCTATTTAAAAAGAAAAAAAAATCATATTCCAAACTACTGCTGACTAGAAGTAGGTGTTAGGGACTGTCTGTGCTTTCACAGCACACTTTATCATGACTATTTGAAGGAGTGTGCTGCTACTGTTGTAAGCTACAGGGCATGTTTCTCCTGGGCTAGAGTCAGAACTTTTGTTCACCTCAGTGAGAAGTGGCTCAAGTATGGACTATGTAAAGACTTTAGATTAAGTACTCAGAAAGTAAACCAGAAGTGGAGAGGTGTTCCTCCTATAAAAACATGTGATTTCTCTACAAGGTGTAGGCTGGGCCCCTCCTGAAGTTCAGGACAGGCCAAAATGCCCTAATACAGATTAAACAGTTTCAGACCACAGAAGCTGATCCATCTCTTGTTTAGGCATCTGCTCCCATGTTACGCCCTCACAGCTTGGCAAGAGGTGAGGAACACAGGATTGTTTTTGGTTTCCCTTTACAGAAGGAGAGGAGACAATGAACATGCTCGCTAAGAGATATTCACAATGATGTGGGAAAAATTCAGGTATTCAAAATCACATAGGTTAATGTAGCCCTTAACTTATTTAAGTGGTTATGATTGCCATAGATGAGAATGCCACTTACTGTAGTTGGAATATATACTATCTCCAAGAAGTAATAAAATAAATATACTATTGTACTTGTTTGAAAAATGACTATGAAGAAGTTATCAATACCCATATTTCTTTCTAGTTATTAAAGAGGCCAGTGATACATCACCAGCATTTGGTGCAGCATGATGATCAAATAGCCCTAATGTTCTCTAAGAAGAAGAATGTAAAAAAAAAAAAAAGTCAGTGGTAGAAAATTAACTCTGTCCCAGCCAAAAGCAGAACAGAAACTTTTGTATTCTTTCTTCCCATTTAGTCTGGTTTAGAGGAGTAAGTCTTTTGAGCAGGGAAGTTTGCTTGTGTGTTGTAAGAGTTAGTTTCACCAAACCTTCTTAAATAAACTCTGAAGAAGAGGGTGTGGATAATCAATACTATCCACAGGGCTAAGAAATTCTGTTAAAAGCAGTATCCATTCAGAACATTCACTCGGCTTGAGCATGGTTTAGAAAATGTGATGCCAAATAGCGTAAGGGCAAAAATCAGCATGATGCTGTTGAAATAACTTCAATGCACATGTGTCTTGCTGACCCCTATTGAACCATCTGAAAATTGGACTACTAAAACTGACTTTGCATCTTGCCTGATGTCTTGAAGCCTCTGGGACACCTGTCATTTAATTGTCTCTTAAAAGGCCAATCCTTGCTTCAGATACCTGTGTGATACCAAGTTGAAGATCACAGGCTCTTGGAGACTTAAGGCAGAGCTAGAAACAGGATCCAGGTCTCCTTTTGCTCATGTCTGGAAAAAAAAAAAGTGTGACACACAGACTTCCTCCCTGATGTCCTTCAAGAGGAGAACATAAGTGGGAGAGTGTTCCAAGGCTGAACTTTGAGCATATGGGCAAGAAGAGTCTTCAATGAATGAATTTATTTTTTTTTTTTGGTGTTGCTTGATGCATGTGGGTATTGGGCTTTCCATTGCATTAATTCTGCCTTTCCACTTGAATACACCTGTGAAAATCAAAGCCTATGTAAGAGGTGTTGCTTACATAATTAATACATTTGTCCCTAAGTTTTCAAGGCAAACATGTTGAGTTAAATCCTTTTGTATAGGCCCTCTCTTCAAGTGCATATAACGTCTGAGTAGTTCTACACTGAGTGTGAAGAAGTACTGTAGGTAAAACTTTCGTACTACGTAGAAAAGCTGAAGTATTGAAGATACTTAGGATACAGCTGTGTGCATTGCAGCACATTTCTCTGGGGTTCTGAAGTCTTACATTTGATAATTTGATAAGCATATGAAATTTAATAAAGTCTAATTAACATTGTGTAATAAAATGTACAGTAAATGCTGTTTATACATCTCACACTGATAAACAGGACATTTTATGTCATCATGTCTGAACAGTTAGCTGCATGTGTGCTAAATGTTGCTTTTAATTAAACAATAAAGAATGTAACAACCTTTATTGTATTGTTGTAAATTTTGATGTGGTACAACAATTTGATTCCTTAAAAATTAATTGCCTAGGAGTGTGTTTAAGTAATATTGATTATGCTGGTGCCTCATGTTGATCTGTGATACTTAACCCAGCATTTAAAATATCTTTTTTCCATTATACATTTGTGATGCAAGAATAAAAGCAAAGTACAAAACAAATAGGCACTTGAATTCTAATAGCAATAAGCAATAAATGTCAGGCATCTGGAAATTATGGTTGCAATTTCATCAGAGTACACTTTGTTCTTCTATTATGCCTGCATGAATTTTGCTACAGGCAAAATCTATTACAGATAACAGTTAAGAACCTTTCTAATCTACACAGATAGTCCTGGAAAAATGCTAGGAAATGAAATGTTGGAAAATGTAATATTACCAAGTAAAACTGACACTTTGTAGGAAATAATGGGATCATATTTAGAACTGCAGAGATAATTTCCTTAAGATCATGTTGAAACAGAAATTTCTGGGATGTTTAGTTCTGCTGAAGGGCATATAACTACTGATATGCAGTTGTATCATTAAATGTGTTTGTGTACTGTATATAGATAGATATTTATCTCTATACTATGGACTAGTTATTTTGCTTGTTTAATGATTGTACCTTAAAGAGCAGTTACAAAGTCAGAGCATACATTAGAAGCCAGTACTTTTCCATTGTCAATGATTATATTTGAGTAGTGGCCATTTCTGCTCCAGGTCATCTATGCCTGTAAAAGTATTCATTTTATCCTTTTTCTCATGCATTATGATGCTTTAAAACTCTCTAATTGACACTGAAGATTTATGACCTGTTGATCAATTATAATTCTGTCAAGTTCTAAAAGTAGATTTCTTATTTTACATAGCATTTTGGTGCCAAAATGCTGTGTTATAGACAGCTTAAATTCATCCTAGGGTTACACTGGAATAATACAAAGCTTAGACTGGAGTAAGGATGACACAGCTGTTAGAAAGATGCTTAATGTTTTGTACTTATACATTTGCTCTGGGATATAACATAAAATTGAAAGGATAATTTGATTTGTGCTTTTTAAACAATCTCTTTACCAGATTGAAAGCAGGTGTATTGGCTTGCGTTCGTCTCTACCTTTTTAGTAAGAAAGTCTAAATTTTTCTTTCAGTGTAAACATCCTAGAATTTTTTTCCTTACTTGCTAAGGAAGATTTCTTTTGCAATAATAAAATGTACAAATATATGATTTGCATCTTCAGCTTGCTTTCTTCACTAACTAGGTGTTCTTTTCAGTAACCACTAGAAGGTAGTTAAGCATAAAACTTATTTCATATTCATGCAGTAAACAGCACAATAATAGAAGTGCTAAAAGTTGTAATTGTACAGTGGCTGCAGTTCTTTTTTTATGAATAGGTATCTTGTTACAATGTCATGAAATGTGATTGAAATAATTTTGAGATAATTATATCCTGCTTCAAAAATGTATCTTTTGTCCTGATGAGTCAAATAGTCTTTGGGGAAAGTCTTTGTTGCCAAAATGTTTAGTGGATGTAAGGGTGGAAGAGTTTTAAGGAATACATCTGGAACAAGAATTTGTTTTACTTTTTGATGTATGGCTCAACATCAGTGAAACTGGAGAACCGTAAATCTCTAAAATTCTTGTCCTACTCCTTTTATTTAGGAAAAAATAGAGCTTAAAAAAAGTAGATGCAGGAACACGTCTTTACTAGCAGAAGGAAAAAGTTTATTTTATTTCATAATTAAAATTAAGATGCTTCTTTCACTCATTGGTGTGGTATCTGGACATCCTTTGGGGTTTTGGTGGAATCTAAACAGGAATGTTTGATAAATATAAAATAGTTAATGACTTCAAACAGAATCTGTTTCTAGTTTTGCATGTTTCAGAGACGGGAAAATCTTTATAATGTTTTCTCCATGTAATTTTTTGGAGGGAAAGGATAGTTCTATTTGCCTGTGAGAATGTTTCTTAGTGCTCTTTATAGATGAGTAGAACACCTATATTGGGTTTTTCATTTCTTTGTCTTTGATAGACTTGCAGTCACTTAAGTACTTGAGGAGTAAATGCTAGATTGCACTATTTGTAATTAGAAATGTTTTCTTTGAACAGAGAGATCGAATTTGGCTTCAGAAAAGGGAAACAAAACAGACAAAAATGCTGCAAGCGACGTGGTTGATAGACTTGGGAGAAATATAAGTTTTTGTGTTCATTCCAGCAAAGATATGTAGATTTACTGAGTCATGAAGAAGAGTCCATGCCAACTGTCCATTAACCATCTATAAAATTCAGTAATTTAGCTGGTAAGAATCTTTTTGGTTTCTTTCCTACTCCCTTGCCCTGCTCTTGGTGATGAGCACTTCAGTACCATGACCACGTGATAGTGTTGGCTGCTGTACTTACAAAGGTTTCAGCGGTCCATGTGTGTCTTCCAAAATGATGTGAGCTGAACAGAAATGCTGAAGGTGAAAATGAAGCTTTATATTAAGTGTGATCTATTAGAATACTCGTGATGTCTTCTCATGGGTGTTCTTGTTCTGAAACGTATGATCAGTCCAACTAAAGAAATATAAAAACACTTTCATATTTAATATCAGAATGAACAAAGTATATGAATGCCTTTGATGCCACTAGAGTTGCAAACCCTAGGGCTAGAATTTGTTGTGATTGTGCATATCTATGAATTTTTAACATAAAGAGGACAGATTTTGACTTAAATGGGACTATGTGTGTGATGGGGGTTGAGATTTCAGGTCTTGTTGTGAGATCACAATCAGACTCTAGTCTTTGGTATTATTTTTACAAGAAGAACATGCAACCATAGGAACAAACACAACCCTTTTTAAAGATGTGTGCTGTATTAAGCACCAAGTTAATATTCAGTTTGCAGCTGGTTATACATAGTAACTTTTATATTCAGATCAAATACTTATTTGAATAGAATTTATTCCGAATGGCATACAAAGATCATCTCCCTGTATACTTAGTGGAATTTCATTTTGAATGAAAATGGTTTATCTGAATAAATTTGCTCATAATTTTGCTGATTATGGGCAGAAGTCTTGTATTTTCATGTAAATTTTTGGTACTGTAAGCTTTCTGTCTCTGTTAAAGTTTTATATTTGGATAATTTAAAAATTCTAGATACTATAATAAAATGTACAAAACATCTAAAAAGACATTTTTTCATCAACCTGAGATTTTTAATTCAATTCCCTGGTGTATGTCAAGAGCATTTTAAACATCAATAGTTTATTCATTTTGAAGCCCTATAGTTCTAATAGTGTTCTGCATACCCTTAGTTCAGGATCACAGAATTCCCTCCAGATCTATTCATTGTATCATTGATTCACTTGCCCTGTTTTGAACCCAATGACCCTTATTAGTGTCCTACAGTTTCCTTTAGATATTGTTGATTCCTTAGTTCTTCCTCAGTTTTGCTCTGAGTTTGAGCAGGTTACAAATATTTCTCTTCTCTGCCACAAAATTCCTGCCAGCCCAGGGTATATTCCCTGTATTTTGTGAAATGCAAGAATTATCCAAGATCTGAAGACATTCTCCTTGTGGCTTCTCATTGGTTTTCTTTACATAAAAAAAAACCCAAACCACCCTTCCTCTGATGTCTCCCGAGGTTCAGGTGACTATACACCCATGCAAATCGCAATCGTAGATATAATTCTGTCATTGCTTTGTGCCATGCTGCCTTGGTTCTCCATTGATTAATTCACAAATTTAAAACACTGTCATCTTCCTGAAGGTGCTCTTTGAATCTGTTTCTTCGAAGTTCTTTGCTAAAGCTTTTTTCCCCACAGCCGCATATGTTCTAACTCCTCAATTTTGCTAAAATGCTTCTCCCACATTATACGTTCTTTCATGCTGTCCCTTTCCACCCTCCCTAAAATGATTCATGAGGCCACTGCTATGTGCTGCTTAAAACCTCACCTAACAAGTTGAGGAGTTAACATTATCTTAGCACACAGCTGTTATACTTTTAAAAGATGGATCAAGTGTAAGTTGTGCCCATTTGAATTACCTTCACCTTGTCTTTCTGTCCTCCATATATTGTTTCTTTTCTGTGGTTCCAGAGAAAACGGGTCCTACAAGCTGGGCTTGGCACCAGGACCAACCCAGTGAGGACTCTCCTTGAAAGACTCTAAACAGAAGTTAGTTGTAACACAACCTCATCCTTTCTTATTGTTAGCATAATTTTTGCACTCCTTATAATGAAAATCAAGGCACTTCCATGTCCTAATTTATGTTAGGACAGTTTTGGGCACTTCTGGCTGTTGAATACATTATTTTTGCTCCTCTCCTTCCCATCCCTCCCCCCAAAACCCTCGTTAAACATTTCAGTTCTTCTAGGTTACTTAGTCCAGTCTCAGTGACTAGGGGCTTAAACTGCGAGTTTAAATATTTAGTTATCTTTATATTATGTAAATCTAACCTGCAAGGTGTGTGCTATATTTTCAGCTTTTCTTTCATGGAATAAAACTTGAGCTGCAGATATTTATGATTACCATAAAATACTGATTTGAGCATGAACATAAATCCTTGCCTTTTACAGGGCACAGAGATTCTGGGAGAGATGCTGTCTGGTAGGTTCACCTGTGCTTTATGTTGACTGCACTGTCAGAAAATCCTGTGAGGTTCTGTAATCTGATGTGGTCTTGATATCAGTTGAAAATCTCACAGCCTGTGTGATACAAATGAGAAAGACCAGATGCATGAAAAGCACAGTGCAGAGTGGGAATTTGACAAGTGCAGAGATAAAGTGGGGCAACATGGACCTCAGCCAATTTGAAAACTTGGAGTTCTTGCATAACTGAGTTCTGGGCTTCCTTATAACCTTTAAAAATAAATAAATAATTTTTTGTCTGTCTGCACATATCTATAAAGTGAGAATGGTGATATTTCTCTTCTCTGTGAAGCTCTGTGTAAGACCAAGGGAATGTTCTAAATTATTAAGTAAACTCTGCTACTCTAACAGCACAGATGTCAAGCAAGTCCAGGAGACCAGGTTTTTTACATTAAAAACGATTTAATACAACATTATCAACTAAGTCAAGTATCCAAATTCTGGATGGTTTCTTCTGCATTCTTTCTGATCAGTTGTTTTGGTTTTGTTTTTGTTTTTTTTTTTTTCTTCCCATGTCATCCCTTTCGCTTTCAAACTCTCAGAATAAGGAAAAAAATAAATTAATGGGCTAACTTGTGGAGTGTTGCCACCCTTATTTTCATTTACAGTCATGGAAAAAGGGGACTAATATTTGCTATTCATTTACTAGCTATTCTATACCATTTATTTATTAGGTTTTCTTGTGTAGTGACGAGGGGGGGTGGGGTGGTGTTTGTGTTTAGAAAGGTTTGCACTCAGTCAATAGATTACAGGTAGAACAACACAATTTTAGATGGGAAATTTGCTGAGCGATATATTTTCCTCTCCTGTTGTATGGATTCCAGATTCTCTACAGTGGAAGCTGTGACCTACTTAGCACAAATGAGATGGCTTAATGGCTACTGATTGGTTGTCAGTGTGTTTTCTTTAAATATACATATCCATCATCAGCTGCTTTGTAATAATAAATGTCTTCTGTGTTATCCCATTTGTTTATATCACAAAGTAATGTGTCATACTATAAAATGCAAATGTGTTCATTGAGATAAGTTTGTTTTATCCTGATGTTGAGTAGCGTAGCTACATTACATGACATACAAGGTGTCAACTAATTAGGTATTAACATATTTCATGTAATTGAATTTCAGAAATAATTTCTTTGAAGTGAATAGTCCCCTAAAGTGTTAGGCAAGAGCTACCAAAAAAACCCAGTGTACAAGAAATCAGAGATATTCTGTGAAGGGAATTTGTATCCAGAGATGTGATAAGATGACCAAGGCAGTGCACAGATAACATGAGGGATAGCTTGTTATATTTTTTTCATCTTTATTCTGGTATTGGTTATGTGTCTTGTTCATCAATGTAATGACAGAGTTTTCCTTTAGCAAAGAGGGAAGATATTTCTAATGTTATTAAACTATAAATGAACATAAGCTGAAACTTCTGGGTTTTTTTTTCCCCACCAAATCATTACAAAACAGATGGCTATTGATTTCTAATATTCAAAATTTTTGTACTGTATGCAAAGGGAGTTAAGAACACCTACCTGATAGTTTCATAACTGATTCTATTTTTGCTTGTGCACTATTAGAGAAAAGGAGTAAAAGAATGACCAAATTATGAAGCAGCTATGTTTGAAGCAAATCCTTTAAAGGTGTTATTTATTTTTTCAAAAGGAGTCATTGTTAGAATCCTAAAGGAGTAAAATTAGCTTGCTTGGACTGAATTCAGCAGGAGCAAAACAAGGTCAGTGTAAGATCTTGATAGTATGATGTTAGGTAGCGGATGTCCATGAATACTGGATAGATCATCTGGAAGTTTAGAATTATGATTTATTTTTAAGTATCAAGCTCTTGGTTAGATTTCCAAAAGTGCTTCCATTCTAATAAAATGTGGTCTTTCACTTCAAAACTCTTCTGACCTTCAGAAACTTCACTAAAATGAAGAGCTCTGGACACATCCACCTCACAGCTTTGACTTGGGGTCTCATCACAATCAATCTGTCTTTATACACCCACCCTCCAAAATCTGCAGTCAGGATATTCCTGGTATTTTTTGGATGCACTAACTGCCTCCCCAAACTGTAAGTTTATGGACAGCGAAAAAATATTTTTCTTGTGTGGACTGTGTTCTTGTATGGCCAATTAATCTTTTGTTTTTTCTCTGAATCATGCAAATGTGTTTACTGGGGTAGGGATGGAATCAATGAGAACTGTTTTACCCCTGTTACAAATACACTCCTCTACACCCACATGGGCTGATCCCAACTGGCTAATCACTTCTGTCTACATTTCACTTCATGGAATGTTTGCATTTTTAGTGTGAATTAATTCCCAAATTCATTGCACGGAAAAGTCCTCTGTTTGAAAGCTAGCAAATACCAATTATGAAGATATGCCTCCCTAGTCAATTAAAATGTGCAGGTAGTACAATAACTTTACCATCAACAGCTTTGGTGTTTATCTAGAAAGTTTTATATAAAGAAATATTTTGAAATAGAATTGGGAAATGAGCCCATTAGAAATATCTTCTTACTACCAGATGCTGAAAAGGTAACTTAGGAGTACTGGATTCAGTACAGACTGGCTGTGTTGATATGAATTAACCCTCACTATTTCAGTGACCAGGGAAGAATTCACTCTGGATGAGGAGGAAGTAGGACGAAAAAACCATATTAACCTCTGTTTATTTAACTATAAGGACTCAGATTACAAAAGATGACTATCCTCACAGATAATTAGATTTACGTAGTTGTTGTGTAGGGGGCAATTTTGCTTCTGCAGCCTGGCTGTCCTTTGCGCAGAGCAGTAGTTCTTGATCCACAAGCCAATGGGAATACAGTGAACCACTGTAATTGACAATAACAATAAAATAGGCAGTTTTATTTAGAAGATGGAACATAATAAACTGTGCAAAGTATTTGGAGTGAAATACGTAGTGTTCCCCAGATTCTGACAAACCTTTTCTTAGGAACACGCAGACGTCACCTATTAACCGGAGGAAGGCTAAACCTAGTATCAAGAGGGCTCCAGGAATCTGTATTAGCCAAGATGACAGTATGTGTTATTGCTTATAATAACTATTTAAGGTTAGGTTTCCATTTGCTGCAGTCATGCTACGCAGCACTCGGGTTCTGCAGTTTTGCCTGTTTCCAGCAGGAATTCAAAGCTTTCTCATCTCTTCTGCTTACCTTGCTCGTTACTTTCCCTTATTCATGTTTCAGTAAGATCTTTAAAAGGATTGTCTTACTCTGGGGAAACCGCACCTGTAAGTGATGATTTATCATTGCACAACTCTGCCAGATAAGATATGGTAGCCTAAAAGGTCTTAGATTACTCTTCAAACAGTGGGAAACAAAAAAGCATAATCTCTTGGAAGTGTTTTATAGTAGTTTATAGCTTTTTCCCTGTCAAAATCTGTGGTTACCCATTCATAAAAAAAAAACCCCAACCCTAAGTGAGAGATGGATATTTGGCTAGGTCAAGTTTCATGCAACTGTATTTGGAACAGTTTGGTGGGTAAGGTGTCTAAAGGACCTCTATCTCTTCCTCCTGTTAGTGGTCTTGGAGATTCCACCGAGTCTGTTGTGGTCTGGTTCAGTGTTTTCCGACAGGTTGTGCTTTCTCTCATTCTGTGATCTCACTCTTAAAACTTTGCACTCAAAATTTTTGGCATATGCAACATCCAGCTGGAGTTATGCCCTACTTTTGACAGTGGTGTGACTGTTTCTCCTGAAGCAGATGTTTTTATTTTAACCTTTCTACAGTTCCTCTCAACAGTAACTTCATAGTCAGGTGAATAGGTAGCATTTTCCTATTGTTACCAGCCACCTTCATATTTCTAAACAAAGGCAGCTCATGAGGAAGAAAATAAATCCACATTCCCTCTTGCTGAAGTACTCACTTGTGCAGGTGTAGGACTTATTCAGGACAAAAAGTTTTGTTGTGTGACCTTGGAATAGGTATGCCAATATCTTATGGGATGTAAATCTGTGTGGGTGTTTGCTGGTGACCTCAGACAAGCCAGACTGGGACGTGGCTGCAGAAGGTACCTCTGAATGTGGTGATAACACACAGCATCTTAAAGTCATGTAAGAACCAAAACCACATATATGAGACATCTTTAAGAAGATTGTCATGTAGTTACTTAACCACTTAAAAAAAGAGGAGATAGTTTCGTTTTCTTCTTTTAGGCACTTCTGCTTGACCAGGTTAAGCTTATAACTCTGAGCTACTCTTCCTTCTGTGTGCAAGGGGGAAGAAGTTCAGTCTAGTAAAATGTTATTGCCCACCTCATACTTGCTAGCTGTAGACCTACACAGCTGCATAAGGCAGTTCCTCCACACAGAGGTATGGGACTTCCTTCACTGGGGTGGAGAAGGTGGCTTGACTTGCTCTAATTAGTCTAATTTACACATATGCCAGGAGCACAAGCTTAGCCCTTTTCCTTCTTGTATATCAGTGTCTTTATAGAACTGAAGCCTTAAATGAAAGGCAGTTCTCAATTTTCTTCCTAGGGAAAAAAAAAAAAAATTGTAATAAACTCTATGTACAAATGTAAGATAAAGAGGGGGAAAAAAACCCTAACCCAATACCAGTTCTTATCTTTATCTCAGTTGGAACTTGGTGAGTATTGAACTAGGTACAGCATCATAACTAATGTGATTCAACATGATTAATTGTGGTGGTATGTGTAATACCTCCAGTTGCTTTCACAGAGCTTCTACTAAAGAAATCTTTCAGTTGACAGCAAAGTGATTGGTTAATGGCAGACATGGGGAATAATTGACAACTCAGCCAAAACATCTGGGGATGAAATATATTTTGTCAAAGAGCTAAAACCCTTGTGTTGAGAAAATGCATTTTTTCCCTCTGATCCATACTGTCAACAAAATACTTTTCATCAGAAACATCAAAGCTGTTTCATCTGCAAATTTCATTTTTTGAATCCCTTAATCTATTCTGTTGACAAAAATTTCTGTCAACTGCCTCAAACCATTGTATTAACAAATTTCTTTTTGTCAATCACGATTTATTCTTTTGGCAAATGCTTTCTATAATACTCTGCTTCATTCTGTGGAGAGAATACATAAGTCAGTCTCCATCTTAATTTTTTAGGAAGTGAAAGTTGAAAGTAAAAGTAGTGTCACAGTTGCTAATGTACTGAATCTCTCCACTAACTTGGCTTATTTTAAATACATCCTGTTGAAGTTTCTGCTGAATAATGCAAAAATTGAAGTAAGAAAGTTGTAGGTGCAATAAAATCACATTTCCCATATAATATTTTCCTTGCAGTATCTGCTAATCATAGCTTTCAGGCTCATAACACAAAGATGATCTCTGATGAGATGTACTTTAACTGGTTTCTAGATGTCGATATACTGGAGGCTTATTGTAACCTGATTATAATGAACTACTGAAACAAAACAAAATATTGCAGCTACCCATAATGTCTTTCATGCTAATTTAGCATTAACCAATACAGTATAAAAATGAATTACTACCAAGTTCATTCCTTAAAAAATATATCTTTTTAAAAGCAGAATCATATGAAGCTAAAGGTTTGAGTGTAAAATGCCAGTAATATATATTAAAAAAAAAGTTATTAGTGTGATAACTAATCTTTATACCTACAAATAGAAAAAAAGTCTCTAAAATCTTCTGATCCATGTACAAGACAAGATAATGGATGGACAGTGGTTTATTTCCTGTGCATCATTGGTCTGTATCGGATATCTCCTTGACTTTTCTGATTCTGATCATTCTGAGGTGTTTATTTTTCAGGCATTTCCTTAATTTCCAGATCAAAGATAATAAATGTATTTGGGATTATAAGGGAAGATATAAGCAGCCTAACTATTGGGTAATATTTTTGTGTGCAGTGTATAACTCCATATTTACCACATGGTGAACCAGATTGTAAAATAGAATTGTACTATTAGTATCTTATTGAAGGTCTTTGCATATGATCCTGAGGAAACCCTTCAGAAATCAGGTTTCATCTCAAAAAAATAGAATCATCTTAGAAATTTTTGCTGTAATGGTTAACTTTTCTGAGCTATGGGAAAAATTAAGCAGTAACCTTGAGTCCTTGGCAGTGCATCATAATGGGTTTGAGTCATAGTTTCAACTCAGCCTCTGCTGGCTAGAAAAGAGCAGTATGCTGTTTCCTTGTACCTGGCCAATTCCTTTCATCAAAAAATCTGGATTGTGCCACCATGTAGTCTGGCATGCTAATATATGCCAAAAATTGGTGAGCATTTGGCATATGTGGCTAAAAAAAGTGTGCCTTATGAGTAGTGAATATGGCACTGAGGATATAATTTTTTCACTGAAAATGGTTAGAACAGTTGAAATTGAAACTGTAAGAGAAAGAACACTGCAAGAAATACCAGAGTGGTGTCAGCCCTTTCTGATAATATCTCTATTTCCCCTCTTATGTGTATGGAGAAGTCCCACAGTTCTGACTTGTCCAGCACATTGTGCTCAGTCTGTCAGTCCCCTACCCAAAGAAGGGAGAACCACAGAATTACAAAAAATGGCAACAAAAGATTAGTACAAACATTAAAACAGAATAGAGATATTCTCGGCTGGGATAAACTCCTACATTTGCATCCAGGTGCTACTTGAACAAACAGTTCAGTAAATCTGTAAAGTAATTTGTGGCTGACTGTCCAGAATGCCTTTACCTGGTGCCTTTGAAATTTTCAAAGCGAGGCCATTGAGATAATACTAGTGTTTAGCTGTGGATTCTGATGAGACATGGACCGATCATCTCCTACCCCAGGCCAGTGTTTAAAAACCATGCATGAGAACCACACTGCCTTTTGGACAAATATTAGGGAATTTCTGACTTCCTGCAAAATTTCAGGAGTCCTGCAGCAGGGTATTCTAGGGGGTTCTTAAAAGATAAATGCAGACTGTAGTTTTAAACAAGTATGTGTCACAGTATCTGAGGTAGGCTTTTCGTGATAAGGTCAGTCACTGGGAGATTTATAGGCAAGCTGACCAGTCCAAAATCAAACATGTCCCCAGAATAGGCATTACATTATTATTTCTTATTTATTTTTCACAAGTGTAAATTGAAAAATCTTTGGAAATGGATCAATCCTCATTTTCTTTGAAATTAAATATTACTGGGGGGGGACTCTCTCCAGTCTCAACTCAGCCTGTTCTTTTTGTTAAGGAGTAGTCTGTGTTCAGTATTATTTCTGCTGACTCAAATATTTTTCACTGTTGTGCAGTTTTGGAGGGACTTTAAGTCTTGCTATAAATTAATATATTTTTTTTTTTCCTTGCTGTGTGCTTCCTGCATTCTGGATCTTCTTTTCATGGATTTAATTTCACACTTTAATGTCAATTTCATCTCTGGAGTTTTTTCCTTTTATCTACAGAAGGGCTACAAAAGACTTGCTTTCTATAAAGTCTGCACTATGCAATCGAGTTGACAGGTCATCATTTATTAGCATCTTTCATTAGAATGTTAGGAATTTGGCATGTCATTCTATTGGAAATAATGTATAATTGATTGATTGACACTGATCAAAATTTGTTTTTCCATCTGCTGTCACACCAGATACTGAGAATAATGAATTGCGTGTAACGTCAATAATTCCTAGAAAAATATGGAATAGTCAATCAAGGGAGTATTTTGCTCAACGCTATTTCTGCTACTTTAAGAGGATCCTAAATTCTTGAAGCATAAGACTTATTAAGGTTAAATTTTACTTCAAAAATTGTTGGTTTCTGACATAATATAAAAGCTAAAAATTAAAAAGTCTATTATTTCTCTCCTGTATAACAAGTCAGAGGAACCCAATGTAGCACTGTGATTTAAAAAAAAAAAAAAAAAAAAAAAAAAAAAGGATGATAATAAATATAATGTAAAAGTAGGGGGGAATACTCTTGTATAGCCACTTCTCTCTTTAGGGCTAATTGAAGGAGAAAGTGGTTCTAAGTTAGCCTTTGATCCTGAGGACAACTATACATCTGACAATTATAACTTTGAGTCAAGTACTTGTTTTGAGCAATATGTAAACTATGTATGTATGTATCTAGAAAACCTGTATTGATCACAGCTGCCCTAATGACAGAGGAAGCTGCTAGGAAGAACATTTGGGCAGTAGAGGTAAGTGTGGATACCTGAATAGAAAACTTGATTTTGGAAAAACACATTTGACTTCAGGAAGTGCAGCTGTCTTCAGTGGAGGCATACCTTGTTGGGGTTGTTCTAGACAAGCTCAACATCAAGTCTGTGGCCATAAAGAGAAGGGAAGCTGGAGGAATGAGGGCTTTTGAATCGGCTGTACAGGCACCTGCCTAAGCTAGAAGTCAAGAGACCTATAGAGGAGCATTTACTTTTTCCCTGTTGGGGACCAGGTTAATAAAGAGAAATGAAAAGAATATATCTGTTCTATGGATCTTTCCAGTGGAGATGAAGTATACTGGGAGCTGATTACAGTTTAATGCATTACTATAAAGAAAGGACAATGCTGTGTAGAAAAGATTTTTGTGTGTAGAAAGTAAAAGCAAAATTTGACATTTAACTGCTTTCTCCAAAGGTCAAAGATATGTTACTGTTTTGTTTAATGAAGGCAATAATCACCCATGTTCTCTACACCCTTTAAAGTCCCTCCTCGCCCCCACTATTTTTTTCTAATTGACACGAAATGAGAGAGACAAATGTTGAAGAATGTGCACAATGATTATATTGCTGAAGGAGAAAGGCCGTACTGTAGCACATCTTATTACTTTACTGAGGTCCAAGCCTATCACTGAAGTTGGTGGGATTCATTCATTGCTCCTATGGGAGGAAAAAAATGACTTGGACATAGAATATGTTCCAGAAGCTGTTTACAGTGAGTCTTTTTGGAGATGTGTGAGTCTCCTCCTTGGAGATTTAATTTTCAGATTATTTTTATTATTAGGAAATTAGTAGCTTCTCCTGTTCTCACACTATGTGGGCGGATGGAACTGGTATTCCACCATTTCACTCTGCCTGGGTAAGAAGAATTAAATAAATATTGAAATTTCTTAATGATATTAAAAAAAAAAAAAAGAAAAAGTAAAAAAAAAAGTGTGTGCTTTATTAAAGATTTGGTGCAGAGCTTGAAATAACCAAGAGAACAGCCAAACTTTCCTTGATGCAGTCATACCAGCTGAGCTGCAATTATAAAATCTTATTCCTTGAAGAAAGATGCATTTTCAGTGGAACACACAGTTTCATCATGACACAATAGGGGGAACACAGTGGAGAGGATTTGACAACGTAGACCTGATTTCTGTTTCTGGCTTTGCCATTTTCCTTGAGAAACTCCTCTTATTCTGTTTCATTGTCTGTAATAAAAAATAAGGGTATTTTTCCTCCCTTGTGAAGCACTGGAATACCCATAGTATCACAGAATAATACATGTTACAGCAACTGCTAGTTGTAAGAGCTAAATCACAATGGAAAGCTTGTTTCAAGTTTATATTTTTTTTAGTGTCTTCTGTAGACAGGGTGAACTGCCTTCTGTATACCAAATATGCTGATTTCCTTTGTCCTGATTCAGTTTGGTCATACTACAGCTGCAGAAGAAGGGTCTGCATCATTTGTTCATGCTATATATTGTAAACTTTATGTTTGTTTCTGAAGATTTTAGCTTTTTGCTGCAGCACTAACAGTAGGATGGAGTATCAGAACGTATGTTTGTAAAATTTACTATTGGTCCCTGTAATGACCCTGATTTCACTTAAACAATTAAAAATCGTCTGAGAGAATAACTCTGTCTGCAACAATTCTCATGATTCCTGAACACCAGCCTGCCATGTAGGCAGATAGAAAATACAGCCTGCACTACCTGTGAATACATGCATCATTAGTGCTTATATTAGCGGTGTCAAGTGCTGATGAGATCATAGTTGATAGTAGTTGATGATATAGGATGAGTGGGTGGTGAGTTAAAGCATTTTTAAATCCATCTATTCCAGAATTCACTCAGCTGGACCTGACTCCCCTCCTGTCTTGTATCAGCTGATGTAAAATCAGGAACATCTCTGCTGAAGGCAAGTCAGTTATGCTGTGTAGAACAGGTGAAGGTAGAAAAAAGTGATTGGTTCCTACTCTAGTCTTCGATTAAAGCAAACTGTGTTGCAGAAGACAATGGGGTTATATCTGTCTAAAACTTGTCAGATTAGAAGCCATTACATGTTGACAAATTGCTATAAAACATTATGGATTTTTTAAACTAGAGATTTCTGGAAAGTGTATACAATAGCCTTAGTTTTACTCTTCCTTGATAATATTGCATTCTAATGTGGGTAAAAGCAGGATTTACTTCCATCGTTGAGTTCTCTTTTGCCAACAATCCAGCAATATATTGCATTTTAGACAGGTGTACTCTAATGGATGTCTTTAAACAATTTGAACATGGCTAGTTGACTAATTATTTTGTTTGTTTGTTTTTGGGGGTTTTTTTGTTATAACAAATATTAAACTCTGCAAACAGCTAGCTAAGTACTGAGTGCTGCCAGGATTTCATTGCTGAATAGAAAATATTCTCATCTTTTATGCTTATAGACACATATATAGCCTGTTTGAGTTCTGTGAAGCTGATCTGGGAACTCAGTCTATTTCCTTTTATTGTGATGCCAGAATGAAAAATTGTTAGTGGAAATGAGCTGATTATTTGGAAAGAACTCTATATCTGTCCATAGTCATTAGTCTGTCCTAACTTGCATTGGCTCCTTATCTTGTGCACTGTAACTTTTATTCTTTCTTAGGTGTTTAAATCTCCTTGATCAATAGCATCTTACATTGTAGTTTTCTTGTTGCGATGTTTTTCTGTCCTCTATCTCCTAACATATATGTGCACACATACTCCTAAGAAGAAATTATCATTCATCCTTCTCCATAGCATGCATATTGCTTCATTTTATATAGACAGAGATGTCATTCTAGGGATTCTCAGTTAAATTTTGTGTGAGAACTGATAGCTATGCCATTAGACGGACTCAAAACATATATACCTAACCAAAAGAAGCAGGGGTGGTGGTTGATCTCAATGTGAAATGTGCTATAAACTGGTTTATTTAAATACCACTTGTGTTTATATATAACTGTATGTATTTATATTGAGTGCTCTACTAGGGGGATTAGCAACTTGCTATCTGAATTCCAGGCAACCATGGAGAGTTTATATGAAAAAATATGAATACAACTGAGCAGATACTGTATTGCATAGTACAAGGCTGAAATACTGTGTTTTCTGTTTTCTTATTTGCCTATTTATTCAACATAAAAACTTTGGTGTTCCAACATTGCTCACTTCCAGCTCAATTAAGACTGTCTTCCTGAATAATGATTTAACAAGAGCTCTCCTTCATCTACAGTCAACTTTATGGCTAAAGCAAGGAACCGTTCTCTTACAAATCACAACCGCATCAGAAATTTGTTTTACAGTGTAAGAACTATGAAAGACCTAAATTCAGTTATCTGTCTTGCTGATAACTGCCAGGTTGTCCCAGACTGCTCAAGGCATATAAAATGAATAAAAGGCATTTGGGGGGTTATGAAGCTACTTTAGTCATTGCAGAATAGGAACCTCTTCAATGTGTGCAGTATGAGGCTTGGGTTCGTGTTCTTTTGATGTGCTAAATACCTTTTGCCTTTGTCCTTATATACATTTCCAAATTCTGCAGCTTTTCTTCTTTTCTCCCCAGCTATCTGTTTTCTGTGCTGGCTTTGAATTGCATGGGCTTGGAGATTTGAGCATTCCAGTGAGGCTGATTGTTTCACTTCTGTGAACTTACTTGTGTTCTATTATATTAGTATCCTGGTTTTGCTGAGCAAAGCAGCACAGCAGGTCCAGCAGCTGCCAGTGGTAGAGAATGTGCCAGACCAAGCCAAGAGCAGCTGTTTCTCTTTTTCCTAAGTTTGACATGGGTTCAGTGTCAATTTTTTACGTCTTTCCTGATATTTTTCCTTCCTAACCAAGAAAATCTTTAAGAGATAATGAGTCTTGAAAGTGACACCTGTCAGCAGACAATTGGGTTTTCTCTGACCTGTAGAGAGGATGAAGCCAATTATATTGAGCAGGCTAAGTTCCCTACTGAAGTATGCCATACACCATTTTGTTTAGCTGATATAGTACCGTACCTAAACTAAACTAAGGATGCAACCAGATTTAAACTAACATGGGAGAAGCATGCATCTTCCCCCTTTATTCCTCTTACCAGTTTGGAGGTTGTGAAATCCTGTGTTTATGCATGTTGACAACTAGAAGTGTATGAGCTCCTGTCTGATTTAGGCCTTTGTGATAAATTTCCTCTCTGCTTTGAGCATATATACCTCAAGCTTTCCAGATTTTCTGACTTTTAGCACTAAGATCTTCTTTGGTATGTTTAAAGGGAGGCTGACCTTTCTACTCACTGTGGAGTATTCTAATTGGTTTAAATGAGCTCCATAATTATTTGAAGTATCTGATTCTACTATTCAGTATCTTAAGATGCCTGTCATAAAAGCTGCTATAAAAACACATATTGACTTTCAACAAATACTGACTTTCCTGTGATAACTCATCAACCAGTTAAGTGTCTCCTAGTATTGGGTAGGGAACGTGTCTGTTGACTTAGAGGCTTAATGTGTAGACAGCTAAAGTCGGTGAGAATCTTTTTATTAACTTTGAGAAGAACCAGATCAGGATCCGAAGAATTTGGGTGTGGGGGACATCCTGCAGAATGGAATTGAGAAAAGGAGATTTATGTTTCTCCCTTTATGTTAATGCAAAATCTAGCCCTGTCTTTAATTTTTAGATTAATACAGGCTAGTAGTGCTGAGCAGCTGCCTCTTCGCATTCCACTGTCTGCCTGCACAGAAATAACTGATACATGAAGTAGTATAGCAGAGGTACAAAGACAATGCAAACCTTGGCTGGTGCCTACAGCAATGGGCCCATCTCTCCTTGTGAACCTTGAAAGGGTCTGTTCATTTCCCATGATACCGTGGGCTAAGTGAGGATGGATGGACTTGTCTCTTGACTTAGCAAGTTGCTCTCTGAGTGGAGAAGAGGACCTTGTACATGAGCTTTCTTTGACTTCATCCTTGAAGCAATTGTCCTATTTTGAATGTGGGTTGTTTTTTTGTTTTTTTTTTTTTTAATTGCCACCTGGCTTTTTGTTTATCTTAAACCTCTCACCTTTTTTTTTCCCTATCTTCCCTTCTGGGTACATGTGCTTAAATGGAAATTTTGTGTGCTGCTTTCTCCTCTCTCTGTGCCTAATAACTAATTGCCACTAGTGGAAAAAAAAAAAAAAAAAAGGCAACGTGTGAGAGTGAGGAATTCTACAGAAATATCATAGAGCGGCTGTTAAGTACAAACTACTAAAACCTTGGTGTCAGAAATTACTTTTTCAAAAACTTGACTCTGGGGGACTCTCCACAGAGCTAGCTGCTACTGTTTAGCAAATGCACACTATAGTCAGGTTTTTCTTATGTCCGGTGGTACTGCAGGCTTGTTTGTCGGGCTTTTAAATTTTTTTCCATTGTACTTACATAATAATATTGACATTGGTAATTAGCTGTATTATTACAGTGTATCTCCCTTGTGGATGTTAATTTTTAAACTTAAATCATCTCTAACTCATTACTACCTGTGGTGGTGGCAATTCTCACCCCTCCTCCCTCCTCCTTGTTAGGTGAGGAAGGGTGCGATTCCACCAACCTCCCCCAAGCTCTACAACAATCTGGGGAGAAAAGGACTGCTAAAGGCAGTGAATCAGAATGTTAAGTGCCCCTTTAATGAGCCTGGCTCCTGCCCTCCCATCATCTCCTGATGGCCTGGTACACCTGTGCCTGGAATGTGGTCAAACGGGAACAATAAGAGAGTTGCACATTCATCAAGTTCTTGTGCAACTACTGAAGATACCAGAATACTTCATTGTTTGAGCTGGACGTCAGCAAAATGTATCTGACAAAAGTCAATTATTTTGGACCTATAAATGGCAACCACAAGGGAGACCCTTTGAGCTCTCCTGGATTGTAGTGGGCCTGTGACCAGCATCTCCCCTGAGCTGGGAGCCTCTCAGGTACCAAAACCTTTAAGGTGTCGTCTGCTCCAGACGGAAGGCCAGGGTGAAGTCAGCCCACTCGAGTCTCAATTATTGCCTGTTGAGGAATGCCAAGGCATTGTGAGTATTTGTTCTAAACTCGAGAGGAAGGAAATTTTACTTTGAGCTAGCTTCTCTTTCACCCACTCTTTTTCTGCTTACTGGTGTGTGTGGGTGCATACTTCATTCTACTGGATGAGAATACTTTTGTCTCTGTGTGTGTTTGTATGTTTTGTGTTTGTGTATGCACGTGTACATATGTATAGATTTAAAATATCATGAATAAATTTAGAATGAGACCCTCTTGTATTGAACAGGGTTTCTCACAAAGGAAGAATTGTTCTCACTTCTTTACAGAATATTTTTATATTGTACACTTTAACTTTCATACAGTTTTCCTTTGCAAACAATCCATTAGCAAAATCTAACGTATTCCAGTTCTATTTACACAGTCATATCCATAGCCTATAGTGTAATCCAACTGAAAATACATATTGCTTAGTGAAAGAACAGTGTATGTACTTTACAATTAAATGTCAGTGTTTTATTGGCATTTGTCTGTCTTTACCGTGTTAACATGAAGCTGAATCTGGAGCTGAAAAACAAAATTCAGCTCAGCTGAGGTTTCCAGAGGTGACATGACTCTCAGATTAGGTGGAGACGGAGTCACATTTTGTATGATGAAAGTATTCTGCATTCTGCCGGGATATGGGTTACACTAAGTTACTATTGCCGTTCATGAACAAAAGAAATCTTTTTGAATCATCATTCCTTCTATCTCCCTGAGTCCTCCACTTCAGTGCTTAAAACAGTTAACCCTGGATTTCTTAGTTTCTGTGAGAATTCATATAGATGATGGATCATTTCAGTGACACTAGAATAAGTACAGCACTGATACTTTACTATCTCACCAGCGATGTCCTTGCAATTTCAAACATGCCTTGATACTTGCTTGCATCAGTCCCATTGAGGTTCCAGTGTAGCTGGTGAAGTTGCACATAGGTGTTCAGTTTTAGTTCAGTGTTTAAAAGAAAACCCAACAAACCCTCAAAAGCTTTCTAAAAATAACACTTTTCCCCCATCATATTTCTTAAACCAGTTCTCTTCTAGGGTTGTGTGGCTGATCACTTATTATACATGTAGTTTTAAAGTTAAAGTTAAATCTAAACAAGATTATTGATAATTCACATTATTTAAATATGTAAATAAGGAATCTGCTGTCGATATAAGACAATAGAATAAAGCAAACGCATCATAAATGGAGGCCACTCCTGTAAGTGGACATATTGTATATGATGATGATAATACATGTAACAATAATGAACAAAATAAGCAATAAATAAACACATTTAACATTAGGATTTCAGAAAAAGATCCACCATTAGTCAATGAAATTAAAAACCTTCAACAACCAAACAACAAAACCCAGACCTACCAGATCTATTAATTTCTGTGTGGCAATGACAGGGCAAAACTAAACACTTCTAGAAAGTCTAAAAAAGCCTGTCTAAAGGATAACTACAGCTGACTGGTATCTTCTCCAGGAAGTAGAATATGTGCTATTGGTTTCAATTAGCTGTTCCACTATTCTAGAATTTTTTTATTTTTTTTTTTTCATTTCCTGGTCATGTCATGCCCCCAGGTTGTCAAAATTCTCTTGCAATGATGTATGAAAATGTGTATACAGTATACTTTCTTTAACCAGATATGTGATTATCTTATAATTACATGAAACTCTACTGAGAATTAATCTATTTCAGATTCTCCTGATTCTTATGATTTTTCTAAATGGTGTTTTAACTCTAAGAAGCTTAAAAAAAAAAATCCTGTTTGTTTCCTTTTTTTTTTTTTTTTACAACTATATGGAAATAGTTAACAGAACTTCATTTAAAATCTATGTTAATGCTCTGTGATTATTTCCCTCTTGCAATTGTACGTGCAGAATTATATTGATGAAATGGCAAATGGTTATCAGCTTTAAAATAAACCTCAAAAATACTAATTGTTTTCTTATATCTGATTTCAATCTGATCATACTTGATATTCAAATATTATTTCCTATGAACTTCTTCCTGGTTTGGCTGACCAGTGATCTGTAAATCTTTATCAGAAGTGTTAATTGTGTGTCATTCCTTTCAGTTTATAGACACTTGATCTGATCATCTCAGATACAGTCCAACATAAATGTTTATGAGACTATGTGGAAGTACAGTTTACCATAAATCTGGTAAACCTATTCCTCCCATTTTCTTCAAGACCTACCATGATTTATTTTTGTTCCCTGGTTCATTCCAATCTCATATGGATCTTGGAATATATTTAGCTATTTGCTTTCTCTGTTCCTTAGAGGATTCTTGTTGAAGATGTTCATGAAATAAACATGGTGTAAGACCTGTTAATGTAAATGGAAATACTCATTCCATTAATTAATTGCAGTAGGGCCTGGATCAAGGTGGCAAACTTGATTCTGCAGTTATGAGCTAAGTGACAGAGGTCGGTTGGAGGGGTGTTCAGAGCACACAGCATTATGAAAGAGTGTGGGGTTGTAGAATAACATCCTCTAGTTCCCTTTCTATATACCAGAGGAAGTCAGACTGTCTCCAAGGAACATGACACACTTGATTGTACTTTGTTATATTAAATGACGTACAGATCCAGTTCTCTCTGTCCCTCATGGTGCTTTCTTGAGACTCCAGTGCTGATAGAAGTACCTCCTCATATTTGTTTTTATATCTGTTCATAGAAATAACCTCCTATATGGTTCCCAGGTCACAGGAGGAGATGGAAATTCTCTACTCCATAGACAATGGCAGCCAAAGGAAACTGAGCGCATAAGTATGTAAAATATTACATTCTGGCAATTTAGTTTTGTACTACTGAATCTTCATTAAAATGTGAGTTCACGCTTCCCACCCTATCTACTCCTTAGAATGATCTCAGTTTGGAAAGGCCAGATTCAAGCTCATAAAGTATATTTTTAATTTGCCATATTTTAATATCATTTTGTTGTCTATTTCAGTAAAACACTGCATTTCCATTGAATTTGATTTGTGAGATCTTTTTTTTTTCCCCTGGCTGTTGCTAGGACAACAAAAGCAGTTTTGTGCTCCAGTACATTGAAGCTAGTATGCACTGTATCTATTAGCCTTCAGAAATACTGCTGAAATAATATAAAATGTATTGAATGTTAGATTTTTAGATTACATTTACAGTGGAAAACAATTTTATTTTCAGTGTACGTTAAGATCTGTATGGCTCAGTATTGATTTTTATTTCAACCATCGTGTTCTGGTATCTGGCTTGGTCATTATACTGGTATTCCCCCTGGAAATCCAGCTTTTTGATATAAGAGGAGTCATGCTAAATGGAAATGACTAATGACTAAGGAGAACAGTTACTATGATATTTCCCTGAATTTAGAAATCCGAAAGATTGTGAAGACTTTCTGCTGTAGCTAAATCTTCTCTGCAATGTGCTTTGAATTAAATGATTCTAGTACTGCGAAAATGGCTGCAAGTGAATCTGCAAAGGACCAAGAGCTTCCAGTGTCATGCCTGGCAAACACAATTTTTGAGATCTCACTAGGAGTTTGAGGTCACCCAGCATCCAGCTGGATGGGAGGGAATTACAAAGAGTTTCATTTGATAGGTTGAACTGCTTCAGATACAGTAAAGAATTAAGAAAGGTCTTTAAAAAGTACTGCTAGTATCTATACCCAGGTGCTTTAAAAACTGTTTAAATTCAGGTGCTGCTTGTGGTAGGCAGCCTAGCAGTCATATTGTTTTTGCAGGATTATTGTATCACAACCATAAAGTCATCATGGTTGAGTTAACAACTAGACTAAGTGGCAGGTGGTAGTTTTATGTCCCTTAATTGTATCTTACTTCTAGGATTCTGAGGGAATTGACAGTTACATACTACAGAATGCTAGTCCATGTGAAAATAAAGTAAATCTACACACCATTTTTACTTTTTTGGGTTGTAAATAAACATGCTATTTTTGCATAATTTGGACATGGA
The DNA here is from genome assembly GCF_965140245.1 of Athene noctua. NCBI lineage: Eukaryota > Metazoa > Chordata > Aves > Strigiformes > Strigidae > Athene > Athene noctua. Next base: position 10,428,472 of record NC_134045.1, read on the forward strand.
ATCCTTCTACACTGTAGGCGAGGTTATTTTCCTGCTGCTCTCATACCTGAATAAAATATAGAGGTCACTGACTCAGATGCACAGAAAACTTTAAACACATGCTTAAAACTGTAACATATACTCAGCACTGAAATTAATGTGCATAAAGCATAAAATCAAGCATCTCTTGATTGCTAGAGGCCCAACGAACTCATAAGCCCTCCAAAAGAGTTTCCAGCCCAAAAGTTTTCCAGCTGAATAGCAGATCATTACCTACTTATCTTTGAAAAGATATGGGGTTGGAGGAATCAAAAATATGTTCAAATCTTTCATTGTAGACATCAAATTTCACACACTTCCCACCATCAATACATGATATAGTACATTGCTCCATGTATTAGATAAGCAGTTAATGACAATATGTTTATTTTTGACTTGACTATTTGATAATGTCACAATGTACAATTGTAGATGTCACAACATATTGACTTAATGGTTTGTGATGTGAAGTATAGTTTTTATATAAAGACCATTCGTACTGTAACAAGGTCTGTCTCTCATTTCTATCTCAGTGTGGATGTCTTAATCAGATAGCTATTGCTACTGAAGAGTGCCTGGGAAAAGTTCATTCTTAGTAGCTGATACTCAAGAAGTTCACCTAGGGAGCATTTCCATTGATTTTTTTTTTTTTTAAACTTTTTTCTTTCCTTAGGTTTGTTTACTTAATCAATTCTGTTACCCTTTTAGGTGTATGTTCTTTGTGTGGGATGTTTGTTTGGGGTTGATTTTTTTTGTTAGTTTGTGGTAGATTTTTGTTTTAAATCCACTGAGAAGTTTTATGGTTTGGATTTTCTCAGTCAGGTGATGAGAGACGCTGATTACCCTAAACTTTCACTGAATGCAGTGGGAATTGTCTCAGTGTGCATATCAGGATCAAGCCATGAAATTATTATGCAAAATACTTTAATTGAAAGTGTTGTCTTGGCTTCTCAAAGGAACCTAAACACTATTAAAATTCAGGGGAATGTGGGCATCTAGCTTCTTTTCACTCTGTTGAAAATCTCAGCCAATATTCTCTAAATAAATTAGAATTTTACTTGTTTCTGACCAAAATAATAATTTTTCCATTTCTTAATGGTTATATAATAGTAATTTCTCTGCTTTTGTGTACTAGTGTGCCCAGGCCAATAATAGATTCTTTGATGCAGCTGTCTGAATTGCATTTGCTATGTTTTTGGCAGTAGTTTCAGCTCTTTGTAGAAACAGTGCAGGGAACCTATTTTAACTTTTTATTCTGATACTCTATTTTTGGAGAGAAGAGACACCTTTTTGTTTGTATGTAGTTTGGCCTCCATTTTTCTCCCTAATTTTCCACTAAGCCTGAAGCAGACAAAGAAACATGATTTCATCCAATTGTTTTGCTGGTGTTGTATTGTCACCTACCAGAAGAGCTACTGAGAACATTCTGTTCTGTTACTTAATTAAAAAACCCAACAAACAAAAAAACTCTCCTCTCATTTTCATAGAAGCTCGTAATGACTCATAAGAATCCTTGTGGAAAACAACCAGGTAGATTTTATTAAGATATCCAGTGGGATTTTATTTTTCTGGAAGCTTAAAGTCTGTCTGCAGTGTGTGTATGAAGTGTGTTTAAAATAGACTCATAACTATGTTTACTTCATCACTGATGAAACCTAGATGTTTTTCCATGATAGACTTGTACAGACTGAAATAAGGGCTCTAAGAGTAAATGTAACTTTGTATTACAATTCTGGTTAGTTTAAATATCAATCTAAACATGAATTGTTCTGTCTTTTCTATTGAGTGAAATTTCTTCCCCTACAGCATTGCAATTTATTGTTATTTCAATCTTACTGAACCTTTTGAGCTGTTCTCAAGTTTTGTAACCAGGTGAAATTCATGAACCCTTTTTCTTTGCATAGTTATTACTTTGTTTTGTATTACTTGTACAGTAGGTTTATTTTTTTCTCTGATGTTATGACATGTAAGTATCATCTCTATAAAAGCTGGATTGGCATGAGGGGGAATAAATTATATTCTCCCATTGATCTATTTTTCACACATTCTCCCTGGTTTCCATTCTGCTTGCTCTTGAATGCATTTTAGTTCCTGTTCCCTCATTTGAGTTTATTTTTTCTCATGCCTTTCTGCTCATCTTTAAAAATCTTTGAATTCAAGAACAACTTCTGAATCTGCAATTTGAGTGGGTTTGAAATCACTCCTCTCTAGTGCATTGTATGGGAATTCAGGAACACATCTGGATGCTATGTCAAACACAAAACCTGCTTTGACTACTAAATACAGAGCTGCTGCCAGTGGTTTCTGGTGGCAGGAAGAGAAACTGACACAAACAATGGTCCAGCCACCTCATCTGTTTCATGCCTACAGTCGGAGTGGCTTGATGAAGTAAAACGTTTCAAATACTTTGGGAGCTAGAAGTTCAGGCATTAAAAAAAATCTAGCATTGTCCTATGTCAACATTATGTGCTGTTTTTATAGACACCACGGAAAAGGTGGGTGTGGTGATGTTTGATTCAGAACTTTATTGGGTGCAAAAGATGAAGTCTTCAACTAGCACAATGCAGGTTTGTTCCAAGTTTTAACCAGTCTCAGGAAAGAAACCAACAATAACACGGTTATTAGCATTCCTACTGTGAAGGAGGTGGTGTAAATCAGTATGACTCTGCAGCTGGTTCCATGGAACAAATTTGCATCGTTTTTATGGCAGCAGATCTAAAACTAGGAATGTATTGGAAGAAACCTTATCATGTTAAATGACAATCTAACTATGGATGTTGAGAAAGGGTTGTTTTCTAGCTAAATTCAACATTTAGCTGCCCATGTAGGGTTTTGGACGGGTTTTTTTCTTGGTTTGGTTTGGTTTGGTTTGGTTTTCCTTCCAAAGGGTTTGACCAGGTCTTTATGGGTTGAGTAAAAAAAAGAAATGGAAGATGAAGAGATGAAGGCCACTTATTCCATAAGGTTTTGGTAATGCTGTCATTTTATGTTTGAACTGGGAATTGTCCCAGCTAGTAAAGGGGTTAAAGTTTTCAGTTCTCATCACTGTCTCTGGTGGGGGGAACTGTGAGTACAGCTGGCTGTAGTAACTTTCTTTTGCCAGATAACTGGACAAGGTGTAACGTATGCAACCACAAAACTTGGCTTTATTCATAACTGTGCTATTGCATTTATGTAGGATCTTTATCAAATTATTTTCTGCTTCATTTTGACCACCTGTAAAATAGAGCTGAAATGCTTTCAGTGGTCAAGTACTCAAAAATTTACTTGTGAAAATTCTTTATGATATGTAACTGTTATTAAACACAACATCTACATGAAATTTTGAACTCAGTTCCATCATCCTGGTTCCTGAGTTGATATGGGCTCTTAAACCCCAGGGCATCTGCTAATTAGCTTATTCCAGGTCAGCCATTTACACACTAAATCTTTGGTCCTAAGATCACAATCAGTCTGCTACACACAATAGCATGAAAACAAGTGTGCAAGAGCTTGTGCAGAGGTAAGCGGTCACAACATCATAAGGATTATATCTCAGACAGAAAGACTGAGACAAAAACAAAACCCTTGATAACACAGTATACTGGAGGGCTTAGTGTCCTTTTGTATAGATCTATGGCTTTAGAGACCTAGATTATAAATTTGCTGAAATATTATTAAAGGTATGTCCTTAGTAACTGTACACTATCAAATATTTACAGTAGCCCTTGGGACACTGGTAGCTATACTTTGATTTTTACAGTCAAAACATCTCTTCTTGCTCTGCATTATGGAGCATAAAAAGATTTGTAACAATGGCTGGTGTTATTTGGGCATTTCTTAAGAAATCATTTGAGCTGGTCTTCCATTGATAGAGTCAAATCTGGCATGAAATTAAATCCAATTCAAGAACCTCATGAATAGCAAGAGAAGGTCTAGCCACTAAAGTCCTTGCAATTACTTTGTGGTCTTTACAGGATGGGTGTCCTGAAAACCAAAGTGACAAATCTGTCTGTGTTTGAGTGGTCATCTATGCCTCAGTAAGCAGACTTTAAAGACAGGTTCTAAAAGCCAGAGGCACTCAGATATACTCCATTAGAAAACCATTCCATTTCCCTTCATGCTCTGAAGATTTAGTATCTTAGGGGCTTTTGCTCCCGAGTCAATAGTGGTGTTTGATAAAGGGGAGGCAGATGAAAAAAAAGGATGGAAAAAAAAAGGGGGGACTTGGATTCATAGTACAAAGACTCTGTATGTAATATATTTAACTGTCAAGTACCTTTTCTTTGAGTTATGTGCAAGCTCTCAAATGAGAGAACTGAAGTTGTAAAGAATTCTCGTGGTGAGTGTAAGAGATGCATCTTACAACATTGGAGGTATTGGCAGGGCTGCCAAACTACATTTTCTTTAAATTTGTGCGAGTATTGGATTATTTATATTTGACTTGTATGTTGCTTTTTATTTTGTTTCCTGGATTTCTGAAACAAGAACAGAAGAACCTGTTCCAAGACCTGAACAAAATGTAATGTTTCTTTGCACATGTGGTAGGGTCCCACAGATATCTGGGGATCCCCAGCTGAAATATGGTAGCCATTGCAAATCGATGTAATATAAAAGGAGTGAGTATCCCCACACCGTGTTGTCGCAAAATCCTCAAGATGCATCAGTTAGTGTAGTGGCCAAATCCAATCCCCTTTCCCCCCCCCTCTTGTATTTATTCCTCAAATGCAGATTGTAACACTGTCAAAGTTCTCTGACCTTTCATTGACATTGTGAGATTGGAATCTGGCTGATAAAATATCACATGATAAAAACTTCATCCTGCTATGTATGTTTTCTCTAAAAGCTGGGCTGGGCACATTGCAAACTTTTTCGGTATGAAGGGTTTCTTCCTTGGTACCCTGTATGATCATGTCTCTTTCCAGCCCTTTGTGTGTCTGTAATGGTAAGCCTGAAGGCTGCTGCTTGGGGCTATCCTCTTTCAGTCAATCAGGAATATAAATGTTTCTAATACCTGAGATAAATGTATCGCTCCAAATGTCAATATCTCAAAAAGAACCTTGTATGATGTATGTGGATGCTCATTGGTGAACTCTGACTTTTGATCTTGCATTCTGCACTGTGAATAATGCAGACAAAATAGTCTCCAGGTGCTTTGCCTGGCCATTGCTCAGATTCAGTCTATGGAACAGTGTTTCAGTCTTGATGCGAACTGCATCATAAACACTCTTTGCTTCTGCTGACAGCAGAGAAACCACTCTGGGATAAACACTGGCATTAGCTCAAAACATCTCTAAAGAATTGCAAGTATTTCATCAAAAGATTTATCTTTCGGTTTCTGTGGTTGTTTAAGGCTGTGCAATGACCCATAGGCAGAAGCTATGTGATGGATAGTCCATCAGTATTTCATAGCACCCCAGCAGCCACCCTCTAGAAAGAGAGACTGGAATTAAAAGGTTAATATTTGTTAAAAGCTGACATATTTGTATTCTCAAGGTTCCAGTTCCCGAGGGAGAAGAAAAAAAATTTAATTTACAGGGTATATTTTAGAGTTGTGACTTGGAAAGCATATTTTGTTTACTTTGTTTGCTTTATGAAAAATCTCATTTCTAGGAGAGAGGCAGTGTTACTCTAAGCCAACTAAGCTCCACTGAAGTCAAGGAGCTATTTTAGTTTTTCAGCTGAGAGTCTGTCCCTAACATTTTTACTAAGTTAATGACTAGATTAGATAAGTTGGTAAATAATTGCAAGGGAGATGGGAACAATTTACCTTTGCATTTCAATGTCTGTATTAATGTGTTAAGCTATTGTTGTTGGCCCTACAGCTATACCTATGTACAATCTTATATAAGCACTAAATGAAATTGCCTGAGAGAAACTGAAACCAGAAAGTTATCCACAACCAGGCAATAACTTTACTTTCACACTTGAAGTTCTCCTGAACAACAGAGCACTCACTTCCCAAATGGTAAAACAGGATCCTTCTGCAAATCAAAATAAATTCCTAGCCAGCCTAATTCTATTGAAATCAATGGAATACTACTAGAAGAATTATTTGCTCTATTTTAAAATTATATAGTGTATTCTAGACCCCTTTCTCTTTTGATGTGGTAGAAAGGGCAAGATAATTCCTTCAGCTGATTTAAGAATGAGTCTACTATTTCTTCTGCTCGTTCACACAGAATCATCTAGGTTGGAAAGGACCCTGGAGATCATCTAAGTCCAAACATTCGCCTAGCACAGTTCCCACCTACAGCATACCCTTAAGCTCTAAATCGACCCTACTCTTGAACATCTCCAGGGAGGGGGACTCCACCACTGCCCTGGGCAGCCCATTCCAACACCCAACAACCCCTTCTGGAAAGAAATGCTTCCTAACATCTAGTCTGAACTTTCCCTGGCACAGCTTGAGGCCGTTCCCTCTTGTCCTGTCGCTTTCTGCTAGGCTAAAGAGGCTCATCCCCAGCTCTCTGCACCCTCCTTTCAGGTAGTTGCAGAGGGCGATGAGGTCTCCCCTCAGCCTCCTCTTCTCCAGACTAAACCCCCCCAGTTCCCTCAGCCGCTCCCCGTACGACCTGTGCTCCAGACCCTGCACCAGCTCCGTTGCCCTTCTCTGGACACGCTCGTTCAATGGCCTTTTTGTAGTGAGGGGCCCAAAACTGAACACAGGAATCGAGGGGCGGCCTCACCAGTGCCGAGTACAGGGGTGAGATCCCTTCCCTGTCCCTGCTGGCCACGCTATTGCTGACACAAGCCAGGATGCCATTGGCCTTCTTGGCCCCCTGGGCACACTGCTGGCTCCTGTTCAGCCGGCTGTCAATCAACACCCCCAGGTCCCTCTCTGACTGGCAGCTCTCCAGCCACTCCTCCCCAAGCCTGTAGCGCTGCTGGGGGTTGTTGTGGCCCAAGGGCAGCCCTCGGCATTTGGCCTCATTGAAACTCCCCCAGCTGGCCTCAGCCCATGGCTCCAGCCTGTCCAGGTCTCTCTGCAGAGCCTCCCTGCCCTCGAGCACATCAACACTCCCACCCAACTTGGTGTCATCTGCAAACTGACTGAGGGTGCACTTGATCCCATCATCTGGATCATCAATAAAGATGTTAAACAGGAGTGTCCCCAAAACCGAGCCCTGGGGGACGTGACCGTCTGCTAACTGGATTTAACTCCGTTTACCACAACTCTCTGGGCCCAGTCGTCCAGCCAGTTTTTTACCCAGCGAAGTGTGCGATTGTCCAAACCTTGAGTAGACATTTTTGTCAGTAGAATGCTGTGGGAAATGGTGTCAAAAGCCTTGCTAAAGTCAAGGTAAATTATATCCACAGCCTTTCCCTCATCCAATAAGCAGGTCGCTCTGTCATAGAAGGAGATCAGGTTTGTCAGGCAGGACCTGCCTTTCATAAACCCACGCTGACTGGGCCTGAGCATCTGGTTGTCCCTCATGTGTTGTGTGATGGTACTCAGGATGAGCTGCTCCATCAGCTTCCCAGGTACCGAAGTCAAGATGACAGGCCTGTAATTTCCCAGATCATCCTTCCGACCCTTCTTATAGATAGGCTTCATATTGGACAATTTCCAATCAGTCGGGACCTCCCCGGTCAGCCAGGACTGATGGTAAATGATGGAAAGTGGCTTGGCGAGCACCCCAGCCAGCTCCTTCAGCACCCTCGGGTGTATCCCATCTGGTCCCACAGACTTGTGTGTGTCTGTGTGATGCAGCAGGTCACTGACTGTCTCCTGGATTGCAGGGGGGTCGTTCTCCCAGTCTCTGTATTTTGGCTGTGGAGGCTGGATTCCCTCAATACAACTAACCTTGCTATTAAAGACTGAGGCGAAGAAGGCATGAAGCACCTCAGCCTTCTTCTCATCACTTGTTACCAAATTTCCTCCTGCATCTAGCAGGGGATGGAGACTCTCCCTGGACTTTCTTTTGCTACTGACATACTTACAGAAACTTTTCTTGTTATCCTTGATTGCAGAGGCCAAATTAATTTCCAGTTGGGCTTTAGCCCTTCTGATTTCCACCCTGCATAGCCTCACAGCCTCTCTGTAATCACTGTGTGTGGCTAGCCCCTTCTTCCAAAGGCTGTAAACTTTCCTTTTCTCCCTGAGTTGCAGCCAAAGCTCCCTGTTCAGCCAGGGTGGTCTTCTCTGGCATTGGCTTCTCTTAGAGCACCTGGGGACAGCCTGCTCCTGAGCCATTAACACTTCCTTCTTAAAGAGTGCCCAGCCTTCCTGGGCCCCTGTACCCTTCCAGAGAGTCCCCCAGGGGATCCTTTCAAGCAGGTGCCTAAACAAGACAAAGTCAGCCCTTCTGAAGTCTAGGATGTCAGTCCTGCTTAGCTCTCTCCTGACCTCTCTAAGAATAGAGAACTCTATTATTTCACAATCACTGTGCCCTAGTCGGCCTCCAACCTCCACATTGTCCACCAGCCCTTCTCTGTTCACAAAGAGGAGATCCAGCAGGGCACCTTCTCTGGTTGGTTTACTCACCAGCTGCGTCAGGAAGTTGTCTCCCACACATTCTAGGAATCTCCGGGACTGGTCTCGTTCTGCCATGTTCTATTTCCAGCAGATGTCTGAGAAGTTAAAGTCGCCCACAAGAACAAGGGCAAGCGATCGTGAGATTTCACTTAAGTGTCTATAAAATATCTCGTCCATCTCTGTCCTGGTTGTTAATTCCTTGGTAGTTTTTTTCAGCTTAATACAAATAATTTTTTTACTCCATTGATACTTAGTATTATAAAAACTGCATTTTAAAATATGGATGTGCATCTTGTTTGTAAATGAAAACCTGCTAGAGGCAATATCATTATAGATGTATCAGATTAGAATCATACCCTACACGCATCAGTAATGTTTCATTAGTGACCGGAGGAATGTCAAGTAGTATTTTTCAGTGTTAACTGGTATGATCTAGCAGGATTATATTTTCTAGAATTCTTATTATGGAATTTGGGTAGAATGATACCCCATATAAATATGCTTCATTATTAAGTTGCTGCTTAAGACTGATGGATATTGTTTAGAATTCCCAAATATACACATAAAGGTTCTGGTATTGACAAATTTATTGCAGTATCACATGGATTATTTTTTTTTCCATTATATATAAAGCATAAAAATTTAGCCACACATAGCTCATTAAATATCAGTGTTGCAAATAGAGAATCACGAGATTATGCTATTTAAAAATATAAATAATTATAGAGTATGCTTATCTTAATGAAAATATACCTAATGGATGAAAGAAAAGAATGAAAAATCATTTAGTAATGAGGGACTCGGTTTTGTAGTTCTTTTTCAAAATTCCCTTTTTCTTACTCCTTGAGTAACCCCACTGATTTCAATAAAGCTCACTTGATAGTTAAGTATGATAGCGTAAAAGAGGGTACCAGAATCTTTCTCAGTGGAAAGTGGTAACTACTCCTCGAATTTTGTGTTTCATGAGAGTCACCATATATTATTCTCTATTTCTTCTTATTCATACTCTCTTGCTCCCCAACAGAAAGGTCATTGTCTCTCATTTTGATTTGATTCCAGGGAGGTTGCGAGGACTGGCAGTCATGTTTTATGGCCAGGAAACACACAATGTTTCTAGGGTGCCTCTCAAGTGTATCAAAACAAAATACACAATCACATCTATCACACAAGCTGCAGGTGGCATCATGAAACACCAATATTAGCATCACAGTACAACTGATAGCAGCTAAAGCTCACCTTAAATTTATAACTGCTTTTCATCTCAACTCGGTTGTTACTCTCTTAAAATGTATTTTTCTCTTAAATTGCTTTATCAGAGGGAAGATAAATGGAAGAAGAAGATGGAAAAAAATTGGCAAAAAATGTTGTAACTGAAAAGTTACTGAAGCGTGACTTTAAGGTCTCATAGTTTTTCCATATGAGGCTTTCTGGAGGCACAGGGGGTGCATGGACTACTGCTGGTCTCTCCAAAGGAGCCAGGTTTCCATCAGTGTAAAACTTCACATTAACGCTGCTTTGTAGAGATTGTGTCTGAGATGACAACATGGTAAGTTCACAGTAGACTCTTTCAGTCCATGTGGTTTTGGATTTTCTTGGGATGAGCATTTCATTGTTCTGTTATACTCAGTAGTGGGAGAGGAGTGGGAAAGATTAAAAAAGACAACAAGCAACAAAACCAACCACCCTGAAATATTTTAAGGTTCAGTTCCACCCTTGTCCTTCTTTCCTAGAAATTTTTTTTTCAAAAAGGCTCTGAGAATGATTATATGTATTTTCCCATCATTCCAGCCTTGAACTTGCCTTGCCTTCCCATAATAAAATTCTATCTAAAAGAAGACCTTCACAAATTGCTTCTAATTTTTCAGCATCTCAATTTATATATTTACAGTGAAATTCAGATTTTTCACTTCAAGATCATTTCTATACTCTCATATACCCAGTAAAATAAGAACACAATCTTTCAGATGAGTTTAAGGAACCTGAGTGAACAGAAGATTCAGTTGTCCATAGTAATTGATCTGTAATCCATGGATTTTACAGCAAAATGCCTGGAAAGGGTGAAGGGCTGCCTGTCACCTGCTAATGATTTTAAATGGATGATATATGCTCTTTTTATTTTTCTTTGGCTAAAAAAAAAGCAAGAGAAAAGGGGATGGGATGGGAAAAGATAAGACTTACTACCCCTTTTTTGTAGGGGACGGGTTTGTTCCAGTGTTAAGAATTTTCTGTTACACTAATGATTTATTTGTTAAGGGAAGAGCATGAAGTGGATTAGGACAGGACCTGGGCTGTTTTTTGGGCTGATGGGAGAGCCCAAGCACGCACCTACTCCACCCAGACTTTGTTGAGATGGTTGAAATCTTAGTACAACCTGTAGGATAATATAATCCCATCGTGTAAACCACATTGGAGGTGATAGAGCAGTAATAATAATGAGACAGTCCCTGGGAAATATAATTAAAAAATAAGAAGTATTTTGAATTGTAGGAGATTTAAGAGCAAAGAGGTCACAGAAAGTAGAAAGGTGTCCCTGGGAGACATGAGAAAAATGTAGATTTCACTTCATAATATTCTCTGAATTTAGAGTACTGTAAAGTCCAATGGGAACAATTTGCTTCTTTGCGCTTATCTGATATTTTTCTTTCAAAGTTGTTTTTTTTTTTTTTTTAAAAAAATTCCTTTCAGAAATATTGCAGAACCAACTCATGTCTCTCTACATCTCTGTGATGCTGATTTGCCTCCTTAATAAATTACATGGGATTTCTAGGTGATTTGTTCCTCTACTATCATTGTCCCTAGGTTTTGTCTTGAAATTTTGCAAGAGAAAGGCACAATCCACAGCTTGATTACAACTGGGGTTAATGCTAGAGACATGTCACACATATTTTAATTAGTAGCAAACACAAATTAAATTCCAGGATAAAATACTGTCATATCCTAACATAGGTCTTTAGGGGGTCAATAGTTTCATGCTTTGCCAGAGATGAGTGCTGTTAACATTGATTAAAGCACTGAAGGTAATACTTTTTAGATTATGGTATATGTCATAGTCTTCTGGCAAGATGATGCATTTAGTTGCTAGCTACAGAACATAGGGAGATAATTATGTTACTGGCTATTAAGGAGAAAAACTGATTTCTACCACGGGGATATATATCTGTATATGCAGAGCACTATACATCTGCTTATTAGTATACAGAAAGAAACAGAAATTGTTGTGTGTGCCCATATACACATATGTGAAAATAGAGAGGTAGATTGATTGTTGCATCTAAAAACATTTAGCTATTGACAAAGGCGTGTTGCATTTTCACCAACCGATCTAAGTGAAAGAAGCCAGTGCCTAAGGGTATGAAATGAAAGAGCACGAAGGTAAAAATGAAGATGACTAATTCTGGAGATACGTAACAGAATATTGTATCTAGTAAAAGCTGAGAGTAGTGTTAAGTCTGTTGTTCTTGAGACATATTCTGAAATCCTAAAAAATACAGTGTGATAGTTTTCTTTAAACAGTTATGGTAGGTGAATGTTTGTTTTAACATATGGCAAGCCTAGATATCATTGTAAGTCTTTGATAAATAATCTTTTAATTAGAATCTCTGTTTGATTCTATATTAAACTAAGACCTATTGATTCCAATACTAGTTTTAGCTTGAAATCTGTACTACTTTGGGGGTCTAGTCTGGTTAAGGGACTGTGCACCCAAATGTTTGCTCACACTTTCCGTCTCTTATCAAATCAAAGATATTGTCTCTCCTTACGTCTTTTGTTCTCTTATTCTCAAAGTACCTTCTGTGTTAGAGAAAAAGAAACGATAAGATGTGTATGGTAATAGTTTCCAGGCAAGACAAAATCTTCTGATGGTTCCCCCTACTATATTTAATTCTTCCTTCTATTCTTAGTAGTAGGTCAGTTCCCATCATGGAGAGGTGCTGCTATGTATGTACTCTAGCCGTCTCTTTTCATCAGTGTAACACCCGTGCTCTGGTAGGATCCGTGAGACAGGGCCGACCGCAAGGGATGGAGTGAGTGGATGTGACCTCATCTTTGAAACAGACCAAAGCCTTGCCTGGGTATTAAAACCAATGGAAGCGCTGCCTGAAGGGCAGTGACCTTTAAAACACTACGTAGATGTGAAGATGGATAGGGGATTGAGTGATAATTCTTTCTAGTAATTCCATGCTGGGTTTTTATAGAGCAAAGTCCATGTGTTCAGCACTTATTTAGGGGGTTTGGAGAACTGGCAGATAACTATAGACCTTCAGTGTCAGAGAACCTCCAAAGCAATTAGTGTAAAGCACATCTGTCTCAATTATCTCCTGAGATCATGTGGTATCGCATGGACCTATGGGAGAGAAATAATTTTTTTCAGAGTTCCCATAAAAATAAAGTAGTATTCAATAAAGGACATTCTTTTGACCTAAGAAGGAAATTCTTTTTCAGGTGATCTGAGAGGTTATGCTCATAGGTAATGTTTGCAACATGGCAATTACAGATGCTCAGGAGCTAATTTATTGAAACTAGTGGAAAAAAGGGGTCACGTCATTAATCTTATACTGAAAAATCATTTAAGGGAAGAACTGGTGAAATTTTCAAAACATGTTTTGATATTTTACTTAAGAAAACCCAACAAAATTACACTTTTGAGACTCTGAGGGTGTAGTGAGGGCTGACTCCTCCCTGGGGACCGGGAGCTGTGGGAGGCCCTTGGGCCAGCATGACCTGTCCTGCTGCCCCAGCAAAGGAGTGGGGCAGGGACTGGGGAGGGGGCAGCCCCCAGTCCAGACATCAGGGACCTACATGGGGGTGGGATGAGGCCAGGACAGGATGTCAGGTCATGAGTGAGGGGTCAGAATCAAACCCAGTGAGGGTAAGTAGGGTCAGGCAAAGACCCAGGAGAGACAGGTCATGGCCAGATAATATGGAAAATAATAACATATATGTTGTGCTTGCAGTGATTTATAAATGCTTTTAGTCACTCTACAGGCTACTTAGGTAGCTTAATAATATCCCATCAGATCTATATGGAATGTATCTTCTATTTACCACAACTTTTTCCTGCTAGTACACTGTGTATTTGATAATGTCTTAAGTCATCAATAAATACATTTGATCTATTGCTCTTCTATTTCCTTTTTACTACTCAAATTTGCTGGTGGTAACATCGAGTGAGGAAAAATGGTCTCAGTGCTTCCTAGCCCTCCTCTGCTCACCCATAAGAGGGGTAAAGGAAGGTTCATTGTAATTCTGCAAGTTTATGGAGGTGAGAGGCAGCACAATATATGGATTGCTCACAGTTTCAGATGTACTGTCTCAGTGATCAATACGAGAACATGTTATCTGGAGGCAGAAATTTGCTGTGCATTTAAACCAAACATACTTGACGAGGCTTACTGATCTCTAGTAAGAGTCTAAAAAGAGATCTACCTTAGAATTATTGCTGAAATGTTTGCAACAGTGCAAAGAGAAGAAGTGATAATATCAGGGCAAGCATCAGTTGTCAAGACATTTTTCAAATGGGGATAAAATCCTCAGAATGAGTTCAGGCTTTGAGAATCTGCTTTGTTTAATATCAATACATTCTTGAAGCTCTTTTTCTTTAATAGTTCTGTGGGGGAAAGTGTTTGGAGGCAAATTCCCATTTCTGTAGGCACAATTTGTTTCAAATCATGTAAAAACTTGTATCAAATATTTCAATCAGTTAAGACCTATCACACACACCTGTGCAAAAGACTTTGAAACAACCATTGTACAGTGGTTGTGAAAATTATTGCTTCTTGTGAAGAAAGGAAATAAAAATCATGTTCCAGTATTTGTCAGCTACCCTGCGTCTAGAGTGATTCATCTAGTTATTATCATATTGCTAGGGACAGTGCTCTATTAGAGCCAATATCTTATCATAGTATTTACAATTGCCCTTTGCTCAGAGATTCTTTCATGGTAGATCATAGTATCCTTCTCAAATAGAAATAATGGCATAGGATGAGAGACCTTTTGTTTAGCAGTTGTTACATTCAGTAGCTGTCGTAATACTAGTGTTTAGTAATTACATTAAGTGTAGGAGCATTTTCTTATTTTGCTTTCATAGAGCCTCAATAAACTTTTTGCAAACAGCTAGACTATGGCTAGGAGTAAAAACTAAGTTTAGTGTTGCAGTTTGAAGACTTAAACTCTCAGAGACAACATAATACTCTTATTTTTTTTTCTTTTTACAAGGAATGATTAATATTTTTTGCCTCTGCCACTCACTATCCAGATCAAGTCCATTCTGTTTCTATTTTTCATGCCACAGTGAGTACAAATACTGATTTACGTGCCTCATACATATCTTGATGTATCAGCTTGAGCCTTTGCTTTCCCTGAGAACACAGCAATTTATAATTAGGCTTGATTTATGTATGCTAATGTGTCACATGGGTCAGACAAACAAGGGAGCTCCAGCAAAATGAGATACAAACTGGGTAAGCCATGAAAGTTACCTGTTGGCATTTGTTTTGTATTGCTCTTATTTCCCCTCACTTAATATGGTGTTCTTTCAGGCTAATTTGTAGGATGATATTAGACTTTTAGTCATTTCTTGCCTAAATCAAGATTCTTGCCTGACATGTAGATTCCTTCAGGCTATAACGGTTAGTGGGAAATTTCATGCAGGTGTGTCATTATTCCGTTCATCTGAAGTACTCTGTAAAACTCAATGTCTGTTGCACATTAGAAGTGGGGAATTTATATTTTTTCCAAGCACTGGAATGAAAAGATGATTCTCGTTATGAAATCACATACAGAAGAATTTTTGTAAGTGGCTACTTTTGAGACTCTGGAAGACAGTAGAGAAGTTTTGGAAGTGAATGAAAAATCTATATTATGCAGACGTTAAAGTTACTTCTGAAAAGAAACTCTCTTCTGATAAGGTGAAAATATTTTTGTGTTAAGACATTTAATTTTATTTCTTTCTAATGTGAATTGTGCCTGAATTTGTTTCATGGAAGCATAGCAGTTAGTTACAGATCAATTGATAAAAGATTGATGAGAAACAGTATCAGAATTTTTATTTCACAAAGGATATATGCTAGACTTAGGAAATCATGGAAATACATGTTTCAGTGAAAAAGGGTGAAAATCCCATCAGTCTAGATGACAGTGACTGTCACCAAAGCTTGCACATTCAAGAGAATTGTTTCCTAGATAGAGGATTTTTCTTTTCTTTTCTTTTTTTTTTTTTTTTTTTTTTTTTAATTTTTACTCTTATTTTAAATGAAAAAGCAAGCCTCACAACTGGAGATGTTGGAAGTGGCATTGCTTAAAGCTGCTGTTGTAGATGAGGGTCAGGAAATAAGACTACCTGAACTGAACTCAGTACAGTTAATGAAGCTACCAGATAGTGCCTCAGACCTCTACAGACTCCATGATTAAAGCACTACGGAGCAGCAGCATATAACCTTGGCAAAGTATATCCTGAAATCTTATTTCTTCTGCCTATCTTTATTATTTGCAATAGGATTTTGGCATGTTTCTACAGTTTTTGTTTAATTCCTTCTCAGCTCAACCTTTAAAGTAGTTTTAGTCAGGCTTCCTGGATGCTGTGGACTTGATCAGGATTATAGCCCTTGCCAGGGGTGGTGGCAATATTGCTCACACAGCAAAGGCATGAAGATTAAATGAAAGCAGTCTAATCCTGAAGGCTACTTAGTTGACTAGTAGTTGAACTACTCGCCTATTAGACACAAAGCTAACTCGTGCTTTCATACTTTTTTTTTTCTGGACATAGGAGTTCACATAGTGGGGAAAAACATAAAATTTAGAGAAGGATTTAAGGCTGACTCTATGCCGGTGTTGCACTTGACCCAGGAAAATTAAATTATTTCCTATCTGTCATTACATTGACAATTAGAGTAATTTCTCATGTTTTCATCATAAATTTCTGATTCCTTTGATTAATATGGGCTTATGTTTTGTATTTACCCTGGGTTTCATATATCACATTTCTAATGTATCTTGAAAGACTATTAAGTGGCTTAAACATAAATCCTTCAAAATCATCAGGTTTTGAGGGTCTGGTGAAAAACAGATTTCCAAGTTTTATTTATTGTAAGATGACTGGCATAGCCATAGAACTGATGAACACTGGTTTTCATAGACTATGTGATGTGTTAGTGTTGGTGAACCTCTGTTGAATGACTGCATTAAGTGGCTTACCTTAAAACTTACGGGATGACAGCAGTGATTTTGATTCTATGTACTTTCTACTCAATTAACAAATTATTATGAAGCTGCAGATGGTGTTTTCATTTATCACTGAGACACTATTTAAATTTTGGAATTAAATTATTCTTTAGGTAACTTGCTACATATTGTAATTTATACATAAACACTAGGAATCAACATCTCTAAATGATCCTGAATCCATAATCCAAAATATATTACAGTAGGTGATTGTCAGTCTTCAGCTGCTGACTTGATTGCATAGTACTCTGACAAGCAGATGTTACTAGGGAGACATTAGCATCTTAGGTGTTTTTTTATAAACCTTATTTATGAGTAAATATTCTTCCCTTCATTTCTGAAATATAATCTTATTAAGGAAAACTTCAATTTTTTTTTTTCTTATGTTCCAATTATCTGTTTTTGTACAAAAGTGGGTTGTATTTATTTTTGCTGTTATGCAAGATTTGAAGCAAAACTCCACATGGTGGTAATACAGTTTTCCTTGATCAGATAAATTCTTTTTAGGCTTTATCATAACATTTCCATAGCGAAGTCAGCTTCTTTTGCAAATTAAAATACTTATGAAAGGGTTCTGACAGTTATAGAAGTGAATGCTATCTACACTTAGTAACTAGGACACACAAACCTTTTGCTGGCCTGATAATCTTACAGTATCACTTCATTACAAAATGTCACATCAGAAATAGCATTTTAGTTTTTTGCATGCAGTTTATTTCTTTATAGAGCAAAAATCTTTGCATTTTCCCAACTTTCTTCATAATGAAAGATTTGCCATAAAGAACACATTGTATTCGTGCTGTGGTCTGATTCTCTTATCTGGAACATAGCAAGTATTTGATAATTTTAACAAGTGTGCTAGTGTGTAACAGTCAGAGTTACGGCTGTACAATCCCTTGAATCCATTTTCTGAATTCCCAATGATGATAATATGAGATCTATGTGTGGAATGAAATCCATATTGCAATTTGCACCTGCTCTTAGGGTCTCTGCTAATTCACAGTTTCCTAAGATGAATCAGAAGTGGAAGTGATTTTTTTAGTGGCTTTCTCCTTGCTTTGCTACAGAGATGATGTTGGGGCAGGTTACTGTCCATTTTTAGAATCTTAATAATCTATGTCTTAATTTTACTCTTCAACGTGTATGGCATTCTCATTGAAATTATTACTTCTGTCTAAACTACCTTGAAATATATTTAACATTACTTGAAATTTACATAGGCTAAATATATACTCAGGACTTGATTTCAAAACTGTGATGCACATTTATTCTTAGTAGTTTTATATAGTCTGATCAGATACCCACATTCTATACTGAAGTTAAAACAGGCTTCTGAAGTCCATCCTACCCATGTACTGTCAAATATCTCCATGTCCAGAGGTCTGCAGAACTCCCAGTACTTGAGTGCAGGTTTTAACAGAGAGGGCTAGAAACTGAATGAGATTGTAAATGTGTATGGGTAATTGGGAAAAGGAGGTGTTCCCTAAACTGGGAAAGAAAGGGGAGATGTGTTTTGTTGCATGGATCAGATTGCACCTGTGTATGTGTCTATCAACGCTCTTTAACCTACACTGCTGTAAACTGTACTACAGAAGCAGTGGAGGTGTCTTAGGGGACAGCCCTTCACTGTCCCCTAGAGCTATGCTGTGACCTGGGGGCAACGAAGCTGACACTGACCATAGAGGAAAAGAATGAAATGGGGCCCTTTTTGTGCTGTCAACTGTCAAACCTTGTCCCTTTTTATAATTTCAGCACCTGATATTTGGACCTGCCATTTTTGGACCCAGTGATGGGTTCTGTTTGACAGCTATGCCCACTCCGTGGTTGCAGCTGTGGTGCAGAAATGGTAGAGTTACTTTTGCTTATAAATAGGTAATCCTATCTATGTTTACCCTGCCCACTGGTATGTTCAGACCCAAGCTGTGAAACAACACCTACACCATCCCCATTGCCTTGTACTTCCGGGCAGTGATACCGCAATATGGGGTTTCAGATTTGACACTAAGATCTGCTCCCCCTGATACATTGGTATCTGTCTGCCAGTAGTTTGGTGACATTTCCAGGAATCTTGTTTAGCTTTCAGTGATGGGGCTTGTTGGTTTGGGGCTTCTTTGGTTTGGTTTTAGATTTTTTTGAGACATACTGATCCATAGTCACAGATTATAAGCAAAAAGTGTGCAGAAGCCCACTTGACTTGTCTGCTCTACTTATATACAGTAATTCCAGTGTTTCCTAAATTGTAGGTATATACTTTATTCTTCCCCTGCTCTCTTAACTTCCAATATTTGAAAAAAATGAGGGCCCTGCATGACTGGTCTATGTCCATTCAGGGAACCTGACTCCTGTGTTATTTTACATGGAGTCAGTGCTTGTTTCCTTTGTAAGTCAGATGACAGTTTTTAGTAGGATGATTTTGGTTATTTTTCCTAGTACAAATTATTGTTTGTAAGTATGGAGTAGCCATCTTTGCTGTGGAGTTAGCATAACCAATTTTAGGCCTGAATTTGATTTCAAGGTACTTTTAGAGAGGTGTACTCTGCCTGACCCTACTATCTGCCAGAATCCAATAGTAGTTGAAATGACAGTTCTACCTTAAAACATTATCAAATCTGGAATCCAGTGTTTTTTTCCTTGAGCCTTTTCATTTAATGTCAGAGTCCTCTAACAAAAGCTATGCTCTCAAAGCTGTTGTAAAGAATAATGTCAAACCAAAGTAATTATTGTTCAAACATTTTCCATATTCCATACTGTATGATCTTTTTTCATATTCATATGACATTTCTGTTTTCATTGGACCAGGTACAATGAGTTTAATACTTTTTTTATTAAATTCCATTTCTAATAACTAGAAAGAATTCCATTCTTCTGCTGTCTACAGTACATGCTTTGGCATACTGCTCACCTTTCTTTAGTTTGCAGAAGAAATGCAGGGTGAATACTTGCTGCTCAAATGAACAGGAAATAAAAGGTCCTTTTTTAATTTGATACATGACATGATGTCATGAATAAGGAGAGTCTAAGTATTAAGAAGTGAGTGGCATCTTGGGTCATATTAGAGCTGCAGAGTCAATCAGTAAGTTGTCTGTGAGCCTTTATCACAATGGCATACACAGGAGAAAACCACGTGTCTGTTGTAGTTGGAAAGGGGACTGTGGTAAATACAAACTTTTGAGGGATAGTTGCTGTATTTTGGATTCTAAAACATGATGGTAACTGAGTTCCTGTTTTAAGCTGTAGTCATTCCTAAACATGTTTTGGGAAATCTTGCACAGCTGCATAATCACTATACACTGATTATAGCACTCGGTATAGTGGGTGCAAACACTGGTATAAAGTGTAACGGTCTAGAAATATCTCACACCAGTGAAACTCACTGTGGTTACAAAGCAGTGCAAAACATGTTTTTCCATGATAGAACATAAGTCCAAAAACTAACAAGATGCATAAATCACTTATTATGCATGAGTCCTGGTAATAAACAAGAAAAAATAATATTAGGATTAATAACAAGCCATAGATTCAGGAGTTCGGGAATTAGAAGACATTAATCTAACCTGCAAAGAGCTGACTATTTGTGTAGCTAATGCATTTTATTTGCTTTTTACCAATATATCAAATTATTTCAAGTACCTATTAAAGAAGCCATCTGGGAAAGATGTTAGCCTAATTAAAGGTTCGTTCTTATTTCAGGGGAAACTGTATGTTTTGTTTTGTTTGTTGTTTTTTTTTTTTAAATGTGATCTGTATTGGCAGGTGATTCTGTCTCCATTGGAGGCTAACATGTTGTTACATCTGAATGATGTGCAAAAGCCACTTGATCTGAATATCTACATGATTTGTAAATTACGAATCTATTAAATTTTAAGAAATGTGTCAGTTCCTTACGGAACTTAAAGCTAGTGCAGGAAATAACTGCTTTAGACATGTGTTTTGTTGTGTTTTTTTTTTTTTTTTTTTTTTTTTAATATTGTAAGTATATGCTAGACTGGGCTTCTTTTAACTGTGTGTTCTGATCTTGTGTTAAAGCAGTCTTGAGGAAAATTTCCCAACTATATGGAAATTCCTTTTTCAGAGTCATTATTACTTGTATTTTTCTGGCCCCTAGAAGCCAGCACCTATACAACATTGGGGTGTAGTGTGGAACACAAGAAGGGAGAGCATCTACAGCTCTACAGTACTTGGAGAGCTAACTGGCAAATCAGGCTAAAGCAACAGTGTATTTTACATATGAAGGAACTGAGACAAAGGGACATTTAGCAATTTACAGTCTGTGTCAGAGCCAAAAATTGAAAAAGCCTATACTTCTTCCTCATATTTATCTAATACAATTTCTGAATGTATCTACTAGATTCAGATCACTGAGTTCTCATTATTCTCCTGTAGTATAAACAGCTCTTTCCTAACTACACATAATGAAGTCTTTTCTCATCTTTCTATTTTTCAAGGCTGAATGATTCAAGTCTCAAAGCTTTTTCTCACAATGAAGAATTTTTTAATCCTTAAATACACCTTGTAGACTTTCTGGCATATTTTCAATTTTGTTTTGAAAGAGCCTTTAGTAGCTGTATTTTAAAATAAAGCATTTAAAGATTTAATCATTTATACTGGAGATGAGACAAATTATTTTGCTTTTGTGGAGAAGGATTTTCTGTTTTGCCAGTATTTCTTATTTGAAACAAAAATGTGTCACAATCATCCAGTCCAGAGGAAATAATATAGTGCAACAGTGATTGCACAGCCCTGGATGAAATCCTGGCTCAGTTAAAGTCAATGGAAAAGCTATTGCAGATGACAGTGAGACCTAAATTCTACTCATTGGTTTCATTGCCATTGGAAAATTCACACTGAAGCAAATGACAGTTCTCCTGTGTGTTGACTGGCTTCTCCAGCAGCAGAAAAAGGTCAGAATGAGAATGTATGGGCTTCATCTCCTTCCCAAGAGCTGCTTTCCCAGTGAGTTGGTCAGAACCATAAATCCATTCTTGATATTTAAGATAAAATCAGAAGAAAGAGTAGATTTTTCAATTAGTTACTCGGAAATTTATGCTTATATTCTACCATTGTTATTTACAGAAGCTAAGGAACTGCTAAGTCACCTATTATGGCATTCTTTTTAGATACACATAGATCCTTTGAAATAACACTTTTCAATTACTTTTTTTTTTTTTTTTTCTTTAAATATCTAAATTCTGTTGATATCAATCCAGGTAGAATATTTCTTATCAGATCTGTTAAGCAAATTTGAGTTTTATCACTGACTTTAAGCATGCAATCTGTCTTCTAGAAAGTGTAATAACCTAACATAGATCTTCATGAATGCCCTATTTAGTGCTGTTCTGTGTCCTGTACTACATCTTAAACATTACCTTTTTTATGTCCAAAAGATGCTTAATCATGATTAGATAAGGAACATAAAACTGGCTGGAGCACTTCAAATCACTTGTCCACAGCAGGAAAATCCTATTTCCAGCTATGTTTGATTAATAATATTAGCTGATAATTTAGTAATAAATGCATGATTTGGAGGGGGGGGGGGGGGGAAGGTTAATGGTGCGGTTTCAGGCTATTTGAAAAGTGTTTTCAGCTTCATTTGGAGTTATAATTGACCCACTGATGAAGCAAGATCATCACAATATGCAAGTTGCTGTAGCTTCATTGACATCAAAAGGCAAATTTTGATAGGATACAAATCCAGCTTGTATAGACTCTAAAAATATGAAATAAAAGTCACTGCCAGACCAAATAATTTAAAAACTGAAAAGAGAGAACTGCTCAAAGTAATGTCAACCATCTGGAAGAGAGGCTATGTAGAAAGGAAAAATGTCTCTGTCCAAGTTATCAACTTTTCCAAAGCTTGTAACAAAAACATGAACCAGTCATTTTGGCAGTAGTTCAAACAACAAAGCTGTGAAATGAACTGATAACTAGTCAAGGCCACACACACCATGGCAATGAAATATAATAAAATACCACTATTGTTAATAAATGGAAAGAGAGTTGTAGGCAGATGGTCAAGACAGTGAGAAGAAAAGACACTGGCAAAGAAATGTGCCTGATAATGTAAGTAGTATAAGCAAAATAAATCTTTTTTTACAGTAGTACTGACTTGGTCAATTTTGCTTGTGGATTAACTGCAGCTGAGAAACTATTTGTGGATGTTCAGAAGGGGGGGAAAAAAAAAAAAAGTATAAAAAGCAGCTTGGTTCTTGAATCTCTTTTCTTCAGGACATCTTCTAACTGATGAACACTTAGAACATCAGAAGTGATCTCCTGCTCCAGGAGATGGCTCATAATCTGATCAGGTACCAGATTAGAAATGAGATTTTTGCCCTATTCTACTGGTTGGGTTTTTTTTTTTTTTTTTTTTTTTTTTTGTTGTTGTTGTTTTTTTTTTTTGGTGGGTTTTTTTTTTTTTTTTTTTAATGCTTACACTTGTGCTCTCTCACTCCCACCTTGCAATCCACAGGACTTTGTGTACTCACAAAATGCAAACATCTGCGCAGTGCTGTATACTCTCTTTCTCTGTTTCTGTACTTCATCCTGTTACCAAAGGAGATGATTTTAAAGCACGTCCTGATTTTTGTGTCAATATGTGTGTGTGGGATTGTTGTTGATAGTTATATGCTCTGTTTTGAACCAAACATGTCCATAGTGGCTGTTTTAACATTATTTGCAATTTCTTTATTAGAACTTCTTATACCATGGCCTACAGGAAATAATTTCTGCCTGCAGTGCTCTTAAAAGCTGCTCATGCAATCAGTGAAAAATCCTGTTATGACATTGAAGCAGAGACATAAGGTGTTTAGTGTTACTCTTGATATACTCATAGCATGATAATACTTAGCCTCTGTTAATTGGAGAAATATTATTCGGCTTAGCTGTGTGATGTCTTTCACAGACTATAAACTGCTTCTTCAAGAGGTATTTCTGAAATGGGAAGAAACTCAACACTGGCAGAAAATGCAATGAGTCAGTCATGACAGTTACTCATAAATGATGTGACCTACATCTAAAGTAAAATTCTGTATAAAATTTTCTGTCTGAAATAACTCTAAAAGTGACATTTGCCCTTTAGATATACAGATACAAATAAAGGGTAAATTAATCATAGTGAATGAGTAATTTTAAAGATTACAAGCTTCCATAGTATTGTTATTATAAAAGTTTTGTTCCCTGAAGATGCTCTACACCTGATAAGGTTTTAGAAATTTAATTGAAAAAGTTTAATAAAGAATTAAAATTATCATGTGCCCTTTTGCTAAAATACAAATGAACTAAGAGATTCTTTGTTAAAGAAGCTAAGGTGAATAGCATTCCATTGAATACCATATCAATTTCTTGCTATTGTTAATAAAATTATGGTTGGTTTACTGGGTGAAATGATTTTAAAATAAATAGCTTCTGTGCAGATATTACAAGATTTCAGTATCACTATTTCACAGTGTTGAGATAATGGGAAAGAAGTTACACTTAAAGGTCATTGCTTATTCTGTAGTTACATGTCTTACAATGCCTGAATGATGTTTTTAAAAGAATAACTGAATACTTATAACTTTCAGGATTGATATTATTTCAGATGCTGACAAACATACATTTATCTAGATAATGGAAATGATTCTTTTTTTATACGTGTTCATATAAATACAACATATAGTGCATTCAGCTGTGACTCATGAATAAATCTTGAAAATGCATGAGGAATCGGAGCATTCAAATCTGATTTTCCAGCAAGGGAAAAAAAGTTTGAATTGAATTTCTTTAGTCCATCAGGAAGGAGGTGATTTAATTTAACCCTTTCTCTGTTAAAAATACTTGCCAAGCTATAAGTCTACAGAATTTTGGTAGAGATTTGCAAAGGTCCCAAGAGAACTAGCCTTTAACTCCCACTGAAATAAGGCAGTAAAGTCTATTGAATTGCTAGCAGAACCATGAACTGAACTTCTTTGGTCTTAAATGCATGGGACAGCTGCGTTCCACATCTTTCTGTGGTCTTTTGTTCATTTATCTATTCCACTTTTTTGTGTGAAGATGTTAAGACTTTTGTACTGAATGTTATACTCCAACACTGATACTTTCACAATATACCTTCATAAATTAATTGCATTTACCAGTGTATTCTGAGCACCGTTTCCCTCTGTTTCTTGATAAGATACCTGCCTTTACTGGAGAAGAACTCAGGTTGTTTTCTGTGCCATTTTTAGAGTGTATCCTTATGGTTTTCTGTAAGTTCTTCCGTGTCTCAAAGACACAGTGTACAAGAGAAAGTTTTAGTCCGCTTACAGGTGTGATAGGTCTGCAAGAGGTTGTATCTTTTTCCTATAGTGTTATGTGGATTTAAAAGATCTATTAAATCTTTGTAAGATTTCCTTCTTTTCTGAGATCAAGAACAGCATGTAGTTTCCCCTATCCTTCTGTTTTAGGGGACAGGTAATAATCTTCCAAAATTAGGATAACTTCGAAGATTAACTTTTGTTTTTCTTGGTCTTTCTCCTATACTCTTGTTATACATTCCTTTTATCACACT
Organism: Athene noctua; assembly: GCF_965140245.1. Taxonomy (NCBI): domain Eukaryota; kingdom Metazoa; phylum Chordata; class Aves; order Strigiformes; family Strigidae; genus Athene; species Athene noctua. Next base: position 10,453,692 of record NC_134045.1, read on the forward strand.
GTGATATCTTAAGATTTTTTCATTTGTATGACACAGTGTACTTCCATTCTGTTTTCCATGATTGTGTTGTCTTTTCTTTCCCTGGATCTGGAAACTGAATTCTTGGGCCATTATGTAACACAAGCAGGCTGACATGACTTCAAACTTCTAGATTTAAAGATTTAGGCCAAATTCTTATCTTTTTGTTTATTAAGTCAATACAGGAGATGTTATGCTATTAGTAATCTACTTCATCTTTCTGTTCTTTTCTTACAGTAAAACTGCTGACAAGTCAAAATACTTCAAAGCAACAAATTATTTAAAAAATATAGTAAAGGACATTATTGCAGAACATGTCTTTGATTTATATGAAATGTTAACTGCAAGCATTTTCACTCATGTCATTAGGAAACTAACCAGGAATTCTCCCATGAAAGGATGGGATGAAATGAAGAGGCTGTTTGTAAGAGCTTTAACCCACAGCCTCCAAGGAAAAGGTATTTCCTGAACTTTCATATGAATGCTGATCAAAACATCCTCCTTTTTTGGCACTGCGTCCTGGGTATTTGGCATCCAGAGCACTAGGGTGTGTAAGTGAACTGTGGCCTTAATTTTAAGGTTGATATTCCTAGAGAGCCTGTAATTAATGACTGGACTCAAGTTTTAAGTGTTTACGTAGGGATGTAAATTGAACTAAGGGCCTTGGCATCTTTGAGTGTAAATAGGTATATAAATATATGTAAAAATAGATTTTTGCATTGGATTAATTGGGTCAAGTAGACTAAAAATAAAAAGAACAACGGAAAAAATGAAAGGTGAGGAAAATTTTACAAGGTGAATACTCATCAATCTAACAGCGGGAAGACACCGATATGTTCTCTCCCCAACCCTGATGTTTAACCAGTATGCAGTGTTTGGGGCTAACAGAGTCTCCTCCAGACCAGCAGCTTGTAATAGTTCTTATATTCTCTGGATTCTACAGACTTCCAAGTCTCCATACAGCCTAAAAGGTACAAGGTGCCATGTCAAAATTCAAAGATTTTATAAAAATCCTTTTAAGCCTAAGCAGCTCTGGGCATCTGCCAGTAGTTGCTAGAAGAGGGCCACTTCAGCTTACAGGGGTCACAGACACAATCAATTAATGGACATATTAAGATAATATTTTTAATCATTTTACTTCTCTCTAGGTTTTGTAGCCTTTCAATAAAAGAAGTGAAAAGAATCCTATATTGCCAACAAATTGTTTCAATATGAAAAAAAATTTCTCTCGTGACTCAAAATGGGAAGTCAGCTAAACTCAGTTGTTGTGGGACCACAAAGTGAAGTGTAGGAAGATGGGTTTGGATGTTTCAGAATACCTTTAAACAATATTAGAGCTCTTCAATCTTCTTAATTTACTGGGATTTGTAAACAGACTTAACCTTTCTTAATGTACATTAATTTAGAGGTGCAATAAAATTCACTCAAATATTTGTCTCAAATACTCAAGCTCCCCTTCTGTATCACTGCTGATTTGGCTAACAGCTCTAATTTAATAGATACCTTTAGTCAATAAAATGTACCATTTCAGTTTACGTTACATCTTTATACTTGTCCATCTTTGGTATAGTGCATAATTCTGATGTGCATTGAATCCTTCTACCTTTCTATAGGCAGACTATTGATACTAAATGTCATAAATTCTATTTTACTAAAATTGTTTCAGCCTGCTAAATATTTGTCTAGATTTTTTTTTTTTTTTAACTTAGAGGATAAAAGGATACATTTTCTTTACTTTTATTGAGAAGCTTAAGGTGTTCATGCAGTACAATAATGAATCATCATTTATGTCAGCACATGCTTTGGTAGTGTTTAAGAGAAAGGGAGTAGTAAAATAAAAATAGAAATTTTTTTGGTAATTAATCTGATTACTTAGTTGATATACTGAAACATGACTAAATGTAAAGACAACATGTTAGAACCTAAGTGATATTTTCCATCATATATAGAATATATTTTCGAGTAGTTGAAAGCTCTTTAACTATGACATTTAATAACATAATGACTTTATTTTAAAAGGATATAATAATTTAATTTTCATGCTATCACAGTTGTCTTTGTGATTTACGTCCTTTGCTATTTTACAAAAAAGTTATTATTAAAGTGTACAGTGAAATTTCTGTTTCTGTACCTCAGGGTGTAGGAAAAGGAAAATAAAATACTCAACCCTACGTTATTTGCAGTGGGAGAATTTATTCATATATTTTCAGATGAGGAGATTGTAAGAAACCAGACAATGTGATTCTCTATGTTTCCAGTTACTAAATGTCTTTGAAGTAGTTCTGAAATTCTTTCAAGCATTTTGTATGTTAGCTACTGAAAAACACAACTAAGTCATCACAGGGTAATGTGTGTGCAATATATTTATAAATTACAGTAGTGTACATCTAAATGTGCCATTTATATGCCTAAATACGGCTCAGAAGTCTGTATCTGCTCCTTTACAATGAATACATGTTCAGGCAGTAAAGATTAAAAACTAATTATATACACATTGTCAGTACTAATATTTGTACTTAATTTGATTTACAGGACATGGAATAATAAACCTGACTAAAATTATAAAAAACTATATGTACAGCAATTAATATGCTCTTTTTATAGTACCTTATTCATTTTTAAAAAGCATATTAAATGAGTTTTAATGTTTGTAAAGCAGATGAAAGGCATATAAAGCTAAGATAAAAACCAGTGAATATGATTATTTAGCAGTAATATGGATTTCTTTTGCACTCTTCTGTTTGAGCCCATTGTGATATTATGTATTTCAAGAGATGAAAAGAATTTTAGCTACGATTAATTACTATGAATTGAAAGCATCAATTAGGAAGTATCCAGTCCTTGGTAATGGAAAACAGTGATGGGAAAGTAGTGAAAAAGAGATTTAAGGAGTAGTTATCCTTTGATTTGAGACTCTCATCATGGTTGAGGAGGAATATATGCTGTAGTGTGTCACAGACAGATTTAGCTCCACAGTTTCAGAATGATGGCTTTATGTCAGCATGTCACTGAGGGACACCTACGTAGAATAAGTAAGTCTACATACAGCTGATATTACGTATCATCATGCTCTCATCAGGGTAGATGTGCCTGAGCTGGGACGGTGCTGCCATGGCCAGGCTTCTGCCAATACTGGTAGTAAGATATCCAGTTTAGGCACGCTTGTTTCTTGTGAAGCTCCCTATTTTGCGTATGTTCTTCAAATTGCGGCGCTTGCACTGTTAAAATCAATGAATGTTTGGCAAGCCACCAAGTATAAAGGGAGGTGGCAGTCTGGGGGAGGGCGAGCATAACTTTCCAAACCGAAGTCATAAATTGTTACGTGGGAAAAGCGAGATGGGCATTATCCTGACCTCATGAGAATGCAGAACAACCCTCCGCACCCTTTCTACCTGAGATGCAATAGGGAGGGAATTGTCTCTTGTGGACCAAGGACATTTTCCTCTATCGCAAGATCACTATCTCATAGTCCAATCCACTCCCTAGGAATTTAAAGCACCTACAGAAAGCACCTTAGAGATCCTGACAGAAGCTCCCAGTACAATAGTAAATTTGTTAGGGCAGAATGTTCAACAAAGAGACTGAGAAAACAAATTTATCATTTCATATCCATTAGTGACTATCTATGGTGCTGTACACACATTAATAATAAGAAATGTTAGGTTTATAAAATAAGGCATCTGCACAATTCTGAAATATATTCTTTCTGTTATCAGTACCCAAACTTTATGATAGACCATCGTGTAATTTCCTGAGTATGCTGTTCCTTAGCTGGAGCACATATAATACATCTGCCATTAACAGGAAATAAATATGTGCCATTTTGGCATTAAGATTCATGTCCCAACATGATATCAGATCTTTTTTAATTTTTTAACCGATACCTTCAGTAAACCAGAATGCCTAAGGAATAGGATGATCAGATAAAGTTAGAAGCACAAGGAAAGAAAATGCTTTTCTTTTCAGTGTCTTACCACCATCTGCTACATTCTTTTGAGTGGTATTATTTCTACAGACTATTAATAGGAGCTACACAGCAGCTTGAGCTGTTTCTAAATAATTAACTCAAAAAGTCATATTCTTGGCCATATATTTGATACTTTTTTTTTAACGTCCTCAGACTGTAACTGTTCTATATTTATTTTTTTCTGATATTTTCTTATCTGTATAGTAGTACATCAAGCTGCTGTGTTGGAGTTTCTAAAAAAACAAAACCAAAAACCCCAAACCCCAACAGAACAAACAAACAAAACCCCCATCATACTAGAGAGGAATACAGTTTTAAAATTATGATGAATTTTCCTGGTTTCTATTCAGTTTATTTGATAGCGTGAGATTAACATGTTACTACTGTGAAATAAGTTTGCTCTTTCAACAGTTTATTTTTCTTCATCAAAAAAGTACCCATGTACATGTGAGGATTTCATTAGTAATTCCTAACACTATTTCCTCAAAATTTCAAATTTGCATATATATATATATACACACACACACACATACATACTTTGCAATGTCTTGCAAAAGGCATTGTTCCAGTACCTTGAATAAAGTTGGTTTCTTTTAATATAGATATATGGATAAATAGAAAAGATCTTTGGAACTCTTGTTTAAGGTTCTGAACAATGTCTTTTTACTCTTCATATTTTGTGCCCTTATACTAAATTATTTAGCAGCTTCGTCATGTGGTGGAAGACTGGTTTGTTTTATTGCAGAGGAGGCAGTTCCCCATGAGATAGATTAGAAGAAATATTTTTTATTTACTTTTTTGAACTGTATATCTGCTTGTGTCAATTGAATAATGTACGCCTCGAATTGTATGCATGAATCTCTTTTCTTAAGCTTCAGTTCTTCAAAGATTAATTTTACTAAGCTAGACAATAATATTATAGTTTATACACATTTTATAAATTTTATACAGTATCCTGCTGTAAAATACAGGTAGTTTCAAAAGTATGTGGTAGACCTTTGTAAAATAAGTCTTAAATGTGTATTTTTAAGGCATTAGTGAGCACATAATCCAAAATCTCTAATGCATCTTTGAAGTGATTTCATCTCTGTTAAGGTTTAGTAATTCATAGTCTTTACTACCCGTGACTAATAAATACAAGTGTTATTACTATTATTAAAAAATAATGAACTAGAAATTCACAACAGCATCAAAACTGACATATAAATTAACCAATAAAGACCACTTTCTGCTCTTACAGGAGTATTATTTTTTAATCATCTTTGTGTATTAGTCAGCGCTCCCATTGACGTCAAGTATTACACTCTGCAGTAATGATCTGAGTCCTCTATTACTAATAAAAAAAAATCAGTGTCCAAGCTGTTGAAACAATTATCCCACTACAGAAGCTTCCTACGTTCCCAGAGAATCTTTTAAGAGGTGGTTGTTAGGAAAGCAAACAAAGACAGTTTCACATGCTCATGGAACGCCATAGAACTGGCAGGGATATTAACAGCTCAGCGTGATTCATTTGTCCTTCTTGAGTGCTCCAAATCCATCACCCCACATGAAAAAATTCGCATTTTTATTGGATTTCCGCTTCTTGGAGAAAAGCTCATTTCCATTTTTAATAGATTTTTCAGCTTCCAGAATAAGACTTAATTTTTTGTTATTGCTAATCTGCTAGCAATTCTGCACAGACAATGTAAAGCTTATTAGTTTATTTTTGTAACAGTGTGTATATGCACGTGAATGCAGGTTGCTGAGCAAAGGGAAAGAGGTCTAATTAACCAGACAGTTAATTACCAGGACAACACCAATCTTTTGTTTGGAGCAATAACATTTACATAATACAGCACTTGCAATTTTTGGTCTGAAAGAAATAGTGCAGGTTCTCTATTAAATGGTGAAGCTTCAGGGAACATCCTAAGTTCATTTTCATTAAGGTAGATAGGAGTTTTATAAATAGTTGAGTAAAATTTGAATGGGATACAAACACTTATGGTTACTGTTGGGATGTATTTACCACATAGACAGAGCTCTACTGTTAAAGCTGTCAAAAGTAGTCTAAATATGTAGTTTTGACAGTATAATAACATTTTCTGTTCCTTTGTCTCTTCCCGAACAGCAATTGTTAGTCTTTAAACCCATGGGCAGCACAGTTAAGACAATAAGAGTTTAGACCTGTTCTGAACAAGTTGAACTCAACCCTGAAGAAGGCCTATACAACCCAAGGGATACTTGCCCCTCAAAGTTATTGACTCAATTTGGCTTCTATTTTGTCTGGAAGAGCATGTAGGAAAGAATCATATTCAGCAGTCTAAATTGAAGTGTCTAGTCTAGGGTCCTTCCATAATCAGTAGCGGGGGGCACATTGCTAAAGCAAACATATGCTACCATGAGGAAGAAGTGCAAGAAGAATGCAGTAGCAGATTATGCTTGCTTAAGAGAGTACAAAATGGTTTTGTTTTTGTTTTTAGATCTCTGTCTGTACGGGTTACTAAGTGAGTCTGGACAACTAATCAAGATTATCATCTAGATCATCAGTCCTTAGAGTGAACTAATTTAGGTCATCTTTTTAGGAGCAACAGGTTGTTATTACCACCTAAGTGCCTAGGCAATTGAACTTGGACAAGCTACAGTTCCTCTGGTTGTCTTCCTCCTGGTCCATGCTGATCATGATAGGATCACACAGACAGTGACTGTTCACTTCTGGTCTGGACAAACAGGAGCTTGAGCTGTCCTTGATGGCTTTATTTCCTCTGTCCAGTCAAGTAAGTAAAAAGATGCATTTAGTGGCATGTCTGTTAAGCGGGTTTGGTACCCACACTCCTAAGAGTATTAACTTGAGTTTTCAGTTTCAAAGTAAGAATTGCTCCTTTCTTCCTCTTTCTGTAAGAAACACATCCAAGTGCTAGTGTCCCTTACAGGTTCACTTGATGAATTTTGTAGTCTTCAGTCCTTCCTTTTTGTGTTTTTGGTTTTCTTCACATTGACCAGATCTTGACCTGAACCTGTCATTTTAATTCTGATCCCAGATCCCATAGTCTCCAGGAGATGTTGGTTCAGGTAGTCTAGGTTGCATCCTTCTCTATTTGGAGTTACATTATAATTCCTTAAAATATTATTTCTATTCACATATTGCTTCTCACAGTTAGGTTGCCTTTATGCAAATTCTAGTGGGCATACCAGTCAGCTGAAGCTGCTCATGTTAAACATGCTGTTGTCCCTGTTTTACAAGACACTCCTGACTCTAAGCAGGTTTGATTCCATATACTTCTAGCCTCATTTACATCTCAATAGTATCACACCCCATGTGTTTGCACATTTCTTTTGTTGAGGCTTGTCATCTGAATGCTACCTTTTATCCCACCTCAAGCTTTTACATAGGAATACTTGTTGTCATCTTGTGATCTACTGAGCATTAATATTCTGCAAGGCACTATGGGGGCTGTGCTTCACTGAGCACGTTTTTACCTGAAAGCAGTTTTTTAATATAAACATTTGCTTAATATTCTGTACATTTAGAGTATTTTATCTGCATCAGTGCTTTACTGAAAGTAATTTAAATTCAATGGGAACTGATTATGCATAAAGAATCAGCTTCTTTCATAGTAGTTTTAATAATATACATATAGATTATAAAACTTATATGCCAGACTGGAAGAACATTTTGTGTGGATAAATCCATGTCCAAGCATTTAATCTGTTTCCACATGGACACTGGATTGTATATTTAAGGAACTCTTCTGCACATCATTGTGTTGTGCAGCTTTTAAAAGTTTAATTATGAAGCATACTTTGCATAATATTTTTTTTTTATTGTAATAGTAAGCTGTTAAAATAAATAGTGCTTCACAGAGGAACTATTTTAGGTCTTTGCAGCTGGAATAAACAAGCAGTTTGGAGAGAGAGACCTAACTCTTTCACAGTGTCTGAATTGTTTTGTTGTGATGGCAGCCTGATCTTGCAGGTCTTTCAGAACATACTAGCCCCTGTTGGCTTTGAATTGATGCTGTGTGGAGGGAGTTGTGGACGGCTTGCATATATGGAAGTTTCATTTGCCTAACATGGCTTATAGTTGACCACTATAAACTGTTCATCTATTTTTCCTCCATCCCACTTAGGTCAGATGCAGTTCTTAGCATAGTATGACCTAAACTCTGAAGAGATATTCACTTCTTGTTGACTACAAGGCTGTTAAACTGGGCACCTAAAGTGTCTATGGGACTGAAATTAAGCATCATGAATCACAAATCAGCACTTGTGTGGTCCTGGGTTGCTGTCCTAAACCTGGACTGCTATCTGGGATTCCTAAATAAATAGCCTGATCTTCAGATGTGGTGACACCTCCAGAACCTCTCCATTTCAAGTTATTTTTTTTATTCTCAGAGCTTTTGAAAATAATGTAAAGGTAATGCAGGTTTTGGTACTTAAATTTAAGCATTTGAAGTTTGACACTTGAGATTCTCTTTGTCTTAGTTTCCATGCTTGTGAAGTAGAGTTAATAAATACTTAAATACTTTAGACAGAGGTGTATTATTAATGTTCATTTATAATTGATGTTCACATAGTTTTTGAAGATTTAAAGTGATATACAACTGTTAAATATCACAATAATTATAGGTCTGCTAATGAAAAAGGATTGCTTCAACAATAGAAAAAAATATTTTTATCCTTTCATCACTGCAAATTTTAAGGAGTTTGTTTTAATCCTGTCCTTGGTATAATGTGTTAAATTACAGCAGCTGATTTCATAGCATTTTGAAGACATGTATTTAGAAGTAGACCGTTGTCCTACTCATAACTGATATATAACTTGTAAGGTGTATCTGTGTTGTACACTTTTGAGGTGCATATCTGGTACTGACAAGCTTATTATAAATTATGGCACCAAGTGATAAATCATAGAGCCATGCCAAAACATTATTTTGCAGTTCACAATCGCTATCACTGTATACTTTTCCAGTAGATTTGAAGCTTAATTTCCAAGCAACCTGTAAAAATGGTCAACCTAACAGTTTCTTCATATTCTGAAAGCATAAAATCTCTCCCTGCAGCTAGATGTGCAGAGAAGTCAATACTTGTTTCAGTGACCATGACAGTGTAAAAGAGACCATGCCCCACACTTTTCACTGTTCCTTTCTTTAACAGTAGATGTAGCAAACCGATAACGGGTTTCTGTAGAGCTAATAAAGTTGGTGTACAACTTACACTGTATTTTAATTTTTATCTTCAAATTTTGCTAGTACTACCTATAGAATATTATTAGTTAACTGTTATATCTAGCACATTCTCAGAGCTGGTATAATATGTTAATGTATTTTTTTCACTTCTACCTTGTAACTACTTCATAATTCTATTAGACTCTACTTCCAGGTAGACCTATTTGCTAGTAGCATCAATAGGAAATTCTGAAGTTCTTGAATTACAATATTTTGATGGGAATGAAGAAATCTTTAAAAGTACCAGACTGTATTCCTTAGATTGTGGACTGTGTTCTGCTCTGGTTTCAAATGACCCAAGTAAATACCAGGAATATGAGAGTAATGGAGTTCAAAATTCAGTACGTGGTGTCCATCTCAGAAAAAGAAAATTTTATAATGACTTATTAAACGCCAGGTTTTGGTACCGTGTTCTGCTTTCATGTACAACTGTGACGACTGGCAAATAAAAACCCAACAATATTATATGCTTATGAATGCCACAAATTTCAGGTTAAATAACTTGTAAAGATCCAGTATACGTCAATATCCCAAACAGGTCATAATACAGTGTCTCAATAAGGCTTGACTGGGCAATTGTCACTTATTCTGTCACTGTTGTGACTTATTCTGTCACTGCTACTGTTCAGTAACTACCTTATTTTTTGGTTTACCTCTCTTTCAGTATAATTTTCATTTCAATAGGTAGTACTTAAAAACATATTAATGTACTCAACTTTAAAGAACAGTTTAAATTTGTTATCTGTTGAAGTGGATCAGCTATATCTTTATACCTTAATGTTATTCGAAGCAATTGTGGATGCTAATTTTTCTTCCCCCCTCCCCCTCTTTTGTGAAGGGAATAAGTTGATCAATAGTTATGTAAAGTGGGCTATATGTTTTGATCAAGTAATAGTCTATTGCTTTAAAAATACATTCCCAGTTTGGTTTTGGCATTATTTTTCCTCTGGCATATTGTTATCCTAATAATTATCCTAGTAATCATAAATAATCACCTTATTGTCTTAACTAGATAGAAACTGTTCAGCTGCAGTGCACAATAGAGAAAAAAAAAAAAAAAGTATTTTCTGTCCAAATGAACTCTGAAGGTGCTCTTCTACACAGAAGAAGAAACCAAAGAAACTGTGGTGAGGACAAGGGCAGTGCATAGTTTCTCTTGCACCACTAATAGTCCTTGGTATGTTGCTGAAATAAGAGGATTAAGCCAAGAAAGCAGTTTTACATTTAGGGTTGAAAAGCAAGCAAATTCCAGGGTCTGTATGTAGGAGCTTTGAGTTGAAAGAGCACTGGACTTTCTGCAGATTCATTTGCATGTCTTTTCCTCATGCTGAGTTCAAGAGACTTTCTTCTTCTCCCAACAAGAAGTCAGAGGAGGAATTGAAATGCATTTGTACAAGTCTAATCCAGAATCATATTCGAAATTTGGGGATTTTGCTCATCTTCTGAGACTCACCAGGTTCAGATATGCTCTTTGTGTATCAAAAGAGATCTTATTTGTTTGCTGTCTAAGCCAATGCTGATACACAGCACTGACTAGACTAAAAGCTGTAGAGTCATTAAGCAAATAGTGACAAATAACTGCAAAAATGTGAAATTGCTCATCTCTAGGAAAAAAAAAATCAGGTTTGTTGAGAACCTCCTGTGATTTACTCTTATCTTAGTGTTATTTATACTACAACCATTAGCTATTTTTATTTCATGTGATAGTGTTGGCTGAAAATGAATTTAGTATTAGTCTTTATTGCACTGGGGACAAATGGGATAGTATTCAAAAATGTGAGAAAGCACCACATGAAGTGTGAATAAAAGAGACCTTTTATGCTCCAGAAAAAGAAGAATGTAATTGTGTAAATGGAATGACACTCATTTTCTTTCCCGGAACAAGGTCCCACACGTCTTGGAGATGAACATACACATAATAATTTTCTGATCAAAAAAGTAGTACCCAGAGCTATGTCAGGATTAATGCAAACTTTTATGTGAATCCATAAGTTCGGTCCTGGATAGAAATTTTTTACATAAAGCTTTCTTTAATCAGGTTTGTATGTATTTCCTGTTGTCTGGTGGAAAGAAAACAACCTGTAGCCTTCTGGCTGTGCTGGTGATATCGTGCCGCCAGGCTATTTGCACAATCACTGTAGGTAGTTCTGCCCCTGTATTCATATTTTTCCACTTGTATCTTGTGGTCTACAGTGTGTTTGATGGATCTACACATATTATGCTATTGATTGCAAAAATTATTGCAACTCACCAGTGTGTAGGAGAATGTAATTTATTGAGGCTGTTGGCCTTTTCACACTAACTGCTGGTTTTGCTAATTAATTTGCATAGCTTCCTTCAATATTTCCATGACAATTTCAAAACTAATTATTGCATTTCACCAAGATTAAATATAGGGTCTCTTTCTTATAAAGTACCTTGCCTAGTTTCAAAGGAAGGGTTCAGTTCACTATAATCAAATTGTCTGCTCAAAATGATGGCTTGAGTTGTTGAATGTCCACAGTTGTATATATCAGGTCTATTACATAATGCAGACACTTGATATAATTTGGTGACTTAAATGATCATTTGTATAGTGTTGCCAAAAAATAGCTTTGAACTAAGGACAACTTGATGGACTAACCTTTGTATTTAGTTTAAAGATTTGGCTTTCTGTAGAGAAAATACTTAGCTGTTTCCTTTTCAATCTGAGAAACATCTAATTGGAAGTGACTTTTTCTAAAAGAAAAGCAACTAAGCTTCATTTTCAAGGCTTACATACACTTTTTATGACAAGAAACAAATTCCATTCTCAATATATATCCAGAGTACTGTTACTGAAGACACAAACTAATGACCACAAAGGGTTATATTGTGAACTGGTGGTGAGAAGCAAAACCTGACCATCAGATGTATAGGCAGGTGCATGCCTATATTTTGTGAATATTATTTCCACATAGGAGCAGGGAATTCGTGAATGGACAGTATCAAATAGCTTATTATTCATGTGTATGCACACATGAATTAGCCTGACCTCCCAACACAGTTGTTTGAACAAACTTAATGCATGTTCACAGATGCTTGTGACCTGATTACTAAATTAAGCCCATGAGCATAAAGCACTTATGGACTATCATAACTAGAGAAAACTGTAGTGTCACTCTAATAGTAAAAACCACTTTACTAAATATAGTAAATCGTAAAAACTAATTTCTTCCTTTTGCTACAAGGAAGCAATGGTGTTTTAATTCAGCTTTGGTTACAGTATAAGCTTTGCACAAGATGCTGATGAGATGGGCTTGTTTTTAATAGTGTTTTGAGTGTTTATTGTTTCAGTTCAATGTAATAAAATATTGCTAGTTTGTGGTTTGGGTTTTTTTTTTCTTTTTAGCAAGCAAGTGGTTAATGGTTTTGAGTTTGTTTGGAGAAGTAGAGTTTATATTTCTTTTAAATCCTCCACATACAACAGAATTAAGAATGCTGACACCTACAATAATATTTTAAAAGAGGAGAAGAAGCAAAAATAAAATATTAATGTGTAGAACCATGAACAATTTCTAGTGTAGTGAATGAAATGTGTATATTGCAATATATACTCGGAAACTTGAATATTGTTTTATGAAAATGATATAGAAGGTGTGACCACACAAAGAGTTGTTTTCTTATATTAGCTAGAAAAAGTACTTTTTATTGCTTAATATCTTGTGTTTATGTATAAGAATTGGATAAGATGAAATATTAAAGCATGAAAGTTTCTTTGAAACTATTATATGCCTACGACAAATAATTTAATGGATGAATACAAACTCCATACTAAAAATTAACTCTACTTTTGTCAGTCTTAAAGGAATCAGATCATATATGCTGCTTTGTTATTTTGGGGGCACTTTTCAAATAGGTTTGTTTTGGTAGCAAAAGAGCTAGAGATGGGAATAAATTTGCTTGCATGCAGGACCTTCCACTAGAATGCACCATAGAGGCAGCACTTGTTGAAACCAGAAGAGAAAAAACATAATGAATATTTCAGGACAAAACAAGGAAAACCAGCTTTTACAAGAATGAAGGAAATGAGATACCGGACCAAAGAAAATTTGTGGAGACAATTTTCTACTGCTCAGGAGCATCACACAATAGCTAGAGCAGACATACTGCTTGAGCTTGTTTGTATGCTAATATAGAAGGACTGGAAATGGTTTTTTGCTGCTACTACAGTAAACCCTTTACCAAGACAAAACAAAGCAGTGGGATCTACAAAATTTATTCCATGACAGTGAAGGGCTTAGTAACTGGACTCTTTTTAGAATCATGGTTAGGATATCGTGTCACTTCACAAAATCACATATTGTAGAAAAGGAAGTGCAGCATATCCACTGGTTTGCATTTGCTTAAGTGACATGGCATTGAAAATAGGAATAGATAGAGAAGTAACAATATTTGTGATTTGTGGTAGGGCGTACAAGAAAATGAATTAAAAGTATTTTGGAAAAAAATACTTTTTAGAAATACAACAAAGACTATGTATACATGCACTACCGTGTGTTTTCTGAGTATCTGTTTTCCATTAGAATTCATGCATTTGTGTCTCTCCGCATTATGGGACAGAAAGCTGCCATCTGAACTTTAACTGACTGAGACCACAACATGTTAGTGGCTCAGAGGAAAATTGGAAGCTGAAAAACCATTATGCTGTATTTAGTACAGATGAGGTCTTGGTAAAAGGATATTACTTAAAATCAACAAGAGTAAAATTTAGGTACAATTTTACCAGAGGAATTTGGAGAATTGGCTTATGAACTTATGAGGCTGGTATGGTGATCGGGGTTTCTCCACCTCAGCTGTTCCATCCCTGCTGGCAAGAGACCCTGGAGCCACAGCAGAAAAAAATTCTCTGTCCTCTGACAGGGAACGTGGACAAGGGGCTGTTTAGGTATGAAAGGTTTTCTTATGGGGTGGCCGGTGCACCTGCTGTATTTCAGAGAAAAACAGATGTGATGCAACAAGATGGTGTTGCCTGCTATTTGGATGATATACAAACACTTGTAGGAATTCAGAGGAACATTTACAAAACATTGAGAAAGTCTGAAAGATACAGTTAGCATCAAAAATCTGCCACTTTTCAAAACAAGACTTCTTGCTTGTGGCACTGTATAACCTAGCAAAAGAGCAGACAAGCACCATTAAGCATGCAGTAATATCCAAGAGCGTCTGAGCTTAAGTTACTCATTAGCTATGGAAATTTCCTCTAAATATATCAGTGTGAGTCAGTCTGGTACCTGAAAACCAGATTGGACAGGAAAGGAAAGATCAAAAATTTTGAGAAAGCACTCAAGGCATTGAGTATTTCCAGACTGTTTATACGTTTTTGTCTGGCCTTACTCACAGGGTGCAGGTGAATAGTGCTGCTTTGTTCAGAGCTGAGGCTGTTGCTTCACACAGTTTAATGACGGGAGTAAAGTCCCATAGTACTGGTGTTTGTAATTCTACTGGAGGCTGAGAGAAACTAAACCTAGAAAAGGAGGCTTTGGGTACAATTTCAGTTTTTTAAAAAATGCTGCTGAGAGTACTAGGCTTGAAGGAAGGTCTAACTACATAGGAAGGAGAACAAAGCAGGATACAGTTAAAATTTGGTTCTTTGTGATGTATCACTCTGAAATTAGTTATCAAGCATCATCAAAATCATACTAAAGTAAATATATTATCATGATTGTCCAGTATACATGAAAACATACAAAGGAAAATTCTCTCTTTGTAATTGTTTTTCTAGATGGCTTCTTTATTGTAGTTACTGAAATTTCTCTGTGACAAATTTGACTTTTTGCTTACAAGTAATGTTCTATGTATACAATTGAACAGCAACTTTAGAACTCACAATTTCAAGAATCTGGAGTTGTAAATGAAGTATGTTGTCAGATAACATAAACGACATCAAGGATTTGTAAAAATAAAAGTGATGGGCTGCTTTTCAATTTTTAGGTTCAAATTAATATGTAGAAGTTTGAGTGTGAGTTTGAGATGGAAGTTATATATTTGGTTTTGTAGGGAAAAAAACCCACAAAGCTAGGTGTACCAATGGCTAATGTGTATTCTCAGTGGCTAGAAGTGGGACAGCCTGTGCTGGAAACACTGATGTGATTTATACCGTACCTCTCTCTTACCTGTTGCCCAATGAATTCATGGCAAGTAACAATCATTGCGATTCAGGTTTCTAATATTTTCATTTGCGAAATGGAAGCCAACCCAATGCTTCTTGGCATTGGATAGCATAACAAAAACTGCATAGCCTGACTTATCACTGTAGCCCAGTGTTCCTGATGTTAAGAGTGCCAAGTAAAGGGTGTCAGAACTGGAGAAGCACATAATGGTACTCCTCCAGAGTCCTTCTCCAGCTTCCAGTGATTTAGGATCAAGGACATCCTGAAAAAGAGGTGTGCTTTCTCTCTTACTGTATGCATCAGCTCTCAATTGGTTTTTCCTGTCAACTGGTCCTTGAAGACTTTTAGCCTCTATAGCACCCTGTGAGAGAGGCTTCTGTGGCTGAACTACGGATAACTCGAAGAACTAATTTATTTTGATCTGTACGGTTGCTGGATAGGAAGAGAGAAGAAATAGTTTTTCTCTGTTCATCTGTCCATGCCACAGGATTGTCTAGACATTATCTAGTACTGCACTTCTACAAAAACTTTATTATCCATGTTGTCCTCTGTACCTCTTCTAATTCTTTATTTATTAACTCACACAGAATTTAAGATGTGGAGATAAAATGGAATTACACAATGTCATAATGTTGTTTTCTGTGTAGTTCCATATTCCTTTCCTAATTATAAACAATGCATTGTCTTTTAAACTGCTACTGATCACTAAGATGAAATTTCTGCTGCTCTGTTGGGTATATTGCCAAGATACTGTCTCTGAGCATTAATGGTCATTTCAGGCAGCACTCAACATCACATATGTGGAGTTAAGATTGCTTTCTCCTTGTTAGAATTCCTTTCAATTTATTTGCATTAGAAGAGTGTTTTATGCACGTATTCAACAAAAACCCTTAAAGGCTATTGCTGCACTGCATTGCACTTTTTCTTTCTTCTGCAGGTCTGTCCCATGCAGGGGGTCTCAGAGAACTTCAGAAAGTTCTCTCTCAAATGGGAATTATTTATTAGATTTAATTTATTAGTACCATTACACTTGCTGGAAATGCTGAAGAATACAAGCCTTGTAAAATCCATACCATAGAGATGGAAGTAGCTTTTCAGTGTGCAGCAAAGACACACTGTCAAGTAATAAAAGAAAGAAACTTAAAAGACAGAATCGAGTGTGTTGAATCCAGCTTTTGGGACTATCACTTATTTAGTGGACGTAAAATGTGGAGGAAGCAATGCAGTACATTTCTCAACTCTTGGGATATGTAGTCCTTACAGTTAATGTGATATCTGACATTAAAAGTATTCTATTTTTTGGTGATAGAAAGAGAAGGTAATGCAAGTACATTGAAATGGTGTTTGTATAGTGAATAGTCCTCATGGTATCTGTAATGATCCAGGAAAGAAAGAAAGTATCCATTTGTCCCTTTCATGAACAAAGTGGATGTCCCTTCTGTGAGGTTAACCTTGCTTTTATTCTGAAGCTGTTACGTGAGAAATTTAAAGCATGATTTATTGACAGGGTTGGGGGTTTGGGGGAAGTTGGGAGCTAGACTTAACCTAAACTTAGCCACTTTGGCTTTGTTGTAGTCATAAATGGAAATAAAAGCAGATGGAGTGTAAGTGGCCTTAAAATTAATAGGATAGTTTTAGCTGTTATTCTGGATTCTAAATGAATACAGGAACATTTTGCTGCATTTTCTGAGTAGTAATAATTAGTTTTGAAGTAATGCTTTAATTTTATATTGAATTTACTGATTGCACTATTATTCAGCCTACACTTTGAATACCATGAACATATTTGTTTCCATTGATATCCAAACCTGTTCAGTTAGATGCCTCCTCTCCTAAAAAGGTTTTGTGCAATGGATGCAGTATCTATCCATACAAAATCTCCCCACAGGTTTATCTGAGCTTTATTCACACTGAAATCCACTGTGGTGATCTCCAGATCACCACAATAAAAGCTCTTAATAACGCTTCAAAGAATTAGAACCTTTTGCAATGTTTAGAAAAATCAATCACTTTTTCCTGAATTTGACTGTGTGACTTTGATACCATCCCTAAATCACTGTTTTAAATAGAGATTTGATTAGAAGGTTGTATTTTGTATTGCTTTCCTAATCTAGGACGTTAGTAGTAGCAGTTGGGGGGCTTTTAGAGTAAAAATTTTTGTAGAGTTTCAATAATAATATTTATAATGCTCGAAAGATATTTTTTTTCTATTTCTTTGCAATTGTCAATGTCTCTGTAAAGTACTGTTTAATTGGAAATGCTTGTGCAAAGTTGCATTTCCACTGACCCAAAGGTTTGTGACTGCTGCAAAACTCAAACTAGATAAACTACTGCCTCATACCTTGTGCTGATAGTTAATAGCAGCATAAGTGGGTACGAAACAGTATTTGAATAATGATTTGCACCTGTTTTGCACTGGTAAAAATGACCAAGTGAAATAAGGTTCAGAGCACCAGAGAACCAGGCTACGATTAAAATGTTTAGTCCTTTTATTGTTGTGAGTGACCTTTCCCAACTCTTGTTCCATTTCAGTGCTTTGAGGCTTCTTCTCTATTCATCTTGTGCTTTGTGCAGTTTTTCCTAAACTTTTGACCATCTGCCAAATGTTTTTTATCCATTGCAAAATATGAAAATATTTCACCCTTCCACTGAAATTCTTGGAGTATGGAACCTAGTTTCACTATTAAATTCTTTAAAGAGAGGAAAAAAGTTTAACTGGAAGGTTTACTAGAATCTAAATACATTCTCTGGTTTTTGCTTTCTTTACGTGTGAAGTTTGAAAATCAGTATGTAATGCAGTATGATTCCTCTGTCAAACTGATTCTTATCTTGTTTGTGTTTTCAGAAGACTGCATCCAAGAGGGTTTAATTTGGGGATTTACCCACGCAATCATGACCATCTCTGTTCTTCCACAAATGTATAAACTGCCATTTCCAGCCCAAGACACATACTCTAAATATATATGAAATAAATCATTCTTATCTGCTTAAAACAAACAAAAGCCCCAAACCCCCACTCTTCGCTAGAACTGGCAAGTAGGACTATTCGAGGTCCTGACACGTTTTCACTCACACTGAGGTCAGTATTGAAATACACATGGGGCTCTTCCAAAAGGGCTATGGATGTGCTTTAGAACTTTGTGGTGCAGGATGATATCCGGAGTTAATCACTAATTCATCTTATATAAAAATGCTAATGCCTATGAAGAGCAGTAATTCACTAATATTATTTTTTAAGAACTCAATTCTCCCTTTTGTCCCCTCTGTCTGGAAAATGTAGCTGTGGCATTTGTGTTTTGCAGACAATTCCATTACTTACTCTTATTCATTTCCATTTCTTGAATTACCTTGCTATCTTTTCAAAGGCTGACAAAAGCTGTTCAGATCCGTAATTACATGCATTTGGATTTTCATATTTCAAGAAATGCACCTCCCCATCCCGTTCACTGGTGTGGTCCCTTCTTTATTCCTTCCATTGCATTTCTTCTGGACAGTTACAGAATGATTCTAGGAGTGATGAAGAAATCTGGCAATTTTGATTCTTGCTACTATCCTTTTTGTTTGTTTTCTAAGTTATATACATTTATATACGTATGTGTATCAGTTTCCCTTCAGGAGACTTAATTTGCATATGTTCAAAACCTTGTGAGACTGGAATCTAGATAAAATTACTAAAATAAAGCTGGAATTTAATAATGTTGTCAATCTTTCTTGTAAGCTCAGGACTTCTGCTGTCATCATTTTAGCCTGATTTCATCTTCTCCTTCTAGATTTATTTTTGACATAGTTGGTCCAATTCTGTTAGATTAGTAACAATGAGTTTAAACCTTTCAGTATGCCAGGAAGAGCGTGACTTAAACATTCTTTCAAAAGTCTGAAGACTGTGAAAATCTGACTTCATCTGTTTAATGTATCGATTGGTAGCTAATATACTGTTGTCCAAAGCTGCATGGCGAATATATAAAAACTGTCTTGACAAACTTTTAAGTTCTCTTGGTTTTATGCTTGGCCAAAGTGGTTTGTGTTTTATTCACTTTGAAAATGCTCTGCATACTAAAATCTGGTGTAAAACAGTTGTCTGTCTGTTTGTTGTTTTTTTTTTTTGACAGAAACTAGCCATGTGATCCATCTTTCAGTGCAGGCTCTGAAGCAGGTAACCTCAGCCTCCTTGTGTCCTGTAGGGCTGGCATGTTTGAGTTCCAAAATGTCCAGTCCCATCTTTTAAATATGACTTTGAATATGAATTTAGGAACTTACATTATGGAAAAGGACACTAATAAGATAATTATTCAATATTTCTGCTATAGTATCTTAAAAATGTTTCCTAACGAATATAGATACCCTAATTTCTTTGAAATTAATAACTTCCATGTAACTGTCCTTTCTACATCTTAATAGCATCTTCTCATCACACAATGAACCATTAGTCTTTTCAGAAGCTGTACGAAATCTATTTGAAGTATTTAAAGTCTAAGCAGCCACTAAAAGGCTTTTTTTTGGACCAGATCTTTTGTGCACTAATCCTCCAAGTCAAAATATATTAAATATATCTAAGGTTTTTCCATCATCCAAGATTGCATTTTGCTAACTTAAGTGCTTTTCTGACTCAGGGCATGGATCTCTGATCTTACAGAACTGAAGGACTACATGGTGGGGAAGAGCCAGAAAGGCTGAAATAGGCTTTTCTGAGCCACCAGAAATATCTTGGGAACTCCATGGGACTCTCTCTATTCAGCCCCAACATTTTACATTTTTTAGCCATTTCTGGACCTAGAGAAAAAACTTCCTATGAATTTACTTATTAATGCTTCAGTTGTGCTTGGATTAGAGGGTACATGTTATGTTTATGTAAGATGTCTGCTCAGGATCTTGGTAATGGCAAATGTGGAAGTTTACAAACCTGCAAACTGTTGTTCTAGTTGGCTTGAATGTCAGGTGAATATTAGGTCTCAGCTGTCTCAGCCATTACAGCAGTACTTGGTATCAACATGTCAGCAACTCTTTCCCTGCATAACCTAATTTTCTAGAGAAAATGGAAGTTTGATGCGCTTACAAAATTGCAGGCCTGATGGCAAGTGCAAATAGGAAGGAAAATTTTAAAATCTTGACTGCACCTAGCCAGGAGGTAATGAGGCACCAAAGCCTGCCTCTTTGTCCATTGTCATTTGTGGATAGAAAACTGCTCATAAAAATAGTTGTTAGTTGTAACCCTTTGAAAGTTTGTCTCTATAGATCTTCTGATATCTTTAGTTAATATCTTTAACCTAAAATTTGGCAAGTAGACTTTATTTTGTTATTTAATTTTTAATGCCCTTTCTTTGTTTAAATCCTTGTTATATTTAGGAGGATAATAACCAGTACATTGGGTAAAACACAAGCAACTTTGCAGTAATTAAAATGCAGATTTAGTTCTTCTGGAGTGTAATAGCTTTGAAGCATACCAAGGTCTGCTGAGGGAATCTGTTTTGTTTGTGTACCCTAATAGAACATAATGACTGCTTTCAAGCCATTATGGTCCATCATGTTAGTGACTCCATATGCTGGATATCCTTATCAATGATATTTCCTCTGAGAAAATGTACCATAGTTATGTGGTGGTGTGTGTGTATATATATTTTACTTTTAAATCTAAAAATCACTTCACTTTCAAAATAGCAGTCATCTCTTCATAGACTTTTGAACTTGGGTTGTTCATTGTTTTAATTTTAACTAAAACTTCCAGCTTAGGGGAAATAAAGCCTTTCATTTATTCGAGAATTAGGTCAACTAGATCATAGGTAATGGTGAGGTAAACTTCCCCATGGTGTCCTGCCAGCAGTGTACCTGTCAGCTGTATGGTACCCTTTTGCAGTCAGACCTGTGTGTCCAGCCCATGGGAGGCCAGCTGAAGTACACTGTGCCCTGTATTGTGCTTTAAACTATACCAGTGGCCAACTGTTAACTAGACAGCACCTACGTGACTTGAAAACAGAAAAGTGCGATCTGGTGCATTTATAGCTCCCTTGGTTTATTGTGCCCTAAAGAAGGCACAACGTGAGCTAAGCACTTTTACCCTATGGCTTCTTTATCCTTGATTTTGACTACTGATGCAAAGAGCTGTAGGATGGAAGCAGGCAAAATGAAGGAGACACCGAAGGATCAGGAGTGTGACAAAGTGTTGAGGTTGAGTTTTTAAGGTAAAAATCAAGGTCTGGGATTATTCTGTTTGCTATTTGTATCTACTTTCAAGGGTTTCATTTAAAAAAAAAAATCTGTTCGTAAGTTTCAGGTAAATGTGACTCATTACTTTGTACTGAGGCTGAGTGGGAGAGAACGTCATATGTGAATTATAAACAGCTAATTCATATGGCATTGTCTCCCTGTGAATCTGATGTAGTGTATGCACCAGCAGAGAAAGCCTCTGCTGCAGGTCCACAACAGGAGACAGGGGTGTGCAAATGAGCAAAAGCCCTGTACTCGCAAGAGACTATGGGCACTCTGTCTGATTGTGCCGGTGATGGGAGTGATCTGGACCGCATATTCAGATTCTTATTGGTCTCATTCTTACATGAATAGTACTTTCTCTGTCATTATACAATGAGGAAACTATCCCCAGCCACAGGAGCTGCTTCACACTGCTCTGTTGAAGAGTCCCTCTGTTGCGAATGCCAGCCCTAGGCTGTCCATGTGCAGTCTGTAATATTGAACATAAATCAACATTTATGTTGTTACGGGCTTAAACATAATATGAGAAGAACATTGCACCTGATTGTTTGTAAGATCATTGCCAGGTCCATATTAACACCAAGCTAGTGGCATCCAAATCTTTGATGAGGGAAGAACTGACAGAGTGACTTTTGTTAGAGACACGCACGTATCAGAAATAATTAGACACTAAGGTCATGTCTGGACTGGTTTGCTCTGCTTCCCCATCTGTCTGGACTGGGGGACTAGATAAAAGCTCCCCCTTTTTGACCCACTTACCTGTTACATTCCATTGGAAACACTGAGCAGGAAAAGTAGGGTTTATCTCATCTGAGTGTGGAGTCAGGACATCACCCAAGCACATCCCTGATCCCCATGGTGTCATATTCTAAATGACTGAAATGTAGTGACAGTTTCTTCTGGTGAAATAAATGGGTGGTAGAGTGCGGTGGTTCTGGCCTGGGAATCTCCCTATCAAATTCAGTCTTCAGACTGAGTTGCAATGTCTTGGAAATAGTCCAGGGTTATGATTAAAATGCTGACAGATCCTTTAACTTCAGCTGTGGGAGTGGGGCTGCTGTAATACACAGATCCTGTAAATTAGAGATATAAAGTATGTTTAAGTAGTACCAATATGTGTCTAGATATTCTATTGCTTTTAATGCCCTTTCTGTCCTGTTAATTTTGCTTTACAGTGTGACAGTGATGAATTGATGTCTACCATTTCCAACTGCCAGGTAGACTGTGTACACATTTATTAAGATTAATTAAAAAGTAACAAATTGTAAAGTAATAACATTAACAACTAGTGGAAAAAGTGTAGACATTTTGACAGTCTTTTTGAATTTCATTAAAAGATGGTAGTGACAAAAACCCAAGAGACTATTTCTACTTTACTAAAGAAATAGGTCACAGATTCAATTACAGTCACTGAAGCATGGACTCAATCTATCATGGCAAATTAAGTACATTTTAGCAACCTACTTTCCTTTAAAAATTTTATAGACACTTTCACTGGAAGAAGAAAGACTATAGAAAAAGAAATTGCAAACTGAAGGCTTTTTTTTTTTTTTTTTCATTATTGCTACTGAGTTCTTGGCTTATTTACCATAGGTGTAAGACACAGAAAAAATCATTACGGAACGTCAAGATATGTAATCATCTTTTCTCTTCCCATTTTTTGTCTTTAATTAATGATATATCATTTGTTCTTTGACTAGGAAGCATGACTCATATTGAATCCACAGTGCATCAGTTAGAGGCTTTGTTCTCTCATTGAAATCAAAGGATACATTTACGTAGAAAAATTCATTGCACAACCTTTATGCAATTTTGCCACAGATCCATAGTACTAGGCTGAAAATGTGTTGTACTCCCAGTTCCAAATAAATAAATAAATGAAGACACATACAGCCTGTGGATATGGTTTAGCTGAGTGCAAATATTGGAATGATGAAACACTCTTTTGCCCATAGCAGAATTGATTTCATGTTGACAACTGGAATTTATAAAGATCCTCTTTCAACGGAGTAGCAGTGGCCATATTTGCTGCATTAACACAGCTGCAACAAAATAGCAGCAAACATAAGAACTGGTAAGAGAGACGTAATCTCTTTCCTCTTTAAATATAACCCCCTGATTTACTGGGGTACCCCTAGGAGTTTTGTACACTTTCATATATTAGTATATTCAGTTGACCTTTAGATAGTAAAAGCATATAAGGATATTATTTATTTTTTAATATATAGTATTTGATCATGCAAAGAAATGTATGTCATACAAATGAAACCAGAGCCACGTTGGTTAAAAGTAACACAATGCTTTTCAAGGCAATGTTGATTAAATGTGTGATCTTCTCAAAGTACACTGGGGACAAGATGCTTTCGATTTCCAGATACACGTCTTTCCAACAACAGGTTTTACTTACTGCTGAACAATTTTTGCTGGTTAAATATTTGGAATCAGATTCACCATTGCACTACTTCACTGTAACAGCAGAAAAGCAAAGAGCACAATAAGGGTTGCACAAAGCTAGACCTGTGAATCAAGCTTTTACTACACTGAATTGCACAAAAATATAGTTCACATATATGTCTCATACCTATTAAAAGTTACAGTCTACCCACAATCATAAACCCGTTGGAAGGATGCTTCCAATGACAAGCATAACTACATCAGCACAAATTGTGGAAGGTTGAAAAACACCCACCGCTCCTATTAGTCATCAGATGCTGCTATATTGCAGGTACCTCAACAATCATGGGAATATTAGATGACAAAAAAAGCAAACCTGCTTCACCCTGTCAAACTTAATATACTTATTTTCTTGTCGAAATTACATTTCCCTTTCAAACGATTCCACTTGATTTCTATATTAAGGGTACAACATTTATGTAACTCCTGTCCTGGGTTTTCACGTACACTCGCTACAATCCATTATCCAGAGAGGAAAAGTGATCGTGATGCCAGCTAAAGCAATGATAAATGCTTTGCAGAAGATCCAAACCAACACAAAATTCTCCTTCCTTTAGTAATGTTCTAGACTTGGTACTCAACTCCATTTTTCAGGAATCTTCTTAATTTCTATTTTATTTAATAAGCATAATGTTTGCTTTTTAGCAGCATTAGAATTAAAACATATCAGGCAATACTGATGACATTTAGTAAAATTGAATGAACACAAACTTTTGAAAATAGAGCAAAGTAATAATGTGGTATAATGTTAGGAATTATGAAGA
Organism: Athene noctua; assembly: GCF_965140245.1. Lineage (NCBI taxonomy): Eukaryota > Metazoa > Chordata > Aves > Strigiformes > Strigidae > Athene > Athene noctua. Next base: position 10,478,434 of record NC_134045.1, read on the forward strand.
GTACTTTTAGGTATGAGAACTGCAGCACAGAAAGAGACTGGGAAGAAGGAAGGAATATTGTTTGAGAAGAGATTTGAAAAGTGCTGTTGATTTAATTTGGGTGCAGTATGGTTGTCCCCTTGTGAGTTGGAATATGGAAGATGGAGCCACATCTTTGATAGTGAGAGGGAACAGGCTGGGACACAGAAGGGACTGGAGCTTAGCCATTGTACAAGCAAGGAGAAGGAGAAAATGAGAGCAGAAAGGCCACAGGAGAAAATGATTTATATACCGGAGAGCTGTGCAATGAATGAATATTAAAATAGCAATTTGGAAATTCTTGCACCCAAAGAGTTATTTATGCATTAAAATTATTCCGAACTGGGTCCAAAAAGTTTAGCATTATTCTAAAAAATCTTCTTTTAGTACAAAAGAGAAAATTTTAATATTCTTTATTGTTTTAAATGCATCAGTCCTTACACTGAAACAACAGAATGTGAAATATAATTATGTTCATTTTAACATATTTCTCTAACTGGATTAATAAATGCTATAGGTACTTTAATCACTGGTGCTTGTTAATTAAGTAGCTATTTCTTATGAAAAATGTAGGATTCCCTTTAATATACTGTGTGTATTTCTGTGGCAAAGTGTTAGTAACAGTAAATGCAAGCAAGAAGGCATGAGCAGGACTGTTTCTGCTCACTGTGATACCAGCAGATTAGGGGAAGAAATGATTCTAGTAAAGATCAGAAAAGTTTTATGAGTATCAGGTGGCTGAAAGACAACCAGGCTTGATGTTCTAGGCAGGTGGTTTCTGAGGTAATCCTGCTGCATGTGCAGGACACAACGGAGGGCAGCAGAGCTGACAGAGCACTGCTGTCTTCGTTATTCTTGCTGGGGCTCTTGGAGGTGTTTCTACTGCATGAAGAACAACTTGTATGACTGAAAAACATTCCTTTCTCATTAGTGTGGGTAGGGGTGCTAATATGATTAAGACAGCAGCAGCATATTGTCTGAATGGTGATGCTATTAAGAAGTTGTTGAATGCATTGCTTTGTGTTTGGCAGAAGTGAAAGTTTAAACCCAGTTACGTTTAAAAATGACATTGAGTGAAGAGATTGATTGAAGATAGAGAAAGCATTAATATTTACCCCTTATGTCCTTGTCTGCCCATTGTCATTGGTGATTGCAACAGATGTCATGGCTTAAATCCACTATTGTATATAGAGTGACCATAACAGTATGATACTTTTGCTGCTTGATCTCATTGGAGAGCTGATATTTGCTTTTGCACCTGATGAAATAGATGATGAAATCACTGCAGGGAGTACACTTAGAAAGTGAAGCTGCTCATAGGAGTCTCTGTGAGCAGATGATATTCATGTCCCGGGACATGTACTGGCTTTTAATAAATAGAATTATTTAATTTTGCTTTGTGAAGACCTAAATGACTGCACCTGCCGATTAAAAGCTTTTCTCTCTTTGTGCAGTTCTGCAGGTGTTATCAGAGCACTTCAGCTTAGAGTTGGAACTGACAGGAGGGTGGTCATGTTAGGATGGAGCACATTGAGTTAGAGCTGATTTAGGGATTTTCCATCCTGTATTTCTGGGAAATCCAGGTTTTCAAGGTCTGTCTCATTAACAGCCAATCTGGTAAACTACGAAGGAGCCAGCTTTATTGGAAGTTCCAGCAGATTCACTCTTTAATTTTTGTAGTCTATCTACTTTTATTATTGTTAGAAGGTACCTAGAACTGGGAATAGGGGATTGTGATGCTTTTGTTTTAAGTGGAGAAAAAATGAATAGGCTTATTCATAGAATATGCAGAACACCTCTAAAAATATTCTTTCCCTCAACTGTAGTCTTTCTCTTGGTTTTGCATCTCATTTAAATAAGCACCTTTCACTGGAACGTAGAAGCATCCAAATGTACTGCTTTAAGTTTTTCTGTTCTGATATAGTAAGTTTTGTTAGTTTTAATATGTAACTGTAAAGAATATGTAAGGTTTGGAAAAACAGCTTGACAAGGACCATGGCTGTAGGCTTGACTAATAATAAATAAGACATGCACATTTTTTAGTCATAATTAATAGCCTTGACACTACTGACATTCTAGTACTGTGCCTGAATCATAGGAACCAGAAGAATTCTGTTACTGTCACCACACCCCAGTTGACATCCACATTTATTTTACATAAAAATCTTTACTGCTACCTCTGAGAAATTATTGAAAATGTTAGAAAAGGGAGAGAAAAGTACAGCCTTCAGGACACCAGTAGTAAGAGCTGGAGCCCATGGTAGCGAAAATGGTTTTACAGTATCTCATACATCAGAAAAATCTATGGGCACTGCTTTTTATTCCAACGCCTCCATCTGGGTTACAATTTCATATTGGTACACTAGGTTAAATTGCTAACATCTAAAATACCATCTGGTAAGAGACTCACTGAAATTGAAACTTGTATCGAGTACTTTGTTGTTTCAATGTTCACAGTTGGAACAACTGAAGGAGAGGAATACATCTGATGTTAAACAAATCATTAGGAGAACATCCGAAAGTCACTTGTGTGTAACAGTGATTGGTGTACTGAGAGGCCTGATTGAGATGTACCTAACATGAAAATGCTATTTAATGAATGAGAAAATACATTTTGTTTGTTTTAAATCAGGTTTGGGAAGTCACATGTGGAATAATAGGGAGGAGAGGGAACCTTCTTACAACAGCCAAGGTCCCCTGTAATCCCAGATTGTAATAATTGACAGGCTAGTTGTAGGGGAAGAATTCCTCTCTGAATGGCACGACTCATCTGGACTGTGCTCTGAAAGTGTTGGAAGTATCATCATTTGGTGAGATGTCATGGCTGTTGCATTAGGGTCTGTAGGGCATTCTGCGTGAAGCATTGTGCTCTAGGCTTGCGGTAAAATAGGAGCTCATGAAAGAATGCTACTTGGCTTTCTATATATTGCACTAGTATTTCTGGGCTGTTATCTATCTAGTGTTTGGAACATTTTTGCAGGTATCAGATAGGTGCCCTTCCCCAAATATCCAATTTGTTTTCTTTATTCTTGTTTCTTACTCTGTATATTAGTTAGGATTTTAGCAGTGGGTGAGCAATTTCTGCTCAGTGAATTTTAGTAATAATGACTGTGTTTCTCCACATGAAACCCTGGTGCACCAAGAGCCATAAGCATGTGGAACTTATACTAGAGAATAGAATGATGCTTTAGCCCTGGTACAAGTGCATATCCAGTGCTGCTACTAGGATGGAGAGTAAATAACTTTCAGTCTCTCTGAGTGAACCAAAGAGAGACTCTTCCAAATATGACTCTCTTCAGTTCCTGACTTATTTGTAATGCTAGGCTTGGGAAATATTCCAAAGAGGAAAAAAAGGTTTAATGGATTGCAAAAGAATTTTTTTTTTAAATGAGCCAATATCCTAAGTAAATAATACATACATATTCTTAATCAATGAAACCATAAATAAAGTTTTCATGTCACAGTTGAATAATTGACTTGTTCCTTGCTTCTGGAGGTCTGAGAATGAATTAGGTTCCAATAACATCAGTTTGCTGTCTCAGCTAAGTTAGGTCTCTGAGCCATAAATAACTACATGGTTTAGCATAAATTTATTTATTTTACAATTTATAAAGTGCACTCATCACTAGGATTCTTGGCATGTATACAAAGATAACAACAAAATAAGGACATATTGACTAGTTTTAACTAAGTGAACTTCTTCAACATGTCCTCAATAAATGTATACAAATCATCATCAACATCTTCAGGCAAAGTCATCAATAAATATATAAGCCTTGGACATCATCCTGAAAGTCAATGAACTGGGGAGTCTATCAGATCACCAGGGAGAAACTTCCAGAGTTAAAAATGGTCTAACAAAAGCTTTCTGAGTCAGCCTCAGAATTTAATCCATCAGGTAACATATGTAAATCAGTCATTAGTGTTATTCTGGTGGACTCAATAACTGTGATGATATGCAGGGAGAGTGTCTCAGTCTAGCATAAATATGACCCAATGCTGCAGTAGTGCACAGCCCAACCTACACTGCACCTGTGAACAAAGAAAATGTTTTGCAGGAGTCATTGTGCAGGCGCATGCACTCCATACTGGCTGATGCTTCTGAACTTGAGGGAAGTTCTAAGAAAAATGGAGACAGCAGTCTTGTTTGGTGGTTGGTTGGAGAAGTGAAGGCAAGAGCTACTTGAATCTACGTCCTAGACTCAGGAAACTTTCTTGGTTTAGCATGTGTGTGGATTCTTCCTGACAGCAAATAGAGCTGAGCCAAATACTGGGTAATTTGCAGTAAGTGAAATTTGGAAGTGACTTGAGAGTTTATGTAACGATTTCTCACTCAGTTTTCTTCCTAAAAGAAAAGTTGAAGATGATTTTTCACTGAAAGGATTTCCACTGTTAGGAAGGAGATTCTTGGCAGGTGATGATTTTCCTTACCCCAAGGTCCCAGGCAGAGCTCAAATCGGTGCAGTGAAGGAGTGCTGTCACCTGGCAAGTGGGTACAGCACCTGGACACACTGGAGCCTAAATCCTACTGGGCATTGGTATTACCAACTCCTCATCCAATACCTCTGAAGATCCGATCTGTAGTTTCATTCTGCCTTCCATCCCCATCCATTTCACTGTGCTGTTGTGAAGATACTCTAATGAAAACTCTAGGACCTGTCCTGAGAGGTGCAATGAGTGCGGGTGGCGCTGCCACAGCAGAGATTGAGCTGAGGGTGCAGCTCCCTCTGCTTGGCTCTGCTTCCCTGTACCACCCTGATCACAGAAAAACAGGAGTGTCCCAAGGTGCCCCCTGCAAAGTTCATGGTGTCAGAGTAAGAGATTATTGTTAAATTATTAGGTAAAATTATCAGCAGGCTATCCACAAACTTAGGAGATATTTGCAGAAGATAATATTTCTGTGACTGTGCAACAACATTTGTAGTGATTTTATTTAGTAGTGGAAGCTGAAAATAATACTGAAGCATGGCAGGATTATGAATCATCAGCATAAAAAACCCAGGCTAGTGCTATCCCATCTTAGCAGCCCCTGTCTCCAGTTGCACACTCCAGGCACATTCTCTGAGGATGAAGACCTGAAAGAAGTTTAAGTAAAAAGACTATTAAGTTTGCTTCTTCTAGACTACCTACTGCCAAGGAAGTGGCTAATCCATCTTCATTCCAATTAGTTTTATTCAGAAAGCATGTGGAAAATTCATGGCAGCATAAAAATAGTCCAGGAGACAGGGAAAAGAGGCAGTCTAAATTTGCCAACCTGCTCACCTGTTAGCACAGATGCTACTAAAGGAAAGGAATAACATGTGTAATTCGTGACATAACCTCGGAATTTAAAACTCTCCAGAGACCAATTATAGAGATTTGAGCACTTAGACTTCTAGCAGCCTTCCAAGTTCCACCTGAGATACATCTTCTTTCAGAAGTCCTTGTGTATATCTCTATTTTCTGTAGAATAATTGACAGAGTTTCTGTGCTTCATTCATGCAATCAATGGATTCTTCTAATGATAACCTGAAAATTAGCACTGTATCATGCTTGAGAAACATCACTAAAGCCTTGGGCTTACCTTTCCCCTGTTAAATCTACTGATTTGATAACTCTTCAGAGCCCTTTCATAATACTCTTCGTAAGTAACATTTAAAAAATAGCCACTGGGTTTCCACTGAGGTCAGTTCTGTTTGTGGTTTATTTTATGGTATTTCTTGTAATTTAGTACATAAAGGTCTTACTGATATTTTTATTTGTCCAAAATATGGGCACCAAAACGTGCAACAAAAATATGGCCAACTGATAATGAGTATACAATTCACTTTTATGACAGGCAGACTTCTGGAAAAGCTAAATCTAAGTATTTCTTAGGTAACTGCCCACTTAGAGAACAACTCACAACAGAAAAAAACATGTCTAAGTATGCCAACTGTGTTCACCTCCAAGAAAAATTATTCACTTCTAAGTGGGAGCCATGACAGCTTAAAGTAAGTGGACATAGTATAGAGGGTAAGTCTTTAAAATCTTTCTTGTGTCCACAGCTTGCTTACATCAAATATAAAGGGAAATGTAAATCTTTATTGGATTTCTTCTGCATTTGAAGAGGTAAGGTTGATAAATGGTTACTTTTATTTCTACCCAAACTCTCAAAATAGTCTACTTACTTGCTCTGAGGATGATGTTTGTGTGTATGGGAGAGAAACATAATTAGGCTTTGAGTTCTGTACAACATAATCCGTGGCGAGTATGAATGACATGAAAGGCAGCAGAAATTGCCTGGGAGGAGGCTGTTTTTGTTTGTTTTGAAAAAAAGAGGTTGAAAAGATTCTTTCTGCGGCTGATGCAATCTGGCTATGTTTGCTCTGAGCTAGAGACACTTGTGCATTACAGTGAAGGCAATGGAAGGGGTGGGAAGACGAGAGAGTCAAGGGGTAAATTCCACTTGCTGCAATACCTACTTTTGATCTAAGCTTTAATTGGATGTGATTTAGAAAACTGCTGGCATCACAGGGGATCTTAATACTCTCCTCTTCTCTATGCTGCCTGTCCCTGAGGGAGCTGTTATATTTCTGTGTGTATTAAGACTTCTCTTGCCCCTTCCCTTTTCACTGAAAAAGCATTGGATGGTAGGAGAGAAAACGTTGAAGACACCTCATTTTCCTTCCCAAGTGGCATGATAACTCCTAGGGGTGTTTATCACACACTTGTTTCGCACACAGCTCACACAGTACTCATCCACATGACCCTGAATGATTACAGTGTGGTATTTAATGAAGTCTGTTGTTCCTCCCTTTATTTTCCTTGTTTTACCAGATATCAGTCAACAAGTGTCTTAGTTCTTTTTTTCTTGTTGAGTCACCTCTTAGTCACCCTTGGGCTAGAACAATTTGAATATGCTACCATCCTTTAGAGATAATAAAATTGGATATTTCTTTTGGCTGAACTGCATAATGCATCTATGGAAAATAGAGTCTGTGGTCAGTATCCTCCTCAGTCTTTCTCTGTTCCGTGAATAATATTTCCTTATGTAAGGAAAGTTCTGTTATATCAGTTTATACTTTTGAATCAGATCTAATCACTACAGAAATAAATTCGGTTACTAAATCAACAAGAGTTTCTGGAAGCTCAAATCTTATTACTCCATCTTGTGGAAGAAGCCAAAAACGACGCAAGTGATGTTAATCCAACACATGCCATGTTCGGTTACCTAATAACCACAAAGTACCAAAACTTCATAGATCTTCTGCAGACAATGTTGGTTAATGTCTACTTTATTCTGAAACCTCAATTCAAAAGATATTTCTGTGTGTATTTAAGTTCATATTGAATTGGGTTTTTAATGGAAGCTAATAGAGAGAGTTAGGTTTTATTTTCCTTATTTGAGAAAATGGTGTGAAAGTTCAAATGACGGAAGACTGGGCTCTTGTATAAAAGACAGGTCATTAATTATTGCTCTCAAGCTATAAAATTAAAGTGTATATTATGTGGCTCATGACATACTATTTCCATTTTCCTTCTGTCAGGGTTTTGTAGCTTCAGTAGGCATGGACTGAGATATCATCTGTTCAACGGGCTGACATGGTTTTGTTTAACTTCTTATCTTTCTATAGTTCTATGGAGAATTTTTTTCACAACAGAGACCTCTACTGAAAGAAGGAGAGCAGCTCTGCAGAGCTGGAGATTTTCTGTGGAGCAAATCCATTCTGACAAGACCAGTTGTTCATCAGTGGTATCACACAGGAGTTTAACAAGTGTCAGAATAATCCATTGCTTACCTCTTCTCCTCGTGGAAATAGAGGAAAATAATCATAAAGCAGTTAAACTTCTTACTTTATTTAGTGTTTTCAAGGAAGTGGGATATGTGTTTGATTCATATCCTACCAAAGACCTTCTGCTGAAACTGGTATGCCAATCGCTATAGCAGAGATAGTCCTTCTTTAAAAACAGAATTATATAAGGTATTATCTGACATAGTGCAGTTATGAGGCTCTAAAATGTTTTGGTTTAAGTTATACAACTTTCACAGGGGAAAGAACAAGACATCTTCCAAACCAAGTTATGTGTAACATAAGCACAACACTGACATCTGGTGTTTAAATCAGATTTAATCCTGGGCAAGGTTAGATTAACAAATCCAAATCTTTAGTACTGTGTCAGGTGTTCAGGAAGAGGCCAGGGTACAGAGGTACCTACAGAGGCAGATTAATGCCTAGATGGTCTTGATAATATTAGTCTAGCGTCCTCAAGGGCCTGTGCCTTTAGTCCCTGGAAAGCAGGAAGCTCCTAGTGTTTTGAAAATTTAGCCTGCAAAACCTGTACTACCTAATGAATGAAAAGCTTGTGGCAAGATCTGAAGCTTCTTAGTCTGACTGATGGATACTTGGGGTGAGGAGGTCAGGAAGAATTATTTCCAAAAGCAAGGCTCTCAAGCAAGTAAATAAAATTCCAGATTTGCTTTAAAATCTACTTAAGGATATTTTTCCAATAAAAGATTCAGCTATGCAGAGGTTTTTTTTCTATGTGCCAATTTATCATTTCTGCAGTAATGTTTAAGATTTTATAATATCCTTTTTATTAAAGTGTCAGTTTGACACATGCAGTGATATTTTCTGTCTGACCCTTGCGTTTTAGATTATCTCTGCTATGTATTCGGTATATATTTTAGAACCGATAAGTGGTCATGATCAGTTATCAATACTTACTTTGTGTAGCATGCGGCGTTAACATTCATTTCAGGGAAGCCAAAACCTTTTCCGCTTTTTTGTGACTATGCCTGGATCTTGGCTGATTTCTGGTTTTGTTTTTCCTGCCACCCTTGAAAGAGAAAATGAAAAGAATGGAAAATATGGTAGAAGCGGTAATGTGAGATCAGTCTTGTTGAGATAGCTTGGAGGAGAGTAGTCAGTTGTTTATATAATTAGTACTCAGGTACAGGTGAGCTACTCATTCTTAACCCTGTCATTTATAAGGACCCAAGAGAAGGAATAGATGCCATTTCCCTGTGACTTGGCTTCCAGGGCTGATGCAACTCAAAAAAGGTACAAGCCGGTGTCTGAAAAAGGGTGTCTCTCCAAGTCTGGACTGAGGTTCAGTAGGGATCTATTTGCTCTGTGATGAAAACAGACTAGGAAATACTGGAAAAGCTGATATTTTTTTCTTGCTTTCTCCAAAAGTTTATTCTACCGTTCAGTCTCACCCTGCTTAAAGGAAATGATTAGCTGCTCTTGTCTTCCCTGTCCTGAGTAGGGCTAGCATTTCTATAATTGGCATTGAACTATAAGGCAAACCTCAACACAACAGAGGCTGCTGTATGTCTGAGTTTAGTAATGACATTAAGCATCTGCCAGTGAGTGAGTGGAAAAGATGCAAGGTGCATGCACTGGTGAGCAGCACACCTTTAACAATGGTACATCTGTAATTATTTTTTTGCTCTGTTAAAGTGGCACATGCAAAGAAACGTCCAAAGTGTCATAGGGTCATTCGACTCATGGGAATGAGAAAACCTGTGGGTCGTTAGTCTATCACAAGCCCTTAAAAAGTAGAGATTTTAATTTGAATGTTCAGTCATTTTATATCTCCAGCCACAACCTTTTTTCTAATAATAAAGGCCTTGTGGGCTCACCTTCTCCACTCCCTGCTGGGGTCTTCTTGATTGCACTCTATATGGAAAAGCTAAAAACCAAGAGAAGCAACAACATTAAAGACAATACAGCTCTGTGAGAAAGCATTTGAAAGTCTTCTTGACTCACCTTCAAAGCTCAGAATGAAGTGGTTATTGTTATATTTCTGAAAATTTGTAATGAATATAAAAGTCTGGAAAAAAAAGGAAACAATACATCCCTCTGAAGGGACTGATGAGGCAGCTGTGTGTATGGCTACTTCTAATATACCCTACCCTATTACTCTGAATCTTCATTCATTTAATGTTGAGTCAGAAGTCTTTATTTCTTCTCTTACATTCTTAAGACCCATGAAGAATATTAAGTTTTTAGCTTAACTAAATAGAGTTGGTTTCTTTCTTTTTCTTGATACCCTGAGAATTTGCTTTGGGTTTTGGTGGGGTTTTTTTACTTTTATACTGGAAGATCACCTAGAAATGAATGATATTAATTTCAAAATAAAATTCTGAGAGCAAAACCAGATGGGAGTGGTGGTACTTATATGGAGAACAGGTAGTATCATCGTACTTCTGGTCTCAAACGAGAATTCATATTAAGTGCATTCCATAGTAATCCTAACCCTTGTGAGACAAAGCCTTTCAAAGTTCATCTTTGTGGCAAAAAGTCCAAGTTCCTGATCTTGCAGGAATTGGGGGGAGGCAGGGGTGGGGGAAGGTGGAGAGGGAGCCCCTATAGGTTTCTTTCACCAAGATAAATCCTGGGAATGTGGTAAAGGGCAGAAAAAGATGCTATATCTGCAGAAGACACACAGTAAACCTGGCACACCATTTTGTGTCATCTTCAGTTCAAATTTGGTGTATTTTTACCCTCTTATATGGCTGCCCAACAGAGAGGCTAAAATCCATACTATGTAACAAAAGATACTAGATATAACAAAATATTGAGATTTCATATCTCATATCAAACCAAATGCTTTATACAAAAGTTATGAGCAACAGGTACAAGAGAATTCACAGACTAGCACCAAAATATCAAAAATAGATTGCAGGAGTTACAGAATAATATATTCACACCAAAGGACTCCTTGCAACATAGCTGCTGAGGGTGGGAACACCATAGCACTTTCTTCTATGAAATCTGAAAAAAAAAAAAAAAGCCAAAGTCAAGGCTACAAAGTTCTCAAAATCATACAATATGTAGCTACTATTTTGGTTGTACTCTTTTTTTTTTTTTTTTTTTTTTTTTTTGTGTGTGTGTGTGTGTAGGGGAAAAAGAAAAACAAGATAAATTGTGTAAGAAAGGATGTTTGTGTAAGTACAGTGTGTATCTACTGTTTATAAATGTAGAAATTCCTCCTCAAACTGTATCAGCCATTTTATGTCTGGGGCCAGATTATATATATAAATTTTTTTCTAATCAATATCTCATCCTGTTACTTCACTAGAAGTTGTAATACTTCTATAAAAAGTCCTGAAGGCAATTAATCCTCTAAAATATTCTCCCAATGCCCTATCTGCATAATCTAAATCCATCCACTGATTCCATATGGGTGCCAAGATCCCTCAGGAGGATTTCCATCTATGTCCAAACCTGTGCACACACAATATCCAAGTCAGCAGAGAGGCTCATGCAGCAAATTGACTGCTGGGAGATACTTTTTTCTAGCTCAGAAGGATTCTGAATTTAATCTACTGAGGTATCAGTATCTTTAAGCATCTGAATTTCTGGTGCAGCAAGATGTTTTTAGCACTTCATATGCAAACTGTATGGAGGAAGGAGAAAGGATCATTCTTTATTTGCATTTGTTTTTAATCTACCGATATCTTCTCCTTTGATTGCAAATAAACATTCTGGGATCTGAGCTGAAAACGTTGATACATAATTTAAAACACTCAAGAAAAATATTTTTCATCCATTTTTACACTAGGAACTTAAAGTGCCATTTGAAGTAATGGATCACAGTCTCACGGCGTTATACAGGTGCATTACCAAAACCATCACTTTTGTTTCTCATCAATGTGACAAGAAAAAGTAGTAACAATAGGATTTGGTTTCTCTGTCATTGTAAGGCAACAAGTACTGTCTTTCTTTCCTACCTGCATATTCTAGAGTTGAATATTAGATGTTCTGGACCAAAAATGTTGTCAAAGGTAGTGAGAGCTCTGCAAGCAAACATGGAGTTTGTTAAAGGATGAGTCAGTAATCTGCATAGGATAGCAGAAGCGGAGGGGGCTGAGATATTGATAATTCCATTGTCTTTTGGAAAAGAAGCTTCTGGTCTACTTTCAATGTCTGAAAAGAAGCATTTTTGAATGCACACAAGTAAATTCCCAAATTCTCCAGATTCTTTCATCTAGGATAGATGACATAGCATATTTTTTTGGTTTGTTTTTCCTCTCTAAAGAAAAGTTGAAGAAGGAATTTAAAAACACAAGAGGGATTTGATGTGATGTTTATACTAACAAGGACTGCTAGTGCAGTTAAAACAAAGAAGGAGCCAAAAATAGAGACCGGTATTATTAACATGTTTTTTATTAATGTAAAAAGTTGCAACAGGATATTGATAGGAACTGAAAAGGGTAGGAAGATCTATGGATCTCTGGTTCTGATGGAGTGTTGCTATGGAAAATTATTGTTAAGAATTTGTAAGTCACTAAAACCAATATTGGGATTGAAAAAGTCTCCACACTGGAATCCAGGTGGAGTGGATAACCACTGTAAAAGCATGAATTCTTTATTATCACTCTTTTAAATTTTTTTTTTAATCACCATTTTTATCTAGTATTCTATTAGTAGAATAATCCACAACAGGCAACGGTATCAAGGCTCTGTGTGTGTGCATATCCTAGTAGAAGACCTGCTTTCCAGGTTTCGGCCAGGAGCGGGTTCAAGTGGAGGAGGCAGGAGGGGCAACTCCCGGGCGGCCGGTAGCTGCTGGTGGGGACTCCCCACCAACTGCCCGTTTGAGTTGCTTTGGGATTAACAGGAGTGTACCAATGTTCTATAAAGATGAAGAAAGGATAAGATTAATAATATATTAATTGTTGGTTTCTCTTTTATGGATTAGAAAATGCAGGTCATTTAAAAAGTGGCTCTTCACTGGTAGACTGACAGCTTTCTTCAGGCAGATCTTGGCTCCTCACTCCTTTTGCTCTGATAAAAGGCTTTTGCAGAGACTCAGGCTGCTGTGCAACCCTGTATCCTCAACACTGTGGCCTAATACTGGTACAGGAAGGGAACAGTTGTTGAGAGAGTTTGCCATCTTTTTGTCTGGTTTGTTGTGGGTTTTTTTTTCCCTTTCTTTTTCTCTGCTTAAAAAAACAAAGCCACGGACCTAGTCCTTAATTCACTATATAAGCAAGATGCTACTGATCAGTTTAGGGTTCACATGGAAGAATTGTTGAGCTTGGGAAAATGAATATTTGTTCAGTATTTAAAAGAATTAGTTTGCTGAACATCTGCTTCTTATAAATATTCTGGCAAATTAATTTATTGTCAGAAACATTTGGGTAAACAGTGAGCCTTAAGCAACTGCTAAAACATGTCTATAGAAAGGTAGAATTAAAATTTACAATATTTATGCTAGAAATATAACTTTAGGATTTGTGTTCATCCAACTGGGAAAACAGTATGCTTAATCTAAACAGCTCAAATATTGAGCACTCGTAATTCACAGGCCAAAATAAAATAGAAAGTGTCTTTTTTGCAGATGTCTCATCAGATCCATTGTAGCTCACTATATGGCAGGGAAGCAGAGGGACCATAGGGCACTAAAATGCATATGACAGCTTTGTACATATACATATTGTACACTGTATATGGACAAATGCAGAATGAATATTGCATGTAATGCATATTGCAATGCATTTATGTTATCTATGGATATATTCAACAGTAAAAGCAGACCTGTATTGTCTCGCAATATGGATAATAACTGAAAGGCTTATGTTCTTAGTGTCCAACTATATTTAATGGATTTTTTTAATATATTTTTGAGGCTGGGTATTGAAAAGAAACAAAGAAGCAGCTGAAATGATTCCTCTTCTGTATACAGTCTAGTTTGAGATATCTGCCTTGGTACTACATCTGCTACTTTCTTTAAGGTAAAAGGCCTACTTCACATTCAAAGACTTCTTTTTTTTACTATTTATATGCTCTTCCCTTATTTTTCATCCTAACAATACTCTGAACAGTAGTTTGTTCATTTTAATTTAATCCTGTTCTATTCCTTGTGTCCCTCTGTTTGTCACTTATTCAAGCTATATTTTGTGCTGCTCGTGTTCTGGCAACTATTACAGTCATCTTGCAAAGATTGAACTGGTGTACAGCTCAGTCTATGGCTCTGCACGCCGTTTTAAATCACTTCCATAGGTCTTCCAGCTACAATTAGTAGTAGCACTACTAAGACCTCTGGCAGGCAGCAGTCACTGAAATGAGAATCCGTGAGAAATGATAGTACCAAGGATGTAAAAATTAGGTGGTGTCAAATTTGAATTTACTTTTTTTTCCTGTGATGAATTTGAAAACTATTCTGTTTTTTCATAGTCTTTTTCAGAATTCATATGCAACTTTGGAAGCACTGTTCATAAGTATTTTTGAAACTCATTTTAATAAACTATCATGCAACTATTTTCTTCATTAATCTGCCTCCCCCATTGTTCTGTATTTTTAATGTAGAAATGCTAAATTCTCTTCCACTGTATGTAAATTATTTCTAGCTGCACTTGCTTTGTTCTTGTGTGTTGAATTTTTAGTTTATCTATAGTTTACCTCAAGTTAGTGACTAATACATGTTTATCTCCTCCCTTACTTCAAGGTTTTTAATATTTTATAATATACAATAGAGTCTTTTTTTGGTTAAGTACATAAGGTACCTTTCCAAAAAGTAGAATATCAATAAAAAAAAAGTATCTGCAGTCTGTTTTCAGCTTATATTTGACAAATAAAACATTGATGCTCCCTTTTAAGTTGGCCATCACTCATCCAGCAGGTTTCAGAGACAGTAACAGTTCGTTAGTAATTTCGGAAAGGGAAGATGTATGATGTTGTAAATATTTAAAATCAAATTTGAAAAAAAGGACAGAGATGAATGTGTTCGGAGTAACACAATGCTGAAGGCAACATTTTCAAAGCAACTTGGTAGATATTGTTTTCCCTTGTAGGTGGCAGTATTGAAAAGGAAGTTAAACTGAATCTGGCACAGGGAACCAAAACTCCCTGCCTGAAACTCACTCAAAGTTGGAATACAAAGAACTGCCAGATCCAGACAGGGTGCACAAAACTGTGCTGGAGATTAGCATTTGCTAATTTTAGCCAAAGGTAGATTTTTCTGAATTAAAAAAAATTGGTGTTGAAGTTGAATGTATCACCTCAAATGCAGCCCCAAGCACACAGTGTTATTGCAGGAGCTATCAGCATTAAGGCGGTTAAAAGAGTTGTCAGATTAATTTTCTCTTCTTGAACGTGAAGGAATGTTTCCAGAAAACCTATCACTTCTGCTCTTTGACAAACGAAGTATTTTGTATCCTTAATCATATATATTTCTATGTTACTTAGTACAGAGTATCTCATTTACAACAAGCTGTTAGACTTTTATTCTATGTTCTGTTCTAATTGCAAAGAAAGTGCCCTGTGGCCAACTTGGGCTGTTATACTGCTTATTGCTGAACTCTGGAAAATGCTCTGAGGAACCAAGTGCTTTCAAAGCCAAACGACAGTTGCTGGTAGTGCTATGGATTTGTTTTTCTCTTGGTAGGTCAGTCTCGGATGGTGAGCACAAACATCAAAGAGTAAATAGCAAATTTATATCGTTTGGCTACCAGGTTACTTTGGATTGCTTCCCAGCATTCAGTTGGCACTCTTCATTTATTGCCAGGAAATGCCATACTTGGAGGTCTTTGATGCTATTATAAGTTGATGTTAAATTAATAAATGAAGAAGCACAAAGCGTTTTTAGCCAATACTTTAAAAATGGATTGCAGGATGCAATGGTGTCTGAAGATTGTTTAGTCACATGTTGCAGTAACATACTGCAAAAATTGGTATGGGAATAGCTTAAATGTTTTCATCATACTCTATGCCTAACTAGCAGTAAAAAAATTCAAATAATTTGTGATGCACCCTGACTTTAGGAATATTCTAAGAAATACAAAGAACTAGGTAATGCTGAAATAACAATGAAATGAATAATGGAATTGCAGGGTATCACTTTCAGTATTTGCCTCAGTCATGTAATTTAAAACTGTACTTATGTTTTGAAATTAAAAATAACTTGTATACAGAGATTCCTCTACAATATTGTGTTCAAAGACACAGAGTTTTGATTTTTTTTTAAAAAAGCTTTTTTTTTTTTTTTTTTTTTTTTTTAAAGAGATGGTGTTTGGGTTGGTTTGGGCTTTTTTGAGCAACGGTAGTTACAAGAATCACACAGGGCTGGCTTCTTGCTTTTTATTTTCTGCATTTTTGTGCTATAGGAATAGGATCATGGGATAATTCAGATTGGAAGGGACCTCAGGAAGTCTCTAGCCCAAACTCTGGCTCAGAGATGAGTCAGCAGCAGGCTTAGACCTGGTTCCTCATGGCTCTGTCCAGTTGAGGCTTGAAACCCCCAAGGATGGAGACTGCACAATCTCTCTGTGCAATCTGTGCCCCTGCTTGGCTGGCCTCAGTGCCCTCAAGTACTGTCTGGGCTCCTGCTCATACAGGCCAGGATGCTGTTGGTCATCTTTGCTGCTAGGGCTCTTGGCTGGCTTGTGCTCAACTGGCTGTCCTGGGGAGCCCAGTGCCTCTTCAGCAGTGCTGTTCCACAGCTAGTCAGTCCCCAGCCCAAATTGCTTTTCAATATTTTTCTGGAATTTAGAAAGTCAGAATTGTTTAGATGCTAACAGATATTTGCTAAGTACCAGTTTGAATAGGTTTATATTTAATTTTCTATTTCAGCAAAATAAAATTCAAAGTGTAAATTTTAAAATCACAGTCTTCCTGTTGGAATACGACATAAACAAGATATTTTTAGACTGACCCATCCTTTACTGTTGCATTTAAAAATAAAAGAAGAAATCCAAATAAGGTGTGTTCGTCACTACTCTTTTGCTTTATTACTTGTCATATATTTTTAATACATAAGTGACATCTGATGTATTACTTAATCAAGAGAAAAAGAATTATACCTTGCACATAATCAGTTATTTTTGCCATATCAAAAAAATTAGACTAACAGATGAGGAAAATAAATAAGATGAACTTTAAAAATGAAAATGCTTAGCCTTTGGAATTTTAGTTGACAGCTTTTGAAAATTAAATTATAAGTCAAGTACTGATAGGTTTGATATCTTCTTTGCAGCTTTGCAGATGATGTATTGCAGCTTTAATGGAATATCATTTATCATCTGATAATAACAAATGTAGTATTTCTGAGCTTGTCATCTCTTCTGTGATGACAAATAGTCCAACTTGTAGCAGTGATAATGGGATTTTATAATGATCTCTCCAAACAGACTCTGCTCTAGTGCAAGGTATTTTACTTTAAATCTCAAAATACCTATTAAAGGTAGATTACAGTAGTCACGCTTTTGAGACCAACTTGTGTATATAAGCTTCTGTGCTATGGAAGTTGCATTTAGCTCATTGATTTTAAAGTTTGGTCCATTGCATTTTGTTGGTTTTATAGTAAAAGTTGTCTAGATTTATGAAGCAGTATGTTTATCACAATTTCTTTGTAACAAGACTCTGTGTAACAGTCTACCAGCAGACCTTTATACCAATGTAACTTGCTTTGTATCAGTGTGTGAGAAGAAATGGTACAGCTGAGTGCTATTCTGAAAAAAGTGGCCAGTTCCCTTTTGAAATTCTATCAAATGATTTTTATTCACATAATTTAATACTTTAAAAAAGTATTTTTTACTTGGTTGTATTGCTTTTATCTTAAACCGTAAGCAGTTTTCATTAGCGATGTTGACTTCTGTAATAAAGTTATCTTGTGTGTCTGTCCAAACCACTGGATTCTTTGAAATCATCCTTGTATTTTCAGGGACTAATAGACAGCATTTTAATTTATTTGAGCTTGACAGAGCATTTGAAGTGCTCTTCAGGAGAATGACTGAAAAAGGAGGAATCATGAAGAAAAATGGTTTTTCTTATATAGAATGCATTTTTAAAAAAATAAATAATCTACTTCTTCTAGACAAGCATCTATGAAGATACTGAATTTAAAGTACCCAAATAGTCAGATATGAAATATAATGTTGATGCAAGTAATTTTAACAGAATTTGGTCAGGTTGTCTGGATGTTTTGCCATTAAATACTTTAATAAGGCAATTTGAAACATGTGTGATCATAGACATTTAGAATGATTCTTCCAATCTGAAGATATTAAAAACTCAATCCGAATTTCTCAGGTTTAGTTCTGCACAGTGTCTTGTCTTCCATGAACATTTATTCATACAAATCTTATTTCAAATGAACATTCATGCATAGTTTAAGGATAGGTTTAAACTTTATTAAAAAATGAAAATTTGACTTCCTTCTTTCTCCAATGTAGTTCACTAAAATGAAGGAGCTACTTCCAAGATTACAGTCATTCTCTGCCATCTCTCTCATCAGAGCTAGTGCTCACCAAAAGCATATGTTGCTCTGTTACCACTTTTTCTGCTTTTTACAAGAGTGTTCAACTAAGACGGGTCCCAAAAACCCCTTTCTCCTGGGAACAGGAGACCTGTTGAAGAGCTCTGCTGGACCCTGGAAGAGTCCTGGCCCTAGCAGCCTTCCCAGAGCACTGGTTAGCAGAACCAAGCAGGATCCTTAACCACATTTTTGCTTGAGAGGGCGCCAGACTGATAATTTCAAGAACAGTGCTGGATGGGCAGGTGAAAAATTACTTTGGATACCTCCAGAGCATCACATGCACTCTGTGCATCCCAACGGCTGGCTGGAGTCCTGTTGAGGATTCACAGTTCAGACCTTTCTCCATGGCAGCTACTGTAATATTAATGGCTGTAACATTATCATTGAATCATCTAAACAAAACACTTAATGTGCAGCAGTTTGGATTTTGCATCCACATACTCCTCCCAATTATGAAGCAATACATGTTATATGCAAGTCTAATTCAAGACCTAAACTAACCTGCAACCACATCAAAACTTATCCATATTGTTCTTTATATTCTACAGTGTTCCACTGTCAACATTTCCAGATAACGTTAAATCTTAAATAAAATTCATCCTACTTACTTCTTTTTGTTATTACTTTTATTTATGAACAGTTGAAGTTTCCAAAGGCATGCTATTTAACCAAGAATTTGCAGAAAACAATCCCTTGAAATAAGCCCAGTAACTTTTTAAAATTCTCAGATTACAGTAAGAGTCAAGAGATTTAAGCATCTTTAGTCTAGTGATTTCTTTCAAGTCTCTTACACCCTGTTCTTGTGAAAATGAAGACCAAGTATATAACATACGTAATATCAAATATTCAATACTTTCAGTTGAACAGAAGTCATGCTCATCCATGTTTTAATGTAAACTGAAAAAAATCAAATTATATACCAAACTATATGATAAAATATATATCTGCTTATTAAAAATTCATAAAGAGAAAAATGTCACTTACAAATACAGTTTTAATATTTTACCTGGACTACACGAAGGCCAAATAAGAGCGTGCTTAGAAACGAAGTGGAGAATTAAGCAAACAAATACCATTCCTCGCTTTTAAGGTATGCCAGAACTTAGCACATCAGTTTTTGCCTTTAGTATTTAAGGAGTGACATAAAATCTGAAAACTTGCGGAACCGCTTTGAAGATAAAAGATAAAAAAAGCAGAAAGTGTAGTGATAAAGTGAGGGTATGATAACCATTTACAAGTATATGAAAAGTGTTAACACCGAGGCAGGATAGAAATTGCTCAGTGAAGAAGGGTATAGATAGAAGTTACAGGAAGATATTAAAAAAGGTAAAGTTTTGGTTGATTATCAGCTATAAGCTTCTGACAGTGTTATACATCAGCTGTGGGAAAGTGTTTGAAGTGATCTCCCTTGGGATACTGTTACCTAGAGAGGGCAATCCATGAGATGATTTAGGAATAATCCTGCACTTGTAGTCAGTCACTGGGCCAAAAACGGATACAGGTTTTTCTGACATTTTCAAATTTTCCGATTCTTCGTTTCTGAATGTAATTCTTGCTGGTGAAAAAAAATTCACATGTTTTTATATCAACATAAACACTTCTATTATCTTAAAACAGATCTATTGACCAGTGAGAAATCCTGCAGATGAATACCCGTGCCCAGAGTTTCCTATCGTGTTACAGTCTTGAAACAAATGACTGATGTCCAGTGCTAATCATTCTTCTTCTGTCAGTTCAGTTGCACATTCCTCTTTTAATGTGATCTAACCCCTGCAGCAACTGAGATAGTGTACATCACTGCTGTAGTCAGACTTCCATTCATCACTAGAGAAAAGAGCCACCTCCTCCTCTCCCTACCTCTGTAGTCCAATGTTGCAGACACTTCAGTCAACCTAAAAGACCAAGACAGAAATTAATAAAAGCAATTTAAAGTTTTGGGTTTGGGGGTTTCTTTTTGTTTGTTTGCTTGGTTGTTTGTTTTTTTTTTTTTATTCCTGACATTTTGCTTTTAGTGCAACTCATGGAAATTTATAGTCTTTGGCACTGAGTCTTTGGGAGGTTTCTGTGTTAAATGAACATTGATTGGAGCATTACAGTACAGTGTAAATGTACTTCTAATTCTGTTGACTTCAGTGGCATTCTGATGTACATCAGCTAGGAACCTGGCTGAAAAACCTGGTCCTCATTTACCCATCCAAATGGGTGACAATTTGTAAACATGCAGATCTGGATTTTACAGAAACAAGCTTTACAGGAATAAAAAGAAAGGAAGCAAACAAAAGCAAAACCAAAAAATGGGTAAAAGAGCACATGATGCTTACATACTAAATTCTTCTGTACACATCACTATAGAATCCTTATTTAGCAGAGTATTTTCTGAAAATATTTGACAAAATTTACTGACCTCAAAATCTAACTACTGAGTCCTGCTCTCAAGTAAATGTAGCTGAGTACTGAAGGAAAACTGAACTGAAACTTAACTAATTTCTGCATCCTTTTCTAACAACGTCAGAAAATTATAGGTGGGAGATAGTTGCTCAACTTGCATTAAATAAGCTGTTACCTTAGCTGTTCCTTATAAAATATTCTTTATATGTGTTACATTTAGTTTTATTCCATCATGCCTTCAGTTGCTAGGACCTCCACAGTGGATAATTTTGAAATCTGTGAGCTATATTTTCTTAAAATATTGTGTTCCTAATATTTGTTGGGGTTAATGAAAATATGAGGCTGAATGTGGTTTAAGAGCCAATAATGTTTTTATACCTTTGAGGGTAACTATTTCTACAACTTAATATTAATGACCAGAAAATCATGTTCTAGGTTGTAGATTTGTTTTTTCCCCTACTGAAGAGGGCTCTTCTGAATGTAGACTCTGACCAACGCAGACTCAACTTTTCTCCTGTAATTTTGTGCAATCTTTTCTTGAGCTTAACTGTCTGTTAAGAAATTATTGGATAACTTAATAAAAATGAAATGGCAGATTTATGTATGTGATGGGCCCTATGAAGGATTATGTCTTAAACGGCAATTTTCAATTTGACAAGCTCTATTAAACATAAAATTGAATGTCATATGTAACGGACATAGGATTACATTTTACTATTAAAATTATCTTTGTGAGAGAAAATTAAATTTCCTTTAATTGAAATATATACAAAATTAAATACCAGCTGGCTTGATTAAAATAAGTATATGTGATAAGCTTTCCTTATCGAAGAGGTGATTTTTATGCATACGGATGCTTACAGGTGGTGAATAATGACAGGAATCATTAATAAATTGTAATATGACTTAAAACACTACTGTGTTAATGTCCATTTTATCAGGTTTTTGATTTTAAAAAATTCAATGTAATTATGCTTATAAGTTGATTGTAAATACAGCTTTCCTCCTACCAGATATGTATTTCTAGTTAGGTTGCTTCCCCATAAAACAATACTTATCTAGAGGGGAAGTTGAACAATTTATAGTATCAGTTAGTCCAACCAGGAAACAAATAATACTATGTGAGTGATTATGCAGTTTAAGAACCAGATATGCAAAAAGTGTTCATCTGCTGAAGTTCACAAGTCATCCATAGGTAGGAAATTATTTTTGCCACAACTGGA
The DNA here is from genome assembly GCF_965140245.1 of Athene noctua. NCBI lineage: Eukaryota > Metazoa > Chordata > Aves > Strigiformes > Strigidae > Athene > Athene noctua. The sequence goes on from NC_134045.1 coordinate 10,500,291, forward strand.
ACAACTTTAATGAGAGAATAATACATTTAAAACCGTTGAAGAAAATGAAGACTAGGAAATTACAGTGCTGATTTTCTAAAAGGGTTGTTACAAACTGCTTGTCGGTCTTATCTGGGGACTTGTAGAGTGGTTATTTCCATCCTGACTCACTCGGGGCATCTTCCAGGTTAAATATACTCATCTCTATACAGACTCTGTGTTGTAACAAATCTCATCTACTCAGGACTGGGCGTAAAACTCCGTGTGTGCCAGGGCTACTTAACAGTTATTGAGTACCTGGTGCTGTAGTCTGAGATTAGATTTGGTGTAGCAGTTTGCCTTTAACAGGCAAAGAGCATGCAATAAGGCCATTTGGCTGTCTGCACCTATGCTGTTAACCCAACCTGTAGAAGGCATTAATCTAGGGGGGACGTGGTTTGTGGTGTTTGTTTTGTTTGGGGTTTTTTTAGTATATTGCTATCTGGTATGAGATCAAAGACGTTTCCCAATGCAAGACCTACACAGCTGGTTTGTTACTCCAGGGCTGGATGGGAGATGCACAGGGCTTGGGGCCAAGAAAACAGCAACGTGTGTCATATCTTTCTGTACTTGCAGGTGCTGCTTTGCCTGGGTTTGCACTTCCTGATCTAATGAACATACTAGTACACTTGACAAAGAGGGACGTATGGCATGTTTCTACAAACTTGGGTGCTCAGGTCCAGATTTGTGTCCTAAAAGCTGCTTTTCCCTGTTGCCCTCTCTAAGATAATTGCTGAACGGGGATTCGGTAGTACTGTGGGACTGAGATGGGCGAGAGAGTGATTTAAGTAATTTCTGATGCTTTCTAACCACACTTCAGAATTCCACTAGGAATTTGCCTTGTTCATGTGTCGATTTCTTCATTTATTTGTGGACTTTGTGAATCTGTCTAGTCAATATAAAAAAGTGTTATAATTCTTTGAATTAACAAGAGATAATGTAATCAGGGGACAATGATTCTTGAAGTGTTGAGTTTTGTGTTGGTGTCTTTGTTTTTTTAAAAAAGGTGATTTTTAAAAAACTGTGTAGCAGAGAATGACAAATTAAAGGAATCCTTTTGTAGGGCATAAGGGGGAACCTCACCATTCCTGTTTAAAAAAAAGTCGTAATGAATAGAGAATAAACTAAGTATTCCTTTTACCTGCTCATAGTGTTCACTCATATTGTAAAAAGTCATAGTATAGACTCTATATTAAATACAGTTACATCTCTGATTTATATTCATGTACACCTGAAGGAAAGTCACAGGGTTCAAAGGTCTTATTTGTATACTTTCAAAAGCAGAACTTTCTAGGCAGATGATTCTGGTACTAAATCAAGCATACAATATTTTTATTATTTGCATGAATCATACCTATGTCTCTTTGATACCTCTGGGTTATATATTCCTAGCAGATCTGTGCATTCAAAGGATTCATAAAGTACATTTGAGCAAACAAGCTACCTACTGTTCCTGTTCATCATGTCCCTTATCTTAATAAATAATGAAGGTGCCATGGGCTGACAATGAAATATTTTGAAAATAGTTTTAATGTATAGCTGGCAGAGGACCTGTTGGGCATTGATAAATTACACAGATGGAGAGGATGAGAAATCTGTAAAATATTAATGGTCTGCTTCTGTAAGGCAGGCAGTAAAGGAGAATATACCTGTGTCTTACGTAAGGTCTTATGCTGCCCGTGTAAGGCTGAAGGGAATGTTTTCTACCGTCCCGCAGGGCTCATGTATTGAAAGCACAGCTCATTGCATTTCGTACTGCTCAAAACACTGGTGAAGTGAACCGTCCAGGGGACATGAAACACATGTCTGAAGATTCATCCACAATTATTGTAGCATGTGGTCCACAAGATAAAGCCCTCCCTGTGGTGAAGATGTACAGAAGTGGCTCTTGGCTCGTAGGGATGGGAATGAATATGTAAGGAACCCCTTGTGCCCCAGTGTTGAGGCTCCCTGTTATGCCCTGGGTACTTGGGTTGCTCTTTGCTAATGGCTCGGGGGTTGCGCTGCCTGGAGGGGCTAGTGTACCGGGGACATATGAACTATGGCGAGATATGTGGGGCATGCCGCCCCTGAAAAAACAGAGTCCTGTCATGGCAGTGCCATGAATGAAGAGAGTATGAATGGGGTCACAGCCCTTCTTCCTTGTCTTCTTCTGAGGACAGGAGCTCTGTCATTTTCCTTTACCCTAATAATCAGCATATTCTTACTGGGTGAAAACAACTTCTCTCACACTCTTGTCTTCATTTGGAGCAATAGGTAAATGCTGCAATTATACCCTGGGGCTTACTTTCTATAAAACTATTATCCAGTGTTACTGTAAAACCATTAAACATCTAGTTACATACTGCCAGGAAACTGTCTTTTATGCAGTGATCTGGCAAAGTATTGCTCTGTTAGAAACAGTAGTTTTCAGAGGAGCACTCTCTCAAACTGGTGAATGTTTTGATCCACATATTTTATTATATCTCAGATGTAGCCGTCTGCAGCAAACTGCTATATGAATTCAGCAAATCAGGATTTCTATGATGTCTGTGCACAAAAAATAAATTCCTTTAAGAGATTTGAAAATTATTGAGTAGAATATATTTTGACTGGGAAATGGGTAATGGAGCAACGAATTAAATGACAATATAGCAGCATGATTTCAGCTAGCTCATGATAAAGATTTTACTTAATTTCTGGATAGTTCTGAAGTTGAATTAAAGCACAAATAGTTTCAGCGAGAAAGATAAGCAAGTGTATAAACAAGAGAAATAGAAACCTCTAACGAGTTTAATTTTTTAAATAACTATGCCATAAAACTCAAGACACTGCTATAGCAGGGCTATATGTGCAAAGGAGAGATTTTGGCTGGCGCTGGAGACAACCCGAGACAGCCGCTGCTGGGCGGGTGGTGTACTGCCTACCTCTGCAGCCCTCTCGCCACCTGAGACCCATCTGTCACAAAGCTTCTGCCCTGAGTGACAAGATAAAAAGTGTCACTTATCTGTCCATTACATGTAGTTTTTAGAGCTTTTAAAAACTTTTGCATTTTGGGTTGTGTCACAACATACAATTTCTGTTTAGAGGACAGTGTTGCATTAAGCATAAGCTGTGAGTAACCAAGAGGTGAAGTATGTGTATGACTTCTGCTTTTTCAGATGTGTTTTCTGTATGCCAAATTCTGTTGATTGCTTAATAATATCTGAAGTGAACATATTCTTTATTAAAATTATGTTTAAAAATAAAATATCTGTAGTTATATTAGCTCTGAAGCTCAGCTAATAGTTTTATCCACTTCCAACTATTCTCATTACACAACCCAAATTTAATAAGAAACACGCAGATGTGTAATCCATAACATGATCTAATATTCTGTATGCAAGTATACTCTGCATTATTGCTGATACTGAATTATTTTGCTGTGGAGCATAATTACCTATGCAGGCAAATTCTTATTTAATTTCATTGAAAATTATGTAAAGATTTTCCATACATCATGCACTAACCTTGCAGCTGGATTAACATGATGGACTATCAAGACTTCTTTAGGGACATAATGCACTGTTCGGTCAATAGTCCATGAACAAAGAAGGATTTACACAATAATCTATAATGGCTCTTTAGGAGCTGTTATGGTCTATCAGGATAAAAATCAGGTAGATAATACATACAAAGTGCATACTTGCTTGTGGAAAGCAAGCATTTGACTGCTTAAATTCTAGCCCTTTAAAGGTCAAATTAGATTCTTTTAACATTTCTAATGCAAGTTTACCTGTGAGAAGATTTAACTCTACTTGCTTAATTGCGTGCTATGTAATGGAAATGAAATTCATTAAAATACACAGCAGGTTTATGACAAAAAAAAAAAAAAAAAAAATCTCTTTTCAAGCTATCAATACTTCCTTTTTAAAATAATTTGTAATTATGAATTTCTACCATCCTCTCTGCCTTGGTGGCCAGTGAATTTCAGAAAGGGGACACAGCGACCCTGACCCAACAGCCCTGAAGAGTACAGGGACTCCCCCGAGGCAGCATCTCAGCTCTGCAGCAGGCTCTGGTGTTTCAACATGCCTCCAGCTACACTGCCGCTGCTTTCTTCTGACCTTGTCTTAGGTGTAGGTGTCCCTAGAAAGCGGTTTATACCGTCGGGAGACAGTACGATTGGCCAGAAAAATACTTATTTCAACTTTTCTCAATGAAATTATGTTCTCTGGTCTTACGTGTTAAAAGAAAAAAAAAAATCTCTTTCTCAGCAGATTTGTTTTTTCAAGCTCGTGCAGTGTAGGATGACACCACAATAGTTGTATTTCAGTCACAGCAAAGGAAAGGGGAGGATTTTATTAGTTTTAATTTAAATATTTTCCTATGAATGGAATAGCATCATCTTGCTGCTCGTACACATAACGCTACTTGGTATTCAGACTTAATACAGACATTAAGAAAGCTGAATTTAATTTAAAACATGAAGCATCCCCTCAGAGTGAGGCGGCACCGGAGAGGCGTCTCGCACCTGATCCCGGGGTTTGGGCAGCGCTGCCCCCCCCCGAGCCGTTTGCAGCAGAGGGCAGCAGAGCAGCGAGGATCCGCCGCGCCGCGCCGCGCTCCCCCGGCCTTGGCAACGGGGTAATTTTTGATATTGTCCTGACACATAAACACCTACAGTCAGGTTTTCAAAGGTTATTTGCACACTAAAAGAGGAATTAGCAAAATGAACTTACATGCCAAAAGTAATTTTGAATATTCTAAAAAGACTGTAGTCCTATGAAATATTGGGTTTAGAGAGTAAAAGCCCTTGCTGTCGTTAATGTGTGAATAGAAATTAAAACATGTTCAAAATACACGAGACGAAATGACTTCTGGGAAAGTGCAGACATCAAAATATAAAATTACATATTTACAAGGTAGTCTAGCATTATTTGCAAACATCAGGCCACATTGCTTCAGCCATAAACCCCCCATTTTTTTTTATATTTAATAATTGCTTGCAGCATAATACCTAAAATATTTATATTAATATGAACAGTAACTGTAGTGCATAATATATTGTTGTGTTTGTTATTACGCAATTTACTTTTAAGTCATTACCTTGTACATAAAAAGTCAGCAAATTAGCAGAGTTTATTCCATTGACTTTCTCACACCTTGAGAAATAGCCCATTTGTATTATCACGGTTTGATATATTTCCCATTTACTGAGCTTCTTTGGCAAGCTGGCATTTTAATTTAATTATACTTTTTTTGCTAATGGTCTGTATTTTTCAGTGTCTCTGTGGTAAAATGCCTTTAAATGCTGGGATTTTTTTTATCCCCCCCCCCCCCCCCCCCCCCCCCCCCTTCCTTAGGCATGCTCTAGAGCAAATTTATAAACTGACAAAATTCAACATAAAATTCAAAGAGGTGAAATTAAGGAATCTGTTAAGAAATCCTGTGCTTAGACGATTAAGCATTTCTTCACTTTGAGAATGTTTTCTGAATATATTGTCATAGAGCCCTAGTTAGGACCAGCAATACAACAGGAATATAGAATGTATAACACAGACATTTAGGAGGTTTCATACAGTTCATACAGCCTCAAATCACTGATCTCGGTGGGAGTTTTGCTGTATTTTTTGTTTGTGGATAGATCCTTAATTCTTAATTGCATATTCTTAGTGTAAATTAAAGCTACTGTTAAAAAACAGATAGTTATAATAATACTTCGGCTATGTGATTAGTATCAATGTAAAATTCTGTGTTAATACATGAATTAACTGTTTTTCACTCTGTAGTTGTTTTTGCAACTTCTCTTAGCTCCTTGCCTCCAGAAAGGTGGTACATGCACATCCTGCTAATCCTTTTAGCATCCTCATGTTTGCACCATCACCTTCCTAATAGCCTGCAGGAACTGCTGGATCTCTTTTCCTGGAACATTAACAGAAGTTTGTGGTGTGATCTCTAACTGTTTGCTTTGGCACCTCCTAGGAGCCAGAGAAAAGAGGGTAGGAATTTTTCGGTGGCGGAGACATTGCACACTGGGGTGTGAATTAGGAGATCAAAACACAGCTAAACAAATGGGACCCGTTCTGTAGGGATGATGGAAAACCAGGAGTGGACATAGCACACCTAACCTAACCGCAATTACAGCTCGACTAAAGCACTAAAAACATTCCAGAGGTGGCAAAGCTGTGGTATGGAGAAAATGTACTGAAAACATGTGACTCCCTTGAATTAACACCTTATGTAAATAAAAGTTGGTGACACTAGGCCTACCTCTGTCTTCTGCATACCCGATAAATCAGTATGGCTGTGATTAAAATTCCACCTTTGATATGAAAAAACAAAATAAGAAATCACGCTTCTAGTCCCGACAGCAAAGCGCTCCAATTTCTCACAAAGAAGTGGCTGCTTTGCAAGAGTGTGCCTGTGTGCACACTTTAGTATCAATTGCTTTAACTGGAGTGCAAGTTTAGAGAAAATTGACAACTACCTCCTCCTCCTCCTCCTTCTCCTCCTGTGCTAAATTCCCAGTAAAATCTTCCTGGTTTTCCTTCTGCCATTTATATCTCTGTCTTCAACAATTTTGCTTTTTATTTTGTGTTTTACCCTTCTAAATTTCGACTTTTTCTGTCTTTGGTCTATGTTCATACATACGGTTGTGCTTTTCATGTATAGTTGTTATAAGCACACCTACAATCACAATATCATATACCGAGGCAAGTGTTAGATAAAAAGCAGTCCTCTTAACAATATATTTGCAGATTCTGTTTGTGCTGAGTTTCTGCTCGCTGAAGCGAGGGTTGGTTTTGTCACACAAACTTCGGGGTCTGCTTACCTAAATCCAGTCTTGGCATGGGTTGATTCCCCTTTGTGTGCTCAATTTAGTTTCTGCATTTGCTGCTGTTGATCACTGCTAGCCAGATTATGTATCAGATACATTCTGTGTCCTAGTGGCAACAAACAATAAGGAAATAATCTGCAGTGACTGCAAACTGAAACTCTGTACAAGCTGGGCTCTATATAAGAGTCAGAGCTGTCCTGGCTACAGGTGCCTGTGACATCTACTGTTCTCTGTGCACAACAGCTCTGAAAGATTCAACATCACAATTACACCTTCCTAACTGAAGAAATCACATGGTGAAAATAGGTAGTTGCTGGGCTATTTAAAGTGTTTTGGAGACAATTTACATAAACATCCAGAAGAGCATGAAAATGAAACGAGTTCGTGGTGTAGAAGAAAGAAATACTATTACTTACATATGAAGTATTAATAAATAATTTTTAAAGTTTTTCTATTAAAAAGTAGAAAAAAACTCAGAAAAAGCCATAAAAATTAGTTCAAGATCTTGAAAACAAATCCACAGTGAGACTTCAGGAATTCAGTGTATTTAAATCCCCTAAGAGAGTTCTAAAGACAATTTAATCACAGGAGGCAAAAGGAAATGAATGGTTAAAACATCCTTTAGTCAAGTGACAGTGCATAAAGAAGTCTGAGAGCTAAAGAAACTTGAATCAAAAATAATATACAAGCCTAACATCAAGATTAATTAACCACTAGACAATCTGAAGTGGTGTTTTCAAATGCTGATTCTCCATCATTTGAAATCAAGAGTGGATATCTTCCCAGCTAGATGAAGTGCAGGCTGTGGAGCCTCTTGTTGTACTTGTCCATCCCATACTCTTTTTCAGACCAACTTTTTAATCTGTTTGTACTTGCCACCATCCCTGAAGATGTATGAAGCTTTTAATGGAAAACTATTCTATGTGGCCTCTTTCTATCATCAGAGCAAGGGCAGTAGATAATAACCTCTCATTTTACAACTTCCTCTGTAAATGTTGGCTTGACAATTAGCATTTTCAAAGACTAAGAGCAACCTTCAAAGACAACCATCACCAAAGAGAAGGCTGATTGTCGAACCAGAAGGCTGATTGTCAACCAAACATCAGGATTAATGGCAGAGCATTAACAATGTGACAAAGTCCACCTCGAGTGTTTATTTGACACCATTTTCTGTCCTGCTAATAAGGATGCAGTAAGAGGATGTCAGCTCAAATACTCCCAAAGTCAGCTTTGAAGAATGTATTTACAAATTCCACATTTCTGTAATATTGACCTAGAGCACTGGGAACCTGTTGATGCTCTCTGAACGAGGAGGGACTGAAATGTAAATGCTGCCACGAAGCTCTGCCCAAGGCAGAGTGCAGCTGCCTACCTCAGCCAAAGCTCGAGGCAGCATTGACGTGATCTGACAGATCTTGGGCTTCGGCGTATTCAGCATGGCTTTGCCTTGGCCTCTTGCTGACAGCTGGCTCTGTTTGTAAGCAGTTAGAAAAAAAGTAAAGAATGGGTAATGCCACACTTTCTCAAGCTTTTTATCATTCTTCTTTTGTCAAAGTTTAGTGTACTTAGTTGGTTGAAAGTTGAAATTTTGACCAGACTGCTGCTTTTGCTGCATATCTAAACAGGTATGACTACTTGATGGTTGAGTCTTGAGCTTCAGGTTTTCAGTTAGTTTGTTCCTGGGGCTCTGCAGGTTACCACCGCAATGGTGCTGTACTGGCTTGGTCTGTTTATATCTGGGCAGTGTAAACCATTAACGTATGTGTTAATGTATCCCGTTGTGATGGCTGTTCATAAGGACAGGAATAAATCAATTAACTAAATGGATCATATAGTTCATACAGGGCACCTTACAATGCTCTTCTCTCACGCCTTAAACTGTGACGGCAAGAGCAGAGGACAGTTGAAAAGGACTATCCAGAACTAGTGGTATATATGTTTTAAACAATTCTTTTGCTCATGCAAAACTGAGAAGTGGAAGTTATATACAATAGAAGGAGAACAATGGGAGGGAGGTCTTGACTGCATATTTCAGAATAAAGTTGGAGTAGAACAAAACCAGAAGACGTTAGCCTTTACTCACACTGTGCCCTAAAGGCTTGGCATATGGTCGTAGCTTTACAAGCAAAATCAATTTTATTCTTCCATAGAAAATAAACACGGGTTTTTTGTTGTGTTTTGGTTGGGTTTTTTTAATCCACAAGTATCTTTCCCTTTTCTTTCGGTTTCATAGTGTTCTGCATTCATTTTTTTTTCTTGGAAATTAACATAGTACTGGATATTAAATAATTTGGTATACAAATGTTACTATTCCCTGTCCTTTAAAATGAACATGTACAGATGCAACTGTTGCCAGATGGAATGTTTTCTGAATATAATTCTTGCATTCAGTTCAGATTCCCTACAGCATCTTGCACTAATGCAGTGTAGTTTAGAGAGCTGTTAATTAAGTTCTATTTTATTAGATGGTATCTCCGTAAGTCATCATAAGTGAGGCAAAAGAAATTAAAAAAAAATTTTTCAATCAATTTTACATCCAAAATTAAACAACCTTAGCAATTTGTAGCATTGACAGAATTAAAACTTGTGAGCAAAGTTTGTCCAGCTGCAATTCCAAAGGAGGAGTGTTCAGTAATGCAGCAGCATGAAAGCAGGAACTCCTGCCACTTACACTGCGTAGTTTAATTTTGGAAACAGTCTATTGGTTCTGGGAAATTCATCAAAGTGCACTAAAGCAGACAGATAGCTTTCAGTTTCAATCTCTTAAGCATTGTGATGGGATAGCTGAACACCAAGATTTTTGAAAACTAATGCAAATGGAGAGCTATTGGAATTCATGTAAAGGAGGACTTTTAAAACTTTAAAAAAACTATCTAAGGATGGAGTGGCTGTAATTTTTTACGAGCTGAAGGCAAGAAAGGAATGACTGCAGCAGCTGAGCATGGGCTGAACAGCTTCAAAGCTGACAAAAAGATACTTCAGAATTTTCTGAGAAGAATATAGTAAAATTGGAGAAGCTTAAGAGAAAAACCAAAAGAATGATTCAAGGTCTGGAAAACCAGTGTTTCCTGAGAAACAAATTCTATTCTGCTTATTGTGAAGAACAGGTTAACTAGTGACTTGATTGGGGTGTATAATTATCTTCCTAGGGAGAAGATTTCACATTTGGAAGTGTTGCTTTAATAAAAAGAAAGGGTAACAAGGCAAAACAGTTAGAAGTTGAAGCTTAGTTGAAGTTAAAATCAGAGGAAAAATTGGATGCACTTTTTCAGCATGAATGTTAATTAATCATCGGAATACCATTGTATGTGGCAGTTTTCCATTGCCACTAAGTCAAGATAAAGCAGAACAGTTTTAAAAGGATGCAAACTTTGGTAGTAGAATAGTTCAGATTTCTAGGTTTTGAAGTAACTAATCAAAATAGCTTTACCATTTTAAAACCAATCAGTTTAGCAATTTTAGAATTGCAAACCAGAGCTACTGGGCTCTATTTCTTT